>NW_017728994.1:38783221-38795116 GCF_001723915.1 Gavialis gangeticus | reverse complement strand
GAGGGGGGGCGGATCTTTTCTTGGACCATCTGTAGAGTTGAGAGAGAAGTTTGACATAAATGATCTGGATTCAGGTGTCAGAAGCAGACTAAGTTCACAGATGACATTAAATTATGGGAAAGTGCAGTCACTCTAGAGGATAGGCTGGCAATTCAGGCTGACCTGGAGAGGTTTGCAAGGTGGGCAGATCAAAACCTGATGACATTCAACATAGAGAAGTGCAAGGTGCTCCACTGCAGGAGAAAAACCACACATCATACTTAGAGGCTTGGCAGTGCTGCACTCACTAGCACTACAACCAAAAGAGACTTGCAGGTCATGATTCACCAAAAGATGAACATGAGTTACCATGCAATGCTGCAGCCGACAAAGCAAATAAAACTCTGGCTTGCATCTGCTGACGCATCTCAAACAAGACCCTAGAAGTCATCCTCCCACTTTACTCGGTCTTGATGAGGCAACAGCTGGAGTACTGCATGCCTGAACTTTAGAAAGGGAGAAGCTTGAGACAGTCCAGAGGAGAGCCACGCACATGAGCAGAGGTCAAGAGAAGAGGCCTTATGAGGAGAGGCTGAGGGACATGAGACTTTTCAGCTTGAAGAAGCAAAGCCTCAGAGGTGACTTGGTGGCAGCCTGTCAGTATATAAGGGGCGTGCATCAGGATCTGGGGGAATGTCTGTTCATCAGGGTTCCCCTAGGGAAGACAAGGTCTAACGGTCTCAAACTGCTGGAAGACCGTTTTAGACTGGACATAAGGAAAAACTTCTTTACCATCCAAGTCTCCAGAGCCTGAAATAGACTCCCCCACAGAAGTGGTGTAAGCACCTACTCTGGATACGTTCAAGTTGTGTTTGGATGCCTATCTTGCTGGAGTGATCTGACCCCAGCTGACTTCCTGCCCCTTGGGCAGGGGGCTGGACCCAATGATCTCACAAGGTATCTTCCAGCTCTAATGTCTGTAAGTTTTTTGATCCATACTGTCCGTGGTGTCTTCAGGAAGGACAGTGTGCGCTCAAAAGCTTGTCAAACTTCTTTCCCAACTATATAGTTGGTCCAAGAAAGATATCACAACCCCCCATAAAAACAAAACCTTGTCTTTAGTTTTAGATATCTCTATCCCCAGCCATAGTTAATTTCTGAAAGCGTAGTCCAAACTTAGACATGAATTACTAGGTACAGCTTCTCTCAAATAATCAGATAATGATCATCTCAAATACATATAAAAACCTCAAAGCCATAAAATCCCAAAGGGTGGTGCAACGATTTTAAAGCATTCACAAACAGTAACTTAAAAAGTGCAAATGTACTGTTGTTCTTCCTACTAAAGGAAGGAGCTGTACTTTCTCCCTTGAATTTCATCAGCAGCTGCATAAATTGAACCCCCACTCTCCCCTGCAACTGTACACCGCTGGTGATACTTCCTTTTCTCCTTACAAATTTGTGGTTGCTCATAAATGATTTGGAGGAACGTGAAGTCTGACAGCACATGCCATGTGACCAACAGTTTCTTGGCACAACTCTGTCACCTGCTTATTAGGAGAGAAGCCTCCTACTGGCAGTGCTTAGACTTTGCACAGCAGGCCTGGCTGGAACACACGGTCACGCAACACAGCTAATTTATTCTGGGCTGTTTGGGAAACTGCTGCTACCTTTTCAGCTGCATAAAACGTGTGTAGCTAACAGCTCTCTAGAAGTCACCTGCCCTAAAACACTTCTCGATCAGCTGCTCTTAAACTTCACTGCAGTGTCCTACTTGCTTTAGGACATCACCAGAGCCTTCTTGTATTCCTTAATGAGCATCACAGAATACTAGTTAAGAGTAAGCCACTTAATCTCCCTCTTCTCACTTCAACCACAGATAGGAGTCAAAAGTATTCCCTCAAGTCTCAATTCAACAAGCAACAGTGGTGCTGGGCTGGAATTTCTGCCCACAATAATGGAATAGGTGTGCTGCTTCCCTAAGGAAGCAACCACTTGACTCAGCATGAGTGGTACAGCAAAGGAAAAGCAGCACTGTTAGGCTTTGAAGAGACAGCCGATTGTCTTCCAAAGTAAGGTCTGCAAAATGCCAGTCCTGGAAGGAGGGCACGCTTGAGTTCAGAATCAGGAGCATGTAATGCAGTTTAGAACAATGATGATCAACCTTTTGGCCCCATTGGCCAGGTGAGTGGTGCAGGCCCAGCCCATGGGCCAGATTGGATCCTGTGCACCAGGATCGATGCCACACGCCCTGGGCTAGCTTGTGCCATCTCCACCTGGCTCCACATGCCAGGATCAGGACCCTGTGCTGACTTGTGTGTCCCTGAAGCAGGCCTGGAGCCAGAGAGAGGATAGGCAGCAAGGGCGTGGGGAGGAGAGGGGCAAATGGTGGAGGTGGCAGAGGCAGCAGAGGGGTGGAAGGAGTGGGTGCAGGGCAGAAGTAGTGGCTGCCTGACCCCCATCACCTCATACTCAGATCCAAGATGAGGGTTCCCCCCCATGTTAAATGAGGGTGTGGGGGGACAGACCCTGTATATGTGATCACCTTAGACCTCTCCTGCATTTTCCCACCTGTGGTCTCAGAATAGTCCTAAACTGCTTAGTGAGAATTGGCACCAACCTAGACCAGGGATCAGCAAACTTTTTAAGAATGCCAGACTGCCACTCGTAGCTTGGCCACTCTTGCAGGCTGCCGCTCTCTAGTGCTCCACAGCCCTCCTTGCTCTGTGTCAACACCTGATCTCACATCCCCCTACTGCAGCCTCTGCTTACCCTCACTACCTAGAGCTGCTGATTCCCATTAGCAATAGCAATGGAGAGCACCATGTCTGGCAGTGACGGTAAACAGAAAATGGTGGCAGGGTGAGAGCAGGCCTCAACATAAAGGAGGAAGGACTAGGGTAGTACTAGGTGGCTTGGGTACTGCAGCAGAGGAATGCACAGCTCAGGGGAAGAGAAGGTGCACCCACCACTGTGTGGTACTGCTTCTTCCTGCTGCAGGCCAGATCCAGTCTTTTCTGCCAGTGGGAAATAGGTTGCCAACTCCTGCTCCAGGATATTTGTTCTTTAGTATCTAAGTGGGAGCACCATTTTCCTTCTGGTATGCCCAGTCTCCACTCTCCTAAGGGCCCTGACAAACTCTCTTTTCTTATTTTTGATGCATACTACCGTGTTGCATCTCCTGCTAAAGGGTTGAAACCCAATTTTGAAAGCTGAATTTAAGGTGAAGTTCTGCTCTGGATATAAGATTTCTATAATAATCCCCTTCTACTTTTGAAATGAACATAATCAGAACTTCTATTGTACAATTTCCAACCATTTTAAAAGGCGCACGCAAAAACCACTTAAAGAAATGCTACTAAGGTTGTAACGTCAAACACTTAAAAGGTAGGAAATGCTGTATAAGGGTGCCTGTGCAGCCTTCCTTCTCTTCTCTGTATATACACCATGGTAAAGTCATATACTATTTCTTCCATAGGATGGATTGCACTAATTAATGAACAGCTATTGAGGATTTTGTTTTCTCTGTTCAACCAGTGATTCTTAACCAGAGTGCTGCAGTACCCCAGGGTGCCATGAGCTCCTTTCAAGGTGCCCCAGGATCCTGCACAATGTGACTGCTCACAGCATATACTAACTTCAGCACTGCCTGACATGCCTTAGATTTAGCACATGCTAAAGGGGGTGTAACTACACCCTCAGTCTTCTGGGCTTTTTTGATTTCCACCCTTCGCTCCAAATGAGGGAAAGATGGGAGTTGCAGGACAGAAACCTAATGCCAGAGAATAAAATCACAAGAACTCATTTAACCAAGCTGTGAACACAATGATTTTCACAGCACTATATGACCACTTGTGCATCTTTCTGCATTGTTGTAATTGGGAGAGGGATATTTCTAAGATGTGCTTATTATTACTTAAAACATCTTTTAATCAGAGTTAGATATTTTGCATTTTATCTTATTCCCTCTACCATCCTTGGGAGAAAAAATATAGCCAATTGTAACTGCTAGCCACTATCTGTTGCAACTCTAGTAAAACTGCATTATCCATGCTTATACTAAACCTTTCTGGAGCTTGGAGCTATTGAAGTGCATCCATCCCTGAATGACCAGATAGTTTACATCTAATACTTTCAGTTAACATTAATATTCTAACTAGAAAATGTCAGGACCAAAAGCCTTATTTCTTCTTAGAATATTAAGTGTACATTTCTGCATCACTGCTGGCAGTGACTGAAAATAGTAGGAGGAAGACAGGGAAAGACTAACAGAAATTATGTATTAAAATGAGCCATGAAGACACAATACTGATGTGGTGAGTCAGGGCAATATGCAAATATCTGCATGTCCTAGAAAGTCTAATCCTATCAAGAATGTGTAAGATGTTAATTTGACCATCTTTCACAGCTCATAAATCTATCTGTTGCAAAGCCAGGCTGCCAGATGCCATCAAAGTAGCACTTCTTTCAGGTTGGCAGCTTCAGCATAGATGCCTAGATCATGCCTCAGTAAAGACTAATGAAGAGCTTTGTATGCGTGGACTTGAGAGCAGCTTCTCACATTTTGTTACAATAGAGCAAAACAGTGGGAAATGTGAATGACTGATTATCAGAACTGGTGGTCTCTCCTGCTGCTTTTGACACTGTGCTATAGATTTCACATTCATTTTAAATTGTTAGTATGCAGATAAAGCTATCTGGTTTCTTAACAGTTAATAGCAGACTACCACAAGATTAGTGTATTTAATCCTCAACTATAAATACAAGTTGAGCATAGGTCTTTTCATGTGTGAAATAGATACTTCTTTTAAAATACTCAACTGTTCTTTACTCTGTTGTAGTTTTACTCCTCCCCTCCTCCATTCCCGGATTACACAGGAAGTAACCTCTTTTAGGGCAAAGAATAACATATGCTGTTCTCTACTATATGTAAACATTTCTACCATTTTCAGATGTTTAAAAGTGACATTAGTATTTTAGGCATTGGTAGTCTCAGCTTTCTTCACATGACCCTGCGTTGCTTTACCCTTACCATGTTGGACATTAGTCCAACCTCCAGAAGGGACAATCCTCCAGAAGGGGGAGACAGAAGTTGGTGTCTTCCCATCACATTAACAGTATTTTTGAGATACAAAAACTGGCCACCTGGCCTGTAGCTCCACTGCTCTTTAAAAATCACCCAGTGGGAAGATGAGCCATATGACCTTCGCTTAGCTTTTTGGTGAGAGAACAGGTTTTTTGTTCCTCAAATATCTGTGAGTTTAGGAAGGGAAGGTGGCAGGAATACTTGAAACCACTGTCCTTAGCTGTGCATCAAGTGTTGAAGCAGAAGGACCTCTCTCATTTACCTCTGACACCACCGAAGGTGTATGTGTATGGCCCTTCATCTTCTGTTATCTTTATCATATTCTTCCATGTCCTGTTTTTCTATGCTCCTCTAATTCTTACACTTAGGTATGCAGTTTAACTCGAGGATTTGCTATGACTGTTGCTGGTAATCAGGGAAGTCAGGAGTTGGGTCTGCTTCCTACTCCAGCCATAGGACCACACCAGGCTGCACCACTGACTGCACAATACCCTGGTTTGGTGACAAGCAAACTAGAGGAACTGCATTAGTAACTGTCAAGTCCTCTCTTTGGACATGAGCACAGGCGGCTACAGGTGCTAAATTACAGACCTGTTTACCCTCCCTCTCACTCCCTGCCATTGTGTAAGTCAGGATATTGGGCTAGATGGACCTATGGCCTGACCCAGCAAATGGCATTTCTTATGTCTTTATGACATCACATCAGTGGCTCAGTATCTCTAGAAGTCTATTCCTTCACGACTTCCATTCGCGTTAGACCCAATGGTCTCAGTAAAACCTTATCCTAGAACAGAGGCAATTGGAGATGCTGAACCAGTATGCTCCCACAGATATAATTTGAATCCTTTCTCTATAAATTTGAATACATTTCTGCCTTGAAATAAAACATGACATACTATATTAGCTGAGCTGGTAATCTCAGGGACACTTGATACCTTGACAACCCTGGGCAGCAACTTTAGGTGATGAACTAGAAACAGCACAGTGGCCTCAGTCTCAAAGTGACCACAAAAGGTACTGAACCAGTCATATCAGGAAGAACTTGGCCTTTTATTAAACCAGCCAGCAACATGAAGCTGTTGAGGCAGTAACTACGGAGGCCTGTGACGCAACATCAGTACAACAACTTTTAGTTGCTGAGCTAGGATTTAACCAGGGGGAATTACATGGGAGTTCCCTCTACTTAGTTAAACTACTTTTTTCCTCTTTTTGCTTCTCCTCACTACTAGGAGAGGCAGAATATGGTAATTCCTGGCTCCAGTCCTTCCTGATAGAAATTACAGGAGCCTCCTTCCTGTACAGGTTACTTTTAACCTCCTTTTTCATGTTCATAAACAGATAACACTACACTCATCAGAAATTATAGCCAATGCATCACTATTTCCTCAAAGCTCTGCAGAGGTGCTTGCTAAAGGAACTGCACATTTTAATTAAGAATTAAACTTCAGGGTACTTGTAATATTTTTAGAAGAAAGCTGATAGTTTTACTCCATTAGTACTGGGTAAGTTGCTACATAAATGGTTATGTGTATTTTTAAAATTCCAAATGTAAAAAGTGTGGCAAAGAACAAAGGTTTGAAAAGTTTTGCTATGCTATATGGGATTTTCAAAAGAAAAAATTCCTTGGGAACAAAAATCCCATTGATTTTAATTGGAACTTGGACCCCTGAATCACTTACCCACTTTTGAGAATGCCACCTGCTACAGCCCTTGTAAATACTTGCTCTTCTGCCCTCTAGTGGCCATATTTATGATAAACCACCTCAAAAGAATAAGCATGTGTATGCATAACAGGTGCTACTGGAATGCATCATGTACATTATTGCTGCAATTAACTGTTATTTTTCCCACCTTGCCTACTTCTTGGAGTTTTGCAACGGGGTCTTAATTTTAGAGATCTAAGAGTAAAGCCTCATAATTTAATGGAAAGCTTTAAGATTAATCTCTGGCAGCAAAATCTACCAATTGAAATTAATCCATGTTAAAAAGTGTTCCCTACATTCAAAACTATATTACATTCCCTTATAATTAAATAAATTTGCTGCAGTAGTCATATATATTCCTGGTAAATGTTGGTCCATATACAAGAAGCTATTAATCTGATGCTACCAGAAAACCAGTGAATTTAAATTTATTGTTAATTGGGTATGGAATGTTGTACAGTACACATAAGATACTTCAAGATGAGTTAAAAGTTTCACCTGAAAAAGTCAAAACCATCAAACCATTACAGTTTCCACCTTCAGAATGTAAGGTATGTCATGCAAAAACTAAAACAGACAAAACAAACATTGTGGTACCACTTAATGCTACCATACCACAATATTTTACAAGACATTACGTAATCATTCATACAGAATGAAATATTTTAGCAATGTAACTAAAATATCAATGTTTAAACATTTAACAGATTTCGCATGAACACCAATTCCTGCATTACAATGTTCTAAGGAATGGGCAACATGCTAGGAGAAAAGTACCTCAAAGTTCCTTTATTCACTGTCAGTATTGCTTTCTGCAACAGTTAAATTGTATGATCTTGTTCAGCACTCAGATTTCCCACATGACTTCATATGGTTCAGTACACTTCTCAAACAGAGCACAATTACATAACTACCAAACCAGAAAAAAAGAGTCATTTTGACCGATTATTACATTAAAACCATAGCATGATCCCATGTCCCACAGGCATATTATCTAATGGGACAGAGTCCTAGGTGTAGAAATATAACCAATTAAAATATGCTCTTATTCCATGTAAAATTAAGCCCAACTGTATTAAGCTCAATACCAACTGTAATTTGTTTGCATTTTATTTATACATTTCAAAAAAGTGATGCAATTAAAAACTGCAGATAAATAGATATACAGTATGCAGATGTATTAAGATGGAGTGTAAGAACTGGCAGTGCCTTCAGTTATCTGACGTGCCTTGGAAGAGGTGGTTTACCTCTATTTCATTCCTTTCCCCAAAAAAGATTTTCAAGGGACAACTGTAGCCAATAAGTTGGGAGAGTTGTTTTCTCTGCTTATGGGAAAATGCTTAAGACAGCTAGTTTCATGCAAACACATTAGGATCCTGCCCTCAGTTTCACTCAGGAAGAAGTATTGCAGAAAACATACTTCTACACTGACAGAAACTCCTACCTTTATTGTAGCTACAGCATGAACATAAACAGAGAAAGAGACAGGGCTGGTTTGAATATTTCTACCCCATGTAGAACCACAAGTTAATGGGCTTACTTCAATGCATCATACAAACATTAAATTTATTCACCCTCATCTGGTATTATGTATTCAACTTTCTTGGCTTAAATGTAAATAAGGAACTCTCTCCTTGAAGTTAGCTTTCTAGCTACATTCAGAGAAAATAATTTACTAGCTATCACTGGCAGGATTTACTAGCCTTGAACCATGGCCACTCATTAACTACACCTATACTTAAAATACAAACTCCAGGAGACAATTTAATGAAGTGTGAAACTCTGCCAAGTAGGTGGGAAATCATCTTAGTAGCCCCACTGGAGTGTCTTAGTTTCATAGATCATCATCTCTCAGGAAAGCATATTCCATAAATAAATTTAAAGAATGAGCATTTGAGTAATTGTTTCAATATTGGATAATTCTTGACTTTAATTAAAAATCAAACATATTCTTCTCTCTCTCAAATGACAAACCCTGGGATCAAACAGGCTTTGCCAATCTACTATGCATGAAGAAACAAGCAATGCAATGTTTGGGAAAGCACTTTGTACAAGATTGCAGTTCTAAAACACTTATATTACAAAGCAATGTAAATAAATACCAGGCTAGTACAAAAGCTCTTATTTACAGTTTTACAAATGAATTGTATTCAGTGTAAATGTAGTGTTTTAAAGAACACAGTATTAGTAAAACAAGTTTGTGTATAAAGCATAACAATTTCTGTTTGATATCAATGTAGTATTGTATAAAAATGATAGTTCAAGTTATCTTCTGTGTATAATTTAGTACAGGCAAACCCAGATTACCTGGAATGGCATCTGTTAAAGTGCTGAAAAAGAGGAAGTTTTGAAATTTTAGAAAACGTACTGTACATTATTAAAGCTTTATCAAGTCAAAATGCTATCTTTTGTTCACATTTTCACCGCATCACTTGTAGGTAAAAGATTTTCAACAATTCAGTATCATTTAGAAGGTGTAGGTTGTTGGTATCTTCATCCTCAGGTCTGACGATTTCCAAAAGCAATTTCTCAAGCTTCTAAAGTGACTTCTGGTTTCATAATTTGGTAAGTAATCAAATATTCTGGATAAGCCTGAAAAGAGAAATTAGTTAGGCAAATGATTCAGTAAGACCAATGTTCTCAGCAAATTCATAACACTTCTTACAGGATTATTTTCAACCTGATTTAAAATGAAATACTTATGTCGGATGAGAATTGGCAATCATCTCAAAAGTTCTATGTAAACAAGGACCTCTGGTTCTCTTTAAAACATTGGGCTCTATCTATATAAATTGAAAAGCAAGCCCTGACATTCTAAAATAGTGTCCTATATGTTACTGAGGGAAAATAATGGGTGCTTATTAAAATAAAATTTTTGAAAAGTAAACCAAAAAACCCACTACCTGTTCTCCTCTGTAAATGACATACTCTGCTAAAGCTAGTCCATTTACACTTGGTCGACCAGTAACTGAATGATGTCCTGGAGGAGAATGAGCCATTTTCATTGCACTGAACTGCAGGAAAGATTTGCCCAATGTTACGCGGCAAAACAGCAACTGCCTGTATTAAAGAAAAAAGCCTTTACAAATAAAAATGTTTGGAAAAGAAGAAAAACATTTTTTGGTAATTCGAAAGTTTTATTCAGTGGGAGAACCATGTAACTCAACTATAACAGCAATTTTTCATATTCAGCAAATTTTGAAGGCTTATTCATAGTGTTAGGAATGTAAAGTGTTCTTTACTCCCTGGCTCCTTTTCCTAACCTAAACAGTTTTTTCTATCCAAGCATATGCATATTATAGTAAGAGCTACTGTAAACAGAATGTTAATGATTACGTCAAAAGATTATTATCTCAAGTCCTTACTTTTTTTGGAAAAAACATTAAATCACTGATACTAACAGAGGAAACCTACATAAAACTATGCATTACTGTATTTCCTCAAATTTCAGATGACCTCCCCCCTTAACAATTAGATTCTAGATATGGAAAATATGTAAAATTTGTTATAAATTTTCAGGTTTAGAATCTAATTTTTGGAGGATCATCTTAAATTCATCACCCCCCGCTACTGCTGCAGTGGGGAAACCAGTGGCAGGGGGCAAAGTGGGTGGTTGGTGGGGTAGGTGGCAGGGAAGTCAAGTGGCCTGACACCTGCTGCATATTCCCCACCCACACTTGCCCTCCTGACTGCCTGCCCCCTCACCCCCCCCATCCCTGTACCCTCCCTGCTCCCTAACCTGCACTCCGCTCACCTCTCCCTCTACCACCGCTTACCTTCTCCTTGCACCTCTGGCTCCTGCCAGGGCCCTGCTTTAGCAGAGGATAGGGATCACACAGTACAGGGTGCCTCTGGCCCTAGCCCAGCCATGCAGAAGCTGTTGCAATGGGAAACAGCTTAAGTCCTGGCCTTGGAGCCAGAGCCAGAGCTGCACCTGCCACCGTATGGTTGGGCTGCAGACAGGATGGGCTCCTAGGCCTGAACAGAGCCCTGCTAGAGCTGCCAGAGGACGTTAAGACATAGTCAGTTTAATAGATTCCAAAGAAATTAGGGCTGGAAGAAACCTCACGAGATCATTGAGTCCAGATCCCCTACCCAAGTGGCAGGAAGTCAGCTGGGGTCAGACCCCAGCAAGATAAGCATCCAAACACAACTTGGACATGTCCAGAGTAGGTGCTTGCACCACTTCTGGGGGAAGTCTATTCCAGATTCCAGAGACTCATACAGTAGAGAAGTTTTTCCTTATGTCCAGTCTAAAATGGTTTTCCAGCAGTTTGTGACTGTTGGACCTCATCTTCCCTAAGGGAGGCTGGTGAACAGATGTTCTCCCAGGTCCTGATGTACACCTGATGTACTTATGGGCTGCCACCAAGTCTCTTCTGAGGGAATTACAAAGGCAGAGGGAATTAGAAATTGCAGGGGGCAGGTGGCCGGAAGGCAGTGACTGAGGCAGCAACTCTGACCGCAGAGCGAAGCTGGGGAAGCCTCTTAAAAATGAAGAGGAACATAAGATTAGGAGGGACAATGAGACAGATCTCCAACCACCATCCCATTCCTCTGAAACCTGAGAGACAATGGTATGTGTGGATTTAATTTCCTCTCCTTTTCTGGTTGAAGTCATGGTCTAATGAACACTGCAGGGCAAGATAACGCTGCCTCTGGGTTCAACTAAGTTAGCAAAAAGGTGCTCACTTTCTCAAACATGAGACTGAGGATTCAAGGGAAAGTTAGAAACATACTATATTTACCGGGATCCAAGACAACTTTGAATTTCACATGACCCCCATTTCCAATAACTAGATTCTACACATGGAAAATTTAAAATTTATCATCATTTTCCATGTACAGAATCTAATTATTGGAGGGATGTCTTAAATTCATGCCCCACAACTGTGGTGGGGAAAGCACAGGGGGGAGGGCTAGGAGCCAGACCCCACCTCCTTGTCCCACCATATACCCACTGAACCTACATGCCTATATAATTGCCCCCTTCTACCTATTCCCCCACTTGCCTGTGTCTGCTCCCCCACTGCCTTCTGAGCTGCTCTGGCTCCAGCTTTGGGAAAGTCAGCAGCAGTATCAGCCCTGGCCCATGCACAGCCAGGCAAATAGTGGCACAGCTCTGGG
>NW_017728994.1:38747878-38778034 GCF_001723915.1 Gavialis gangeticus | reverse complement strand
GTTTGGGGGGGGGGGGAAGAGTGTGGAGGGGGAGAAACACTTCAGTCTTCTCCATGCTCCTCCCTGCTCTACATGGTCTCTCCCCTGCACCCCTACTACTTCCAGTCTCCCCATAGCTACTTACCTCATGCTGTAAGCCCCCTCCCCCACTGCATGACCCATGGCCTGCCCTAGGCTGGTACTCAAATCTAAGACAAGGCTTTTTTCCATGCCTGTGCTGTTTGGAGGGGGGGGGGGCAATTAGTCTTGGATTTGAGTAAAAACAGTAATGGACATTTTACAGAATAAGGTCATACTCCAAAACCTAGAAACAAGCAGGATGGGAGGCTGCATAAGTCTGCCACACCACACCGCAAAGCACTGAAGATCAACATCCAAAAATGAAATGAGCGTCACCTAAGCCTTACTAAACTCAGCCTGAAAAAATGTCAAGATGGCCATAGTTCTGGTTTATCTAGGTGAAATGTCTCACTCCCTGTATCAGGCACAGAAGGCACATAAGACCCGAACAGAATGCAGGTATACTGCCAGTCTAGAAAGTATCTGGGTTTGTATATTGTATGGCAGGAAAGAAGGGACTGATTACTTTTCACTTTACCTTTCATACATACACATTTCTACATTCCCTTAGCTTTTTTTGATTTCCAGGCTAAATAAACCTAGTTCTTGGGGCTTGTAAGCAGAAAAATTCAGGTAATGCCTTTAAACATCTTCAGCATTAAGTTTCTTAAAGCTTTGTGAAAGACTGGCAGCCAAAACTCATGTTAGCACTACCTGCTTTAACTGTTAGTACATGCTGAGTAGGTACACCTACTGAGTTAGTATTTTGGCCTGCTGCATTTGATTGTACCCCACAACATCCAACTGCTTTGTATGTACAGATTCAGCAACAGCTTTCCAACTCACCTGTGGCAGACATAACAAGAACGGTCTTTGTGAATTGGGCATCCAGTGCCGCCTCCAATTCCATACACATACTGATTACTTTTAGAAGAGTTTTCAGCAAAATATATCCCAGCTCCAAACATCCCACCGATGTAGGCATGTCTCTCATCAAAGCCTTTATGTATAATTGCATTCACAAATGGGGAGCCTAACGGAAAGTTAAAATGAAGTACAACAAGAGTGGTCAGAAAAAAATTCTGGCTTATACAAGTTTGTCATCAGTTTAGGTTTGCTGCAAGCTTCTTCAGCCTTGGCAGTTATTGCTATGGTAAATGTATTAACAATGGGAAAGAAACGGCCAGGAACATGATCCCTGATAACTGAATCTCAGAAAAGATACCATGTTTTACAAATCTTTACATAGTTATAGAAAATTAGGGTTGAAAGGGACGTCAGTAGGTCATCTAGACCAATCCCCTGTGCAAAA
Source organism: Gavialis gangeticus (assembly GCF_001723915.1). NCBI lineage: Eukaryota > Metazoa > Chordata > Crocodylia > Gavialidae > Gavialis > Gavialis gangeticus. Next base: position 38,776,662 of record NW_017728994.1, on the reverse strand, counting down.
AAAAAAAGAAGCAAGAATGATACATCTATATTATCCCAGCCAAGGCTTTGTCTAGCCGGGTCTTAAAAACCTCCAAGGATGGAGATCCACCACCTCTCTGGGTTACCTGTTCCAGTGCTTTACCATCCTCCAACTGGGAAAGTTTCCTTAATATCTAACCTATACCTCCCTTGCTGCAACTTGAGACCATTGCTCATTGATCTGTTATCTCCCACCACTGAGAACAGTCTTGCTCCATCCTCCTTGGACCCACCCTTCAGGTAATCCAAGGCTGCTACTGAATTCCCTCTCAGTCTTCTTTTCTTCAGACTAAATAAGCCCAGTTCCCTCATCTTCTCCTCAAGGTTAAGTATAGACAGTCAAAAACTCTGAGGCTGAACTGATTCAGTCTTCCCAGGTTAGTCTAAATTGTGGAGATTGAACCAATAAGCAAGTGAACAGATATATAACCACATGCCTGCAATGGCCCAGGTCAGAAGCTAGGGGGTGCTAGAGGACGCTTCCCTGTTGAGCTGGAGCAGACAGCTTAGGCTAAGGCTAGCCAGTCCACCCTGTGTGTGTGTTGGGGAGAGGGGAGTTGCAGGGGAGGTGAAAAGTATCCTGGGATGCTGAGAATTGAACTTGAATCTGGAGGCGATCTGGGACAGAAGCTCAACACTGATTTAGGTTAAATCAATTTAAAGTCTGATACAGCATCCATCCAGGTTTATCTTAAACCGGTTTTAGACATTTTGAAAGCACCTGATGTCCACTGAACTTTTGAAGTGGTTTCTGGTCACTTATACTGTATTTTTTGTCCTTAGCCCCTAACCATTTTTGTTGTCCTCCACTGGACTCTTGCCAATTTGTCCACGTCCCTTCTCCAGTGGGGAGCCCAAAACTGGACACAGTACTCCAGATGTGGCATCACCAGTGCTGAATAGCGGGGAATAATCACTTCCCTTGATCTGCTGGCAATGCTTGTACTAATGCAGTCCAGTATACCACTAGCTTTCTTTGCAAAAAAGGCACACTGCTAGCACATACTCAGCTCATTGTCTACTGTAACCCCTAGGTCCTTTTCTCCGGAGCTGCTGCTTAGCCAGTTGGTCCCCAACCTGTACTGGTGCATAGGATTGTTCTGTTGTAAGTGCAGGACTTAGCACGTGTCTTTACTGAACCTCATGAGATTTCTTCTGGCCCAATCCTCCGCTTTGTCACGGTCTCTCTGAATCCCAGCCCTATCCTCCAGTGTATCTACTACTCCCCACAGCTTGGTGTCATCTGCAAAACTTGCTGAGGGTACACTCCATCCCACCTTTCAAGTCACTGTTGAAGATACTGACCAAAACTGGCCTCATGACGGACTCCTAAGCAATCCACTTGATACCAGCTGCCAACTAGATATTGAAACATTGATTACTACCCTTTAAGTCCTACAATCTACCCAGTTTTCTATGCACTTTACCAGTCCATTCATCCAAATGATATTTCCTTAGCCTGCTTGCAAGAATGTTGTGGAAAACTGCATCAAAAGCCATGCTAAAGTCATCATTTTGGATCATCGTAAAAATAGCTAGCCTTAAAAGAAATGTTTATACACACACACACACACACACACACAAAATACTAAAATTAGAGAAGTTTATGATCAAGTAACTGTCTTGATGTATATGCATGATGCAGAACTAAGGTTAGGCATACAGTCTTAACTCACATTTTGAATTTTGGTTAGTCCAAGAGACTCTCCTATTTTTTTTAATTAAAAAATTCCATGTTAAAATAGTACTGAACTATCTTACTTCAAGTAACTTACAAACTCTGTGGCAAGGAGTTGTTCAGTTTTTACTTTCGTGAATGCAAGTAAGTTTTTCATGACACAGCTAACATAGCCACTTAGTGAAACAGAATAAACTGTCCTTTTTCCATGTCTAGGAGATTATTTTCAATAGATTAAAACTATTAACAAAAACCAAATCTTTACTGAAATGCAAGAAAGCACATCTGGAAAAAAAGCTGGCTTGCCAAAGGTAAGTGTACTCTGTGCCTCCAATAATCTGGCTATCTGACCAATAATAGCAAGAATTTAACCAGTTACAGAAATATTATTTTCTCCTCTTCCCATCCACTTCAAACTTTGAACTGCTTTTGCTGTAACTTGAAAGTCATATCTGGGTACACACAAAGCTACATGATGAAGGGATCCAAAATGTACAGAAGATACTGAAAAAAGTAGTTTAAGTTATAGTGATGAATTCAAAACTGGTAACAGAGTTGCAACACATTTAGGAACAAACTAGCTTTAATTTACTTTATTATTGATGATTGAAAGACAAGAATGAAAACCATTCTCCTCAAGCATAACAGAACTGAAAATGGAAGAAAATTTGAAAATCAAAGACCTTACCATGAAACAACATCCTTTCATTAGCATGGTTATGGTTTTCTTCAGAAACTTCTTTTCTCCTATGAGTATATCTTTCCCATAGTTTTTTGTTGCACACTTTTTGAATCTGAAACAAATTTGAATCTAAATTCCATTTTTTCAGACAACATCTATTTTTTGCTTTATCACTTGACTGACATTTGGATATACAGTAGTTTTACCAGAACAGAACCATCCCAAATGGTCACTTACACAAGGGATGTTTAAGTTTTAAGAAAAGGAAGAGAATGAGGAGGATCTAGTTCTTCTAGTTTGACAGAATAAATTTAACTTCCACCATATAAAGCTAGGGTTGAAACCCATTATATTCTAAATCTCTGACGATCTTTTACCATCTTTTGAATTTAATCAGTCCTAGTCACAGTTTATGATTTTTACTGGAAAGTTAAAAGAGTGCAATCCCTTTATTCCTGTTCACTTAAGTTTTGCTAAAATAAAATGTTTTAATCCAAAGAAAGTTTATTCCCCTGCTTCAAATTTTTAATAGACTCTCTCTTGCCTTCCATATTACACTTGGGCTGCCTTATGATCTCTTCCAAGACCATGCACAAATCCACCTCTCCCAATCCAAGTTTCCTGGCAGGAGGGGGTATGATTTTTTCAAAAAAGTCTGGGCTTTTTCATTTATGTTAAAAAGTATAAAGGAAAACTATGATTAAAATAGTAATTTAAATGATAAATTAAACTTGAAATCATGATACTCTGTATGGTAGGGCTTAATTTACTATAACCATTAGTATTTAAATTAGATAAATAGTTGTTATATGAATAAGCTCTCTTTGCATTTAGCAAATTGAAGAGAGCTTCTTTTTAAATTATATAGTGAATCAAGAGGAAAAATATGTAACTTTCAATGTCAATTCATATTTTATAAATAGGTGGCAATATTACATATGTCATTAACTATCTATATTATTTTTAGTTTTTAATGTGGGGAAAATGTAAATACTAACATTTACTCAAATATATACATGCAGAAAAGCTTTTGCCCCATTTTCAGTTTAGCTAGTCCATCATCTTCATCAGAAGTACTTCATTTAAAATTGAGAAACCAATGGAATCAAAAGAGTACAAATGGGAAATTTCTTGCCTGATAATATTCTTACCATTAACAATATCTCCCATAAGTGAGAAATACAAGCTATAAGCCATCTACAGTTTCTGGGGCTATTCAGTGATGTAACAGTCCCCACTACTTACATCTCCTTATTAGGCTTGTTGTCAGATTAATTCAAAGGTTAGGTAGAAACTGTAGAAACATAGTAACAAAAACTTCAAAGCCAATGAATACTATATACACTCAAGCTTACTAGCCTATATGATAAATATATAAAAGTTAAAATTTTTCCCTTTGGCTAAAATCCTTTCTAGAGTGGGTAGAATTACAGAAGATACTGCTAGCAGGAATGAAATTATCTAATGCTAAATTTTCTATTCAACAATCTAGCACTCTCACAATTTTGATACATATGACAAATAGCAAGTAGTAAACAAAGTGGAAAGGGACAAAAATGTAAGGAGCCCCTCCCCCAAATAGGCAAGCTGTTTTTGGATCATTGAATACAACAAGAATATCTGCTGCAAGGAGACCCCTTATAATTTTAAGTAAGGTGTTGCTGTAGTGATGATCTCCTTAGGGCCTGCAAAAGCTATTTTTACCTGTATAAATCAGATTTATTCTCAGCCAAAAGTTCCAGAGCACATTCACCATTAAGAACTTCAGAGATCTGAATGGTACCTTTAGAATGTTGTATCTGTTGAAGACTCCACCAGCATGCCCACCATCTCTGTGCTCTCGGACTGTGCTCTGCATCTGAAGATTGAGACATTTAAGGCTATAAATGCTGAACAAACAAATACTCCAATATCAGCCTGTGGCATGAGTGTCACAAATGGCATAAGCAACTTCTGTGTGTGTGTGGCATGCAATAGATCAGGGAAAGGATAAACAGAACAGCAGCAGATAGGGCAGGAAGCAGAAAGCAAAGCAGCAGATCAGGCAGGGAGCATAGGGATGGGAACAGAAAACAAGGCAACAGATTGGGAATGGGAAGGGTATCAGAGTGGCACCTGGTGAGGGTGAGAGGCTAATGTGGCAGACCTGCCAAAAAAGGTTGGCCCCACTGCTTTAAACCATTCTAAAAGTTAGCACTGGATCCATGAAGAACAGGTTTTGTGATATTTCTACAGAAACTAAATAGAACTCAAATACTTTGCTTGAATATAATATGACCCTGAATACAAGACAACCCCCTAATAATCAGATTCTGTATATGGAATATTTGTTATAATTTTCCAGGAATAGAATATTGAAGGTTTGACTTGAATTTATTCCTCTCCCACTGCTACAGCAGGGAAAATAAATCTGGCAGGGAGTCAGGCAGCCCCTATGCTCTCTGCCTTCCCCCAGCAGCTTCTCCCCCCTGCCCCTTATTGTTAGACCCTACTCTCCCCGAGCACATGGAAGTGAGAAGCAAATTTGAAAACACTGACATTAAAACAAACATAGCTGTAGTAATTTGCACAGCGTACCCACAGACTTTCATAGTTGTTAGGGTAGGAAGGGACCTCAATAGATCATTCTCCACCCCCACCCCAGGCAGGAAAGAGCACTGGTTCACTTATGAATCAATTCTGGATGAACTGTTACCTTCTTTGAAACTGCTGCAAGGTTTGGCACAGGTACTCCCATAAACACACTTTTAAGCAGCACTTTGTACCAACTATGCATGATAAATCCAAAAGGCTCATGATTTACTAAATAGTTCATTGGTTGGGCCCAGAGTCAACAGCATTTTAAGACATGATGACCCCATAGCTCAGCACTACTCAGTATGTGTGTGTACTCCATATACCCCCAACAAAAGATCCATGTGCTAACTAGCCCCCAGCTCATGACTGGAACTGTATATTCTAGTCACGAGTCCTGAAATCCTCTAAAAATTTGTATGCATATGAGATGCAGGCCAACCTGGTCTGGCTCCACCTCATAAAGGATGGGGCTATGCTAATCATGTGATCCAGGCTGAGAGATGGGGTGACGGAAGGATTCCGGGTGAACTGTTTGGAGTCCTGTTTGGTGATGTTGCCCCAGACATTTAAGGCTGGGGAAGAAACGGGAATCATTGGAAATGGGAAAGAAAGGCACAGCTCAGCTGTGGGAGTAAAGAAGAAATAGAAATTTATGTAATGTAGTGGCTCACTATGACTTGAATAGCATCAATGCTGAGGGGAATTGCACTCGATGGGCACTGCCATATATCTTACGCAGATGGGCTGCCTCCTGTGAGAGTCTCCAAATGCAAGGCTCTCAGCTCTACAATTTATGGTGACAAGGGATTGGTCTTGGGCAGGGTTGAGCAATTACTTCCATTTGAGGGCTGCTTAATGAGCTTTGGTGAGCTATCAAGAGCCAAAAAGGTGGCCCCACTCCTTGGCAAGTGCCCTGCTCCCTGGTCGCCATCTTGGGACTGGAAGTCCCACCCCCTAAACCCTTGCCTTTGCTGCCAGAAGTCCTGCCCCTTGCCCCCAGAAGTACTCCTTCTGGTAATGGCATTTGCCATCTTGGAACAGGGAAAAAAACCCAAATTATATAGTATAATTCAAACATTAGCACATGGACCAGGCAACCCAGGGGCAGTGGTGACGGCAGCAGAGCTGCAGGGAAGCCCAGTGCAGCACAGATGGCTACAGCAAGAATTGCCCAGCAGCAGCAAGGGGGAGAGGCCACATTTCCCTTGCACCAAACAAGTTTCTGCCCAGCAGCCACTGCTGCACCTGAACAGGTGAGCCCAGAGGAGGTGTTGGGTGTGCCAGGTGCGGGCTGCATATGTGGGTCCCCACCAGTACCACGGGGCTGTGACCAGCAGTGGGCAGCGGCAGACCTGAAGGAGCCACTGCTGCCTGGGCTGCCTAGGAAGGCAGTCCAGCCACAGAACTGCCCCAGTCCCACCGCATGCCAAGAGGGCAGCAGGATGCACCACAGCTGGGTGGGACCAAGGGACCTACTGCAGGCCAGACAAAACCCCTTCGTGGGCTGAATCCAGCCTGTAGGCCATATTTTGCCCACCCCTTCTCTTGGGTGTTCCCTTTAGCTTGCTCCTTTGGCTTTTTGGCCAGGGGCAAGTGAGACGAGGGGGCATCTGAACTCCAAGGCCTCTGGGCTTAGGGCTTGCACGTAGGATGCTTGCCACGGATTTGGAAATATCTGAAGCCTCAGGCTGAAGAGTCTGGGAGGTAAGATACTTACTGCTGGTAGTGCCACAGACTTGAATGACTGAGCTCTACTTCATGAACAGAATTCGGAACAGATTTTGCCGATTTTGCCTGAGACACAAATGCTGCTTAGACATGGAACTGGCCCCCACAAAACACCCCTCAAATAAACCAGTGCTTTACTTTAAGCTTGGTGTGCCCTGATGCCAAGCACAGCACATGCCCAGAAGAGGCACTGTCTTAAGTTTGACCTGGCTCACCTGTCTGTAAAGATTGCACACTTCAGTGGGCCTTTTTGGCACTTTTACTTAACAGCTCTTTGAATCAGCTTTAGATAAAAGCACTAAAAGCCCTGCTGAAGCGCCCAATCTATACAGACACTGGGTTTTTTCATGTCTGTCAGCAGCCAAAATTAAAAAAAAAAAAGTGTAGTTTCCCCATCAGCATGTCTGTACAATACAGGGCATGCATTTTATAGTTATGCTCAGGGTTGGCAGCATTTAATCAACTGCATACATGGTTTCCATTACTGAGCACATGCTGCTTTTTGCAGCATTTTAGCAACTGACAAATGTATCTAATGAGGTTTCCTTGTACACAAAAGTAAGATAAGGGGCTTTCCCTTCCCCATGCTGATTTGGGAGAAAAAAACCTCATCTTGTAATTGATTAAATATGGTAGTTCTCAATTTACATTAGTTTGCCACTCTTCAACTGATTGTGTTTACTTAAGAATTCTGTACTGTGAAATACTTCAACTCCTGAGGAGAGAATACAGAGGAAGTAATAAATGATTAGAATCTAGCTCTGGAATACAGGAAAATGGCTACATTTCTCTGTTGAAGAAATAACCTCTCCAGGTGAAGACAAGCTAAGTTAACTAGTGGTGACGTATGTTGGAAAGGCAAATAAGTTATAACAATGGACAGTGGAACAGCACAGATAAGAAGGAAAATGGCAGCGTCTTGATGCAAGTTTTAAATCATTATGCTCGGCAACTTATCAGTGTATTACTACATAGTTCAGGAACAATCTGTCTATCCCATTCTTTTGTCACTGGCACTTCATGGAGAGACTAGGGAGCAGCACATACCTCCTCCTCCACTGATTGAAATTCCTTATCTTCAGGAGACAGATCTATGAGAATTGTTCCACTCCCAGAAGTATTCAAAGTGAGATATGGGTTAAGACCTATGAATACCATGAACATAAGAGTTTCAGATACAGATTTAAGAAAACAAAATTAAAAACACAAACAGCTCAATATGAGACACCATTTAGAGATAGAGGCAAGGGGGAAAAATCTCTATTTGTGGTTTAAAACTTTGCAATTTAAAATTAAGATGAGACTTAAGTCCCATTTCTGCTGCTCTTCTAGCATCTTAAGCGCCTTATATTTTAGTGTTTTAAAAAAAAAAAATCAAGTTTGCAAGATATCTTTAGAAGAGCAGAATTACAAAAGGCTCAGCCCTGGGTATACGCTGCCTAGCTGAAGACAGGCAGAACTTCCAGTTTCTAAATGCACTGGTCCCCAAGGCATCCGGAGATGGCCAATTGCATAAGCCAACTTCTCTCACCAACCCAAGGGCTTATGCATCTCCCTGGACCTCCAAGTCCCTTAGTCAATTTAGCGATGATCAGAATGCAGATTTACTAAGCCTGACAGCAATATGTTCAAAATATACTGCATTGCTTCACGCACATTACTACTCCAAACTGGAAACAGGGTAGCACATACCCAAACCTGAATGGACACTGTTGGCACAGGGTCCAGTTGGGAGTAGAATGCACAGACTCAAAGTAGCACCTCAAGTTTTCCCGTTTCCTTCACTTTGTCTGAACTCTTGCTAGCAGAAAAAACTAGTATACATACACATTTGAGCATCTCTGCAGTAAAAAAGACATGTCTTGCTAAATATGGCTCATTCTAGATGACATAAGTAATTTTTCTTGCTCAGACCATGAATTTTCCTGTATCAGATGGGCAGGAGTACACAAAAGTGCCTAGAACATGCTGATTCAATCATCTCATGCCAAATTGCATATGTCCAACTTGTGTATGTTGCAGAAACTACACACACAGTCCTGGGCATGATAGCATCTTCTGCCCATAGGCATCTCTTTGTGCACTGCTGTAACATACTGAGGCAGAAGGACTATGGATGATGTATTCCTGATAAGGCTGCCACACTGTTCTTGGCAGATACCTGGACTATTTGAGACAGTACTACTGAAATCCAGTCACTGTGATCATTGCAACCAGATCCTCTGTGTAAAAGGTACCACAAACCTCTGGTATTAAAGCTGAAGGAAACATACACAGGATAAACTGACACTTGAATTGCAAGCCCTGACCTCTGCACAGGAACATGCCTGCCACACGGAAATAATTGGGTCATCTATCTCATCCACCACTTCAGTAGGCAAGTATTTCTACCTCAAAACTTGGAGCAGAATAGGAATGAAGGTGGCACTGACAAAAGTGTAAAAGCAGTCCTCAACCCCAGGAAGACAGAGCCTGATGCTAATTCTTCAAAGACAATTTTTTGTAGGAAAGCTCTGAATTTGCAAATAAAGACAGTGGGATTTAATACAGAGGCTGTTGCCAGTTCTTTATCAGGAATTACATGCAAGTTGGAATGGGGATGTAAAAATAGAGCCAGATGTGCTCTAGGCGGTTTTGTAAAATGGCCTGCCCAGGATATACTAGCAGGTGGCTACAGATAGATACTGAGGGTCTTGGTAGCAAGCTGCACCTCAACACAGGGTATTCCACCAGCACTTTCTGCCACAAACCTGTATGTTTTAAAGGAGTCAGTTAATACTTTTCAAAGTACCTGCACTCTGCTGAAAGCCCTGAACTCACCGGTCTGAGGTTGGAACCCAACAAGTTATGTAAAGGGTGTAGGAACAAGAATCTTTGACTTAAGGAAAGCTTCAAAATAAAACTCCAAAAGAAAGTGCATGAAACAGTGTCTATATTGTATCTAGGGAAGGGTGCCAGAATACTAGTATGAATGCATGGAAGCACCAGAACCCTAGGGACTAGAAACAAGAGCTTAATCACTAAAATAAACAAGGCTTTGAAGCACTGCACTGAAATATTGAGGTAAGGTAGTGAGCAATTATAGATGGAAATAAAGGCCTTTTAAGGCAAGAGAGTAAGGGCATTTTTACATGCATTTCTGACACGCGAGCGATGCTAATTAAAAGCACCTGGCACCACATTGGGAACACATGCATCAGAGGCGCAGTGCGCCTCCATGCTGAGAAAATGGCAGCAGTGCACTCTGAACTAAAGCGCATCAAATGTGTTTTAGCTCAAAGTGCACCACCACCATTTTCTCAGTGCAGAGGTGCGCTAATATACATATGCGAAGTGTGAGGCTGCCAGAGTGCGTCAATTTATGTTCTCCAGCAGACTCGATTAATTGAGTCTGCTCCAAAATGCTGGATTTCCAGTCTGTCAGAGCAGGCTCTCCGCATGTGTGCAAGTGCTCTAAAAGTCCTCAAAATCTTCAGAGCTAGGGAAACTATCAGAACTAGGCTTCCAAAGGGCCATTGATACTGGGCTGGACTGGCAAATTAAGAGTTACAGCTCCTGCCTAGGACGCTGAATGCAATTTTTTAAAAATGAGTTATTAAAGGTCCAGGTAAATAGTCATTACTACTACAGCTCTTAAAGGCAAGAAGTCATTTTAGGGCTTGAGAAATTGCACCTCTCTCATTGCTAGGGAGCCCAGACTTCAGAGTGAAAATTCACAGATGGTGTCTTTAGAGAAATAAATCCTAGCAATTCTAACTAATTTATTCTACTGCTATGAAACCCAGCAAGACAATAGCAGCCAGTGTTTCTGCAAGACAGGAAAAAAAAATAGCATGCTCTTTTTTGTTTTCTCTGCAGTCATAGTTAAATGAAGCATGCTATTCCCAGGATTGTGCTGGCATCAATGCAGCACAAATAAAAGATTTTAGCATAAAACTCAGTACAAGCTGAAGCCACTAAACAAAGCAGCTATGTTAATTTCAGCTCCACTGGAAACATGGACTATACTTTTTAAGAAAAAAAATTAAAACTCCAGTCATTCTTCTGAGAAAATGAACACAGTGCCTCCAACAAAGTGTGACAGCATGAACAGTAATTGTATTGAGACCCCTGGAATCTTTTATCACGAGATGCTACATCACCTATGTTAGGCACTGTACACTGTTTGTACAGCACACTGTAATACAGCAGGGGCCTTCATCCAGCACTACAGTTTAAGTGCTGTGCTAATTCAAAAAAATAAAATAAATATGGTCCCAATTCCAAAAAGCTTATAAGTCACCTGCTGCAAAAAACTGAAGTCAATACAGACTATGCTCATGACAATGTATTAAAAAAGGTACTAGGTACTAAATACAAAATATTAAAAATTGTTTTGAATTTAGTACCTTTATCACCAAAAAATGCTCTCACTTCAGCTGAATGAAACTTTGGTCATATATTGCCAGTGAGCACCATTTTATATTTGATTGGTATACATTCCACATTTGTTTTATAGTTGTATCACCAACTTTTTTAACATGATAAAGGCCTCTGTTAAAGGAGTTGCATTTTATCTTGAATCAGTGAAAACATACCTTGCTGTCCAGAAATCAATCTTTCAACGCCTTTGATTATTTTATGTCTATGACCATAAGCATTGATTCCAATTTCCTTTAATTCTTTGTGTCCCATTTCAACCAATACATCCAATGTTATCTAGAGCAAAGAACAATATTATTAGTTTAGATTGCTGCATACATTTTAATGAACACTTAATAGTAGTGTTCAACTAAATGCAAATAATTCAAAAGAGAATTAACAGCATAAAGTATCCAAGTGGCATAATGTTAAATCTAAAACAGAAATGTGCAGACACGTTAGCAAGCCGATTAGAAAAACAAAAACGTAAGGAGTTTTAACATAAATGTATTAAATTAAAATCAGAAGTCACAGAAATGTAGGGCTAGATGTGACCTTGGCAGGCGGTCTAGTCCTTCCCTTGCTCTGAGGCAGGACCAATTGTACCTACAACTATGTGACAAGATCTTTGTCTCATCCATTATTGGAACAGAATGGATATCACACAACTTCCCCAGGTAAGTTTTAGTGTGCAATTATTCTTATACTTACTAATTCAACTTTCTTTTGTTGTAAATTAAAGCAATTATTTGTCTATCATCAGGAGAACTATTCACTATCCCCTTTATAATGAACTGTAACGTATTTTATTAACTGTTTCCCCCTTCCTAAACTAAACCAACCTAATTCATTCCACTTCTCACAGTTCATATTTTTTAAACTCTTATGACTTTTGTTTGGTCCCTCTAGACTTCCTTCATTTTGCCCAATTTTTTTCCCGGAGCATGGTGTTCAAAGCAAGACAGTGTGCTCCAGCTAGGGCCTCACATGGCTGAGCAGGGAAGCATTACTGAGGACAATCTTGTTAAAACAGAATGACATTGCCTTTTTGGCAACAAGTAACACTGGTTGCACTCTGAATGTTTTAATGACACTTCTCCCTGGCTTTGCTTCTCTGATTTTCCTTAAAAAGCTATTTATGCTATTTGAAAGCAAAAAGACAACAGGGATGAATATAACCAATACAGTGCTAGGAATCATTAGGAAAGGAACTGAAAACTAAACAGGAATCATCACCATGATGATATATAACTTTTATATAAAAGTTGTTGTACATTCACATCTTAAGTACTGTAATTACTCAATTCCAAGATGAGGTGTGTCCCTTTTCCATGTCCTTTTACATGGGGGGAGGAACCATTGTCCTGAATTTGAGTGCCTCCTGCTCTCCTGCCACCTCTCCCTGCCCCGCCGCTTATCCTCAATTGTAAGAAATAACGGCCATAAGTCGTTGGAGAGTAGGTTTAGATTAGACATCTGTAAGAACTACTTCACAGTTAGGGCGGCTAGGATCTGGAACCAACTTCCAAGGGAAGTGGTGCTGGCTCCTACCCTGAGGGTCTTTAAGAGGAGGCTTGATGCCTACCTAGCTGGGATCATTTGAGCCCAGTTTTTTTTTTTCTCCTGCCCTGGCAGGGGGTTGGACTTGAAGATCTATAAGGTCCCTTCTGACCCTACTTCTATGATTCTATGACTTTGACTCAGGGCACAGAGCACATGGTAACTCTGGTACTGGCCAAGCCATACAGTAGTGGCAATGACAGGCAGCTCTGGCAACCCAGGGCCGGAGCTCCTGCTGCTGCAAACTCTAGTGTATGGTGTGGCTGGAGCCTGAGCTACCACATGGTCTGCATCCCAGATCAGAATGGGACCAGAACTATGACGGATGGTAAGTGGCTGTGGGGGGTGAGGCTGCAAGGGATGAGGGGCACAGGACCAGGAGCTGCAGGACAGGCAGGCAGCAGGGGGTGCAGATGGTGGGGTGGGTGGGGGCACAGGATAGGATTCAGGCAAATGCCCTCATTCCTGCAAGCTATTGCTTTCCCTGTTGTAGCAGTGGAGGGGATGGAGGAAAAAATTAAAATGACCTCCACCCCCCAAATAGTTAAGATTCTATTCATGGAAAATAACAACAAATTTTATAAACTGTCCATGTGTAGAATCTAATTATTTGGGGGTTGTCTTAACTTTGAAGTTGTCTTGGATTCAGGTAAATGTGGTTCTGATCGCTCCATCTCAAAAGGATATAGACCTAGAAAAGTTCACAGAAAGACCAGAAACAAGGTGTTTTTTGGTGGCATCTTTTACTGAACCAACTATCCAGTTGGAAAACACGTTAGACAAATTTTTGAGTACCAAAAAACAAAACAAAAAACCTTGCTTCTCACATATTTCGTGGGCTATCACAGTTACAGCAGCACTCCACTCCTACTACAGAGTAATGTAACAAAGATAATTGTATGAAATGGCTTCCATGCAAGAAGACAATGAAAGAACTAAGACATTTTAGCTTGGACTAAAGACTGAGGCAGGATATAGTAGAGGTTTACAGAAATCACAAATGATGCAGAAAAATTGAATTGAAAACAAGTGCTAAGTCTCATAAAACAAAACCTAGGGGGAGCTTGGTGAAATTATCAGAGAGGAGGTTTCAAACAAACAAGAGGAAGTACTTTTTTTACTTGTGTATAAAAAAGCAAATGTGTAATTAACTTGTGGAACTCACTGTCACAGGCAATTGTGGAGGCTGAGACCAATAGCTTAACTGGATTCAAAAAGAGATTAGACAAATTTATGAAGGATAGGTCCATCAGGGACTAATAAAAAAAAAAGTCAGGCTTAGGACACTCCTAAACCTTTGACTGATGGTAACTTGGAAGGGTAAAGGGAATGGATTGCTTTGTGTGTTATGTTCTTATAGTCTTCCTCTAAAGTAGGGGTGGACAATCTGCAGCACATGTGCCATAAGTGGATGGACAACTTGTGTGTGGGGCACATGACAGATCAGGGAATAGCTGAATGCAGAGCAGCAGATTAGGCAAGGAGCTGGAAGCAGTGTGATCGATCAGGCAGGGCAAGGGGTCAGAGTGGTACTTGGTGAGGGCACATGGCCTAATTTGTGACACCTGCCAAAAGGTTGGCCCCACTGCTGTAAAGCAGTGATTCTAAGCCAGGGTGATGGGGTACTCTGGGGTGTTGCAAGATCCTCTGAAGGCTGCCCCAAGGTGCGAGGAAACAAATCAGAGGAAAAAAAAGTGGAGTCTCAGGCTTGTCCCTGCCTGGCCAATTCCCTGCCCCACAATGACCAGCCCCTCTACAAGAAGGTAAGCACTGTAATATATACATTAGTTTTTTTAACTGGGTGCTGCCCAATACACAAAAGCTATGGAGGGGCTGTCTTGAATTGAAAATGGTTGAGAACCACTGCAATAAGGCATTTGATCACTGTCAGTGACAGCAGACAGGGCTAGATGAATTTTTGGCCTGACCCAGTAAGTACGACAGCCTTAATGCTATAATCCCTAGCAGAGTCCTGTCATTCCTCCTTTTTAGGCTGCAAAGTGGTGCACAGAAATACTACTTACCTGCTCTCTTTCAAATATGTCAATCAGATGTTCAAGTCCAAGATTCCTCACAAATTGATTTATACTAAAATCTACACCTGGAACTGAACATAACAGCTTATAAGTTACATTCATAACTGTACTTTCTACAATGCTACGAATTATACTGTTGCAATAAGGGGAAATACAAGAATTCTTAAAAAGTGAACAAGCAAACCAACTTGTGAACATTAAAAATAAATAGTCAAATTCCTAATGTGACAATTATTGTTTCTCGTGAAACCCAACCAGAATGTGCTAGGCTCTTTAAAAAATAAAAAGGCAACTCTTCAGCAACCAATACTGTATTTCTATATAGTGAACAAAAGCTACATAAGCAACCTTCTCAAGACTGCTAATTTAAAAGCAATTGTTTAGAATCCAGAAATTAATTGTTTACAAAAAGTCTATACTAATAAAAGTATTGATAAACTTGATTTCTAGCAAAAAAAAAATTCTTATTTACCAGTAAGAAGGTTGCAAAGGGGGGGAGGGGTGTGTGCGTATGGAATTGAAGACATTTTAAAGGTCTCCAAAAACATGGAACTTTTAGACCTCACTCATCACATTAAACTTGGAAAAAACACAGAACGAATGGGGATATAAAACAGAACTAGAAATTCTGTTGACAATTAAGGAATACCTAGAAAACCCACTCAAATTATATAAAAACACTGAAAATCTTCTCAATGAATGATGAATGAATGAAGCCCATTTCCACGGAATACCTTAAACAATTTAAGAGGCAATAATTCATATCTTAGAACAACTCACCTTCTTTTTTTTCTAACATTGTAGCCCCTTCTGCACCATTTGTAGCAACAACAGATGGGAGTTCAGAAAAGCTACCAGACAAGTTGTCAAGGCTACTAGCAGCTGACAAGTTGGATGGGCTGGATGGAACGGAAGACAAGGGTTCAGCCGTGGGTCCCGTAGTTTGAGATACATTTATAACCTGAGGTTTGTAACAAGATGGCAATGCAGAAAGAGGCATGGCTGCTGTCAACAGTGCGCTAACATCGTCTGCCTAAATATCAAAAGACAGTTCATTAAAATGAAGAAAAACTTTCTATTCAAAGATTTTCCTAGAAAAAAAGCTAATGCTAAGTATCACATTTCAACTAATTTGCAACTGAGTTTTTATAGAAATATTTTTCTACTTTAAAAAGCTCTAAACAAAAGTCTACCATGCACCAAGATTTAATCCTTTTTTGCTATTTCTAAAAACTTGCATACGGTTACACACACAAGACAACAAAACTTATTACTCATTTACTTAAGGTTCAGCATTTGATTGCATTAGAATAACATCTTAAACAGTCACGTCTAGTATTATAAAATGGGAAGGATATTATAACTTATAAAATTTGTTTAAATTTTACTGCTAAAGCAATTTTCGTGGTCTAAGTGTCAGGCAAAATAACTATTATAAGCAAGATGTAGAAGTACTAAGTCTAAATTCTGGAACAAAATTAACCATTGATTTTCTTTCTTCATTATGCAATTACAAGAGTTTTATAGCAGTCTTAAGCTACAGAACAGAAAAAGTAGATAAATGAAAGTGTATTAGGCCTTTGGAACCAAGCCTGTATAAACACTAGAGAATCCAAAGTGTTCACAAATTGCACAGAAGCTCACTTTTTAAAATTTGGTGCCAGGAAAAAAGCTGAGCAGCCATTAACAGCAGCTAACCACAGATCTCCCCGAAGATCCCATCACTTACAGTGACCAGGTCTAAAGGTGTTTGTCCTTCTTGGTTTTTCAGAGTAGGATCAGCCCCATGTGCCAATAACAAGGCACAAAGTTGTGTCCTTCCTTTCTGGGCTGCTTCATGCAAAGGTGTGAAAGCCCATTTGTCTGTAGCATTCACACAGGCATTATACTTTATAAGTAAAGCTGCTACATCTACATGCTGGAAAATAAAATATCCTGTTACGTTCTGGAATGCTAATTTAATATCTTGTATCCCTCAGAATTATTATACACACCTTTGTGTAACTTTTCATCTGATTTTCCTAGAACTGATCTGAATTGTAATATGAAAAAGTAAACTCTCACAAAACAGAAGAGCTTAGTCCTAACGTACCAATGTACAATTAAGGCATTTTCTTCTGTAAACACAGAGATGGGACCAAATCATAACTCCAAATTTGAACTTCTTTGAGGTGGGGGTACTTTAATTCAGATCCCTGGCTCTAAATGGATTTAAACTATTTTGATTCCAGGCTGGTTCCAAATACAGAAGGGTCCCATTTTATGTTTTGGGTTCACATATAGCTGAAATCTTACAAAGATCAGTCACAGAAGTTAAAAACCTCACCGGTGATATTCTAGCAGCATGCATACAGGAAAAACAAATTTACAAGATGTCTCCAGAACTGCTTGATTTTACAAGTTTCTGAATGACCCTTTCAAGCACAATACATTCCAACAATGTTTTCACAAATTTAAAGTCCCCACATTTGCAGTTGGCTAAGTGTGTGATCAAGTTATAAGTTTTAATTACAAATGAGATTAAAAAAAAAACTTAGGTTTTTATATAAACAGATACTCAAACAAACCACATCATTCACATGAATAAAAGCAGCATCTCATTCCTGTTTTTAAAGCTTTAATTTTTTTCCAAGAAGGTAAAAGGATAAAAGGCACTTACCCCATAAGATGCTGCATTATGTAAAGGTATCAGACCTCCTTTATCCTGTGCATTCACATCAGCTCCATGTTGTAACAGGTACTCTGCAACCTCCAAATTGTTGTAACCAGCTAACACGTAATAAAGGAAGAGAGAATATAGAAGTCCTCAGAGAAACCAGTGTCATAGTTATACCAAGTTCACTTGGTTGTTTTTAACCATATTGGGATAGCAAGCTCACCAAAAAAGTGGCCAATTCCACTTTGTTCACAGAATTCTTGGACTATTCTCAATGCTAGTTGAAGACATTTAGTTATGGGTTAAATGAGTATTATGCCAATCTATCACATGATTTTAATATATAAATAACTAAAACATAAGGAAAAAAACAACGTCTTTGAAAATCATGGCGTGAACAGCCTGCACTTATAGACTTCTGATTCTGAGTATAAAGCTTTTCCATGGCTAGGGCTCAAGCTGCTAATATTGCTGCTGCTGTTTGGCCAGTGCAGGTCAAGGTGGCCCATGGCAACACGGAGGAGGGAACACAGAGGAGATCATGTGGTACGGGGGAGGAACAGGGTGTCCAGGGAAAACCACAGAGTAGTAGGGAATTGCTGACTCTAGCTCGGGCTCCAGTTTGGAACTGGAAACTCCGGTTTAGACCCAGCCAGGGGTGGGAGCCGCCGCTGCTACCTGGCTGGGGCTGGGGCAAGAGCTGCAGCAGGGAGAACAAGTAGCTGGGTTCATGGGGCAGGCAGGGGGGCTCAAGGGATGCCTGTCAAGCTGCCTGTTCCCTCACTGAAATGGGGGAGAGGGAGGTGGGGGAGACAGACGGACATGAACATAATCTTCCACATAAAAAATCTAATTATGGGGGAGCACAGGCATCTTAAATTCAAACTCATCTTTGATTCAGTTGTGATGGTCAGAAACAAAGGTGTTAATGAGCAACTTACAGCAAAAAAAAAAGATTTCCCTCTTGAAAGCATCTGGTAATGGCATATAGTTAACATTACGTAAGGCAAAGCTTGCAAGATTGTTTCCCACAGACATATCCTCTCAGTGAGAAGCATAACTGTAATGTAAAAATTAACTGTCTGTACCAATTGTAAGACTAACATGGGCCCCAAGAAGCAGAACTAGAAAACAAAACTGCAAATTTAGCTAATCTAACAATTTTTGCTTAAAGGTCAGTAGAATTAACAAACCTGACCACAAGGTATAATTAACACATTTCAAAAATTCCAAGCGGGTTGCACTTAGGTGGGGAAAAATGCTAATCTCAGACCCCAAAGTGATGTGGTGTGATTTGCTTATTGGGTAAACCCAAGTTTAGGCAGTAACCTATTATAATAATTTCTAACACCTTTTAACCCCATAGGGTAAACAGCTGTAGGGCAAGATTGTGAGTGGCTCTAAAGCCAACCGATTAGCACAGGACAGGATATAACAGAACATGCACGTCAGGTGACCAGCAGGAAGGACAGAACAGAATGTTCATTGCTGTTCCAAGGCTGGACTCCAGACTCCCAGTGTGAGCAAGGACCAGATCCTGACTGAAGGACCTTCCCCAGTGCTCCCTCCAACAGCATCCGACTTTGCTGGATCAACTTGATGTGTACCTGGTGCTAAGGGACTATCGATAAATTGCTAACCAAATGGGAACTCTTTGTCAATTTGTCTGTCTGTTTTTATTATTAGTGCAAATTTTTAACTTTTATTCCTACATTGTCTGTTTATTAGCTTAACCTTTTTATTAACTGTTATATGTGTAAACCATATTTTGCTGTTTAAACATATTTTTGTTGCTATTTTGCTGCTATAAGTAAAATTTGTCTTTACTGTTAAAAGTGAAACTTGTCTTTGCTTCACTCCCAGCTCTGCCTCCTCGATCCTGAACCAAACAGCCCAGTAGCTGATACAGTTGCAGCACCCAGCCAGCCTGCCACCAAACTGATACACTCACAGTGCCCTGCTGGCCTGTGACATTCAGTAAATATGGTAATTTAATGGGCAAAGCAAAGATTGTCTATTAACTTCTTACTAGGCGTTTTAATTGCCTTAAAAAATATTTAAGCATTAGATGTCTCAACCACATGCAAAATCACCTCACTTAAGTCCTTTTCTCTTCATTCCTTAAATCCTCTGGAATGGAAACCTGTGGTAGGTTTTGGGCAGTCAGAAAGTTTGAAATTGTGACTGTCAGTGGGATTTACCTGTCTGTCCCCTCTCCCATGTAAAATCTAGGGTCTGGAACACTGAAAAGATAACAACAGTTCCTGTGTCTGAGCATAAGGTTGGGCAACAGAAGCTCTTCTCTGCCTCCTAAGATCACAGAAGCTAACTTCACTAAGGGAAAATTGGGCTTTACTCA
This sequence comes from Gavialis gangeticus, assembly GCF_001723915.1. Classification (NCBI taxonomy): domain Eukaryota; kingdom Metazoa; phylum Chordata; order Crocodylia; family Gavialidae; genus Gavialis; species Gavialis gangeticus. The sequence continues at coordinate 38,756,965 of NW_017728994.1, read as the reverse complement.
TTTGACTAATAGAAGTGCTGGTGCCCTTTGGAAAGAACAGCCTAAATATGCTCCTTATCATAATGTAGAGAAATAGTGACTGATTTAAGTGATGGGAGCACAGAATCTCAGTTCCACTAACAACAATGCATGATGGTGCTCATTCTAGTAAGACTCACCAGTCAACACAGTTACAATACAACATTTTTTTTTAATGAACCTGATAAAATCAGCTGCATATTTGGAAGTTAAAAGCTCTAACCTGCCAAATGTAGTGGTGTTGAGTGTCGTCCTTGGGTATCACGACAATTCACGTTGTCAGGTGAACACAGCTTTTTTACTCGGGCCAAACACCCTTTCTTGGCAGCATCTAGCAAAGCTGCATCTCCTCTAAGCAGGTCCTGAATATCTGTATCACCATCTTTAACAAGATCCAAAGGAGTATTTCCATCTCTGTTTTTCTTCGTTGGGTCAGCCCCATGCTGTGAACATAAAAAAAAATCTGGAGGGTGCTGTGTATTCATCTCATTTTTCACAACTTTTTCAAAGCATATATAAGCAAAGTAAGACTTCCTTGTTCTTACACATCTCACTCAATTTATTTCAATTCATGTTCAACCTGTGTATAGAAAAGCTATAATATATCCAAGAGTCCAAAAGACTCAACACAGTGTTTAAAGGAAAAACAATGTTCCTTTTAGCTGTATTTCATTTTTAAAATTTACCTGTTTAATAATTATCAGTTGGAGCCCTCAAAATAAAATGTAGGTTCTTAAAGGAGCCCTGCCAAAATTATTAAAATTAAATGTTTAAATAATGTAAATTCTATTGTTAACCTCCTTCTCCTTAACATGCAAAGTACCTGTAATAGAAGTTTGCAGATCTCATATTTCCCTTTTGCTGCAGCTTCATGTAAGGGAGTGAACTTCCACAAATCAGCTACGTTTACAACTGCACCATGTTTAACAAGGAGTTCTGCTACTTCATAGTGACCATAGGAGCAAGCATTGTGCAATGGGACAAGTCCACTAAAAAACATGATTTAAGCAAACATTTCTTAATACATGTTACGTTTAGGTTTTACATTTTGTATCAAAAGAAACTCTAATTTGCATTTTCAATATTCGATATAAAACAAACCTCGTTCTTAGGAATGACACATACTACCATAAATATTCTACTCTATTGCTGAACATAATTACAGATCTCCTGAACTTCTGAAAAGAAACAGATAAAAATGAAAAGCAGCTATCTATATAGCTAGTGCTACTGTAAGATTAAGGTATTTATTGCATTTCACACACATCTTCCTCAGGAATAAATACTTATTTTTAAACCTTTAGGAAAAGCTGCTCGCTATTTCTCTTGTCAATTAAACTGACAGCATTAACAAAAACAATAATGTACTAATGCCAACAGCTAACATACATACTCTTTAGATGTGAAAAGTGTGAGAAATGAGAAAAATGTTTTTTTTGACTTGCCAGAATTACATGATTCACTTCTTACAAACTATATGCTAGCTATATTTTCAGGTCCTAAAAATACTACAAAACAATATTTTCCTGTGGTATTACACAGATATTCCAAAGAAATAGGAAATGCCTGAAGATTAGACTGTCTGGTGGGTGGCAACTTGGTTTGGGGGTCACATCCAGAGAGTTGTGGTAGATGGGTTGATATCAACCTGGAAGGATGTGGGCAGTGGGGTCCTTCAGGGCTCGGTCCTTGGACCTGTACTCTTCAATGTCTTCGTCAGTGACGTGGATGTGGGCATGAAGTGTACTCGGTCCAAGTTTGCAGATGATACTAAAATGTGGGGAGAAGTGAACACACCGGAGGGCAGGGAACAATTGCAGGCGGACATGGACAGGTTGGAAAAGTGGGCAGAACACAATAGGATGCAGTTCAACGAGGACAAATGCAGAATACTGCATCTAGGGCATAAAAATATCCAGCGTACTTACTGGCTGGGAAGTGAGCCTCTCAGCAGCACAGAAGTGGAAAGGAATCTTGGAGTCACAGAGGACTCCAGGATGAACATGAGTCATCAGTGTGACGAAATCATCAGCAAAGCTAACCACACTTTATCATGTATTAGCAGATGCATGACAAATACTGCCAAGGAGGTGATACATCCCCTCTATGCAGCATTGGTCAGACTGCAGTTGGAGTATTGCATCCAGTTTTGGGCACCGTACTTTAAGAAGGATGTGGATAACCTCGAGAGAGTCCAGAGAAGGGCCATTTGTATCGTTAAGGGTTTTCAGGCCAAGCTCTATGAGGAGAAATTAAGGGACCTGGATCTCTTCAGCCCTCAAAAAGAACGCTGAGAGGTGATCTTGTGGCTGCCTACAAATTCACTGGGGGGGTGCAGCAAGGAACCGGAGATCCTCTGTTCACCAGGGTGCCTCTTGCAGTAACAAGGAAGAATGGTCACAAACTGACAGAGAAAAGATTTAGGCTGGACATTAGAAAGAATTTGTTCACAATTAGGGTGGCCAGAATTTGGAACAGGCTTCTACCTTGGAGGTCTTTAAGAGAGGCTGAATAGGCATTTGTCTGGGGTCATCTGACCCCAGCACTCTTTCCTGCCCAGGGCAGGGGGTCGGACTTGATGATCTGTTGAGGTCCCTTCCAACCCTAGCATCTATGAATATAAGTACAGTAGATGCTCTGTTATCTGGCATCCCCTGGGAATGGGGAATGCTGATTAATCAAATATTTCGGGTAATCAAATGTGCACCATCTGGTGCACTCCCCGGTGTCAGTGTGCTGGGGGACTGGGAGTGGGGGTCCGCACAGGCTGCTTTTTCCTGCACAGGCTGCTTTGCCCTGGGCTGCTGTGGGCCAAAAAAAGTGGCAAAAAAACCTCAGCTCACGGCGGCAAAACAGGAAGTCCCCTGGAAGTGGTACTTCTGATTTCACTGGTGCTGTGTCGCTTGGATGCCGGTTAATAGAGTTTTCTGGCTAATAAAGTGCCGGTTAACACAGCTTTTACTGTATACAGAATATGAACCAACTAGCAGAACTCAAAGGTTTACAACTAACACAAAAAAATCAACCACATCTGCCAAATAAATATAAAATGCGTACTCACCCTTTATCTTTTGCATGAACATCAGCTCCATGCTGAAGAAGATACTCAACTACAGACACCCTATTATATCCTGCTGCAAAGTGCAGCGGTGTGGACTGACGCCCCTCAATGTCCCTGCAGTTCACACTCTGAACCGTACATAACTTCTGTGGAGGCCAAGAACCAAAACATATATCACTATACATATAGCTGACATTCAAACATGCAAATACTAGTTATTCTGCGTATTCTTTAAAAAAAAACACTTCCCCCCCAAAAATAGAAAATTTAGCATCCCTAAATAACACATAGATATAATTTCCCCTGACATTCAGGATAAAGTCAGGATTAATTGCCATAACTTTCATTAGGGGGATTCTGCAACTCCAAGAGCAAAGAATTAAAACAATTCCTTTTCTCTCTTTTAATCCACACCTACGGACAATATTAAGTTTTTTCCAATTAAGAACTGAAGACTTCAGAATTGGCCCACATCAAATTGTTTTTTTTATTAGATGAAACTTTTGCATACCATGAGGGAATCAGGTAAAAATTATGGTTCTATGGTACTTACACAGGAAAGCTTTTTTCTGTTTTAGAAAATATTGTCATGGTTTGACAAGATATGCCCTTGTGCAGATAGCACAAAATACAGTTGTAACCTTACTTTTACAGTGTCTACATCTCCAGCCTTTGCAGCTTCTAGTAATTGTCGATCTGCATCCGAATTACCTAATGGGATGCCTTCTATAAAAGAAATGAAGGTTACTTGTCTCTAATTTAAAAACTTCTTCAGCAAGAATAAGCACTTAAAATCAGACTAAATAGTATTTCAGGAACTGCCCTTTAACACATCTCAAAATATACCAGTCAATTTACCTCACATATAACTCGAACTGTAGCTGGTCGTTGTAACCTGGTACTTACAGGTTTCCAAAGCAATATTACGTTTGCTTTCAGCATTGTTATTTCCGCTATTACGAAATACTGTAGAACCAGTCAATGACATGTTCAGTTTGAGAATTTTAGTGATCCGGATGCTTATTTATTGAGCTTATTACTATTCAGGTTTTTATTCAGTGAAAAATCTGAGAACTGTGTATACCCTCTTAACCTGTGGTCACAAAAGTAAATCAAAAGTGGCCACTATTTACCTTCACTTTACAACAGGTTTCTCCTCAGTGTTTCTTCAACTTGACTCTAGGTGGCAGACCCCACTATGTTAGAATAAACTGCCAATTACTGTAATACAATCCCGGAAGCTGACTACTGTGGGATAATACAAGGGCCGGCATCAACCACAGCAAATGGCGGCAGCAGCACATTACATGCAACTCTGGCTGTAAGAACGAACTCTACTAGACTTACATAAAATCCTGCCATTTTCCTTTTGCAGGTAAGCCAAGCATACAAACTGCCTCTATAATTCATCTCAGTGCTATCCCTTACTGCCTACTGATGCAAGTGAAACAAAACATTACACTATTTTAAACAAAAGTACAGTAGTACCTTGTAGTAGTTGCTGCACACTCTCATTCCCCATTTGCAAAGCTGTGAAACCCTGCAGCGACACAATGGATGGATCACATCCAGAGCTCAACAACAATCTGCATGTCTGAAGATGGCCACAATGTGCAGCTCGATGTAGAGAAGTCTGACCAAGATTATCCAATGCATTAACCTAAAGAGAACAGAGAACCTTAAGAATGTCTTTTGACAGGAATTAAGTCCACCAAAAAGGCCTTATATTCACAAATGATCACATGGAATTTTAGACCAAACATGCTGTCAACAGAGCTGACCTTCAGGCCCTTAAAGAGTATCTTGGTTTTTATTAAAAAAGCAAATTTGATCCCTGTTTCCATGCAAAAATACTCTGTAAAGCATGAAAATGTAATTTAGCCACTAATGGTAAAAGTGATACAGTTGGGCCTCTACATCTGCTGTAACAACAGCTAGTAACAACTGGTGTATGTTGATAGGTGAAGGGCGGGGAATCATTCCATAAAATGAAATCTGTCAAGTTGAGATATGGTGCAGAGAATGATTTTTCTAAACATTTCCCAAAATCTTTAGTTTGGACCTACAGATAGTGGTAAGAAAATAGTGGAAAGGAATCAATGGCAGAAATCAATCCTGACAAAATTTATTCCAACTCTCCAAATTACCAACTTTACTTAGTTTTAGTTCTCACTGAGTTTGGGACACAGCTAGCTGCTACGCTGTAGCTGTGCCAGTCACTGTCACAGCACTATTGCAGGAGGAACACTGATGACAGTCTTCCCTTCTACAACTCCAAAAGCATAAAAGGATGAGAAGTATGATCAAGGTGCTGAGTGCAGTGAAGAATTTTAGGTACTATCAACTGCCTGGTGATCCATTTGTTTCATCAGCTTCTGATGGGAAGCAGCCCAGACCTCTACTTCCACTTACATTATGCAATGGAAGCCTGTTTTCTGTTCACTTCATAAATCAGCCAAAGTAGACCTGCCAGCTTAAAGAGCCAAAAGGGACAAAGCCCTGAATGACTATGCAGTCCACCATGAGACAGAGTGCCCACTCACTACTTGATCAACCCACTGCCTGATGTCCCTACTATCATCCCTGTTGCGAGACAGAACAGCATAGTCTATATAAGGTGCTAGGGAAGAATAAGTTTGGGGAGTTGAGTGATGAGGATAAGGGTAACTTACAGAAGCTTAAGATAACTTTTTCATTAAAAAGAGCCACTGGTCTTGTACTGCAGGGGAAGTTATGTTCAGAATTAAAAAAGCAGCTCTCTCCTCAACACAGAATTTAAACTAGAAGAATATGCAGAATCTCTCTTTGACATTCAACCTTAAGCTACTGATAGCTTTTGAAAAGTACCTGCAGCTTCAGAAGAAAAAATGATTACTAAAAATCCAGTGATGTTAGAGGGATGTTGAACTACTGAAATGTAACTTAGAAAGCATAAAAAGGAAGTTGTTAAAATTCTCTACTGATATACAGAGATGTTCCAAATATTTTTCTTAACCTTACAAGGAGGTTACTGAATTTCAGTAACATACTGGATCTACCCAAAGGCTTCAAATTAAAGGCAGCCCCCACAATAATTAGATTCTACACATGGAAAATTATAGATCTGTTATTATTGGAGGTCATATTAAAAAGTTAGTCTCCCTGACAAGCCAGAGCCCCAACTCTTACTTCCGCCACCTTCTGTGACTGAAGTATGATACAACGGACCTATTTCCATTCTTCTCCTATGCAAAAAAACCCCCAAACCTGACCAAATTACATGTTACAGCAGGTTTGGCAGGCTGTTGCTTGTGACCTAGTACCTGCCATGGGCTGCTAATCTCCATATTCTCCTGTAGAGAGAATAGATGGGAAAAGGTGTGCAGTAGGACCCTGCTCCCTTCCTTGCTGCAGCAGAGTGAATAAACCAAATTAGGCAAGTAGCAGTACCCTGGTGATGTCTCTTCTGTTGCCCTGGCTGCAACTCACTGCCCATTCTCCAAGCTGCAGGGGAGGGGTGTGGGGTGGGGTGGAGGAGGGCAGCTCTGATCTGTGGACCATAATTTGACAACCCCGTTATATAATTTTTGCAGTATATTGACTTCATCTTAATTTTTGCAAAACCATTTCCAGCTCTCTTCATTTTCTCTCTTCATTTAAGATCCAGACCCCTTGCATGTTATTTTCACTCACTGTCTCCTCCTCTCCAGTGCATTCTTCTAGAACAGATTCAATACTCCTACTACATAATAAAGAACTAAATACTTTTTTCATGCACTGTTAATGACAGTATCAGTAATGAGTATAAACTACCCTGTATTCCACATAATGGAAAGTAAAATCACGAAACCTATACAGATAATGCTATATAAGTGTCTGTTTTATATATATATACAAATATGTGTATTTTAAGAAGTAACTGTATAAAATTCACAGGCTTCAGTCAAGTTCAACATTACCTATGTGTTTTAGCATAATCTCAGCAAACAAAGAAAAATAATTAGTATCTCATACCTTCGCTTCATGCTTTACAACCACTTCTACTACATCATTATGAGCTTTTTCTGATGCCACGTGGAGAGGTGTCAAGAAGCTTTTAAAAACAAATTTTTGCAATTAAGTTGTATTCTACAAAATTCCTTCTAATCACTTAAAAGCATTCATAAGAACACTCACTCTTTTGTCTTTTCATTGACGTTGGCTCCTTTTCTCAGCAGTAATTCACATACTTGCTTTCTCTTGGGGTATGGAGATGCAGCTGCACAGTGCTAAATATTATAGAACTGTTGCATTAGTAATGCTCATTAAATATATTTTCTGACTTGTTCATTAAGTGCAAATTAAAGCTAGATTGTACGTTGGGATCTTTATTGTGTGTCAGGATCTATTATAAGACTGACAAAGGCCTATTGGTTGAATGAAACTGCTATATAGGCTCAGGAATGTGTACTATTACTCCCCAATCTAGCATTGAGGCCTCAATTTCTAACTCTTAGAGGTGAAACTACTGAATTGAGAATTAGTAAACTAAAAGTTAACTCAGGAAATGAATAAATAACTGCAGGTAAAGAAGCTAGGTAACAAAAGGAATCACTTTTAAAAGAGACGATAGGATAGAAAGGTATAAGCCCTTTTTTAGCCAACACTGGTTTTTAGATATCTTTAAGGAGATCTACTGCTGCCACAGTTTATGAAAACTATTTTTAAAGGAGCATGTTGCCATGATTTATATTGTACTAAATAACTTATATGGGCTTTTGTTGTCTTATGAACACTGAAAATATCAAAAAGCAAACATATACTCTTTGTTAGTCACATCTATTAAATCAATTTTTCTGTATCCCAACTAGGCTGATCTGTTCAGTGGTAGAGTTATGTAATCACAAAAGCAAGAGTTACTACTTTTACACTTGTGTTATACCTTGCTCCCAGAGGACTGGTAATTCTTAACACACAAAACTAACTATGATTTTACTAAATGGAATATAAAACAAAATGAAAGATAAATATGGGCATGTATATAATAAGGTGACACACTATGGAAATCTCTCACAGAAACTGATCTCAAAGTATTTTAATACAATTAATTTAGCCTCAATACTCATGGGCAAGTGACCACCTTCATTTTAAAGACAAGAAAAATAGGCAGAGATTAATTGACTTGCTCCAAATTACAGTGAATAACTGTAGTGAAGGAAAAAGGACAAACATCTCCATGTTCTTCATCTTGTCTTAACTTCCAAACAACCCTTACTGTAGACCAACAATTAACCACAAGTGTTTATCTCCACCTTGTTAACAGTTCCAGAATAAAAAAAAATTACAACTGTAAGCAGGGGGAGAGGCAATCAGTAGATAAAGAGCTATTGTATATTTAATAAGCTACAAAAAAGGATGCCATGGTTGATACCAAGTCATCCTGCCCCTCCTGCTTGCCCCACCAGGAAGCAGTCTAATTTTAGAGCACAGGGGAGATTCTCATTACTTGGCTGAGTCATGAAGTTTGGTATGAGTGCACCAAGGACTTTAGGATCTTGCAGTTTATGTTCATTACACAGATGGAATAATTATTTGCATAACCTGAATGAGATCCTCAGTGCAAAAAAAAAATATCAATAGGACTATTGCCAGTGAACTGAATGGAACCAACATTTTATATACTATATTTTAATTGAGTATCAGACCACAAAATGTTTTAAGCATGAGGGCTGAATTCTTATACAACTTTTAAATAACTACCTACACTTTTTTAGCTCATTTCTTACAAAAACATATAGGGAAAATAATCTAAATCCAGGCCATTAACACTTGACTAGACTTAAGAGACAAAATTAATTTCTGGTATTCAAAAAGGCACTGGAAGAAACAGGAGTTGGTCCTATATAAACCATGGCTGAATGTGAATAGTGTTTTCAAACAACTATAAATGCTATGATGGGCTTATGAAATTTTACATAATATTATGTCTTCTGTGCTAACCTTTTTTTTTTCTTTACTAACATGTTCACTGTCACTTGACTTTGCCTCCT
>NW_017728994.1:38732886-38737688 GCF_001723915.1 Gavialis gangeticus | reverse complement strand
TTCCGAATATGTTTATATTTTACACCTAGATCAAGAACTGGCTGGGTTCTAAACAAAAAAAAAAGTCAGGATGATTGCCCGTGTCAGGAATGAAATGAGGAATAGGGAATGTCTACTGTTATACTGCAGCAGCTTCTATTGGAAATGGGTTTATCATTATTACCTTAATTCAGCAATTACATTTGAAGAGTATATGAAATAAAAATGTGATGCAAACTTCTAAAGTGACAGAACAACTAAAGCCACCTGAAAGGATTAGAAAGAGAGGCAAAAAGTGAAGAAAAGTTTAACTTTAAAAACATGCACACTTATACCTGGATCTTAGCTAAAAGACTGATAAGTGATACAAAAACAAGAGACTGAAATGTTAAGTATTTCATGGAAGGAAATGAGAAGATGACCAGTGAAGGAGGAAACCTAGAAAAAAGAAGCAGACTAGATTCAAATTCACTGATATTATGGGAATGAGTTATTCTGTAAAAACTGACAGGAATAACAATGTTAAAACAAGAACACATTTACTGTCCTGATTATTTATTTTATACTAGATTCCCCAGTCTCCTTTACCTGAAGGGGTCAAAAAAAAAAAAATCAGGGATCAACAGTTTTAAAGTATCCCTTACTTTTTCAGTCAGCCACAAAATATCTTAAATCAATGAAAAAAAAAAAAATCATATCTGAAATATTACCAATGCTGTCTCATGCGTTTGAGGATGCTTGAAGTTCACTGTCTCCAAAGACAGATGCTTTTTGATACGAGCTACATCTGATTCTCGTGCAGCCTGTAGTAGTGAGTGACCTTTGAATTCATCTAGAAAAGAAGATTTATTTTTAAATACTGGTGTGAAAGGAATCAAGAGGACTGGTAGCTTCCAGAATGGGAAATACTTGTTTCGGGGATCGGGAGAGAACTTAGAAGTACTTTTCTAAGTTAACTGAACGACTATGTCCATTAAATGGATACAGCACAGCAATTTTAAGTTTCCAGAAAAATCACTGTTTGTTCACTCAGGCCTTTGACAGATGTTACACTTAAGACATGACTGACTAGTAAATCATGTGTTGAGTAATAGCCCAGCCACATTCATGTACAAGAAATTAATGGTATGATAAAACAGGAAATAAGCCACAAAGTTATTGCACAAAATGTATAACAACTAGGCTGGTTCTCATCAAGCCTTATATTGAACATGTAGCTACTCCCAGACTTAGCAGTGCACTGAAGCCCTTCAAGACTCTGGTGTGCTACTGCAGCTGGGAGCAACAAACAGCTCACTGACACTCCAAGCCATAGAAACACCAGTCCCCAGCTTGGTACTTGCCAGCGCAGGAAGAGCCCAAGGTTAGGGAGCACTTGGTATCTGAGCCCCAATTGTGCTTCCTGCCATTCATCTGTGCTGTGATAGGAGGCATAACTGTCGGGATCACAGATCAGATCCTTTACACTGAATGTCTGCCAGGGGTCTCACAGGACATAAGGACAATTCCTTAATTATCCCCGATAGAATCCTTGCTTCAATTTATCACTTCAGAACTCAAATAAAAACAACCAACAGTAGCACTTAACATCTTCAGCATAAATTTATTTGAAGTGATGGATAGGCAACCCTTGGCATGTGTGTCTTGGGGCAGATTGCAGAGGAGCTGCAAGGGGCCTGGTCTTTGTTGTGGCAATAGGAGCTCCTGTCTCTTTCCTGTCGTCCACTTCAAGGGGTGTGTGGACCCACTTACCAGCAACAAGCCAGGCCAGGGCACCACAGACCCCAGTGCAGCTGCTTGCAGCCTCCTTGCTGCCTGGTACAAGCAGCCTGGGCCAGCTGTGGCAAGCACCTGGGAAGCTGCAAGCAGCTGCATTGGAGTCTGCAAAGCCCCGGCCCAGCATGTTGCTGGCAGCAGGTGCACACATGCCTTGAGCAAATGGTGGAAAAGGGGCAGAGGCTGCACTGTCCCAACGATCAGGCCCCTCGCAGCTCCCCTACCATCCTCCCCAGTATACCAACACCTTACAAGCTGAAGTTGCAGGTGTTTTTAGCGCACTGCCCAAAAACATTGCTGACCCCTGCAAAAAGTAATTCATCTTTTTCTTTTGTTCAAATGCAGCTTGCTGAAACAATTCAGGAGAAATCCTGAAATGATCTTAAGGAGAACAGGTTTTGGAGAGATCATAGGGAGAGTTTGCAGGGAAAAACCAGTTTCAGGGAAGAAAATCCACACTTCATTTTAGCAAAAGGACTGTAAAACTGAACAAAAATACGTTTAAGGCTGGAGGAACTGCTCTGTTTTCACTTGAAACTATTATTCTTTTTTAAACTAAATGGAAACAAGTCTCCTGGCAAACATTAGACAGTTACTTGCAAAACGTGAACATTCTTTCAAACCTAATACTGGTGTGATACACATTCGTGAAATAAAATATGCAATGCAAAGAAACAAATGGAACACGAGCTATGATATGTAATCCATTCTATTCAGTTTCAGGTTCACTTTATACTCACATGCCAATCGTTCTTTTAACTGGGGTGTCGGGGCCAAATCAATGGTGCTTTTGTTGTGACAGTTCAATAGTGTTGGATCAGCACCATAACTTAACAGAAGAGAACATACTTCCACCCTATTCTTAGAAGCTGCTTCATGCAGAGGAGTGAACTGCCACAGATCCATTGCATTCACACATGCTCCATGCTGGGGCGGGGTGGACAGACACAAAAGTAAAGGCAGACGATTAAAGAAAAACTGTAGTCATTAACTGTAATATAGCAGATAGTTAAGTGACTGTTATATACATATATGCACAGATAGTTTCCAAGATCTGTTTTCAGAAATATAGATCTTCAGTACTTACAGGGTCTCCACTGCTGGAGCATTTAAGTGCAAAACAAACTGCGCATAACCTTTAATGAACACAAATTTAATTTTAGGCTTATAACCAAACTTCTGAGAGATTATTTTCCAACTTCAGAGACAATCATAAAAAGCCCAACCCGTTTACACAAAGTCAGACACTTCAGCAACTGAATTAACAAAGGAATTTCATTCATTAGTAGAAACGTATATGCCACAGAAAACACAGCCTTTAAGCCCCAAGCCTGTAACCTTTTGCAGACAGCTGTGCCAACACAAAGATTTTAGAGGTATGTAGTTGTCTCTTTCTGCATTCAAGCTGTGACATCAGTAAGCATTGAATGATAAGCCATCAAGGATGACAAAAAAGGAAGCTTTGCCAGAAATGTTTATACATGAAGACTAAAAAACACTGTCTTGGCATTTCTACAATATTTTTAACCCTGCCCAACTAAGAACTCTTCTTAAAAGCACTTGTGACACATCTGTAAGTTTGAAAGCAAAACCAAATGTTTTCTTCCGCCACATTAACAACCTTAAGATAAACACTGCTCAAGTTTTAAAGTGGCAGTCCATTCTTATATATGGCTCCTTGCAGATGTTATGTTCATGACCACCTTATACTAATTAATTATTATAGATCAGTTAATCAGGTTGTTAGTAGTAATTCAGCCTGTGACAACTGAAAATTATGTCTGTGTGATAAAGGTGCTTGCTGAAGGCTATGTGAAGATTAGACCAAGTGTTTTTCTGTCATTTGTTCAGATATTAAGCATACGTTGTTGTTAAAACCCTAATTAAAGTCAAAGATGTAGTATGGCTTAGTAAATTTAGCAAGGCCTTGTAGAAGTAGTGGTAAGCTTTGTGGCATAGTTAAAATTAACCTTATCAGAAGAATGCAAGGCTTGTCCTGTTATTGGTCAGTCCTAAGAATAATTATAATGGGAGAATCTGGATGGCTGCTCAAAAGTTATAAATTGGCTGGCACATCCGGAAATCATTTAGAAGGAAGATGCAGCTCTGTAAAAGAAGCTCCTGATTTAAGATTAGTTGCTGGCCTGGATTTGGTTGGCCCATGGATCTCAAGCAGCCCAAAGACTGAGTACCAGGGTCCTTCCCGGTACACCTCAGACAGCGCTGATCAGAGATGCCCGACTTCACTGAGCTTTGCAGAAGCGAAACTTGTCTTACATCAGGCATCAGAGGGGACTGCTGATAAGTTGCCAACGTGAATTATTATTGTCTGCGCTTGTTTTGTTATTTACATGTAGTTGTGTGCTTGTTAAGTCAATAAACCTTTCTTACCTTTCTACCCCCGACCACACTCTCAATCCTGAACCCTCCGCAGGCGGCTGAGACACAGCCATACATTCATGCCATTAATGGCACAACAAAACAGAAAATAAGCTACAAAATTACTACACAAAGTACTGTAAATATTTTTTGTAATAACTTTGTGACTGGTTCTCATTCTGCTTTAAACTGAAGTGTACATCCAACACCGATCAGTGCTTGCAGTTTCAGGAGCACGCTGGAGCCCTTCAAGACTCCCATGCACTCCTGAGGCTGGGAATGCCAGTCGACTGGCACTTCTAGCCATGGGGACACACTGAAGTGTAGGGCTCCCAATGCACCCTGTGCCTGGGAGTGATGATCTGCTGTCTGGCACTCCCAGTTGTCAGGGCACACTGGTAACCTAACTGGCAAACTTAAATTTATGCTGAAAAGGAGGATGGAGTTAGCGCACCTAATATTAAACTGAACCTCCAAAACTTGATGTTAAGTACAAAAAAAAATAGGAATGATTTATGATAGAAGAATCTTACCTAATTTCAAAAAAGGAATTAAATTAAAGACCAACCTTTACTAGAAGTTCTGTTACTTCATAATGACCATAGGAACAGGCGTTGTGAAGTGGCACCAAGTCCCTTGGCAGTGAGGAGGGAAAACAAACAAACAAA
>NW_017728994.1:38720361-38727886 GCF_001723915.1 Gavialis gangeticus | reverse complement strand
AATGACCATAGGAACAGGCTTTGTGAAGTGGCACCAAGTCCCTTGGCAGTGAGGAGGGAAAACAAACAAACAAATTAAGATTACTACTTATATCTTGCCCCAGCATATGCCAATTTAGTACACTGCTAATTTCACAACTATGCTGCCTCTTAACAATCCCTCAAAGTTAAAGACTCACATGTCTAACAAAGGGGTTGGAAACAAAAAGAGACAGAAGAAAAGAAACAGTTCCAAAAATATTCAAACCAATCTCTTTTTAAAAGGATCAAAGAAAGAAGAATGGAAGTTGTACTGTTTGTATAAGAAACTTGGTTCGTTATCAATTTAAAAGGATAATTAAACTGAAAACAACGTATCAACACAAGTTATTTCAAAAGATAATAAGTTTGCAAAACTTACATACAGTAAAAGCTGCCTTAACCAGCACCTTACAAGCTGGCATGCTTTATTAATCGGCATGCCGGCTTGTAAGGTAAAAGCGAAACCTGAAGTGCCCACTGTGGCACTTCTGGTTTCACCGACCCCCCACGGGCTGGGGCAAAACAGCCTGCGCTGCTGAGTCTCCATGGCCCGAGGCACAGCAGCCAGTGTGGGGCCTACCTCCCTGTCCCTCAGGGCCCGTGGGAGGGGCAGTGATACGGTGGAAGGGGTGGCAACGCTCTGGACTCAGCAGGAGAGGCAGTGGCCCGAACAGGCAAAGACACCTGTTCGGGCCTCAGTTAACCAGTATATTTTGTTATCTGGCACCATCTATTCCCCATGGCTGCCAGATAACAAAGCTTTTGCTGTAATTCAGTGGTGCTTAACCCTGGCCCACTATCTGGATCCAGCCTGCACAGCCATGTCATCCAGCCTGTAGGACTCCCTAAAGGTTGAGATACTTGGCAGCAGAGGAACAGTAGCAGCATTAATTGCTCCCAGAACTATGGAAATTAACACTTAGAGGGCAGCCTAGGCGACAGTGACCATGAAATCCTTACGTTCCTGGTTCATCGCAAGTCTGACAAAACAGATACCAAGCTCAAAGTCTTAGACTTCAAAAACACAAATTTTAATAAGCTCAGGTCACTAGTAGAGAATGTCCTGAGAGACCAAGGACCACAGGTAAAGGGAGCATGAGAAACATGGTCATTCCTTAAGGATACAATCCTTAAGGCTCAGAGAAAAGCCATTCCCTTACAAAAAAAAAAGGTAGCAGAAGGGCCAAAATATCCTCTTGGCTCAGCAGGGACGTTGCAGTCCTCCTATAGAAAAAGGAAGAGGCGTACAAACAACGGAAGCTTGCAACAGCCTCTAAGGAAGACTACTTGACAATGGTCCGCACTTGTGGAAACCAGATTAAGCAAGCTAAGGCAGAAAGTGAACTAAAGCTAGCTACAAGAATGAAGGGCAACAAGTCCTTCTTTAGCTATATAGGTAGTAAAAGGAGAACTAATGGGAGTGTGGGGCTGCTATTCAATGCCTCAGGAAAAAAACAGAACTCCTAAATGACTACTTTGCCTCGGTCTTTCACAAGACCAAGGGAAACAACGTGCCAGGTAGGGCACAGAACAAGCAGGGAAGGATTGACATCGTTCCCACCATTGCCATAGAACTGGTGTATGATCAATTAAAGAAATCAGACGTATATAAATCAGGAGCAGATTAACTCCACCCAAGAGTGCTGCAAGAGTTGGATGAAGTAATCGCAGAGCCTCTGGCAAAAGTCTTTCAAAAATCATGGGCTTCCGGAGAAATCCGAGGACTGGAATTGGGCCAATGTTGTGCCCATCTTCAAGAAGGTGAAGTGTGAAGACCTGGGAAACTACAGGCCAATTAAGCTTAACTCTACTCCAGGGAAAATCCTAGAAACATTCATTGAAGAGGCTATATAAGACAAACTTGCAGAAGGCCTGATACTGAATGACAGCCAGCATGGCTTCATCGTGGGCAGGTCTTGTCTGACTAACTTCATTTCTTTCTATGATCAGGTGACTCGTCACCTGGACGATAGAAAAGCGGTTGACATCATGTACCTCGACTTCCAGAAAGCCTTTGACTTGGTATCCCACGAGGTACTGATCAGAAAACTGGAACATATTGGGCTCTACTGAGAGACCGTCAAGTGGGGGTGAAACTGGTTGTGGGGTAGGATGCAGAGAGTCCAAATGAATGGACTGGGGTCGTCCTGGCGAGACGTGGGCAGCGGCGTACCCCAGGGGTCGGTACTTGGCCCAGTGCTGTTCATTATCTTCATCAATGACCTGGATAAGGGGGTGAAAAGCCCACTGGCCAAGTTCACAGACGACAGCAAGATATGGGGTTGTGCGGACACACCTGCAGATAGGCTGCAGATACAAGCAGACCTAGACAGGCTGGCATGTTGGGCACAACGGAACCAGATGAGGTTCAACGCAGAGAAATGCAAAGTGCTGCATCTGGGAAAGAAGAACCCCCAGCACACTTACAGGCTGGGCATCATTAACCTGCTACAAATGAAAGGGATCTGGGGGTAACAACAGACCCCAGCATGAATATGAGCCAGCAATGTGATGTTGTACCCGCTAGGGCCAATAAAACTCTGGCATGCATCAATCGATGCATCTCCAGTAAATCCAAAGTGATTCTCCCACTTTACTCAACATTGGTGCAGCCACAGCTGGAGTATTGCATCCAGCTCTGGGCACCGCACTTCAACAAGGACATGCTAAAGCTCGAAAGGGTCCAGAGAAGGGCCACCCACATGATCAGAGACTTGCATGGCAAACCATATGAGGAAAGGCTGATGGATCTCAGACTCTTCAGCCTAAAGAAAAGAAGGCTGAGAGAGGACCTGATTGCAGCTTACTGCTATATCAGAGGCCTACATCAGGGGCTTGGTGAACAACTGTTCACCAGGGCACCCTGGGGGAAAACTAGAAACAATGGCCACAAACTCCTGGAAGATAGTTTCAGGCTGAACATTTGGAAAAACTTCTTTATAACTAGGGTGTCCAGACTATGGAACAAGCTCCCACCAAGAGGTGTTGCAATCATTTACCCTAGAGTAAGAGAAGACTGGACGGTCACCTGGCTAGGGTCATCTGACCCTAGATGTCTTTCCTACTCATGCAGGGGGCTGAACCTGTTGATCCTTCCGGGTCCCTTCCAGCCCTATGATTCTACTTTCATTGCTTCCCCGCCACAAAATGTCCAGACCCATGGGGAGCCAGAACTGTTTGTTCCAGATGACATGGCCCACACACACCGGATTGGCTGGATCTGGTGTGCAGGGCCAGGCTGGCGCACAGAATTTAGCTTGCAAGGCCAGTGAAGTTGAGTACCACTGAACTAACTGGTTGGTTCTAAAGTCATTGGGCATGACTGTATGCTGTGTATTTAAGAGGCCCAAAGACCTTGCAATCCAGAGAGAATAGAATGGAAGATGGTTGGGAAAAAAGTTTTCTATACTCCCAAGCTGGAGGTGGGGTGCGCACAGACACTGTCAGGAAAACTTAGAGAAATCAGAGAGATGCATTGTCAGGGAGGCCTGACTGAAAAAGGTTTCACCTTGGGCCTTTCATTAGATGGATATTGTAGACACCTTTAAAGCAGCGTTTTGGACAGAGTTAATAAAAATTCAGTTTTCCAAAATCTTGGCTTATTTCAGTATTTCAGTCAGATTTCTTGAAATTATTTTCTGTAGACCATACATGTACTTACATAGTTTCCAGAATTAGAAAAAATCCTTATATAATAAAAGAACTCCTAGAAATATACAATCTAAAATCAAATGAATGGGAAACAAAGTTGTTCTATTATTTTATTACATTTTTTTTAGGGAACAAAAATAATGACAATGAAGGGAAGTGAAGTGAAGACTTGATCAACCTACAGAGGCATGTCTTGAATTTTAACAGCAATGGTATAAAAGCATTTCTAGTTAATCACTTCACATCTTTTGAACATTCAGAAGTTGTCTGTTTATAACTTAGAATGCAGCATAGTTATGGCCAATTTAGTACAAAAGGTTATTCCTAAAATTGGAAGCAAAACTTATGTTACAATATATGTTAAAAATAGCATATCAACCTCAAAATTTCTGATGTGCCATGGTTCAATTTTTTTTAAATAAGCATTCTCTATTGCATAACAAAGTCTGTTATTGATGCATAACAAACAAGTGAATTACAAGCTTACCCTTTATCCTTAGCATGCACATCAGCTCCATGTTGTAGTAACAACTGCACAATCTTAACTCGGTTATATCCAGCTGCTAAGTGCAATGGAGTTGACTGAAAAGACAAATACTTTTAGATAAATCAAAATCATAAATCCAACTAACAGTAAATATAATGAAATATGTAAAAATAATGTCCTTAAAATACTGAATCAGTAAAGAGTATTTGAACCAAGTGTCTGGCAACTATTTCCACTAAACACTGAAACTGCAAGGGTTTTTCAATAATACATTTAAATGATAGCTATCATGAAAGATTTTTGAGCCTTTCAGCCAGCTATGACTACTTCCCAGTTCAGTTCTTTCATAAATGTAAATATTCTACCAGTACAGATTGCCAGATTATGAATAGGTCTCCTCACCTAATGGACAGTTAAATTTTGATGTAATCCATGGGTATTATTAACTAAACTTGAAAAAAAAAAAAGAGAGTAGGTTTAAAGTAAGGAGGGGGTTGGAGGAAAAAAAAACAAAAAAAAAAACACCTTATCCTTCACTTGCACTCCCAAGGCAGATGATTGATTTATGTTCTGTCTAACCAAACCAGATGGGGAAATTTAACAGTGCCCAGTACACAACAACAAGAAGCAACAGACTTTGCACAAAGACCTTATCCTTTTCATTCAGGAAGATCATCAGCACTAGGGAATTTTAGTTTTTGGAGACCACACATGTTTTAGAGTAAGTAAAACAGCAGCACAAATATTTTGGAGGCCCCTTAGCACAGGGCCTACCCAGCCCTGATTTGTGGGAAAGTTAGAAACCAGAAAGAATGAGCCTACTCAAATATCTAACAGGGCCAAAAGATAGAAACTTGAACCTTCAAAAAGAAGTAGGTTCAGGCTAAATGGATTTCTGGATTTCCTGGACAAATTTTGGCATCTGTAGCTTAAATGTGCTTATTTAGCCACCAATATATAAACAGTATCCAGTTCCTATAAATGACAGCATTACCTTAATTTTACGAAGAAGTAATGTCAGAACAACTGATATACCTTAGGGTACATGACTACAGTAGTACAAAAGAACAGCCTATGACTAAATGATCAAGTCATTTGATAAATATTAGCATAAAAAATGTGAGGTCTTTTCCATGACTTTGACATTGGTGCAGCTGGTGAAAAGGTAAGGCAGAAGTTGTTAGAGAAAAGGTATTTCATATGACCCAGGTATGTGAATGGCTGCTTAGAAAAACAAAACAAAAAAAATCTGACAACTCCCAGCAAGTATGTTCCTTATCTTCACAAATATTTAAGTAATCTGAACTGACACCTAATAACCAATAATTCTTAAATTTTGATCAAAAGCTAGTTTTAAATATAAAGTAATAAGCTGAACAAAATTTGAAAATAAGATTTAGTTAAATGCAACATTTTAACTAAAATACCTTTCTGCCATCACTTGCATGGCAGTTGACATTTAATGGTGTAAGAAGAGACATCATCTTTTCTTCATTTCCACTCCTACAAAACAAGGTTTTAAAAACACGTGAGAGTTTTGACTGTCAACAGTTAAGGAAGTCCCATATTTCCTTGAATACAAGATTCCCCACCGCCCCTGACAAGCAGCATGGGAAAAAGAGCCCCTCATCTTATATTTGCATACAAGAACACTTCATTAAATATATTGTCTATAATTAAACTGGTGCCAAAAGCAGCATGTACCCACAGCAATGGAAACCAACTATGAAGCTGATTTAATGCAGCCAACACTAAACATAACTATACAACACATGGCCTACATTGGGCAAACAAACTGATGGGAACCTACCACAAGAACAGATTAGTGAAGGGGTGGGCAATAATTTTAGCTGGAGGGCTACTTAATGAGTTTTGGTGAGGTGTCGAGAACTGCACACAGTCTTTCAGAAGATATCATTTTAATAAATTATAGATAAAAAAATCATATGAAAAAGAAAAAATTAAAATGTTACAGTACGTTATTTCAAAAAATATTTTTTGTCCTGATGCATGTGTTTTTGAGTAGTGTACATAGAGGTGATAGCATAATAGCTCAAAATAAAGTCTTATTTTTGTGTAGTGAGAGAGGGAGCCCACATGTGCGAAAGTGTGTGGGGGGGCTGCCCATGCACTAGCTCCTGGGAGCTGGTAAGCTTTGGGGGGAGTGAAGGAAGGAGGGAGCAAGGGGTGCAAACAGCAGAGCTAATACAGGTGGTGCAGGTGGAGTGTCCTCCCTACCTGGCCCCTTCCCACGGCCCCCCTGGGGCACTCCACATAGGGCCAAGATGCACCCGCTCCCACCCATGCCACGCTCCCACCTGGAGAAGGCTGAGAGGGGATCTGGTAGCTGTCTATAAACTGGCCAAGGGGGACCAATAGGCAATGGGAGAGTCCCTGTTACTCCCAGGACTCGGGAGAACAAGGAATAACGGCCATAAGTTGATGGAGAGTAGATTCAGGCTAGACATCAGGAGGCGCTACTTCACAGTCAGGGCGGCTAGGAGCTGGAACCAACTTCCAAGGGAAGTGGTGCTCGCTCCTACCCTGGGCCTCTTTAAAAGGAGGCTGGATGAACACCTTGCTGGGGTCATTTGACCCCAGTACTCTTTCCTGCCATGGCAGGGGGTTGGACTTGATGATCTGCTCAAGTCCCTTCCGACTCTACCAACTATGAAACTATGCTCCTGCCTGCACCTGCCCAGCTTCCCAGCAGTGCTGTCTTCCACCCACTTGGCCGCTTGCAGGTGGCTGCTCATTGCATTGGGCAGGCAGAGTGGGTGGAAGGTGGCTGGGAACAGAGGGCGGTATGGATTAATGGTTTCCCAGGCTTAATCAGGGTAATTAAGCTGCAGTTTCAGGCCATCCCCAAGCAGGAAGGGTACACAAGCAGCTCCTGCAGGATCCTGTGTTGGCTGTGGCACTGGAATCCGCAGAACCCTGGCCTGGCTCATTGCTAGCGGTGGGTGTGCACACAGTGAGTGGGGTCAGGGCTCCACAGACCCCAGTGTAGCCTCCTAGCTGCCTGCCACAGCTGGCCTGGGACCCTGCTGCAGCCATTTGTGCAGCCTGCCTGCCTCCTGCTGTGGTTTTGGACCATCTGGCAATTTGCAGGGAGCGGTGGGACTGCTGGGGCCACTCAGCCAGAGGCATGTGGGGTGGGGGGCATTGCACTCAGCCTGTGAAAATGGCAGCAGGCCCCAGGATCTGGCCACAAAAATCTGCCAGCCATCTCATAGATTTCGGTAGACCTCTGTACTATGACTGGACCTGGATTGGGCCTGTGCTGTTCTCACCTGGTCCTACATGCCCTGGCTGGGTCCTGTGTCATGTCAGCCTGGCCTTACACACCTAGATCATCCCCATGCTC
>NW_017728994.1:38706975-38715361 GCF_001723915.1 Gavialis gangeticus | reverse complement strand
TCTAATCTTAAGATTTTTGGCTTTGGACTATTATTATGCACTGTTTGTACTATGTGTAAATAAGTGTACAACAATGCTGCTTAAAATGTACTTATGGAGTACCTGTGCTAAAACTTGCAGCAGTTTTAAAAAAAGCAAGGTGCATCAATTCTGAATGAACTAAGTCTATGGGTACCTGTAGTAATTTGCTGGTATCTGGGGGGCTAAGTTGCCCTTTGCCCTCCCTAGTGTCTGGAAGAAGCTGGGGAGGGGAGAGGGCAACCTAATCCCCCAGACTTATTTTTCCTGCTGCAGCTATGAGGGGGGGAAAAATTTGGCTCCAATAATTACATTCCACAGGTGGAAAATTATAAATTTATGAATTTCCCATATATAGAATCTAATTATTGGGGGTTGTCTTATATTCTGGGTCACCTTATACTTGAGTAAATATGATAAGTATGATTCTTGTTTAAAGCTTTATGAAGGAAAAACTTTTAAGCAAATTTATATTTACTTCTGTTTTGCTGACACCAACTCTTCCCTCTCAAAAGAAAAAAAAAAGGGATGTCTCATAACTGTTTATCAGTTTCACCCACAAGGGACAGCCCTGGCCTTGTTCCAGCCAGCTCAAAGTTAATTTACATACATTATACGAAACATGGACAATTCTCACAACACTGCCATATTCATATTTTCCACAGAAATACATACCTGGCACTTTCTAAGAGCTCATCTTTCTTGTATTCACCTGAAAATTAACAGAAAATGGATTTTGTTTATTCTTAGACACACACAGTTGGATACCAATTTAGACAAAAAACCTGTCATTTATATTTGAGGTAGCCACATAAAAAAGCTACTTTTATACATAATGTTAACAGCCTGCACAATCCTCAGAAAAGAATGCTCAAAGTGCTGGTATGAATGCAAACCATTAAATTAGCACAATAAATAGCTTTCCAGAACACATCATGTCACATGCCTGCATTTTGAGAACATTCAGCCCACAAAATGATTCTCTATTTGGAGCTGTAAAAGATAAATTATAATTAAGCTAATATTAAGAAATGAGAAACCCACACAGGTGAGAATATTTTTTGTAAGAATTATGACAGCTATAAGCCAATGTGTACCATCTGAAAATGAATGTGCATCACTTACCACTCAGCACTGACTTTGCTGATGGATCTGCTAAGTCCAAAGCTGTCCTTCCATCTGTATTACGGATGGTCGGCTCAGCACCATGTTGTAACAGAACTACAATAGCAAAATCCTTTATGTGAAAAGAATTCTGAAAAACCAGGCTTATGCTAAGGCTTATCATTCAATTGGGACCCAATAGAAGAACAGTTGGGTAGAGGATCTCAGTTTCCCAATGCAAACCCTTTGTGTCAAGATCCCTTAATGCTGTTCTGTAAATTTAACTTCCTCAAAATAAAGTGCCTAAAGTGATGATAAACTATTATGTCAGAGTAAAGGTTCAGAATAATATCTGCAGAACTGCATGTCTGAAACTAAGGGCTCAAACAAATTTCACTTCTTGACTCCATTTTGCCTTCATCGTGCTCATAAATGTTTAGTCAGAACACAAGTTCAATTTAATCTCTTCCTCCTAGTAAAGCCTTTGACTAGCTAAGCAAAAGTAGTGGCACAAAAAAACAGAATCAATCCATTATTAGTAATAGCTTCCACTCTTAAAAGCATTGTCTCAGGATTGGGAAGGAGCAGGTAAGAAAGCGAGTCTGGGGGCAAAACAGATCAATTTTCAAAATGAATCCATCTTACATCCCACTGGTTCCCCTTACCACATCAACATTAAGGCGGTACCTGAGGTTACAGGGCATTTC
Source organism: Gavialis gangeticus (assembly GCF_001723915.1). Lineage (NCBI taxonomy): Eukaryota > Metazoa > Chordata > Crocodylia > Gavialidae > Gavialis > Gavialis gangeticus. The sequence continues at coordinate 38,713,532 of NW_017728994.1, read as the reverse complement.
TTTTTGTACTTGAGTAACCAACAGGAAAAGTCAAAAGACATTTTTTAAATTTGCAGTTATTTTATTTCTGAAGTGCAAGTTCCAGTTTAAAATAGATTTTTTGTTTTAGCAAGTGTAAGACATTCTAAAATGTATTGGTAAGCACAGCTTGACCAAGAAAAATAGGGGCTCTGAAAGGTTTTAGTGCATCATATGGAAATCAGCCAGCAGCAGGGGAAATTTAAGAAAATTACCTACCTATACAGACATCAATCTTTCCCTTAATGGCAGCTTCGTGAAGGGGAGTATAGTTCCAATTATCCCGAGCATTAGGATCTGCACCATGACGCAAGAGAAGATTGACAACTTCAGCATGACCAAAAGAGCAGGCATTATGGAGAGGAATGAGGCCTCCATCATCGCGTGCATGGACATTGGCACCACTCTGAAGCAAATATTCAACTACATCCTTCCGACCAAAGCCTGAAACAAAGAGAGGATTTTGTATAGCCCACCAGGGACAAAAGATATAAATAAAGAAAAGACCAAAAGTAAAAATAGGAAATCAAAACACTTGAAGGGGGTCACTAGTGAATTCAAAACCAGGACTCCAGTTGTATGCTACAAGTGGTAACTTGCCCTTGCCCTATACACTAATTCAGAGGTGGCTCATTTCACAGCATCTTTACAAAACCCGTTTCCTTCCTTTGAGTAAGACAATTTTCTCCTATAAATTGTAGGGTACATTAAACAGGTCAGTGTCAACTAACTTACAGATTTTCAGTAACATATTTAGAAAATACGGTGGTTGTTTAGCTTTTTCTAGAATAAACTGTGTTTCAACCACTTCCTGTAGCGATTACATCCTTTTTAAAACTGTATCTGTTGCCTTGCACAGTCCACAAGTCTCTTTACTAGTCCTCATTTTGGATTCCGTTTTGCTAAGCCATACAAAAACCACCCCCTTTTAAATTTCCAACTATTTAATACATCTTTAAGTCTTGCAACATATCTAGACAGAAACAAACAAGGCACCATCCATGTACTAAATAACCTCTTAATAGGTAATGTCAGCTCAGCTCAGGCTAATATGACAGGATAAATAAGGAAAATCCAGATGAAAAGCAATTTTTTAAATTTAGTTGTCTTTACGAAACCACGTGTATCCTGCAAATCATTCACTAGAGACAACAGGAAGTTGAAAAAAAATCTGTCTTCAAACCTGTCAACTATAACAATTTTTTTTCTGTGAAACTAATTATAGTCAATCTGTCATCAGCAAGAAAAAAATAACAGAAAATTAAATAGCAATCTAAATTCTAGATCTAAAATCTAAACATAATATCTGGTTAGAACAATTTAAGAGAAATTAAATGTTTGAGATTTAAAGCAAATATGAATCTTGAAGTTCTCTGTTAATAGTAATCAGTTTTCATTTTAGGAGATAGGAAACAATTTTGCCACAAATTCCAATATACAGGGTTCCTTTCCAAGGTGCAAGCACTCTGAGGCAAGAACCATCTTTTTGTTCTGTGGCTGTACTGAACCTAGATTAGGGCTTCTAAATACTACAATTCAAAGAAATGGTAAAATAATGAGAGACCAGAGCTTAAAATTCTAAATTGAATGGAAGATTGCTGCTCATATTTAAATATCAGCACACAATCCTCTCTCAACTCACAAACGGATCTATGTCAGAGTCAGTACAAGATGTTTAATCATGCAAGCTTTTTATGAAATAAGCCTTGAAAAGCTGTTTTACTTAATCATAAGGCCTATCATTTTTAAAAAAGAATCAACTGCTCTCAGATAAAAAAAAAAAAATCTAGCAGAGCTGACATCATGCACTTAACACAGCATACTCAATCTTTTCTTCCTTGGAATCATCACTTAAACCCTTGGAAGAAACATATCCAAAAGGCAAGTAGCCTCTGAAGTAATTTGTTAGGAGTCTGCAGGGCTGTAATTTAAGGATGTTCAGAACATCTATTTTCAGTGATTCTTAATATAAGTATAAAGATCTGATTAAGGATGAGAAAAGAATTGATTTTTAAATAAACTCTTAGGTAAGGCTTTATATAATCCTTAAATTATTGGAAAGCAAAAAATACGCTTTAGATTTTAATTAAACCTAGCTTGCAAGTAATACTGGCTGAGGGAGTAAATTTTTTCCGTTGTCATAAAAGACTATACAAGCAGATAATAATTACTCAGCAAGTAAGTACCAGGCCGATTTAATGTTATCTTGCAGTAACACAAGCTTTGTTTTAAGTCAGTTCTACAATTCATTACCCTAATTTAGCTATGCCAGGGGCAGCAACATTTTTTGTCTGTGGGCTGGGATAACCCACACTGGGTCAGAGGCAGGCAGACACGTGGGTGCAAGGACCTGCCTGCTGCCAGCATTTGTCTGCATGGCAGCACAGAGAAAGCACCCTGCTGAAGCCCCACATCCATGGGCTGGATCTAGCCCATAAGGCCATAGATTGCCAGTGCCTGAGCTATACCATTAAACATTTTTTCATTTTCCATATACCAACATTGCTAAACATGTCTATCCCTATGTATTACGTTTTTCTGGTTCTGTCTTTTCAAGAAGCTAGGATGACTTCAGGCACTTGCTGAACTTTATTCTGCCTACAGAACTAAACCTTACAGGATGTAACTGAGGATGACAATAAAGGCCCTTGGGGTGTTTCAGCATCTCTCTAACACAATGAGGAACAAACTTCACTCCTAAAAATATCCAAAGGATCAAGCATGAAATCCCTCTCCTGGAGCTGCTAGTCCCCAGCCAGATTTTCACATGATCAACACAAGTAGACAAAATTTGGACATTCAAATCACAGTACAGATAATTTCTGGATAGCTATCATGCAGCTGGGAAACTCGAGATCAGCTAGCACCCAGATTGATGTCAAAGCCCTGTGATTACTACTTGCCATGAGTTTTCAGAATCCATTGAAACTAGAGTCACACAGTATGAATGCTAACAAAATAGCTACAGCCCTGAACTTCCACTGCACAGCCTTTATTAGAACCTGCTGAATCAAGTAAATCTTTTCTGTGAGATTGGCTACAACTAGGATTGCAGCCTGAGGCAAGAACGTCTTTTGGCTCTGGGTAGGCATTATTTAAGTTTCAAAAACAAATTAGATGCTTCACCAGTCATTCCTGGAACTTCTGTATGGATGGATGTAGCAGGGATTCCTCACTTCCTTGGGGAAGTGTGTATGGGAGAAGGAGCCAATGTGAGTATAGCAGTGCCTCTGATTAACTCTCCCCTTTCAGCAAGGCACTGAGAAGACAGAAATGTTGGTGGATCAGTACTGCTTCTTTATTTTTCAATGGACAGCTTGGAGAAGGGAGCCAATTACCATACACAGCAGTGCCTCTTGCTTTAATTAAGGATAAAAAGAGAAGACTGCCTTTGTGGACAAAGAGGGAGCCACTATCTATGCAATACCTCCTCTTCAGCATTACCCCACTGCTACAGGAGGGGCTCATCATTTTTCTTTAGACATTGTTTTGCATAGATATATTCAGTCTCGTATCAGATCGGCACCGATATAGGGAAAAATTGATAGCATCAGAAATCTGCATTTTTGCCTGATGTAGCTGATAAATGCCCCGTGCACGTGCACAGCTGCAGCATGCATGCAGCCAGGAGTGCAGCCCGACGGCTTGGAGAGCAGGATCTGGCTGCTAAGTCTGGTGCAAGAGAAGGGAAGGGGTGTGGGGAGAGGCAGACTGAGGCCTCTGCAGTGAGGGAGTGACTGGGGCAGGCACTGCACAGCCAGTGGGGAGCGCGGGACAAGTGATGAGTGGCTTGTCCAGGGGGCGAGGATCCTGGGAGGGCATGTGCTCCTGGATCTGTGTGTGGGGTGAGGGTGGGCTGCTGCTGTGGGCTGGGGCTGTGCTGGGCTATCCCTGGCAGGGCTGGGCTCACGGTGGGTGGCAGCAGCGCTGGGAGGGGGGCTATAGCAAATTCTGGCCTTCCTCCTGTAGCCCCTTCCCAATGCCACGGCCACTGCCACCTGTCCCAAGCGCAGCCCAGCTCTGCTCCCCTCCCAGGAAGAGCCTGGCACCACCCTGGTCCCAGCCTGCAGCAGCAGCTTGCCCTCACCCTGCATGCAGATCCAGGGTCTCACATCCTCCACAGATGGGTGCAGGGCGGGAGCTGCCTCCCCCTCCCCCTGCTGGACAGTGCCTGTCCTTGCCCCACTCCCTCCCTCACCATGGGGGACTCAATCTGCCACTCCCTGTGCCCCTTTCCTCCCCGCACACTAGACGTATCAGCCTGATGCTGGTGTCCAAGCTGCCCGGCTGCATATCAGAATTAGATCAGTGTTGGCTGATACAGCTCCTTAAAAGAAGATTAAATCTGGCCATCAGAATTGGCCCAAAAAATTTCTATCGGTGCACCCATAGTTTTGTGGTACTCATTCTTGACTCTGGAGCCTCTCACAAAAGACCAACTATTGGAGTTCACATCCAGAGTCAGAGACAGGCCTTTTCTTTCCTATCCTCTCCATCATCGTGAGAAACATTCCACTTCAGAACAGCCAAGAGATGCCTCTATCACCCTTTTTATTCCAGCTGCGACAACTAAGCTTATTGTGTAGACTCCTGTGACTTAACTCCTAGATCTTCCTTGGGATTTGAAATAGGTTTCTCTAGCTTCTTTCCGCATTGAGTTAACAGCCCTTCTACTTATGTTTCTAAGTAGTGTGTTCTTCTGTGTAGTTACTGTAGATAAATGTAGTTTCTGTAAATGAATTTTATTCATAGGAAGAGCATCTAGTTACCATAAACCCCACCAACTCTCTATTGTACTTTTTGGTTGACATGCTCCTTGTCTGCCTATGAGTGACATGAAATCTGTTTTTGACAGCTAGATACCACTACTTTTCTGCATAGGGACTGACCAACAGTCTATTTAACTTCAATACAACTTAATGGCCAGAGGTGCACTTCTGCTACATATTACAGAGTCCAGATTAATCTTCAACCAGATCCTGCTGTCACTGTCTTTCTATCATTATTACATGTGCTTTAAAATCCACTTTACAAAGTGTCTCTCGTATCAGGAAGAAGACTGGAAATTGCTTTTACTTAAGGACTGCTAGAGAATTCAACAATGTCTGCCCAAAAAAGTTAAAAAAAACAACCCCAAAAAAACCAAACAAACAAAGACACCTAAGTTGCAATGCAAGGAAACAAAGCAATTCAAACAGTTTCTTGTGCTGTGGCTTCACTTCTGCTTCAAAGCAATAATCTATAAAGGCAAGCAGATTTCTCTAGAAGAGAATTAAACCAACAAAAGTTTCCCAGCACATGCTCTAGAAATGAAAGTACACACCCAAGCTTATTAATGCTGGTTTTGCTGTGCATAAGACAGCAGAGCCTTTGTTACCACTTCCTGGAAGGTTTCTCTACCTTCTATAACCTAGTAATCCCTCCAGAGACAGAAAACTGAAGGAGCGGTACTTAATAATATTCAAACCTTCAGCAAGGGAACAAAACACAAATTAAAACTAGTGTTCTCTATCGTATTACAGTCTTGATTTTATTATAGTTCAGGTCACTGTAGAAAAGGCCCAACTCCAGCAGTGGAAGTCAATGTTAACAAGAGACTGGCAGCTCTGTCTATCAGATCTTATCAAAGTCTAGTAGGCTGAGCTGTCCTAGGAGGGAAATCATCAGTACCCTCCTTGTAATGCAACTGTACCCAGTAACGAAAGGGATGAGTATACATTCAATGAAGTGAACGCTCAGTATCTTTACTGCCTAGCGGCACACATCCCGTGCCTCTCTGTGTTTAGAAGCTAAACTAACGCAACAAGTGTTTTATTTTTCAGATGTTAAGAGTTTTCAATTTCCATTTTACAACCCCAAGCAGGATGATTCTTCTGCTCATGCAGGCATTTAAATGGTACTGTCTTACATGGCTGCCTCCTCAGAGCTTCGATTTTTCTGTTATCACCCCCATAACGTGCAACAGATTAATAAAGATTTTTGATTAATAATGAAAAACCTTGATGACTGAAGACTTAAGAGATTGAAAGCGAACAAGTGGGTGCCCTGCTTAAACATTCTCAAGGAAGAATGATTTGAACCAGCTAGCAGGGCACCTTGCTCATGAACACATGGCTGCACTGACTTAAATCTCCCGACTGGTCACTTTGGGGGTCAGGGTGGAAACCACTCATCTCAGAAGACGGCAGCAGCAGAGGCTTTTTGTGGGCTAATGCACCTAGGTGGAAACTTCTGAATAAAAGCACTGGGGCCAAGACATTGCTCAACCACTGCAGAGCCAGTATTTGTGGGGCCCTGCGTTGCGTACAGCACCTTGCTCCCAGGTCCTGCAGCGCGAGGCTCTACCCCACCATGACCCGCTTTCCCCCTTGGGCAGAGACGAGAAGTCACCCGTGTCAAGCAGCCGGTGCCAGTTACATGGCTGCCAAAGACCACTCGTGTCCCAGCGCTCGGGGACACCCTGGTGCCACCCGCCGGGGGCGACGGCGAGGTCGCGGCGCAGGGCCGGCCCAGGCGCGGGGCGGGGCGGGAGGCAGCGG
>NW_017728994.1:38705899-38706653 GCF_001723915.1 Gavialis gangeticus | reverse complement strand
CCGCCTCACTGCGACTCCCGGCGGCCGAGAAGGCCCGTAGCGCAGGCGCACTGACAGCGCCGCGGAAGTGGAGGAGAACGAGCGCGAGACCAACGTGCGCGCAGCGCATGCGCGGTCCGGCCGGGCTCCGCTCGGGGGCTTTGGCCTTTGCCCTGCGGGGCCGCGGGTGCTCTGGGGCTCCCCCTGCAGGTCTGGGCGGCGCCACGTATCCCCCTCCCTGCCCCGGGCACTCCCGGCTGTCCTAGACCCGGGAGTTCGCGGGGGCGGGCGAGGCCGGAGGCGTCCGCGTTCATGGTGGATCTCCATGTGCCTGGCTTGTAACAGTGTGCTGGGCTTTGTTTCCATGCAAAAGAAGTTTTGCTGCTTTAATTATGCCAATAGCGTGAGTGCTGGGAGTAATGCAGCACCCCCACCAGTATAAAAGTCCCCCAAATTAGGGTACCAGTATAACTGCATTGGGGCTTTTACTGGTACAGGTGTGCCAGAAAAAAACTCATGGTCTTGATCAACTCTTAGATTGGTAAAATGCTGGGGTGTAGAGCAGCCCATAGGCTAGGTGCACAGGGCAGGCGGCCACCGAGACTGATTACGAGTGACTGGATTCAACTGCCCAAGCAAAGGAGCAGCCAACGTGCAGGACAGTCGCCTGGGCAAAACCAGCCCAGAAGCCCTGGAGACTTTACATCTGATCCCTGGGATATAGCTATTGAATGCTGTTGCATAAATTGCTGATCTTATCCCCTGGAGGCTAGTC
>NW_017728994.1:38701955-38705888 GCF_001723915.1 Gavialis gangeticus | reverse complement strand
AACAAAGAAACATAGAGAAAAGTTTCTATTTTCGCTACAATGCTGTGGGCATTAGGCTCAGACTCCAAAGAAATAGGGGGTTGCTTAAATGTTGCTGCTTTGAGAGGGTGAGGGACAGAGAAGCTAGAAAAATATCACTTGCATTGCAGGATCAGTGTACCAGCGCAGCCTATCTGATTTGACAGGTAGAGACATTACCTAGAGGTGTTGTCCTGTAGGGTCAGGCCCCTCCTGGGTCTGCAGGGGTCCAATCCTGTGGGACAACGGCCCCATATGCCTGGTTCCGAGGTGCGATGTGGAGTGGAGAACCCAATGGGATTCCCCTGCTCCACAGCATGAAACATGCCCCAGAATCCCCTGCAAGAGAATTCCCTTGATGTGCTTGCAGCCATGTGCCCTTGGGTGAAGAGGGGGCTATGACTGGGATGGCTTGTGGGGAGCATGTGTTCCTGGTCCTTTCATATTGCTGGGGATGGGCATTCAGACACCCTTTGCAATGTCCCTGGGCAAACTGTTACCACATTTTTTGTGGCAGCAGATTTTGGGTTTTGTCTCAGACACCTGCAGGGATGTCTGAATGGGATGGGATGGAGCAGTCTGTCTCACTACAAACAGGATGTCTGCAGTGGTGTACCATGGGTGCCTGGGGGCCAATACTTGCATTTGCGCCCTGCCTCACCTCCGTCCGTGGCCAATTGCTGAGCACCAGCAGCAGAACTGGAAGTGCCACCGGAGGACCAAGTACTCAGCCAGCACCCCCTCTAGGCCTGCGCCCCTGGGGGCATGCCTCCCTCCATCAGTACTCCACTGGATGCCTGTTTCTATCCAGAGAGGAGAATCTGAGTTTGTTAAGAGAATATAAAATTGGTTCTGTCTCATCTTGTAAGTCAGCAGTAAGCCTATCTAGCTGGGATTACTGTGAATTTTAAGACTCAACATGACCAAGTAGTGCTTTAAAGTAAAAATAGTTAGTTTTACAAAGTCTGTTGGTCAATATCACTTGTTGTAGGTCACCAAAAGGAGGGAATCTTGGTGCCTGAAACTGTCAGATCTGCAAAGTGATAAATGGCTTATATATTCGGCATGTCTATGCGAGATATTTACTAGGGAGTTGCCTAATTAGCTCTGCAGTGAATGTCTCGGCATCTAGGAAACTAGTAAACTCCACAGTAGGTTAGTACTTGTAAATACAAGTGTGGAGTTTTTTCATTCACAGCAACGTATGTGTAAATGCTGATGGAGCTGGCTGGGTCATGAGAGTGCTTCAGTGTGTGGGCTGCCTACCAGCTATCCCTTCACTGAAGCACCCTTGTGCCCCAGCCAGCTCTTCCATAGCACGTTGAGCTGGGTTGGAGTAGCCCCTGGGGCCTCCTGCCAATCAGGCTGCTCTGACCAGGCTCAATGTGCTAGGGTCCTGGGTGCGCATGTAAATGCAGCGCTCAAGGGCAATAAACTCTGGCACGATATGCACTGGAGTTTATTGTGCTGCATTAATAGGCACATGTAGCTGCGCCCACTGGGTAGCATATACTACTGGAATAGAAGCATAAAAATAATGAGATTTCTCCCAGAAACAAATCAGGGCAAGTGGTCTAGCACCTGAGGGGCAGTTCTTAAGGACAAAGAAGAGAGGAAGGTGCAACTAGCCCTGCAACTGTGACCAAGGTCCATTAATTTGTGAGGGCATGGACACATACTAGCACTTAGAATATGGTTGAAAATGAAGTGGGCAGACATGTAAGCCAAGTACACCAGTTTAAATATGTCTGGTAGGCTGTCAATAGACATCTAATTTGACACGGATCTGGTTGTCTCAGAGTTTGGCCCAGATAAAAACAAGTGTGGCACAGCCATTTACATGTGACCCTTCCAAAATTTGTTGCTGTTCCTTATAGACATAAATAGCCATATCAGGAAAAAACATTAGCACATTTTATCCTGCATACTTCAGAGGGATTTGAAGTGTAACAATGAACTTGGCAGACAAGGTTCTTTAGGTAAATGTGATATCTTTTATTAGACCAATTAAATAGCTGGAAAAATTATTCTTTGCAAGCTTTCAGGCAAAAATATCCTTCAGGCCTAGGGAGAATCTGCTGTTACTTTCTGTTCTCCTGGATGGAATAGAAGCTAATATGCAAAATGCAAGTCTGTGAAAATGCAAATGCATGGCAGTGAAGATCAGAAGCCATGGTAGACAATAGGTTTGAGATAGGTGGGTGAGTGAGAAATGTTAACAGATATACAGTGAACTTATACATCTGTTGGATCCTGGGAAAAAAGACTTTCTCCCAGGACAAATGCAATGTTTATTTGTAGTCAAGCAGTACAAAAGTGTAACTGGAAAATCAAGTACTATTTTGAACCAGTTCACTGTGAACCAGTTCAGTTTTATGGGGAGCACTTTAGACAATGCTTAGCTGCTGGCCCAATGGCTGGAGTATTTTGCTGGGAAGCAGGAGACATGTCCAAACCCCTTGGGCTAATAAAACTCAAATCTGTTCCTTCACAAAGTGCCTTGACCCCTAGCCTACTGGGCTAAAAGGAGAGAGGGCAGCCCTCCTTCTCAACACTTCCAGCAAGTACACATGCAGGGAAATCCTATTTTACAGGGATGAAAACAGAATCCCAAAGTGTAAGGGGCAACAACTCCACCAACATGACTACTTATGTGCCACTTGGGCACACAAAAAGGAAATAAGACTTAACCTACAGATTTTACAACAAAAGGTGATTTTTGAGAAGAAAGTCTACCATAATCTTTACGACGTGGCAGCTATGAATGCTCTCTTATTTAGAGACGTAAATAAGTGGCTTCAAAAGTGCTGAGCCCTCAAAACCTTCCACTGAAGTCAATATGTATATTCCCTCACAAGGCTATATGATGGAATTTAATACCAGAGGCATTTCTCAGTAGCACAGTCTATACAACACTATTTTATTTTGGGGGGTATGCTTTTCTGAAAGTGTAATGAAAAAGTTAAAAGTAAATTAAAAAACTAGCATTCTCTGAAAATATTATGACCTTTTAGATCTAAGATAAAAAGCATTTAAACTATATCATGAGCATGTCTACATGAGATGCTGACTGTGCAGTAGTAGCCTAATAATACTGCACAGTAGCGCATCACAGCACAGACAATGCTAATATGTTACTGTGCAGTATTATTAAAAGACATTCGCCGGTGCTACTGTGCAGTAACTCTAGTTACTATGTATTTAGTCGGTACTTGCTTATACAAGTACTAAATAAATATGCAGTAACCACTTTGTAGTAGTGTCTCATGTAGATGGGCCCAGTTGTACTAAAAACCACTGCTTTTACAAGTTACTTGTGCTTCTACAAGGCTCTACAGCCTCTGGAATATGAAACTGCATCATGGTTTGCTTGTCTGAGAACCTGCAGTAACTGGAACGAAGGGGAGAAAGTAAGTTTCTTATGTAGTAGGAGCTTGATTCTTCCAGGTGTGGAATGTAATCAACTCTCACTGAGGTGAATGAGTCAAAACCTCAGCAACTTGAAGGAACAGTCCATTAATATCTCCTCATTCTGACTTTTTTCACTCTTATTGTAGAACAGCCCAAATCCATAAAAACAGCTAAAGTTTTAGCTTTCATTTATTAACCACATCTCAAATTATGAAATAGCAGTTAAGACTAGCAGATTTAGTAAGTGCAGTAAGCTTTCTCTAAGATACGGGACTCAACCATTTATTTGAAAACATGCTTGACTAGACACTAGATGGCAGAAGAATACAAGAGAAAAGTCTCTGCGGGACAATGTTCTTGCCATTTTCCAGTTGGTCTAATAAAAGATATAATTTTGGAACCAAGAGTTCTAGTTTTGTGTATGTCTCTGTGCAGACTGACACTCCTGCATGGCTTAATTATGGAAGGGGGAAAAATAATTTCCTTTTCCCTTGTGAAAAATAA
>NW_017728994.1:38695797-38696955 GCF_001723915.1 Gavialis gangeticus | reverse complement strand
TGTGTATGTCTCTGTGCAGACTGACACTCCTGCATGGCTTAATTATGGAAGGGGGAAAAATAATTTCCTTTTCCCTTGTGAAAAATAAAAGGAACTCATATTGAGGGGTATCTTCTTGCCAATCGGTATGCAAACCCATCCACTTTATGACTGTCAAATTTTTCCTTTTTATTTTTCCCATGGAATTTCCCAAATCTTTCCATTTGTTACCCACAACAACCTGTTTTGCTGTTAGAATCAATGATTACTGCAATATCACCAATAAAACTGTCACAATGTCAAACAGTATTTTTGGCTTCGAAAGAACTGCTGAAATGCATCTTGGTTAGGTTTTTCTGAGGTAAGATTCAGAAAAATAATGAATTCATAAGCAAAATACAGGAACTGTGAAACAGATGGATAAAGACAACAAAAGAACTTTGGAAGAGAAATTAGGGTTAGAGAGTTTTTTGTTTTATTACTGATAAACAGCATTGTTAGTAGCCTGAATAATCTTCTTATATAACTAGTAAGAGTGGATGATAAATATAAGACAAAGGATATACAGCAGAGTCAAGGCAACACAGAGGTTGGGCACAGTAAGTGTATGTACCAAGTTTTATTTTTTGAGATACATTTGGGTTTTTAGATCAGGTCTTCCCTCCTGGTCCATCAAACTCTTCAGCCAGTCATCTCAGACAAGCAGAAAGGTGTTCCATTTCTTTTTCCACCAGCAGGTGGGGAGAAAGCAAAATAAATGAGAAAAAGAATAAAACGAGTTTGTAGCTGAGAAAGGCCTGACAGAGCTGAATCACTTCAGAAAGTGAGCCTATGGGAGCTGACACCAAAATGGTTGCTCCAGGAAAAAGGGAAATAGCTACGAGATGTAGACAAGCTGCAGCAACAGGACATTCAGTCATTAGAAATATTAATAGCTATGTATGCAGTAAACATGAAAACCAGAGTCAGTGACTGTCGCAGGGCACTGAAGTGCCTGCTCCTAAAGAAGGACAGGTGTTGGTTGCCAGGGCAACCACAGGTGTCAGCTGACCGGGGGGGGCGGGGCCTGGTATATATAAATAGGCTAGGCTGAGACCAGGGTCAGTTCCCCTCTGGCTGCTGAGGAAATAGGAGCTCTGTGGAAGTGAGCAGAGGAGAGAAGCCCGATGGCCTGAACAG
>NW_017728994.1:38694245-38695786 GCF_001723915.1 Gavialis gangeticus | reverse complement strand
CAGGCCACAGGGTGGGCAGCAGCCGTGGGAGAAGTTAGGGGGTGCCCGTGAGGGTGCATAGGCGAATAGCCTAGGCAGCGCACAAGAATAGAAGCCCAGCGAGGATGGGCAGGAATAAGAGCCCAAGAGGGCAGGAGTATTTGCGGCAAGCCCCGGAGAGGGGGCGGGCGTACAGAGGCAAGGCCCGGAGAGGGTGAGTGTACAGAGGGGGGCCCAGAGGACGTCTGCAAGGGCGCGGGCAATAGTAGATCGATGTAACAACGTCCGGTACACCTGAGAGGCTTGGGTGTGGTACTAGGGGTGGTAGGAGCCACACGTAGCCCTTGAGGCGGGAGTGCACAAAATCATGGTAGACGGGGCACAGGTTGGAGTACTTCAGGGGTACCGTGCCAAGGAGGACAAAAGGCAGCCTCCCTTAATATTCATACCATCAAAGATGTGCCGGGCGAGAACGAGGGTGCATTTTATACCAACTTGGCACAGTAGGGGGCGCCAGGAGAGATCACGGCCAGTCCTGGGTCCCCGCCCTGTGACAGTGACCTGTCCATTAAATGTGCAGGCGGTAGGTCACGTGATACAGCTAGGTACATTTTTAGGGGGCAGTCTGTGATCACAGTGCGAAAGACAGAGAATTGCAAGAGAGGTCATGGAAACTAAGTTCAGAGGACTAACGTAATGGCCTCTGTGATAGCTCTCTCTCCGAAATGACTGCAGTTCCATGCCTAGGGATTGCTAGAGAGAAGGAGTTTCAGGGTTTCAAGACATGAATGTAAAAAGAAAGTTTGAAGTGTTTCAGTTTCCTTTAAAATGTTTATGGGAATTTAAAGACTATGTGGGGGGTTTTATCAAAGATTGGCCCTGCTTTAAAATGGAATTGCACAGCCTGCTGACAGAACTAGCAAAGCTTTGGAGAATGATTCAAATGGTTAACAGAGTCAAGGGGGGCTGAGGAGCTTTTGGTCAGAAAATATTTCTGCTAAGGGTTGTTAGTGATGCAAAGATTGTGATGAAATCCTATTCCAGCTTCCTCACCCTGGGGCTAGTCTGTGTCCCCCTCACTCACTCTCAGGTGTCTATCACTCTGGTTGCTAAGCAACCAGTTCCGCCTCCATAACTGGCTAGAGGGGAGAGCTCTCTATTGTCCTAAACAGTGACCTCATGGCTTGGGGGCAGGGGCAGGAGCCCCTATTACTCTACCAGGTAACCAGTGATGCTTCTTAAAGTGATTGGCTAGCATCCAACAACACCTGCCCTGATAGGACCTGGAAAGGTGATGTCAAAAGGCCTATCTAAGCTAAGACTGCCCAGGAGGAGAGAGAGAGCCATTTTGGGGAACATTTGAGCAACTGACCAGGCAGAGAGCTGGGGATCTCTCTGGGAACTCTCTGACACACAGTGAACTGCCTGCCTCCAGAGGAAAGCTCAACAAGACTCTGGATGATACTTGTGAGTAAGGTACTTGAAACCTAGCTAGAAATATAGCTTGCTGTAAAGCAGATGTGTGTTCAAAGGCTACCTAGCCACACTGTTTGCTCTCAGGT
>NW_017728994.1:38688508-38689245 GCF_001723915.1 Gavialis gangeticus | reverse complement strand
TAGCTAGAAATATAGCTTGCTGTAAAGCAGATGTGTGTTCAAAGGCTACCTAGCCACACTGTTTGCTCTCAGGTTATTCTGTGATACATCTCTATCCTGTACCCTTCCCCAAGTCTACCCTCTGTAACCAATAAAGCCCCTCCACTATATAAAGCCTGGTGGTCTGGCCAGGAGAGGGATAGGGACATGCCTTTGTGTCCCCTTGGTCCAGCTGAATAAAGGAGGCTACTTTTTGTGCTTCAGGCTAAAGGAAGCATCCCAAGTTTTCACAGTGGGTCGAGCAACCTCAAGGTCTACAAGGCCTGTATACCCCAGGGGGCACAGGGCCAAAGACAGACCAGAACCCCTGGTTAGTGGCAGCAGTGACCCCAAGCTTGTGGGTGTGCTCTGGAAAGGGGGTTAGCCAGATGTAAGGCACCCCCAGGGAGGCACTTGGAGCTTGGTAGGTGGTTGGGCGTAGTGGGATGGGTGGCTCAGCTCAGGAACACCCCTTACTGGTTTGCCACAAAGATAACTGAATCTAGCACTGACTAGGATGGGAGAATATACAAACTGACCGTGTCCAGATGAGTGCAGCCGTGCAGCATGTGGTGCTGCAGACCCATCTACAGCATCACACACTGCACATTCAGATATTCTCCATGCTGCTACCTTGCAGTATGAGAGAGGTTTTTTTTTTTTTTTTTGACCCCAAGATCTCCCAGGGTCAAAAAACCATGTGGCGGAAAAAAAGTGAT
>NW_017728994.1:38678173-38683508 GCF_001723915.1 Gavialis gangeticus | reverse complement strand
GGGTTAGCCAGATGTAAGGCACCCCCAGGGAGGCACTTGGAGCTTGGTAGGTGGTTGGGCGTAGTGGGATGGGTGGCTCAGCTCAGGAACACCCCTTACTGGTTTGCCACAAAGATAACTGAATCTAGCACTGACTAGGATGGGAGAATATACAAACTGACCGTGTCCAGATGAGTGCAGCCGTGCAGCATGTGGTGCTGCAGACCCATCTACAGCATCACACACTGCACATTCAGATATTCTCCATGCTGCTACCTTGCAGTATGAGAGAGGTTTTTTTTTTTTTTTTGACCCCAAGATCTCCCAGGGTCAAAAAACCATGTGGCGGAAAAAAAGTGATGCAGAGCTTGTAGCAGCACACACCACCTAAAACCAGAGCCTGGCAGGCTGGAGCTACATTCTGGCTGCCAGCAGGCTCCCAGCTGCAGGAGCATCACAGCTGCAGCTTCCCCTGCCCTCAAGACCCCAGGTAAGGCTGCTGGGGCCAGCATGGTTGCTGGCCCCAGCATCCCCTACCCCACCCAGTGTAACTTGCTGTGTACCAGAGCATACGTGGCACAGGCATTCCCTGGGGACAAGTAGCAGACACAAGATTTGCTGCTGCTTCTTGTCCCTGGGGAAACAAACGTCCACACTCGTGTGGATGTGGCCATTGAGAGCAAAGAAATAACTTTAAAAAATACACAAACATTGTGGCAAAGTTAAGAAACAGGAGTTAAATTAAAATAGATGCAAAGCCCAAACTACTGGCTAGAGTCTTGTTTCTGGTTGAGAACTTGATGCAGCCAAAGAGGAACCAGGGTCTGGTTACAACTCCTGAATTTGCATTTGGGTTCTGGTCTGTGTGTTATTATAGAAGTAGGATATAAACTAACCAATAAGGTCTCTAGATTTTGTTGTCGTTGGCAACTCATTGCCATGAGCGCCACAGTGTGTTTCAGGTAGAGGTGGCCTACCCATGTCAGAACAGTCATGTTGCCAATCTGGCAAGTAGTGTGTATAGCTGCCATAGTGCAATCTGAGATGGCTAACATGAATTCAAGTTTTGGCCAATACTTCAGCCCCCACTAGGGTTAGAAAATTAATTTGAATGACAAAAAAAACAACATTGTATGAATTGAGGAGATCAATCATAACATTTCTATCGTGGTAGCCATATTGAAGTCCAAGATGGCTGCTGTGAATTTACAGCTTTATTCATTATTATACACCCAAAGAGACTCACCCTTACTGTCCTTAAGTAAACATTACAATGGAGCATATAGGATCACTGAGTTCAGCAAAGTATGGGAGTTACAACTCAAAATCTACAAGATGCATCATATGTCTCGAAGTAGGTTAGCAATCAACAATTAGCCAAAGTATACCTGCTGGAATTGCATGAATAAATGAAGCACTTGTTCAACATAGGACAGTTGCTAAATTTGACACTTTTTATGGCAGTATTCTTGACAGACTATCATGTTGTGTTGATCCTGCACTGCAACATTCCAAAAGCCTCAATTGGCCCTGTTCTTGTTACAGTTCTTTTACACACAAAGGACATATTAAGAGATCATTAAGAAAGTCGCATAAGACGAAAGGAAAACCCTACCAACAACATCAAGTGAAGAAAACACTAGGACAGATCATCTACTCCAGCAGCTCACTGAAGGATGTACATATTCTGCCAGAAATATTTTAATAAGAGACTGAGTCAAGTGTTGTCATTTGAATTAGCCAATGCAATACATACACTGGCAGAGAAGAATGAAGTGTTGCCGAATTGGTGTAAAAAATGTAATAGCTGCTGAAGCATGTTACCATCCTGAATGCAGGCAGAGAAACAATGAAAGCAACAAGTTTCTCATTCCTATTCACATATGGAGATTGAGCAAGAAGATATCTTTCTAACTCTTGAAGCAAGAGCATGGTATTAAGTAATCAATGAACTAGATGCCAATTTTGCATGGAAAAATGTGTACAGTCTGACAGATAAACTTGAAAGATATTGAGATTTAATAAAAGATGAAGGTGGTGAATGTCCTCTGACCGCACTGAAGCAAATGAAGCAAGAACTTCAGAGAGTCATTCAGTTTCAGCACCAAAGAAATGCAAATCTTCCACTCCTTGCCTTCCAAACTGTGACAACTGGTAAAGCCGTACAAGCAATTGTAACTTTGCATATCAATGATGAGGAAGCCATTGGCCTGCAGTTCAGAGTAGAGTTTTCAGAGATGCAAAACTTGTACTATGCTGCTCTCAAGATCAAAGCAGATTTGAAAGTTATAGCCATCATGAAGGGATACAGCAAGCCCAAATGAAGAGTTAAGCCCAAAAAATGCATTCCTGATTACCTTTATACTTTGATTTTTGATCTTGGAAGATTACAATGTTGACTTAGATGTTTGGAAGTCATGCACAAGATAAGAATCTAGACAGAGCTGTACTGGATATATGTCAAGATTTGATTTACCTGCAATCAAGGGGCAAAAAGCTAATGCTAAAACACTTTGGATTAGTATTGCTAATGTATCATACAACTAGATCTAAGAGGCTGGTACAAAGTCTTCATGCTGCTGGATGCAACATACTGTACAACAGTTCATTGCATTGAGACCACCATTGCTGAGAAAAACTTAATGGAATTGTTATCCCAAGGAATCTCAACACTGACATCTTGGAGGAGACATTGGGTGGAAAACAAACATTTCATGCAACGTGAATTGTAGCAGTTCAAAGAGGACCATCAAAACCAGCTGAGATTGAAGAAAGCACCAACATAATAGGAAGGAAAAGAACCTTGAAAGATGTACCACCTGAATTTAACAAAATCATCCTGGTGATGATAACTTGTCACAAGTCATTGAAACCACCCATCCATAGTACAGGTAGTGAAATTAACGAAAAATTCAACAACACTGCTGTTCAACAGATGTCAGCAGAGCTACCATGGATTCTGTGTAAAATGTCAACCGACAACCAGGAGAATGTTGCCGTACCAGGTTGGATAGCACTTAACCAGTTTCTTTCTGATGATACTTCACCATCAATTGTTGGATTTTGTCCTAAGATGCTGGTGCAGGCCGTAGAGTATGACACAGTTCAAACTGTCGTTATGCAAAGTAAAACAATTGCAGGATGCCTGGGACAACAGCGCACAGCCATAATGTTTGATCAAGCATTGTACTGCAAAGCAAATGAACTTGTGTGGGCTTAGCCAGAAAACAGAGTAATCATTCAACTGGGAGATTTCCATATCATCATTATTTACCTAACAGCTACTAATCAGCATTCCACCACTTCAGAACTTGAAGATTGTTGGACAGAAAGCAGATTATTTTCAGAAAACACCACCACCAACAACATAATGAAAGGAAAATTGTACAACCATACTATCAGACCACACAAGATAACATTTGAAGCAATATGGTACATTTTGATAAACTAATTCATTTTGTGGTTCACACAAAGGATTATATTATGATGTTGTTGACCAACTTTCCTGTAGTATAGCTGTTGTGTTGATACAAAAGCAGTTAAATTTTTCCCACTTGTTTAAGGTTTCCAATGATGAACTGTTATTTATTTCTACACGAGATGTGGTGCAAGAAGATATTGCATTAGATATTCTGAATGCACATGATAAAGAAAGACAAATTATGAACACCATTATCCAGAAATGTCTTACTGCACATGCTACTGAGAGCTTCTATGCAAATATACCCAAATCAAAATTGAAAACCTTCAAGGATGTAAAGTCAACTATGGGGCAGTACAGCAAAATGAAACAGATGCAGAATGTCAAGGAGATCCAGCAAAGGCTAGACGCAGTGGTTATAGCAGGTAAAAAGTTTGACATGCACTCTTCCTACAGGATGAACTGTCTGGATACCCTCTGTTAATTTTAAACCCAACAAATCACTCAACATATTGACAACCATCTTGGATTTCAATATAGCGCTACATGCAGTACTTGCCAGATTGACACCATGACTTTTCTGACATGGGTAGACCACCTCTACCCATGAACGCTGCATGCCCCTGGAGGCTGGGTGCAGTATGGTGAGCTCCCGCAGGCAGCGGCAGCATTGTCGGTGGTGAGAGCATGGTGGTGGTAAGCAGGGAACTCACCCAGGCAGTTGCGGTGCAGTCGGGGGGGGGGTGTCGAGCACCAACCATTAGTTAGTGACCACCCACAGATGCCACCGGCAGTGTCAGCAGTGGCCAGCAGCGATCGTGGACCTCCCACAGATGCCACCAGCAGTGTCGGTGGCGACCAACCGCAGGTGCCGCCAGCAGTGTCAGTGGCACCTTACCGCAGGGGTGTACCACCACACTTGGGGTGTACATGCACCTGCGTGCACCCCCTACGTGTTTCCAGTGCTACCGCCCAAAATACACTATGGCCATTTGTGGCAATAAGGTGCCCATGGGGTGACACCTTTACCCTTCTTATTTTACCCTACTATAGGTTACACCAGGCTGGCAGACTCCAAACAGACTGTCCCCCCGGTGAGAACAGCCAGAGCAATGCTCTGCCCATGATCATTCCTGCCGTGGCATGCACTCTTAGCATTACCAGCTTTATGTCACCAGCTGACTATCCCCTTACACCAGCAAAACTCTCGGCTGAGTTAGATTTCAGGCGGCTCCTGCCCTTGTGCCTCCAGGCAGCTCAGAGCAATCAGAAGATGAGAGAATCTGCCCACCTTCCCTCCCCAAATCAGACATGCTAATTTATCAGTGGAAGAAACTTGAAAACTAACATAGGCAGACTGCAGTGAAGAGAACCTTGAGGTAGTAGGCTTTTCTGAAACATGTTGCCATGAACAAAAAGAGGGTTACCGGGGTTACTGAGACAGTGATTCTAGTGTAGTGGGAGAAAATTTCTTCAGAGAGAGGGCCACGGAGAGAATCTGCATAGACTCAAGTCATATGAAGTATTTTAGCAAATCCTTTTATTTTTTTAAATTAGTCTCCAGATCAGTAAAATGACATTGACTATCCAGCATCAAGGGATGTAGAGACACAACTAAGTCTAATGAGGTGATAATGTGATACTTTGCCTTCCCACATATAAATTGGCTAAATGTCAATATAGGGGCTACATAGGGAGTTTTGATGAATTGTCACAGGCTGGGCCAGCAATCCCTACCCTCCGCAAAAATTCATCAAAACTCCCTATGTTGATGGGGCCATGGGCAGACGGGGAGCAGTGTTTGGGAGTGGAATGGGTGTGTGAGGCCAGGCTCATAGGGTGTGGTCATGGGGGGTGTGACATTGTGGGGCCAGGACAGAGCCACAATCCAGTCCTGCACACCTCTCTGCCTGTGGGGGACAGGCCGGGGGCAGT
>NW_017728994.1:38672825-38673173 GCF_001723915.1 Gavialis gangeticus | reverse complement strand
CAGTTTTTTGGGGGGGATGTGCACATGTGTATGGGGGGGGGGGACTGCCTGGGCACTAGGTCCCAGGAACTGGCTGGGGGTGAGGGGAGGGAGGAAGGGCCAGGGGGTGCATGCAGCAGAACTTGCCTGGGCGGTGCAGTTCATGGTTGCCCCTTCAGCACTCCACATGGGGCTAAGCCCTACCTGCTTTAGCCCATGCCCACTGGGCTGGCCTTGGGCAGCGTACACAGCTTACTGGCAGGGCTGCTCCCAATGTGGCTGCAGCTGCTTGGGTGCTGCTCAGTTTCCTTTGTTTCCAGCAGCAGTTCCCCCTGCTCAGCCACTCTGGGCAAGGAGAAAGCTTCAGCC
>NW_017728994.1:38663930-38667825 GCF_001723915.1 Gavialis gangeticus | reverse complement strand
GCTCCCAATGTGGCTGCAGCTGCTTGGGTGCTGCTCAGTTTCCTTTGTTTCCAGCAGCAGTTCCCCCTGCTCAGCCACTCTGGGCAAGGAGAAAGCTTCAGCCAGGCGGCTCCTGCCCCTGCACCTGCTTTCCCCCTCCCCCCCCCCAGCTCCCTCTTGCCTTCCACCTGCTTCACTGCTGCTCACACTGGGTGGAGTGGGTAGAAGGCAGCTGGGAGCTGGAGCCACATGTGCTGGGGCAGGAGCCTCCTAGCTGAATCTTTCTCCCCACCTGGAGTGCTGGAGCAGGAGGAGGAGCCACTGCTGGAGGCAAGGGAAGCTGAGCAGCACCTGAGTGGCTGCAGCCACACTGGGAGCAGCCATGCCAGTAAGCTGTGCGTGCTGCTGGCCTGGCCTGGAGTCAGCAGGTGTGGGCAGGAGCATGGTGCTAGCTGCCCTGAGTGGGGCTTGGCCCTATGCAGAGCACCTCAGGAGCAACCGTGGGTCAGATTTAATCAATTGATGGGTGTGCCCTGCGGGCCAGATCCAATCAGTTTGCAGGCCAGATCCAGCCCACCACTGCTTATTCTGCCCACCCTTGCTTTAAGACAAGACTTAGGCAATTTTTCCAACAATTTAAAGAATGGCTTCTTGGAACAGAGAGTTCCTCAGCGTGGAAAAGGAAAAGCTGTCCTAAGCAACACTTGATTCAAGAAGTAAGTATTGTTTTGCCTTGAAGTACTGAAACTCCAATATAATGAAGTTGTTATATTAATTATATCCCTTGGGGGATGGATCAAAACCCAAACTTTAGGAAAGGACTTTTGATTTTTTTTTTAAGGTAAAATAGATCCTGACATCAAATGGTCTTCATCTGAGAAACACTCAATGTGTTTGCCTGAAAGTTCACCCACCAAAAACTTTGGTGTAAGGATAGCAGTCACCCACAAAAACATGTCTGCGTAGGTGACAGTGCACATTCTTGCGGCTGGGAGTATGGAATAAACTTGCCCAGAAAGTAAGAACCATCACAAACCTTAGAACCTTCCTCTCCAGGTGCCACACACACATTTGTCACAATTCTGCCTTAACAAAGGCAATGCCCATAGCATAACAACCTTACTAAAACAACACTGCCCATACAAGTTGCCTGGAGTGGAACTGACAGAAAAAAGGAACACCGTATAATACATGTTAGTAGAGATACCTGCTTATCAGAGAGATAGTATAGAGGTGGTGAGAAATATGTTGGGCTAGTTTAATGAAAATATAGGGAAAGAAGGGCAGTGGCGCCTAGCTGGTAGCCATGGAAAAGAAAGATTTGGGGAAAGGTATAGGGTGAAATGAATAAAGTGGTTCAGCTAATTTTAATGAGACTATATATTTGTAATAAGAATAAGTTTTAAATGGTCAACAAATTTAATTCAGTTCCCTAGTTTATTTTACTCCTGTATGAGCTGTAGACCTGAACTTGTTGGGCTTTACCTTTGCTGACAAGATCCTATGGTTTGACATACAGTTAACTGTGATTCTTTCAAAGCTGACAAGAATAGAAGCGGCTTAAGGTCAGCTGCAAAGTGAGAACTTTTGTCTCCAGACTCCAGGAAGTTAGAAATGAGAGACATTTCTTCAGTCCCTGCCAGCCAGTTTCCTACAGCTCAAGAGCTAGCTAGTATTTTTTCAGTAGTCAGTTGACAAATATTCAGCTGTAAGAGGCCAGAGGAAAGCAGGGAAAAAAAAGTGCTCTGTATTTTATTGCCACATTTAAGTCAATAAAACTCACTTTCTTCATCCATTTGTTTACATATTTCCAATAATTTAGAGTAGTGACTAAGCAGAGAACTTTATAGGAGTCAGATTCACTTCCTTAGGCACAGGGGGTGCATCCAGATGAGTGCACATGTGCCTCTTGAGGCATCTCAAACCAGTTTGAGACGCTGCAAGAGGCATGCTGAGAAGAAAAAAACATTACCCGAATTGCACATTTGTAGCACAGGCTCTAAATTTGATACCTGGATTTCCAGGTATAAAAACAAAAAAAACATCCTGGAAAAAAATTGGGTAGGGCATGGTTCCCCAGCATGCCCTGAGGCAAGCCAGGGCTCACTTCCAGCTAGGGCGGCTGTGGTGGGGTTGTGTGGGAGGGGCTGGTGGGGGGCACAGGTCCTCCACAGGGCCCACAGCCCACCCCTGCAGCAGTAGTAGCTGTTGGGTGCTTAGGGCCCAGTGCGGGCAGAGCCCCCAGTGGTGCGGCACAGTGTTGCCCCAGCCGCCTCAGACCCAGCGCCGCCTGTGCTGCTTGTCACAGGTCTGGCCTGATGTGGTGTAGCATGGGGCTGTGCACCTTCAGGCAGCATGGGAAGCACTCGGGCTGTCACCTGGGGCCCAGCACCGCTCACAGGGACCACATGTCATGCCAGACTGGGCCCTGCCTCCATGGAACTGGCCCATCCTGATGGCACGCAGGGCCCATGGAGGCAGAACCCAGCCCAGTGCCACATGTGGTCCCTGCGAGGGGCGCTGAGTCTCGGGTAACAGCTGGAGTGCCCAGTGCTGCCTGAAGGTGCATGACTCTGTGCCTTACTGGGCTGGACTAGTGACAAGCAGCATAGGCAGCGCTGGGTCTGAGGTGGCTGAGGCCACGCCATGCCATGCCACTGGGGGCTCTGGCTACAGCAGGCCCTGAGCGCCTGCCAGCCGCTCCTTGCTGTGGGGGTGGGGCTGTGGCCCTGCAGGGGGGAACTGTGGCTCTGTGAGGAGGGGCTGTGGCCCCAGTGGGGGGAGCTATGGGCCCTGTAGGTGGACAGTCTGTGAGCTGTGGGGGGCTATGCCCTGCAGGGGGCAGGGGATCTACCTCCCCCAAACAGCCCCCCTTCATACAGCCCCCCTACACCCAGTCCCTCCACAATCCACTCACAAACCCCGAAGCCACCCCCACAAACCCCTCACCCATATACTCTGGCCTTGTGGGTCAGGAGTGAGGGGACTGGGGTGGGGAGGGGGCTGTGGGTTGACAGTGAGAGGCAGGGGCAGGACACTGGCATTTCAGTGCTGCCCAGGTGTCACACGTCCTGGTGGGTGAAGGGGGTAGAGCGGAGGCATCCCATCTGGGTCTGGCAGGCACGCAGCCGTGGGGCCACAGGTCCAAGGGGGTAGATGTTGTTGCAGGTGGCAGCAGGTCACAGCCAGGCAGCAGCTCCCACTGCCAGACTGCTGCAGTGGGTAGAGGGGGCAGGGGCTACTCCAGGTTAGGGCTGCTTCAGCAGTCCAGCTGGCACAAGGGGTAGTATCCTCAGATACCAAGTGGACAGGCCTCAGAATCTCCTGAGGGCAAGTAGCCCTGAGTTGCTCACCAGGGCAGGCTTTTATATTGCTGGGGCCAGCACAGGGTAGGTTTTTATACTGCTAGGCAGACCCCCAGCGGTGCCTCTAGCTTCCCCTGACTGGTTGATTTGGGAGGAGCTGGGCAGGGTCATTTTGCCCCAAGTGACACAACTTGCCCCACACCAGAGTGCATGTCCAGGCACATGTGCTGAGGCAAAAATCCCTGGCTCTAATTTGTGCCGCTCCTATTTGAGCTGCTGCAAGTGCACGTGCCTGCATGAGTGGACGTGCCCAGGAAGTGCAAATTGCAGTCTTCAACACCTATGGGTGTTTATACATGTGCTCTGGGAGGCTGGGGAGGAGGGGCGGGCTTTAATTAACACAGCTCCAAGAGCCACACTAATTAAAAGCACCTGAAGCATCATGTGTACAGCATCACAATGCTGAAAAATGGTGGTGGGGCGCTTTGAACTAAAGTTCATTGAACAAGCTCTAGTTTAAAGTGCTCCTCCACCATTTTTCAGCATGGGGACACTGATACATTTTCAGTATGGATGTGTTCAAATCAGCAGGTCCAGATGATCTCCACCCC
>NW_017728994.1:38659032-38662586 GCF_001723915.1 Gavialis gangeticus | reverse complement strand
ACTACCAGGAGTAACTAGGAATAATGGCCACAAGTTGATTGAGGGTAGGTTCAGGCTGGACATCATGAAGCACTACTTCACAGTCAGAGTAGCTAGGATCTGCAACAAACTTCCAAGGGAAGTGGTGCTCGCTCCTACCCTGGGGGTCTTCAGGGAGGCTAGATAATCACATAGCTGGGGTCGTTTGACCCCAGTATTCTTTCCTGCCATGGCAGGGGGTCGGACTTGATGATTTGCTCAGGTCCCTTCTGACCCTACCGACTATGAAACTATGATACATGAGGCATGGGAGGCTGCTGGAGTGTGGTAATTTCCACACTCCAGCAGACTTGATTAATTGAGTCTTCTCTAATGCACTGTAATTACAGTATGTCAGAGCAGCCTCCCTGCACATGTATAGGAGCCCTATATATGAACAGTGAAATTATCCCCAGAGGCAGGATGATTTATTTTGTGTCAGATGCTTTGCTCAGTCCTATTGGCACTGGCTACCTGGGATATGCGTTGAATCAGTGAATCTCTCAGCTGGAATGGTCAGAGCCAGCAAGGCACTTCAGCACATGAGCAGCTATTTTGACTCCAATGGTCCTACTCAGGTGCTTAAATTTCAGACCCATGCTTAACTGCCCCACTGAATCAGGCTCCTAGGTGGCAGTGGTAGCCACCCAAGGGTCCTCTTAGGACAGGGCCGGACAAATATTTCAGGCGGAGGGCCGTTTACTGAGTTTTGGCAAGCCATTGAGAGCCGCATGACAGGCAGCCGGGGCAGATAACGATTTATTTTCTCATTTTTTTAGGGGCCCTGCAGGCTGGATAGAATGGGCTGGTGGGCCGCATTTGGCCCACGGGCTGCATTTTGCCCAACCCTGTCTTAGAAGGTCACACATTGCTTGGTTGTGGTACTTCTGTATGAAACAGATTTGCCACCATTAGAGGGCTTTAGCTTTGTACTGGCAGAAGCTATGAATGGGCAAACAAACATCCGTCTTTATACCTATCCTTAAGCTAACCATTCCTCTGTGCTAATTATATCTTGGTGTAAGACATACTTGATGCTGACTCTGCATAACACATTAAATACATAGCTAAGCTCTTGTATAGAATTCCTTTCTACTTCATGAAAACAGAAGACTTCATACTTCAAAATAGTAAGAAAAGAAACATAACAGTGGGACCCACCAGCTAAAATATTGATGAAAGCTGAGAACAGTAAGAAACCATGTTACTAATTACACCCACCACAGAGCTAACACAAATCCTTTGCACTTGAATTAACATCTCTTGTGCAAAACAATGCTTGAGCTGCAGGAGCATATTAGCAGCACAGAGTCTCCAGCCTGAGCATCAGCAGCTCTTGAGGTCCAGGCCATGCCTTCTGATGGGCCAGTTAGGCCACATTTAAAGCATCACCAAACCTGAATTAGAGGCATGTGTATCCATATGGGAGTCGGAGCATTTGAGTTCTACCACAAACTAACACTGGAGCTAAGACTGGACAACCAAACGGATATTTTACTTTCTGAGCAAGAAAGTTGTATTAACGTAGAAACACTTCTTAGAGAAACCAGTCAGAAATCCAAATTTGTCTTTGTTTATGTTTTTGAAAATACCTGTGTCTGTCTGTTGGTTAAGCTTGCAAATACACTTGGTTTAGATACTTTAGAGATCATTTCAAATATATAGTTTATTACAGGTTACTTTCCTTGGACAAGATGCCACAGTGTCCTCATTTAAACCCATGCTTCTGGTGCCAACTGCCCCTAGGACAAATCCAAAGGCTTAAGTGACTTCATAGTTGCCAGACAGAGTGTCCATACTTAATACTTCAGTAGAAGCTACATAGTAACTCTTCTACAGCTATATTGGGGGATTGATGAAAAGTATCCAAGAACATGGTTATTATGAGTACTTGCAATCTCTGGTGTTCTTTTTATCCCTCTGGTGCCAGGAAATTTGTTTATATTTTAAAATGTAATCCATGCCATTTGGAAGTCCAGCCTTCTGCCCATAAATCTACAAAAGAGAAAATGAAGTTGACTGAAAAGGTACCACAAACACAATGTTCACTATGTGTCAACACATGCTACTAAAGCCAACTGTTTAAAACCAGCAAGAGACTAATTGTCAGAGAACACGATGCTTGCATTTTAATAGCTGCATTAAAAATATGGCCAAGAACCTACCCAGTAATACCACATGCTGATTCTATTTTGTGCCTTGGTCTTTTACAAAAAAATGGGAATAAACACCTATAATTACACCTACAAAGTTTCTATGGAATTGCACAAATGAGAGGCCTGTTTCCTTGGAAGGTGCCTGCTTCTTGGAGAAAATTGCATTGCCATGCTCAAGGAAAAGAATTTGCTTTTGAAAAAGTAAAACAAACATACACTAGAAAAAGGAGATAATGCTGCAAATGTCAGGGCTAGAGCAAGATCATGCGAGTCCCCTGCTTCATCCTTATTTTTAAATAATGCTTACTTTAAATCTTCCTTCTTTGAAGGGTCCTGGGAAAATGGAGGTATCTTCAAGTAGGGTCAACTTTTGCCCTAATGCTAGATGTTTGATGACATATATTTAAATATGGGGTAGTATTTACACATTTGCTCTTTGCCCTACTGCTATACATGTATTAATCAAGTGAATTACCTTCCCTTTTATTGAGCTGTATCTAAGGGACTTGTTCCCAGAAACCTATATGCTGCTAGAAAAACAAATATATGTTTGCATGTATGCACTTGACAGCCGCTCCTTTGTGTCTGTCTCTTACTGCTGATCCTCCTTCAGAGCACTCTGCAATGCAGCACTAATTTCTTAACTTAGGTTGATCTGAGAGAGGAATCATTAGATTTGTGATGATGAATTTTTGTGTCACAGAAAAAATGAAACATCTATGTCTAGGTAGCAGACTTACTGGGTCTGGTGCTACTTCATTTTTTTGATCCTTTGAAACTGCAGTAAAATGTTATATTATTTAATTACATAATGCATTTTCATAGGGAAGACAACACCTCAGTTGGCTGGATTATAAAGCAGTGAAAACTCTTAGTGCCATTAAATCAGTGGAGCTACACCAAGCCCCATGAGTTTAAGATTTGGCTGAATGACCAAATGGGAGCCTAAACTATTGTATCTCTTTTATTGAAGGGACAGAAGAGACGAGTAAGAGAAGGAAAAGGAAAAAATGTGTATTTTAAATTAGGTTATGAATTATCAGTATTTAGTTAACATCCCACCCTTGTATCTGTGTTATACCATTTTAGGCACAAGGGGAAGGAGTGAAAGAGGGGGTGTGGTTTACATCAGTAATGCATCACCTCTGAACTTGGCTCATTTTGTTTATCAACCCTCAAGAACACAGAGAGAAGATGTTCTTCCAGATACAAATCAAAGAGGAAGTGCCTGTAAAGTGATAGCTGCATAACAATAACACAATTAACCTCACTAAAATCGGTGGCAATAGATGAGAGGTTAATCTATTCACTGATATTTAGATAATATATATGAATCAACTCATCTTTTGCTTCCCTCTACCCTTGTGACAGGCTATGTTT
>NW_017728994.1:38650173-38654032 GCF_001723915.1 Gavialis gangeticus | reverse complement strand
AAGTGCCTGTAAAGTGATAGCTGCATAACAATAACACAATTAACCTCACTAAAATCGGTGGCAATAGATGAGAGGTTAATCTATTCACTGATATTTAGATAATATATATGAATCAACTCATCTTTTGCTTCCCTCTACCCTTGTGACAGGCTATGTTTCATTAATAAATAAAATGCGTAAATAACCTAATTTTGATTGACCTTAAAAAAATCAGACAGAGCAAAGATTCCTTTAATGTACCAGGGTTTTCAATTCTGATTTAGCATCAGCCTCAGCCTTTAGAACATAGATGATGTCAGAGTAAATTATTACAATAAGCACCCTCAGGACCAGATTTGTGGCACTTGCCCATCATTTTGGCTTATTTTCTTACTTGATACCATCTTGATATCAGCCTTCTTTTTATCAACTTCCCCTTTCTTAGGGTCCTGGAGGCCTATTATATTGTTCAGCTTGGTCTATCTCATAGTATAACAGGTAATTTTCACCACATTTCAGTTCAATAGTACCTCTTTCAGGAAAACAGTCAGTTATTTTCTCTGATTTAAAAAAAAAAGACGGAGGCACTGATTTCAGTGCATCAGCCTCTCGTTTTCATGCTCTCTCTCAGTCTACGCACATACCTTCTGCATTACAAATTTTATCACCTGCTTCTGAAAACAGGCTGTACAAACGTAAATTTAGAAAAGGATGCATAGTCAATTATTTGCATGAATGAAGTCTCAATGATTAACTGAGCTGGGAAAGTTTTTACAAGACAAGAAATTGATTTGGGGCACCATGCCCCACCAACAGTCATGGTGAGTTCTGGCAGTTTAATAATATTTTAAGTACATGAATGAATGGAGGTGAAGTTTCAACAGGCTAGTCTTAAATATTATATGCCAGATCTTTTGGACTAATGCCACTGATTTGTAAGCATAAACATTACATAGTTAGCAATAGAAAAGCTAATTAGGGAGGCAAAAGGGGTGTGTGCAGCAGAGTTCGCCTGGGCAGTATTTTGCCTACCCCTGATCTATAGACTGTCTTGTCAGCTACAAAATTCTCTTGCTTTGTTTTAACAAATCTAAGATGTGGATCCCAGCTCAGTTATAGACTTGGGATGCTGCTTAGCTAATTAAGCACTCACACATGTCTAAAGGAGAATGATTTTAGGACAAGCTCCACTAAAGTTGTTGCATTATCCTGACCTCTCAGTGACCTCATTTCTCCTTTGAGAGGACAAACTTGCTGAAGGAACAAAAAGTTTTTTCTAGGGCATTTCAGTTTTTAGAAGAAAACAACTGGCATTAATGACTCCAAGGGTTTTTTGGAGATTTTACAATGGAAAATACTCATCTCAGTTCCTCTGGATTTACCTCATTATAACTCCATCAACTCTACTGGAATTTTTCCAGATTTAAATCAACATAAAGAGCAGCATGGAAAAGATGATCTGAATATTTAGCAAGATATTGTATAGCTGTGGTTTTACCATTTCAAGTATATGCTTTGGTACTTCCTCAAAATATAAAATGGAAATTTTTGTCATGTCTTAGAGCTTAAGTGGGATAAGATTGGCAAATATTAGCTAACCCACTGTGGGTGAGTCTACACATGCACATTTACTGTGCAGTAACCAAATTTACTATCCAGTATGGGCACACATCTACATGTGCATGCCCATACTGTGCAGTAAACATGGTGACTTACACTGACTTGAGTGTAAATTTAATACCTGCATCAAATTTATGCCTGATTAGTTACTTCGCAGTAAAGTGTGTGTAGATGCCTTAGTGCACAGTAACACTGTGTGTGGAACTAACTTTAGTTCCACATCAGTCCACACACAGTGTTAATGCATCTTAATGCCTGCAAGTGTAGTCACTGGCCTATTCCCGCTTACTGTGCAGTAATTTGCTGTGCAGTAAATTTAAGCTGGCATAGATGAACATGTAGACATGCCTTGTTTGTACTGAAATTCCTTACATTTCCTTGGTATTTCTGCATACAGGTTACCTGTATTCCAGGGTAGGACTTCAGGATGATGTAAAAGTTTTCCTATATGACGTTTTGATAACATGAGAATACCCATGTCTTAGTGCTCAATGGCTAGATGGGGAATACTTGTCTTTAAGTATACTTTGAGGTTATTTCTTCAAGTTTCTTCTTCCTTAGCATACCATCCTGCCTGGACCCATTAATCTTCCTACTATCTTCTTCCTGTTTTCCAAACAAACTTGTTCTACTACTGTAGCTTCAAGATCCAGAAGTGTGACCACCATAATACGTCTGTTGGAAAGACACAAAAATGTTATTTTAATATAGTCTGCCAAGCAGGCTATAAGCTGTGCAACTTCAAGAAGTTTAACTTATTTAACTTAACTAATATTACTTATTCCTATTACCAATACTAACCCATAAACAAAACAGTTACTTAGTTATTCTGTTCCTGCTTTGAGGAACAGCCAAGAGATGGGAAGTAAATTTTATTACACAAATTGTTTGATTCTATTACTGTGTAAAAAGCTAAAAGCTGATTGCTTTTTTTGTGTGTCACATCAGTTATACATGGGTGCCACTGATGAAGTTAACTGAGGATCTTGGTGCAAAGCTGGAGTTAGTCATACAGTTCTCTCAGTTAAAGCTGTGCAACCCCGTTTTGGCCAGTGGTCATACACAAGTATAAATGAAAGCAGATTTGTCTCACGCCCTCAAGGTATGTTTGAGGGAGTCATTTGTTTTGCAGAAACTACTATCTAGAAAGTTAGGTTAAAAGAAACAGTAGGAAGAGGTGAAGTGTCAGTGCCTATCCTTGAGGTCGCTGCATGGTAGTGGTTGCCCTTTCTGGGTTGGTTTCTTTTTTGAAGATTCTAACCATCAAAAGATAATGGCTTGAACACAGATCTGTAAGGGAATGTGTGAACTCTATAGTGATACAAACCATGTTACACATTTAGAAACTATGTTAATTCAAAGGATGGGTCTCCCAACCCTGGGTTCACAGTTTACCACAAAAGACCCACCCATTTGTTCCTCTTTGGTCATACTAGGGAGGGACCAGCAGCTATGCAGATTAAATGATTTGGGAGAGACCCAAGTCCCCTCCCTCAGATCCATTCTCAGGATCACCCAGAGACTGAGAGCCTGAGCCTAGCCTCTGGAATAAGTACTCCTGCTTCACTCATCTGCTTAACCTCCCTAATTGCTAGTATCTGTTGTGCTGAGTAGGACTGAATATATGGGCCTTCTTTTTCCCCATCTGTGGCAGATCTGAGGTCAGGAGAGAGGTCAAGCAGACATGTCTTGGAAATCCTTTGTGCAAGCTAAAATGGCAGCAGACAAGAATATGGTCATATTTATTGCCTTCTAGATAAACCAGATTAGGCCATGCAGTATCTAACAATTAATTTCAAGACCAACCATAGAAGGCATATGCATGGCCCTGTGCCAGGATATTCTATAAAAGGAGATTTGATTGCCAATCAAGGATCTGTTTAGACCTGCAAAGCATCGGAATCATATATGAATCAGCAATCTTATTTTTCAGATCAGTAAACAATGAATCATCACTTCTTTCATGCTCCTTTTCCTGTACACTTTATGTAAAAGGTCACATATATTGGCTCTTATTCATTGCTCTTGCAGTGTGTTGGCATTTTGACTTTGGAGTGATAAGATCTTGTGTTATATGAGCGGCACTGTTTTTAGGTAAGATCTAAACTATGGCTGCTTAAGGTTATTCCTGCAGTAGTTATAAGACAGTAGGGTAACCCTACTGTTAGTCCTTTAGTTACAAATAGCTTGAGAACTCTAAGCTTCAACTAAGCCTCTAGCACAGGGGTGGGCAAAATGCAGCCTGGGGGCCGGATGTGGC
>NW_017728994.1:38646418-38650056 GCF_001723915.1 Gavialis gangeticus | reverse complement strand
GCCCTCTGCCCAAAATAATTGCCCGCCCCTGCTCTAGCAGACCCTTTTGATGATCTCATGATAAATGCCTTAATGCATGGTTAAATCAAAAGTCTGTTTGGTACCAGACTGAATCAAATCATGTTTTAAATGTACTTTCAAACTGTGCTAAAGCCTGGAACTTTCCAAGGCTGTATTTCAGTCAGAAGCACAAATAAAATGAGTTTTATTTCTACCGATGATGCAAGACAGAACAGCACTGTGACCACTTTTTAACTAGGATGGATTTTACATTGTCATTTGACCCTTACAGCTGGATCCATTGAAATATAGACATACAAAGAACTACACTCCAAAAGCAAGCCTTTGGCAACCGAGTCTTTACAATCTGGAAATCAGACATGTTCTTTTGGCCAGATGAGGACAATATGAATACATTAAGAACATGGCTGTTATCTAGAGAAACTAAATGAATCTTTAAGTAGAAGGTAATGGCCGTAATAAATTGGAAAAATCATTTATATGCTATTGCTTGTATATACAACGAGCATTCACTTATCAAATACATTGTGACTATGACTAGCCTGGAAAGAGAGCTGGGCAGGCAGCAAAATTTTATGGGACAGGAAAACTAAGATTTAAAAAATGTTCATGCTCTGAACTGGATGAAACGAACACCTAAAGATCTTTTTCATTTGCAAAAAATGAGCCACATACCTCCTACCCACCACTATACAAATAGCCAAAAGCATGGTGATGAGACATCCACTGGGGACATAGAACCTAACTTTAAGTCCTTGCTCTGTGATTCTGCCACATCCCAGGTGAATGCTCTCACCCCCATACTATTAGCTAGTGTCAGTAGGCCTTTTTTCAATGTTGTCTGTTGGACCTGTTGAACTTTGTATAAATTAATATTAATTGGAATAGGGTTTTGATTCCTAATTTAATATCTCCCAGGCAAGTATATCCTAGTATGGGATAGCTTTTGTTGGAAAAAATTCTTGGCCCCCAAATTTCTGACCTCTTATATAAGAAAACCAAAATTCCTATTTTCTAATCTGGGAATAAGAATGGACATTATTTTCTACCT
Organism: Gavialis gangeticus; assembly: GCF_001723915.1. NCBI lineage: Eukaryota > Metazoa > Chordata > Crocodylia > Gavialidae > Gavialis > Gavialis gangeticus. The sequence continues at coordinate 38,648,984 of NW_017728994.1, read as the reverse complement.
CCCTGGGTGCCTACAGACATTTAGGGGCTGTGCTCTAACTCATGGTGCTTTACACAAAGCGGCATGAGTTAGAGCCCCTCTTCCCCCTCAACAGGCATTCATCTGTTGCATCAGGTGGGCTTGAGCTTGCCTGCACCAGCTCTGGCCAGCAAATGGGGACACTCCAGCAGCCTCCAAGACTCAGTTGCCAAAGTGGCTGCTGAACTATCCCTCTCCCCAGCCCCTACCAGCTCCAGGGCTGTCAGCAGGGGAGGGAGAGGGAAGGAGAGGGAGCAGCAGGTACGTGTCAGGTGAACTTTGCCTGTCCAGAGCTGGGAGACTGGGGGGGTGGGGTGTTAGAACAGAGCCTTCTTGCCTTGCGGGGGCCCCCCAGAAGCAGCTGCCTTCCTCCACCCCCTGCCCAGGCCTCTTGACATGGCAGCAGCAGCTGCTGACTGGGTTTTGCAGTGGCCAGAGCTTGAGGGGGTCCATGGAATGGAGCCCCCTTGTCTCATGAGCCCAACTCAGCTCCCCCCAATACCCGAGCTGGGGGTAGCTGGGGAGGGGGGAAGCTGAGGGGATTCTGTTCCACCTCACCCCACCTTTCCACTCCAGCCAGGCAAAGACCAGCTGGAAGCTTCCTGCTGCTCCCTCCCCCTCCCTCTCCCTCCCCTACTGACAGCCCCAGGGACAGGGGTGAGTTGGTGCTCACAGCACAAGCACCAGCACAGCCCCTCAAAGGTGCTAAAAATTAACCCTCAAGGGAACAGAAGCTTCCTAAGGCACTCTGATAGTGCCTTCTGCTAATAGCTGATTTGATGGGGGTTAATTTTTCGTGTGATCGGGCATTTTAAAAGTACTCTGCAGTCATGCATGTGTGTTATGTCACTGTTGTAGAGTGCTTTCAGGGGCCCAATCACATGAAAAATGTAACTTGTGTTAATGTCCCCATATACTCACTACCTCCCCCTCATTTAGATTGGACTCTAATGCCAGCCCTAATCTCACATTTCTCTGCAAGCAACTCATCATAAACTCATGTAAGAAGTGAATATTTCTCCATATTACCGAGGTCAGAGTTAAATTTTTGCATTAGACTGCAAATTAGAGGAAAGAGGTGTATGAATTGTATTTCTTTACATGTTGGAAGTGCAAAGTCTTGTCAGGTTGCTTAATGTGAATATGAATATTAAGAAAACCACAAAGGATTTGTGTAGGTCAGTTTGGCACTTAAGCAACTTTGACCAGGTTGAATGGAGTTTTTGTTGGTGTGGTATTAGATCAGCACTGCTAAAGGGCAGCTGTTACTTTCTCTTTCATACTATATTTTTAATGGGTGTAAAACAAGTCTTAAATAGTGTGAAGCTGAAATTTGACATGCAAATTGCCAGCTTGGATGCATACTTTGCTCTATTAAAATCATTCAAGGTGGAGCAGTAATGAATTGTTGGTGGTTTTAGCTGGCGTAAACAGGCCTTCCAAGTAAAGTGAGGTTTAAAGAAAACCTTTAAAGAGGAGAAAAGGAAGGTGTAGTGAATCAACTGAGAGAATAACTTTTATCCAGAAAGAAAGCAGAGAAGAATGCATAAAAAAGAGAACACAATATGGAAACTGTGGTGATAAGCAGTAATGTAACTTAACGGAGGCAAAAAGTGTTGCAGAGAGTTTAAAGCAGTGAAGAAAGAAGCAAGAGTGTGCAGGGCTTTCAAGGCAAGGAGAGGATTCTTAAAACACATATAAGTTCTATCATGAGGAGGTGTGTGGTTTGCAGGTGGGTTCCATGTGATTGGAGAAATGGGCAAAGTAAAGTAGTGGGGGCAGTACAGCTGCAGCTGGGTGGAAGCGTGGAGAGCTGCACACGGCCTGCACCCAGGGGGGCAGTGGAAGTGCGGAGCTTGGCTGGGCAGGGTGTAGGTGTGAGGGAGGGTGGGGATCCCTCAACACATTCCCCAATGTGGTACACAGATTCTGCTGCCAGCAGCAGCAGCAGTCAGGGGGGCTCAGGGCACTTGTGTCTGGTGCAGGCGCTGGCTCTTGGTGGGGCACAGCTCTGGCCAGTGCGGTGGGGGGCAAGGAGTGCAGCCAGCCTGGCCCGCCTCTATTGCAGGGGCTCCGCACTGCACGCCTGCAGCTCCAACACTCGTACTGGGGGAAGCCCTATGCTGGAGCCAGCTGCCTTCCTCACCCCCTGCATGCAGGTTCCCAGACTCTGTGGGGAGTGGAGGGATCCCTGCCCCCTGCTTCCATGTGGAGTCCAGCACAGGACTTCCCCTGGTGTAAGTGTGGAAGCTGCAGGAGCACAGTGTGGAGCCCCTGCACCAGAGGTGGGTCAGGCAGGCTGTATTCCTTGCCCCTGCACGCAGCACTGGCCATAAGCACCCTGAGCACCCCCATCTGCTGCTGCTAGCAGCAGGGGCGATGTGCCATGTGGGGGGGTCCCCATACCCCTCATCCTCCCTCACACCCCACAAACCTCACACATCCACACCCATTCCCCACAACCTCCACCAACATATAACCCACCCCAGCATACCCTATGCCCCCTGGACACACACAGCCACACTCCCACAACTGCCCTACACACAAA
>NW_017728994.1:38636515-38646407 GCF_001723915.1 Gavialis gangeticus | reverse complement strand
CACACACAGCCACACTCCCACAACTGCCCTACACACAAACGCCACCATGCCCACACCCCACTATACACACATATACCCCCCATACCCCACCATGCACACACTCCCACACACCTCACTATACCACACCCCACACTCCCCCCACACAATAATCAGGAGTAAGACTTTATTTTTGAGTTATTATGCAATCAGCTCTATATAGGCTATGCAAACACAAATCACAATAAAAATATTTTTTGTAATAAAATTAAAATATATGATAGGTGTTTGACTTTTAGTGTATGGGGTATTTTTTTGCTGGTTCTAAGATGGCAACCCCACCTCCCAAAAGGGATATGCAGGGGTATGGGGAAAGGGAAGGACTTCTGCAGGCAAACGTCAGGGGTTAAGGGGCCGGACTTCCAGTCCCAATACAGTGACCAGGAGGTGGGACAACTCTCAAGGGATGGGGCTACCCATGTGGCCTTTGACAGATCACCAAAATTGGTTAAGCAGCCTTCTAGTTGAAATAATTGCCCACCCCGGTGTAGTAGGAGATGAAGGCAGATGTTAAGGCAAAAGTCCTGACAGCCAGAGAAAGGGAGTCTGCAGTAGACAGTACCAAAGTGGCATGGCCCTTCAGGAGATCAGGCTGAAATTTAATATAGAGAACATCTGCCAAAATACTGGTTTTAGAGGTGAAAAAGGTAATGTGGTGGCAAGAAGCCCCCACAGGTGCCGAGAACTCTGGAGACAAACCCCAGCATTCCCGGAAGGGGAGAGAGAGCATCCTGCACCCTGGGAAACTTACCGTCTGGACGGGCGGGGGCAGAGCAGGAGCCGTGCAAGCCGGATGCTGGCTCTTCAAGCTGCTGCTTCCCGAGTGGGGCAGCGGCCAGCTGATTGCAAGTTGATTGCAGCACCTTATGCCACCGCCACAGGGAATTTAAAAACCCTGCCGGAAGCTGGCGAGGGTGGGGAGGAAGCCAGCTGGGAGCATGCCAGCCAGGTGGAGGTTTCAGGTGCTGGCTGTGGTAGCACAGAAAATACTGCCCAGCAGCAAAGGAGGGGGAGCAGTGTCTGGCATCAGGCTGGGGACAGGCAATCCCCAGCCCCTCAGCATTAAAACTTACTAGAGGTGTCCCTCTTGGTGAAAGACACCAGACTCTTATGGCTCAGACGCTTGAGACCAGGGACTGAGGCTCCAGGTGTATCAACATCCCGGCAATGGGCTGGATTACCAAAGCCAACGCCGGATGCCATAGTTCAGGGGGCCAACATAGATTGTTGGGGCAACGAGTGGAATACCCAGGCGGTTGGAGAGTGGATGGGGTGTAGGGGAGGCAGAGCCCCGAGGAATACCTCGGCACACTTGTGAGTACCCCGTCTTCAGGTCTATAGGGGAAGAGAACACCACTAAATCCCCTTCTTCTCTTCATATACCAACAAGTCATGGCAGGTGAGCTGGGGGACCCCGACCTAGGGGGCGGTGTTGTACTCACAGCACCTACTCAAGGCGTTACAGGTAAATACAACTTATTACACCTAGAAATACTGTCACCCAGACAAACATCTCCTGTACATACAAAATAGCATCCAAGGAATTGCGCAAGTTTCTGTATTTTGGGGGGAACGTTTATTCACCAGAACGCCCCAAGGGATGACAAGGTCAAACGGTCATAAACTACTACAAGACCATTTCAGGCTGGACATAAGGAAGAATTTATTTACTGTCCGAGCCCCCAAGGTCTGGAACAGCCTGCCATCGGAGGTGGTTCAGGCACCTACATTGCACACCTTCAAGAGCAAATTGGATGCTTATCTTGCTGGGATCCTATGACCCCAGCTGACTTCCTGTCCTTTGGGCAGGGGGCTGGACTCGATGATCTTCTGAGGTCTCTTCCAGCCCTAATGTCTCTGAAATTTGTGAAATCTATGAAATATCAGGGCCCTTCCAGACATGCAGGTAAAGGTGCAATGGGATCTGAAGTATGACCCATGCAATTGTACCTGCTGCCATACCATATAGGCATGGCAGGAGGCGTGATCATGGGATCATGCTTTAGATCCAATAACACCTTATTGCTGGTACAGGGTGAGCCCAGGCAAGATGCCAGCTGCTAGGATTGCCTAGCCTGAAGGGTTTCATGCATCCCAAAGGCTGGGAGCTCCTGGCAGCTGTTATCTCCAAAAGGGAACGATCCTAGATGCATAAGATAAGTCTATTCTGTCTCAAAGGAAAGGCAGCAAAAGGGCACAGCAGCCCTCTTGGCTCAGCAATGAACTAGCAGACCTCCTGTGTCTAAAAAGAAAGATGTACAAAGGATGGAGGACAGGATCCACCTCCAAGGAGGAATATTCTGCACTGATCTGGACCTGCAGGGAGCGAACCAGGAAAGCCAAGGCTGCAATGGAACTCCAACTGGCTATATGTATCAAGGATAATAAAAAGTCCTTTTTTAGATATGTGGGGAGCTGGAGGAAAAGCAAGGGCAACATTGGACCCCTGCTAAACGAGATGGGACAACTGATAACCGACGCCCAGGAAAAAACAAACCTACTAAATGGGTATTTTGCATCAGTCTTTTATCAGTCCCACGGGATGCCCCTGCCCACTATGGGACAGGGAGGCCCGGGTGAGGGAGATTCCTTACCCTCCATCAATGCTGACCTCATGAAGGAACACCTTGAGAGGCTGGACACCTTCAAGTAAGCCGGCCCTGATAATCTACACCCCAGGGTACTCAAGAAGCTGGCTAGCATCATCGCTCAGCCCCTAGCATGGATCTTCGAGAACTCCTGGTTCAACATCTTCATTAATGATGTGGACATTGGAGTCAGAAGTGGACTGGCCAAGTTCGCTGACAATACCAAACTCTGGGGTAAAGCATCCAAACCTGAGGACAGGAGGACAATCCAGGCTGACCTTGACAGGCTCGGGAAATGGGCGGATGAAAACCTGATGGTGTTTAACACCAAAAAATGCAAGGTCCACCACCTTGGGAGGAAAAACATGCAGCATGCTTACAGGTTTGGCAGTGCTAGCACTAGGTTCTGGCTAGCACTACAGTTGAGAGGGACTTGGGGGTCTTGATTGACCACAAGATGAACATGAACCTTCAATGTGATGCTGCAGCTAGTAAAGTGAGCAAAACGCTGGCTTGCATCCATAGACGCTTCTCAAACAAATCCCAGGACGTCATTCTCCCATTGTACTCGGCCTTGGTGAGGCCGCAGCTGGAGTACTGCATCCAGTTTTGGGCTTCACAATTCAAAAAGGATGTGGAGAAGCTTGAGAGAGTGCAGAGGAGAGCCACGTGCGTGATCAGAGGTCAGGAAAACAGACCTTATGATGAGAGGTTGAAAGCCATGGGACTCTTCAGCCTGGAAAAGCGCAGGCTCAGGGGTGATCTGATGGCCACATATAAGTTTATAAGGGGTGTTCGCCAGGATCTTGGGAAACGTTTGTTCACCAGAGCGCCCCAAGGGACGACAAGGTTGAATGGTTATAAACTTCTCCAAGACCATTTCAGGCTGGACATATGGAAGAACTTTTTTACTGTCCAAGCCCCCAAGGTCTGGAATAGCTTGCCATCGGAGGTGGTTGAAGCACCTACTTTGAACGCCTTCAAGAGAAATTTGGATGTTTGTCTTGCTGGGATCTTATGACCCCAGCTCACTTCCTGCCCCAGGGACAGGGGAGCTGGACTTGATCTTCCGAGGTCCCTTCCAGCCCTAATGTCTATGAAATCTCCCACCCTTGTCAAGGTAACCAGTTAATTGCATGATACCTGTAATGTGTAGAGGGAGCCTGAGCTTGAACATAGTGTCTTTGCTACAACAAACAGATAAAATAGGATTCTGTTCAGATTCTTCTAAAGGGGAAACCAAAAATCAAAAATCTTATCCTGAGATCTAATCTTGACAGGGTAATTCCCAAGAGAATTGAATAATGGTTGTTTTGTTGCCAGACCCAACTGTTTATGAAATAACAATATACTGTATTTTAAAGGTTGCAGAGCTTGTTGCTCATATTGCTTGTAAGAAGCAAGTACTACTTGGCAATGATCAGTTCTCCATGATTTGGGAAGTATACATGAGTAACTGAGAAGCAAAGTCATTACAAATGTGTCACCCAGGCAATAGTCCTAGGAGCAACTTGAATTCCACACTCGGAAGCCCTCACAATTTTCCTCTTACCCACTGTTTAAAACAAGAATGCTCCTGTACTAGGATTTAACAGAAGCTTTATTCTTGCCAGCAAATATGAAAGTGAAGTTATGCTTCACAAACATGACCCTAGAGGGTCAGGGTAGAGAGGAAGGAGGGAAAAATACAGAGGAAGCTAGAATAAACAGAGTAGTGCCTACTAACCCCCCATCTTAAGATTCACATTATTCAATACGAGACAAAATCTGGAGGAGAGAGGGTTCATTTGTATGTTATACCAGTCAGCGACCGGGGGGTGGGAGGGAGGAAGGGAGGTCCCCCGGTGGCTGATCCCACTGACTGGGGGTGGGGCCCGCAGCCACTTCCGGAAGCAGGGCAGCCACTTTTGCTGGCAGCTGTGCTCCTCAGCTGACACTCAAGGGGGGGGGGGGGCCCAGGGGCTCCTGCCTGCCTTCCTGCCCACCGGCTAAACAGGGAGTGCGGCCTGGCAGGGGGTACACAGCTCCCACCACAGAGATATCGGATGTAACCATTGCCCTGCTTAAACCTGATGACCCTGTGTACCTATTTGGCTGTGCCTCTCAAGGCCTGATGCTGGGCACCTCAAAAGCAGAAAAGAATTCTTTAACTACTAACCAAGCACCTGCAGCATACAAACACCAGAGGGTTACTTTAGAGATCTCTACGTGCCTTCAGACAGCTTGAAGGCTAGAGCAGTGTTTCTCAACCTGTGGGTTGTGACCCAGAAGTGAGCTGCAACAATATATGAAAGGGTCATGAACAAACTTTAAAAATGGATTCTCCTTAAAGGAGAAAAACGTGGGAAACTGGCTTTTCCCTTGCAGCTGGCAGAGTTCCAGCTTGTGAGGGGCTGCTTGGGGTTGCGGGGAGCAGGAGGAGGGTGATCAAGCAGGGGGCACACGTGTATGGGGCATGTTTGTTAAACAAACTACAGGGTCATGTAAGGTTGCAGGGCAATTTGCAGTGTCAATGCCCAAATTGTCCTCGTTCTGTTTATAAATAGAGCACTCAAGTTTCCAATGATTTCAGTTTGGCTTATTTTCTTTAAAAAGACAATGTTGACCTCCCCCATTCACCAATCTTGAAGCTTCAAAATGGGAATACTACAGAAGAAAATATTTATTTTTTTGTGTGCATTTGACAGTATTTTCCATGGGTTACTTTTCCAGTTTGCTTAGGTTTTACTCACAGGCACGTAAGAGTGTTGTAGGAAGAGACGAATATGATTACAAATATATGAATGCTGGCAGGTGTTGTACCTGAAACAAATTATATTGTGCTTAAAACAAAATTGACCAGATTCCACTGGATATGGCTATTATGGGGGGGAGAGAAGTAAGAGGGGAAGGCCGAGATATTTTAAAATTGGAGTTGTGATGACAGTTGCAGCCAGTCTCCAGTCTAGAGATTTTCCTTAAGTTTCTAGTTTAGTTTCTCTGTGAGCATACAGAAGAAGGGGTAACTTTTAAATGAGTTTACAGAAAATGTTCTGTGCCAAACAGCCAAATCAATTTAGAGCTGCTCTGTTCAAAGACAAGTCTCAACTGCACAAGTAACATATATAGTAGAGATGCACCAATATATTGGTTACATATAGGATTGGCACTAATAAAAGGGGGATTTACATTATTGGCTATTGACTTTTTTTGGCCGGTGTAGCTGATAATGTTCGCCAATGAATATAATTAATTATGCCTTCTGGTGGGGGCTCCTAGATGCCACGTGAATGTGCACAGCTGCAGACATTTGCATGGCCCAGAATGCAGCCAAGCAGCATGAAGAGCAGCTCCCTGTAGGTAAGTCTATAGAGGAGAAGGGGTGTGGGGGAGGGAAGGGACATGGGGGGGCCAGATCAAGGCCCCCACAGTGAGGGAGGGAGTGGGACAGGGGCAGGGGCTGGGGCCACTGCCCAGCCAGGGCAGTGAATCAGATCTGGGGCTGAGGTTGGGAGTGGAACAAGCCATAGGCTCATCCCAGGAGTTGGGGGGGGCAGCACCCTGCCACTGCGTGCAGCCTCCAGGGGAGTCATAGGGGGGGCATGTGCCCCCACCATCTGTCCGCAAGGCAGAGGTGGGCGGCTCACTGTGGGCTCAGGGCGCTCTGCCCTGCTGCCTTTGCTTTAGAAGCCCCATGCCAGCTGTGTGCCCCCTGCTGGCTTGGCAGCAGTGGGAGTAGTGACTTGTGCTTCCCACTGCTGTGCAGGCAGGGGGTGTGGGGCCAGCACAAGGCTCCCAGGGCAGAGGCAACAAGGAGAAGAGCCCCAAGCCCACAGCAGGCAGCCCGCATCTGCCCTCATCCCACTCAGCTCAGCTCTGGTTAAAAGCATCCCTACACTTAAAAATGGTAGTGGTGGCAGTACTTGAACTAAAGCTCATATGATGAACTTTAGTTCAAGTGTCTCTGCCACCATTTTTAAGCACCAGGATGCTGATCCCACGGACAAGCTGCCTGTGGCAATGTCCCACTCCCTGCCCCTTCCCTGGGTCCCATTCACCACCCTGGCTGGGCAGCACCCCCAGCCCCAATCCCTCCCTCACCATGGGGCCTCAATCTGACCCCCCTACACTCTTTCCCCTCCACAGACTTACCTGCAGGGAGCTGCTCTCCATGCTGGCAGGATGTGGTAATAAATTTAACTTGGCTCCTAACTTGACTAAGGAAACAGAGACCAGAGGTGCTGATACTGCTTATTTCAGTTATATGTTCTGAGATAAGGAATCCTGCATGCCTTGTTTTGTCTTGATATATTACCCTGTGTACGGATGTTAAGTTTATTTTTCTCTCTGAAAAACCAGAAACTGATAACTATTTCTATAAGCACAGTGTTTCACTCTTCTTTAAGTAGACTGCCTATATGTCTGTGTGTGTGTTAGATCAGTGATTTACTGTCCAAGGTCATTTTTTTTTCTCTCTGTCTTAAGTATAAATATGCTTGTAAACTTACAGAGTTCAAGAAATCCTTTGAAACAGACAAGTGGGTGATTCCCCTTGCTGTATAGAATTCTTCCTGTGATCACAGTATAGCCCTAAATAAAGAAAAGCTGGCTCTATCAGTTCTGATTCAATCACAAGGGAAAGTTTGATTTCTGCCACACTGTAAATCAATTATCAGATAGGTATCAGCTGATATGACTGGTATATAATAATTGGTAATAATCAGCTATTGGTATTAGCCAAGAAAATCTTTATACTGCACCCCTAATATTTAGAGGTGAGTTCTACCACAATTCTTGCTGGCTTTGACTTTTTCAAATGAATCAACTCTTAAAAAAAGAACCAAAACAACCCCAACACCTCTCTCCAACAACAGCACCATTAACAACACATTAACATGTTTGTGTTTGAAAATGTTAGCTAACAGACACCAAATGGCTTATTTGTTTCCTGGTTTGTTGCCGGGAGCGAAGGAAAGAACTAGTTTTTGTTTTTTAACCTGTGTGCTCAGACTAAGTAATTAAATGAGCTTTTGGGATTCTTTATTTGCTTTAATGGCTTTTAAGTTGCTCCTGCTGGGTTTCTGCTGCTCTGTCTCCATAGTTTTTGGAGGAAAGAAGGGAGCTGTGCTGCAAATGAGGATACTGAAGGACAGGCCTCCAGCAAGCAGCTGAGTAAAGCTAAGGCAACCATTTTCTCAGGACAAATTTAAGACACACCCACATCCATAGAAAAAGGGGGAGAGAAGAAGAGTGTAGTTCAGGGGTGGGCCAAATATGGCCCGGGGGGCTGGATCTGGCCCACCAGGCCATTCTATCCGGCGCACAGGGCCCCTAAAAATTTTAGAAAATTAATATTTATTTGCTCCTGACTGCTTGTCAAAGATGACAGGAGCCAGGGACAATAGGACCCAGCAGCAAGGCCCCCCCAGCCCTGCCTAGCAGAGGCTTCTGGCCGGGGACTGTGGGCTGTTCCTGCTTCCCTGCACTGGAGAGGGAATTGCAGCCCTTGGCAGCTTGCCAGAACTCAGTAAGTGGCCCTTTGCCCAAAATAACTGCCTGCCCCTGGTGTAGTTCCTGACTTCACTTGCCTTATAATCCACCCAGGGAACAAATTGCTGCTGTTTACAGGATGGGAGATTAACAGAGTATCCAACTTGCAGTAACAGCTTCTGATTTAATAAGGAAAGTCCAAAAGTAAGTTTGAAACTAAAAAATATTACTTCTCAAAAGGAATCTCTGACTTTTGCTTAATGTATTTTTGGACAATAAAGGTGATGTCAGTTGGGGCGGATCCAGAGAAGGTGCAGTGCTGGGGCTGCACCCCCCTTTCAAATCATTCAGCAACCATGGACATTTTGAATCCCCCAAGCAGATAAGAATTCCACTTCCTCATTTGTCCTCTGTGCTCAAAGGCATATCTCCTCCTCTCCTTACTTCCCTGCCCACCACTGCCACTGCCCGCACTGATCTTGGGGTGGGGAGAGGTTCCAGGGCCAGGCTGTGTGCTCCAGTCTGGCTACACATGGGTTGGCTTCAACCCAGGATAGCAGCACATGGGATCCCACTCCTTGCCTGGTCCCCCTAGGTGTTCCCTGCCAGGATTAGAGCAGGTGGAAGGAGGGGGAACCCACCCATCACCATCCTGTGTTGTGTCCAACTCCTCTGTGACCTGGCTGAAGCTGGACAGAAGGGGCTCTGGAGTTCCTTTTGCCCATGGGGCCATTGGGACACCTCCCATAGGGCACATCCAGACAAGCACACACATGCCAGTTTGAGACACCACAAGAGGCACACTGAGAACAAAAAAATGTTCCCAGTGCAGGCTCAAAATTTGATACCTGGATTTCCAGGTATCAAATAAAAATACTGAGGAGAAAAGCAGTGCAGGGCACGATTCTCCGCTCTGCCTTGAGGCAAACCGTGGCTCAGACCTTCAGAGACACTCTGGCATCCAGCCAGAGCATCTCTATGGTGCCCCCTGTTGGAGGGCAAGCAGGAGAGGTGCAAAGCTGTAGCCAGGCGCTGTCCCCAGTAAGTAGGGACTGGGGGTGAGGAGGTTTGCGGGGGTGGGGGGAGAGAGGAGGCTGTGCATATCCCCCAACCCCCCAACTCCAAATTGCTTTACATGTGTAAATATATCAATAAAACATTGCCCAACATTGCCCAAAAGTATCAATAAAACATTGCCCTTTCTATCCGGCCCACAGGGCCCCTAAAATTTTCATTTTAATAGCAGAAGAACACTATTTGGGGTATTTTAATGCGAGAATTTGGGTTTTTTATCAGAGAATTCTTATCAAATTCTCTGATAAGAGGGAACACCAGGGATCTCTGCTGGTGAGACAAGTGGCAAGACCTGTGCAGAGGAGCCTGTCCAGAGCCAGCACTGGGGACTCAGCTGGAGGGCAGACAAGGTTTCATAGTTTCATAGTTTCTAGGGTCGGAAGGGACCTGAGTAGATCATCTAGTCCGACCCTCTGCCATGGCAGGAAAGAATGCTGGGGTCAAACGACCCCAGCAAGGTGTTCATCTAACCTCCTCTTAAAAACCCCCAGGGTAGGAGCCAGCACCACTTTTCTTGGAAGTTGGTTCCAGATCCTAGCCGCCCTGACCATGAAGTAGCGCCTCCTGATATCTAGCCTAAATCTACCCTCTGCCAGCTTGTGACCATTATTCCTGGTCAATCCTGGCAGTGCTCGGGGAAACAGGGACTTCCCCAGTGCCTGCTGGTCCCCTCTGACTAGTTTGTAACAGGCCACCAGATCCCCCCTCAGCCTTCTCTTGTGGAG
>NW_017728994.1:38629201-38636273 GCF_001723915.1 Gavialis gangeticus | reverse complement strand
CCCCTGATCATGCGAGTGGCCCTCCTCTGGACCCTCTCCATGTTGTCCACATCCCTCCTGAAGTGCAGCGCCCAGAACTGGTCGTAGTACTCCAGCTGCAGCCTGACCAGTGCCGCATAGAGGGGGAGGATCACCTCCTTGGACCTGCTTGAGATGCATCTGTGGATGCATGACAAGGTACGGTGGCTGACCTCTTGGCAATTTGGGGCGAGGAGCACATGCTTTGACAGTTCAAAGTGGGCCACCACAAGGAGCACATCTGGGTAATAGCTGCCCAGATGGCAGAGTGGGGGCACCGCATCTGGAACTGGCAGGGGTGCAGCCTTGGGGCCAAAGGCCCAAGGGGTGGCGGATGCTGTTGCAGGTTGCAGCAGGTCACAGCCAGGCAGCAGCCCCCACTGCCAGACTGCTGCAGTGGGTAGAGGGTGCTGAGGCCACCCCAGGTTAGGGCTGGCACAAGGGGTAGTATCCCCAGACACCAAGTGGCCAGGCCTCAGGGCAGGTTTTTATACTGCTGGAGCCAGCACAGGTGCTGGCCCCAGCCTCTACCTCTATCTGGCTGCAGATCTGGAAGGAGCTGGGCAGGGTTATTTTGCCCCAAATGGCACAACTTGCCCCACACCAAAGTGCATGTCTGGGCACATGCGCTGAGGCAAAAATCCCCGGCTCAGATTTGTGCCGCTCCTATTTCAGCTGCTGCAAGTGCATGTGTCTGTATGTGTGGACACACCCATACAGTGCAAAATCTTGCAGCTACTTCTGTATGTCAGTAGAGAAGCAATTGAGTGAGAGCAAACTGAGATGGTTTTTTGGCATGGAGCAAGAAAGTCGCAAGAGTACATGGTGAAGAAAGATCAGGCCAAGAGATTTAGGGGCTGGAGAAGAAGGGGAATACTCAAGAAGTCTTGGAACAAATCTGTAAACCAGCTTGAGAACATGCAGTGGTGTTTCTGTTGAGATGGCGATGAAAAGCAGTTTGTGTAAAATGACAAATCATAAAACAGGCTCCACCTAGGGGGAGACACACTTAGATGATAATCTTTAGGGTACGCAGCATGACTTAGTACAGGGGTGGCTCACCCTGGGAGCCATATCTGATCCTGCACCAAATTTGAAGAGTTGGAGAGCAGGGGAGGGAAGGAAGTTAACTATCCTGGATTGGAGGGGCGGGGGGGGGCGGGCTGCTGAGTGACCCTCACACTTACACTACCAGGTCGGTCTGGCTTTTCCCAAGGGGAGCATTCCCTGGGGTAACTGGCACAGCTGCAGCCCCTGCCCCACCAGCCTGGCACCTGATTCGGCAGTCCCGGAGCGTGGGAGGTGCTGGGCTGCTCTGTTACCTGGAGTCACCTTGGGGAGAAGTGGGCAGGGCTGTGGGGTGCTGTCCCCCAGAGCCACAAGTACTGTGCTGGCGAGCCACATGTGGCTTGTGAGCCATGGTTTGGCCACCTCTGACTAGTACATGCTCATGAACCATGGAGAACATACAAAAGTGACAATTTTTGCCTCATCTGGCTCCAGAAAATGGTCTACAGCTATGACCAAACAGAAGTGCATGGCTGTAGACTTCTTTAAAAGGGCCGAATCCTGCAAAAACCTGAACACGCTCCAAAATAGAGTGCATTCTGTAACTTGTGTCCAGGAAGCTCTCAGCCTGTCACTGTTTTCAGAATGGGAGAAAGGAAAGGCAGTAGAGGGAATTCAGTCTAAGTTTTTTTCAGCCAGCACTGGAGGGTGGGATGGGTGTATTGGAGCCCCTCCAAAGTGTGTGTGTGGGGGGTCCAGTTTACTCACCCTACTCTTCAGCACTAGCTGGGGAACCCCAAGAATGAGCTCCCTCTGCTCCCTGCCTCCCCTCCCATTCTGAAAACAGCGTCTGGGCTGGGAGAGCAGAGTGGCATTGCTATGGAGACTGGGCTGCAGGCCCACAGCAAACAACTGATATCCCCAACTACCGGACCCAATAGCGAACTTCTGTTGGGTCTAGGAGATCACTGCAATTCATAGCGCTTCCTCCAAAGTGCTATGAGTTACAACAGGGAGCTGCTCTTTTTTCTGCACCCGACGTTAATGAATTGCCTTACCCCAGAGAACAGGAAATGTATATTTACTTTTGGACCAGTCTGCGCTGTAAAGGAATGATTCATAAGAGCACAGAAGACAAGACGCTGTAACTGGTTTATGTAGCCATCAGTTTGCTGAGAAGACAGACATGCCTTTCAGAGGTGTTGGATGGAGTACAGTATTTCAATTTTGTTGAATATTGGATTTTTTTCCCCATAACTATTCACAAAAGTTGAATCGTGAGTCTATATCAGTGACTCCCAAGTAGAGTGCATAAGATCCTTTTAAGGGTTCCATAGGGTGTTACCCAACATTAGCACCATTAGGTGTGCAAACGCCTGCACAGGATTCACAACGTAAGTCCAGAGATTTCAAATAGGAAACCATGCATGTGCAGTTTGTGACACCACAAACCCCATCTGCAGTGCTGCAAATTGCACCCATTGCACATGAATGCATTTGCCATGCTACTAATTTACAGTGCAGTGGATTTTTTGACACTGGAAGATCCCGGTGTAAAAAAAAAGTGCCAGAGAAAAGTGGGGGCAGTGCACATGGCTGCAGCATGGTGCCACCTGAAACTAGTCTGGCCAGAGCCTGGTGTGCCCAGATTGCTGCTGCTGCAGCCCCAGGAGGCCCCCAGGGCCCCAGGTAAGCCTGGTGGGGCCAGTCTAGGTGCGGGCCCAGCCTCCCCTACCCCACCCCTGGGCAATCTGTGCACCAGAGTGTGTGTGTAGGGCCATGCCTGGGGAAAACTAGCAGCACTGCTGCTGTTTGTCCCCAGGGAAATGCATGTTCCTGCTTGTAGGGATGCATCCCATAGTGTCAAAAACAGTTGGACCTGCTGTGGGTTTTTGAGTGCTTTGCAACAAAAGAATTGCTCTATTATATTTCCATAACCAAAAAAAAAATAGAGAAAAAACCTAAGAGCTGGCATTTTCTGAGGGATTCCTTGAGCCTAAAAAGGTTGAGAATCCCTTGTTTATATAGTTAGCATGGTTTTCCTTAGGCAAACATTCATTTAATCTGTTACCTGATTACACACCATCCACTTGTCATCTCTCATTCTTCTCCCTGGAAAGAAAAAGTCTCTCCAATGAGAGTGTGTCCTGTGATTTCACAAAGAGTAGTAACTGCAGTCTTCCCGGTATCGTTTTTGTTACAAATACGTAGAAAAAAGATTCTTTGCCAGCTAAGAAATGCTGATTCCCCCCAGCTCTGTGTGAATACTACTAATTCTTTACAACTTCTTCTACCAAACTGTGACACTTCTTTGCCCACAAGGGGACAATTTCTGATCGTCTTGCAGGAATAGTAGTTTTGTCAAAATTATTAATAGTCCTCCAAGATTTCTGTCTGAGTTCTACTGACAGACCTGGATACAGAGCATTTAGGCAAATATTTCTATATCTTGTTGCAGCCCAACTTGCTTGGGTCTGCACTGAACTCTTACAATATGAATGTTTGCCAACAGAGAGTTTTAAGAGGCCTTTACAGTGTCTGAATAATGCTCTTTTACTTATTCTACCACCAAGCAGCTGTGGTCCATTTCTAGATTTTAGTTAATTTACAAGGTTCTTTTTGTTCTGTATATCACAAGGGAAGATCTAAGCTTAGAAATTACTACAAGAGATTTCTTTGTCCATGTGTTTTTTTTTTTGGATTTGCTAGATTGAGATGGAAAAGTTCCCCTATGGCAGGGGTAGGCTAAATATGGCTTGTGGGCTAGATCTGACCTGCCCACTGACTGGATCTGGCCTATGCTGCTTCATATGGGGTCGAGCCCCACGCACTCCCACTGGGGCAGCCCCTTATACTGCTGTGTTGGAAAGAGGAAAGTGTACAGCAAGATTACAGAGTAATTTGTTGTTGGCACATTTGTAGATTTCAGCAGGTAGACAGTCATTGTAGGATGCCTTGTTCCCAGGAACTGATTAAATGGCTTTCTGCACATCTTCTAATGTAGGCTCATTGTCCAGATCCATCATAACTTTGAACTGTACTAATCCTTCAAGCTCTTTGTGTTTGATTTGTCTCACTGTTGTACAGAAATCCATACTGTTTGGTGCAATGCTTGAGTTCTTTTTATCAGTAATGACATTTCCTTCTAAGTCTTTCAACAGAGATGACTAGACCAATTGCTCATTGGATGCCTTTGTACATTCCACAGCTATCACCTGCGTCAGCTGCTCTCTGAGTACTGTCACGGAGTTTCAGCCAAAAATCTTGGACACACCTCTTAGTCTTCTTTTGGATTTCTCTTTGCATCTTTCTCAAATTTTCCAGTTATGGTGCTGAGACATTTCTTATAGTTGGTTAGTGCTGTCCTTTTTTCGTTCTTAACCAGTGGTAGAAGGGTTTCAGAGTGCTTGTCAAACCAGTCTGCATTTTTCTTGAATTTTTTTGCCAAATGCAGTTACAGCAGCATTGTACATGTTGGTTTTTAAACTTTCTCAATCCTTGGTGGCTGAGCTTAGGTAAACTTGCTATCACAACTTCTTCATGAAATAATCAACATTTTTCTATGTCTTTAGTTTGGCTGATGTCTATCTGAGGACAACTGGCAGTTTTGCTATGGTGAATCTGACTTTCACATTGATTCTGACTTTCCAGCAGACTAAACCATGGTTAGTGTCACAGTCAGCACTGTGACACAACCTCATAATTCAGGATTTCTTTCAGGTGGTTATGCCTGGGCAGTACGAGACCTAATTGGTGCCAGTGCCCTGATCTTGGATGTTTCAATGATGTTTTTCTTGTAATTTTTCCAGCAAAGTCAGGGTTAGTTCGATTGCATAGGTTTTTGACTTGCTAAAGTTCTAACACTCACTGGCCATTTTTATTCATATTACCAGTTCTGTGTTTGCCCAGAATAGCAGGCCATTTCTTAAAACTACATCCAGATCTTGCACTGAAGTTGCCAAGTATTATTATAGTCTAATTTTTGTGAGTTTTCTCAATGTCTTCTTCAAGTTGTTGGTAGGAAATGTAGGTGCACAGACACTAAACAACATTATGAAGCTGTTCTGTGTATGCACTCTGTTATAAGTCTAGGAGATCCAGCAATGGGGCTTTCACAGAAAGACAGTAAGTTTCTAACAGCAAGGCCTATTTCCTGCTCTCTCCTTTCTCCTGATAGCTTCCCATGCCAGAATATAATGTAATCATTCTCTTGGATAGAACCTGTATCTGAAAGCCAAGTTGCTGATAATGCAGCAATGTCAATTCTGAGTCTAACCGATTCATAGTTTAGTAATGCTGTTTTCCATAAATCAGAGTCTGAATCAAACCTAGGGGGCAGAGTCTGAACATTCCAGCATGTTCCCAAATGTGTAAAGCTGTTAATAACTTCCTAGGGGTCCTCAACAAATAGGGACAGTAGCTTTCTGGTAGACTACACCTCCTGCATAGCAACACCCACAGGAGGTTTGCCTAGACTGATCTGGTTTGCTTAGGAGGCATTGTCATTGTGGGCTGCCAACTTCCAGACAGATGTCATCACTTGCTTCCATACCGCTGGGGGAAGACCTGGCTTGTGGTCTATCCCCACAACTCTGGTTTTGCTGCAAATAGTGCTGCAGAGCACTCTGCAAAACCTCCTCCCTGCTGATGGTGAGACTCCTGGTGAGTACTACCCCATGTGAACACACGTGCACAACTACTCCTATGATCTCAGCTAGAGGGCCTTTTGTGGTCTGTAAAGGCAGGGAGACCACATCGTAATAAAGTAAGTTCCTTCTGCTCATTCTGCATATGTTGAGATTTCTCAACAATTTTTAAAAAAGCAAATGACCTAAAGATAGTAAATAAAACTTGACTACCTTTGTAGATCCAGTAGCACTCTCACATAACACTGACCCACATGTGAAAATAAAGATCATGTCTACTCTTCTATAACATGCCAAAGTACTTTTCCTAACTGATTAAGAGTTGTGGAGAACCTTGCACAAAGGCTGAGGAATTATATTCAACTACAGTTTATGTTTCTTCAGAAAAGCTTGTTTTCTACAACTTGGACTGGGAGCTACTTTTGTTCTAAGTATGTCAGACCCTTCTGGCTGGGACTCCAAAACTCACTCTTGTGGCTTAAACAAAATCCACTTCGCTTTGGGTACCCATACATTAAACCCTGAATGCTTCCATGCTGCTTGTGGACGTGCCATTTGAAAAAGACTCCTCTTAGCCCCCTGGCTTTCAAACTTCGCTTCAAGTTTGAAAATGAAAATCCAGCCTGTAACTCTACTGCTGCCTCCTTCCTTCACTCCTGGAGACTGCTAGCTCCAGGCTAATGGCCATAAGGATCTCTTCAAGCAGGGAACCTCCAGGTGACAGTGTCACTTCTCAGAGATCTGTGCTCAGCATCTTCACTAATGCAGTTCCACGGGCAATCAGCTCCGAAAAATGTTTTCTCAAACATAAAACGATTCAAGTGCCCTGAGCTAGAAAAAGGAGCTGGGGGGGAGGGAGAGATGTTAAAAAAATGAAAGTTTCTTCAAGAACAGTGGTTTCGGAAACAACTTTGGTGGAGTTTTGCAGTCACAGGGGACTAGAAGGGATTAAGAAAAGCTACATTTTAATCCTAGAAATGTGGTCCCACTTGGGTAATGGTTCAGTCCTTAATGCAGCCTCAAAGAGCAGATATCAAACTGGGAGCTGCTAAAACCTGTGCAAAACAGGAGACAGGAGGTCTTTGTAAACCAAAATATCACAACATGCTGTCTCTTGTCAATGTGTTTAAATATATTGCAAATAATTCTTCCACCCGATCCTGCAGTACTTGCTGGTATTTGCAGAGTTTAAGGTTAAATATATATAAAAATACCAACACGGGAGCTACCTCATCATTTACATTTTCTATTAGCAGGAAACGAACGAGTACACAGCTATTTGCCTGGTTTGCTGTCTGGAGAGGGGCTGTTATTCACTTTGCAGCTGGTTAAAAATATTACATTTAGAAACCAAGTGAACTTGCTTGTTGGGCTGTTTTTCGTATGCTTTTAGGTGTTGG
>NW_017728994.1:38623648-38624201 GCF_001723915.1 Gavialis gangeticus | reverse complement strand
GTTTGCTGTCTGGAGAGGGGCTGTTATTCACTTTGCAGCTGGTTAAAAATATTACATTTAGAAACCAAGTGAACTTGCTTGTTGGGCTGTTTTTCGTATGCTTTTAGGTGTTGGGGGGGAAGAGACTAAACAGCTCTTGCTTTCCGGACACCTCCTCCTTCCAGCAGCACAGGGCTTCCCAGCACTTGCAGTCCTGCAAATGAGCGTGAACAAACGTACAGCCCGCAACCAAGCCCCTGCGGGCAGCCCCTCTTGGAGGGGAGCCCACGGACAGCAGTGGGGCGCTGACAGGGACCAGCATGTATCCCTTCCCATGTTTCGGATTAGGGCTTTCCTCAGTAGCCTACAAGGGACCCTCGCCTCTGGCAGCGGGCAGTGGGGACCGCTCAGACCCGCGGGCTTATGCTGCTGCAGCCCATTTCCATGCCAGCTGCTCCCAACACTAGACACCCCCCGGAGGCCCGGCTCCACGTTTGGGCAATGCAGTTCGGTTGTAAAGGGAGTGCAGCGATGATTTCCCCTTGACATCTGCCGCTGTGCCTCGGCAGGAGCC
>NW_017728994.1:38622544-38623519 GCF_001723915.1 Gavialis gangeticus | reverse complement strand
AAGCGGGAGGCTGCACCCGCGGGGCCGCAGAGCAGAAGCGCCTCGCCGCCCGCGCTGGCTAATGACCTGCGCCAGGTAAGTCCAGGGCCCCGCTCCCGGGGCAGGGCAGCGTCTGGGGCCGCGGTGCGTGCGGGGCCGGCGCGACACCCGGCTTCTCTCGTCCTCCCGCTCCCGCCCAGGGCCCGAAAGCGCCCCGTCCCACACGGCCCTCCGCTCCTTGCTCCTTCTTAACATGGTGAAGTACAGGCGGCTGCAAAAGCAGCAGAACAGCCGGGATTTGAAATGCTGGTTTGTGGGGAGAAAACTGGGCTGGGAACCTCCAAGAGGGCGGTGGGGTGTATTCCACCCCGGAGCCTGAGAATATGTTGCCTTCAGCTAGGAGTGCTGGCTTGCTTGTCTTGCCCTAACGGCCCGGAGGAGCCACGAGACTTGGAGTCTAGTTAAGAAATCCTCCCCGCTATTTCTTGCACTGCTCTGCCATACCAGTGAAGGTGCTGGAAGGAGAAACCTGTTTCTCCTGAACGTGACAAAGCAAATATTCTTGCTTCCTATGACTCAACAGAATTTTAGATTTTAATGAAGAAGACACCACAGCTGTCAGGAGGATTGCACTGGAAGCCCAGCTCACAAACCTACACAGCCAGGATGTATTTCCTGAATAATCATTAGGGGATGAGATGGTTTATAATTAGACTGTAGCATAAAACCCCTATAGTCTTACAGCAGGTCAGTGGTAGACCTTACACATGAATTTAAAGCTGATTGCAGAAGGAAAGCATTTTTAAGAGCTGCTATATTAGCTCACTGCGTTGAGGTGTTGGGGGGGGCAAATAGGGAGAATCACATTCTTTTTGCACAAATTACATTAGCCAAAAGAAGGTACAGTCTGCCTCTAGTACTTAGAGATGGGTGAAAAAGTGTTGTTAATCAAATGAGCTTGACTTCTTGTGCATTAGAATAATTCAAATGGGCTTG
>NW_017728994.1:38611954-38617544 GCF_001723915.1 Gavialis gangeticus | reverse complement strand
TTTTTAAGAGCTGCTATATTAGCTCACTGCGTTGAGGTGTTGGGGGGGGCAAATAGGGAGAATCACATTCTTTTTGCACAAATTACATTAGCCAAAAGAAGGTACAGTCTGCCTCTAGTACTTAGAGATGGGTGAAAAAGTGTTGTTAATCAAATGAGCTTGACTTCTTGTGCATTAGAATAATTCAAATGGGCTTGAAAATGTACTTATTTATGATGTGAACATAACATCTAACCTGAGTCATATAGTGTTATTTCCAGATGAACCAATTTGCCAAAATCTATGGAAGCTTGGTCAGTGCCTTTTTGACTGGAGCTTTCTAAATCAGATGCACCCTTTCATTATGAATAGCAAGATCTGTACTAGTGTATGAAAATCCTGTTTCATGCATGAATATCTGTTGGGGGGGGGAAGTATATTTTGAATAATTGTGTAATTTAAAATCCTCTCTTGCAGAGAGGTTTTTTGGGAAAAATGAAAGACTCTGGCCAAATCCAAACAATCCAGAATCCTGAAGAATGGTCGAATGACTTCTTATGCTATTTCCTTAGCTCCAACTGAACGACAGCTTGTTTTTTGTATTACACTGAATAATTAGGACACTGTATGAAGTCAAGCATGCAGAGCTCTTTAGGAAGCTCTCTTCCAATGTATACCTGATGTAGCAAACAACCTAACATACTGTCTCCCCACTCAATTTCAGAATGATACAGATCTTGGACCCAAGACATTTGCCCACCTCTATGATGCCTGTTGATGTGGCCATGAGAATATGCTTAGCCCATTCTCCACCTCTGAAGAGTTTTCTCAGTCCCCTTGATGACTGTCAAAGAAACAACTTTGTTAACAGATTCAAGCCTCTAAGGCCGTGTCTCAATTTGAAACGAGAATCTGAGTCTCAGAGCAACAACTGGAACCGTTCACCAAGCCGAGCCAAAAAACGAGTTGTGTTTGCGGACTCAAAAGGGCTTTCTCTGACCGCAATACACGTCTTCTCTGAATTCCAGGAGCATCCTATATGGGATTTGCAGTTCAACTTGTTAGATCTTGAGGACATAACAGCCAGTTTAAAACTACACGAAGAGAAAAACTTGATTCTGGGTTTCTCTCAGCCTTCAGCCGACTATTTAGACTTCCGGAATCGGTTGCAAAAGAACTTTGTCTGCCTCGAGAATTGTACACTGCAAGAAAGGGCAGTATCAGGGACAGTGAAAGTGAAAAATGTCAGCTTTGAGAAAATGGTTCAGGTTCGGATTACCTTTGATACATGGAAAAGTTACACCAATGTTGACTGCGTCTACATGAACAATGTGTATGGAGACTCCGATAGTGATACCTTCTCATTTGCCATTGACCTGCCTACAGCCATTCCCACTCAAGAGAAGATTGAATTTTGCATTTCTTACCGAAGTGGAGAGCACATCTTCTGGGACAATAATGAGGGTCAGAACTATAAAATTCTCCATGCAGAATGGAAACCTGATGGTGTCCAAGTACCAGCATCTACCAAGAAGGACCGTGCCATTGACAACATTCCAAGGAAAACACCAGAAAAAGAAGCTGAGCGGTTTGGACGTCCAAGGATGTCCAGTGGTCTCCTTCCTGCATGGCAGAGTTGGGGCAGAATTGAAAACTCAGCCCCATATTGGTGATAAGTTACAAGACAATGAACATTCCTGCTTTCAACAACTGAAGAGTGCTAGTCTGCCTGTGCTTCACACAGTACAAAACCTCTGAGTAGGTTTTGATTCTTCTTTCAAATCGAAATTCACTTCTACTTGGGCCTTAAGTTTTGTTTCTGTGTGTATGAAGTTTGTTTGTATCCATCTTTTCAGGCAAATGACCATCTTAACTTCTACGTTTTCTTTCTTTTTCTTTTTGTTTTTTTTAAGAACTTCACAGCCCAAAATCTTACCCATGGATAAACAGAAGCCCATTTTTAAAAAGGAAAAGCAAGCCCTTCAGTTTGTTACCTACTGTATATATAGCATGCCTACGTTAAACATACTAAACTTTTTCTGATATTTACTTGCCTTTAATCATTAGGTAAGAAAGACACTAGTGAGGAAGTACAAAGTGCACGCATCTTAAGAAGTGTGGGGTATGTGAACAGAAAGACGCAATATTTTCTGTTCATAATATAATATGTAGTAGAGAAGAGGTATTGCTGCTGAGACTGGCCCTTGTCATGACCCTCTCTACATCCTCATGGAAACAAAGTGCAAGGTTAGGATTCTGTAACAAACACAAGACAGGGAGTATGTTTTTTGTGGGGAGATGGATAATAGAGAAGTGAGAGAAGGGGAAGAGGTAAGATGCACTGTGTATTTTAGAAGTCACAGAACTCTTTGAAAGCTGGTCTTCCAGAAACCTGTGGAAAGTTTAAGGGGTGAAAATGAGCAGTAAAGTAAATGCAGTTATCTTAAATGGCAACCTTTTTGTTCAGACTACTTCTGTTATGCAAAATAAGTGATAGAGTAAAGATGGGGTGGGGTAGGAGGAAATGTTGAGTTTGCCAGTTTTGTCTTGTAAGTGATACCTGTTTTACACCATGGGCCCTCACTTGTACCCATGCCTTACCAAGTGGAAGTTAGCTTTCTCCATTTTAAAAGTAAACTGGGCCTTTAAAAATCCTCATGGATGCCATAATTAGTGTCTGATATATTAGCAGGCCAAGTGGTTTATGAAGTGCCCTAATCTGTAAATGTATTAAATCTGATGAGTAGTCTACTGAGCTAGTCTTACAACTGTGACTCTTAGTGTCCTGTTGCTTATTGCAGAGTGAATAACAATTTCCTTCAGAAATAGCTTCTCAAAGCACTAAGCTTAGGCAACTGAACTCCTTCATATTGAAGATGGTGAGTTAGCTGCATGTCTTAAAGGCCAAATAAAAAAAAAAGCAGAATTGCCACTAGTTTTCTTTCAAGAAAATATATGAATAGTTAAAATCTTGCACATAAGTAGTACAGTCTATTTTCTCATACCTCACTTTCTTTGAAGTTGAAATGTTTGATTAAGGATTTGAGCAAGCCAGTGTATTTTTGTAATTGTATGCTTATAGCAAAGCTACCCAAGCTATCAAATTGGAAAGATTTATTCTCCTGTGAGACAGAAGTGGGAGAAACTAAGAATGTATTGGATTGGACAAAGCAATCTAAAAATACTTACAACATAACACACACTAATCCATGCTTGCTTATTAAGTATGCAGAGATGATGATTGGTATGAAAATACAAGTACTGTTTATGTTCAACTGTCATTCAAATATGGAGCTTCAGAGCTGGAAACTACTTGCAATGCAATGTAAATGTAAACATTAAGGTGAAACAAGCCTCTTCTGCTATATCATATTTTCTACTGTCACTGTACTATGTAATGTAGTTTATTTTATGAATAAATCATATTTTGATATATTTGTTTCCTGAAGGGTCAAAAACTTCTCCCAACTTACCCTCTTCTGGTAACTGTTCTGTCGTTGTCTGGGACTGAAGTGTACAGGAAGGTTTGGTCGAGTCACTCATGCTCTGCCAAGAAGCACAGCAAGAGCTGGCTGAAAAACTGGTACTTCTTCTGTCCTGCAGAAAAATATCAGCAGCAGACATGGTCTTGAACTAAGATGAAATTTAACAAATTTCATTGCATGAGAAGTCCTGAAGTCCTTCATAATAGCTCAGACTACGGGGTTTTTTTGACCAATATTTAAATCATTCTTTCACAACTGAAACAACTGCTTGGCTCAACCTGACCATAGGCTAACCACTGAAGTGTTTACCCTGGGTCCCAGGAAAGTTTTGGAGCCCACGCCAAGCTTTACATAACTGCTGTAGTCCTGCTGCTATCAGTACCCAAACTAACTTGTTGAAAGTGAGGGCAGGTGCGTTACGTGAGCTGCAGTCGCACCTTTTTTGAGTGCCATGTGGATATCCACCTGATGCTGCACTGCAGCTCTTCACTTGGTGAGGTGACAGCAATGCAATGTGAAGGAGGGAGTCCAGGAAGGTTGGGAAGTTGCACCATTAAGGAGAAAAGGGGAATAAGGTATCCCCCAACTATTCTCTTTGTGATGAGCCAGGCACAGACAAATTAATATAAAGCTTCCTTCCTCTACCTCCAAGAAGCTGATCAGTACTTTGACTTGCAACTACCTCAACCTAAACCCTTGTTTCTCACTAGAAGATAAAATTTAGCAAATCATAGGAACACCTATTCCTGTTTTGCAGAAGCCACACTGTCCAAAGCCCATCATGTAGAACATTCTTGACTAGCCTTGAATAGCAAAGGTACCCCCTTGGGAAACTTAACGAGAGTGCTATTCTAAGGGTGCCCTCCCTGGTCTGGGGATCAAACAAGAACCCTCTGCATATCAAAAAGTAACCCTCTGTGTCCTATGCGTGAATAAGTTGTCTTAACCCACACTTGTCAACTGCTATGGGCATGTCTACATCACTTCCAAGACCTCAGACTCTAGTGTGTTTTAGACTAGCCACTGGCGATGACCCTGGAACAGCTTCACTGTTGTGTTTCTGGGTTTGGAGTATGGGAATGAAAGTGGATGGATGGGGTATACTTAGGGCTATCTGAGCCAGGACTTGCCTTAGTCATGGTATAGACTTGCTTTATATGGCCAGGCCACTGTGTACTTGTGAGCTAACTTAAAAATCCTACCTTTCTCCAAAGCAACGTAGTACCAACTTCTCTCCACATGGAAGAAGGTGAACTAGGATGACATTTTTGCAGCTGAGTTGGGGCATATCCATACTGCCTCTGTTAGAGAGAGAGGGTGCTCCACCAATGCATTTCTGCTGTTTGGGAGATGGTCAGCACTACTCTAACATGGTTAGGCAGGGTTTAATTTCCTAGCAGCATTCCCTAGCATAGCTGGGAGGAAGTATGGATGTGCCTTTGAGGGCTTTTCTCCAAAGGCCTAGGTTGTGCATCAGTTTGTGATTTGTCTCTAGCTAAATAAATGTAGTATTACTGGAATGTCTAGAATGGACAGCGGTGGGAGTAGAGTGCCATTCTCCTACACCCAGGCATAGCAAAAGGTTAGTTGGCAGGTCTTCATATGTGTGTGGGTGTATTTGCTTACTCTCTTCCACTGAGCTGTAATGTCACTTAAAATACCAAAGTAAGCTGTTTTCTTTAAACATGATAGTTTTATAGAAACAATGCTTTGCAGTGCATGGCCTTTATATCAGCTCCCCAGGAAAATTATCTTGCAAGGTTTGGATTTTCCCTATGCAAGACAAGTTAACTGTGTCTTCTAGTGATCTTAAGGCAAGGCTTAAGCCCCAGTGTCCTCTGCCGTAAAATAAACCCTTCTTGGCAATTCAGAGGCAGAAACCCTTCTCGGCAGTGCAGAGGCAGAAAAGGATCTTGGAGTCGTCATTGATGCCAAGATGAACATGGGCCGGCAGTGTGGGGATACAGTCAGGAAGGCCAACCATACCTTGTCATGCATCCACAGATGCATCTCAAGCAGGTCCAAGGAGGTGATCCTCCCCCTCTGTGCAGCACTGGTCAGGCCACAGCTGGAGTACTGCGTCCAGTTCTGGGTGCCGCATTTCAAGAGGGATGTGGACAACATGG
>NW_017728994.1:38604434-38606640 GCF_001723915.1 Gavialis gangeticus | reverse complement strand
GTAGATTCAGATTAGACATCAGGAAGTGCTACTTCACTGTCAGGGCGGCTAGGATCTGGAACCAACTTCCAAGCGAAGTGGTGCTGGCTTCTACCATGGGGATCTTTAAGAGGAGGCTAGATGTACACCTTGCTGGGGTTGTTTGATCCCAGTAATCTTTCCTGCCATGGCAGGGGGTCAGACTCGATGATCTGCTCAGGTCCCTTCTGACCCTACAAACTATGAAACTATGAAACCAAAATATGTCCTCTTTGTGCTAAGTCTCAAAACAATCCCCTTGCTACAGAAAAGAAGTACCTCTCTGTTCTCCTTTCTTGCTCTATAGCAGACTTCCACAGGCTGGACAATGAGACCCAGATGCACAAAAGTATTTAAGCTGTTAAAGTAGGACTTTGGTAGGGTTCAGTTGCCTAAATCCAACGCTGCAGACCTACTGCCTAACCCAGGAGGCAGGTAATTATATTAAAGATCCCCAGGTGCCTAAAGTTTTTGGGGGTATGTTCGTAAGTCTTGACATGGCCGAGCTGCTTCTCTCTGCCTAATCTCCTGCTGGAGTCCATAAAGAGGCATTTTACCATCTTAGTAGAGGATCTAGGCTTGCTCTCAGCTTACCCAATCTGGCTTTGCACCAAAAGCAGTGGTGGCCACTGTTGTCCTTCAAAGGGCAGTGGAAAGAAGGGTTGCCCTCTCCCCTATGGTATTTCAGTGGTTGAAGCAGTTGTTCAGCCATAGTCTACGTTGAACAGTTTCCCTAGCACAGGGATGGAGCTTTGCCCAGCCTGTGGCAAGCCCCTTCATCTCGCCTGGCCCAGGCACCATCCAGCCACGATGCATACTGCTACCCCCTGGGCACACAGTGGAGCTGGGGCAGCTCTGCAGCTGGACTACCTTTCTAGGCAGCCCCAGCAGCAGCAGTTCCTTCTGGCTGCCACCACCCTTGGCCTCAGCCTTGCAGTACTGGTGGGGACCTGTACGCAGCTCTGACCTCCCCTCCTGCTTTTTCCCCCCTCCCGTACCTGCTGCAGACTCATCTGCTAATGCTGAACAGCTGCAACAGCACTAGTGGCGCAAAAGTGTGCTCAGCACGGGGGAAAAGCCCCCCACTGCTGCCTGGTGCTCCCTGCTACAGCCACATGGAGCCTGCACTGGGTTACCCTATGACTCCATTGTGCTCCCCCAGAGGTGGTGGATGAGGTGGTAGAGTAGCAGGGTAGCCCAGTGTGGGCTCCAAGAGGCTGCTGCAGGAAGTTGTAGACAGTAGTGGAGCGGAGGGGACTGCTTTTCCCCTACAGCAAGCCCACTTCTGCTGGTGTTCAGCATGAGCAACCAAGTCTGCAGCAGGGTGGGGAGGGGCAAGGTGGGGGTGTGTGCATGTCTCTGCCAGTACCATGGGGCTGGGGCCAGTGGCTGGTGCCACCTGGATGGCCTAGAAAGGCAGTCCAGTGTGGAGCCACCCCAGCCCTGCTGTGTGTCCACGGGACAGCAAGATGCGCCGTGGGTGGACAGTGTGGAGCAGGCATGGGGGCTAGGTCAGGATGATCTGTTTCTGCCAGAGTAAGTCTGGAGCAGGTGTGGGGCAAGGCTGGGGATGCACGCTGCTGGTGGTGGTGGGGAGGTACTGCAGGGCACATGTGGTCTGGGCTAGCACTGTGCAAAACAGCATCATTTCGTTTTGACTTACATTTTGCCGTTTCAACAGAACAGTGTTTCGTTTTGAGTTTCATTTAGTTTCGAAGCACTGTTCCATTTTGTCTCGTTGCAACTGTTTTGCTGTTTCGACACTGTTCCGATGTTTCACCCATAGACTATAATGGGAAAGCACAAAACTTTCGCACCCAGAGAGTGGTAGTGGATGGGTCCTTCTCGACCTGGAAGGACGTGGGAAGTGGGGTCCCCCAGGGCTCGGTCCTTGGGCCCGCCCTGTTCAATATCTTCATCAGTGATTTGGATGAGGGGGTGCAAAGCACCCTGTTCAAGTTTGCTGATGACACTAAGATGTGGGGGGATGTGGGCACATTAGAGGGGAGCAACAGGCTACAGTTGGACCTAGACAGGTTACAAGGATGGGCGGAGGAGAACAGGATGGGGTTTAACACAGACAAGTGTAAGGTGATGCACCTGGGGAGGAACAATCGGCACCATACATACAGGCTGGGGAACTCCCCTCTTGTCAGCACGGAGGTGGAAAAGGATCTGGGAGTCATTA
>NW_017728994.1:38599582-38604296 GCF_001723915.1 Gavialis gangeticus | reverse complement strand
CCCCAGTGCTCTTCCTGCCATGGCAGGGGGTCGGACTAGATGATCTTCTCAGGTCCCTTCCGACCCTAGAAACTATGAAACTATGGAAACTGCCCATAACTTTGTTATTTCTTGCCTGATTTGGATGAAACTCACAGAGATTGTATTCCCTTCTGAAGCCACGAAGCCTGCCCAGCTTCAAGGAGATAGGTGCAGGAGTTTCTGGGAAACTGTACCTTAAGCTGCTGACAAGCAAAACTCGTGACATGTATGACTCTGTGTGTGTGTGTGTGTGTGTGTGTGTGTGTGTGTGTGTTAAGGTGCAGCTGTTTTTCTGTCCCTCCCCCAGTGCACTGGGATTGGAAGGGACCTCAGGGAAGGATCACAGTCAGTGGCCAGCTACACAGTCAATATCAGAGCAGTCCTTCTCCCCTCTTCCCCCTCCCCCTCCTTAGCTTCTGTTTCCCTGCAAGCAAGCCCAGCTCTTGAAATGTTTCATTTCGTTTCAAGGCTGTTTTGAAGCCTTTCATTTCATTTTGATTTTGCTGTTTCGAGCTTGAAACAAGTCAAAACAGCACTGAAATGAAACATTCAGTGAAATTTTGCATAGCCCTACTCTGGGCTCTTGTGGGGTGGAGGTGGGCGGTGACCAGGTTGTGGGGCTCCCATGCACACCCCACCATATCCACAAATCCTCCCCCACAACCACACCCTTGCCCCACACAATCATACACCCCACAAACACCACATCCACCCATACCCTTTCCCATGCACCCCCCCCACACACCTGTGAGTCTCTGGGGGGAGCCCTGTTCATTGCTACACACCCTGCCACATGCATGCACCCAGCCACCCAACCCCTCCCCTCAAACACCCCCAGCCACCCTCCCCCTCTGCACACCCCACAAACCCCATACCCACCCACACACACCCACACATCCCCACAAACACACCACCCACAAACCCCCCATACCCACCCACCTTCCCACATCCACACATACCCCACACCCTCCCCATAACCCACATATACCCACAGGCCTCACAAACCCCATATCCCATACACTCGTCCACAATATACAAGAGTAAGACTTCATTTTGAGCTACTATGCAATCACCACTATATGCATGACAAACACACATACATCAGGACAAAAATATCTTTTAAAAATAAAATTAAAATATGTTATTGTTGATGTTTGATTTTTAATATATCTTTTTTTCCCCCGTTGCAAGGTGGCAAACCCTGTTCTCAAAAGGAATACTTTTGGGGCAGGGGAAGGGACTTCTGGTGGCAAAGGTCAGGAGTTAGCGGGCAAAACTCAAATGCTGCCAGCAAAACTCTGATCATGTCTACTCCCCAAGCTCCTTGGTGGTGGCAGGACCCTCCATATTACTGACAGTTATTTACTTCCCAGTAGATCAAGGCTTCTGCTGTTGCTCTCAAACACATTGTGATGTTCTGCATCCATTGCCTCCTAAATCTGGTGCAGCATTGATGTATCTGCAGGGCATTTCACCTGGCTAATTAGCACTTGTGAGTGACAGTGCCAATTAGATCACTTCATGCTAAACAGCCTGTTTATGGCAATGTGCAAACATGCCTATGCTGCTTCCAGTTCTGTGTGGAGTAGCATAGTGTATCTGAGACTACTGTTATCTGGTGCAGTAAATTTGATGTATAGATGTGGCTTAAAATCACAATGTGGCTCAATTTGGGATCCTATTTTTAACCAACATGCTAAATAAGGAGATAGTTACTGCTTATTCTGTCTCTCATAGGAGGGACACAAACCTGGATTTTGTTCTACATCTACTTTGATTTATTTCACAGGAAACTAAACCTACAGAAGAGAGCCTACAGTGCGATTACTTCATTAAACTATTCCTCAGGACATCCTTCTCAGATGTTATTTTAGCTTCAACAGCTGAGATGACAGAACAAAGGAGTAAAACACAATGAACACAGCCCACTGAAAAACAAGCAGTAACTTTGTATGGCTAGAGATTCCTAATAGTTAGCTACAGTGGTGGTATGGCTCAAAACTTTCTGAAAGGCTGGCCTTAAAGGGGCCTAGCTTAGGAAGGCAGCCTAATATCATCAAGCACTCTTGAAAATTTGGCCACAGTCTTATAATGAATAATTAAGGTTGAAGCTGCTACCTATTAGGCAAGGTGGTGTCAAACATTGTGCACCAGAAAAACACTACTTTTCTAACAGAAAATTCCATCCAAAATGCAGATTCAACAAAATCTAAATGTTTCCTAAGAACATACTGATTGCATCAGAATTTTCACAGGAAATGATAATAGAATCATAGAGAAGTAGGGCTGGAAGGGACCTCCGTATGTCATCTAGTCCAACCCCCTGCCTGAGGCAGGATCATCCCTATCCAAACCAACCTATATAAATCCATAATCTAACTTCTTAGTAAAACTACAGTTTACCCTGACATAGCACAAGCCATAACACCCTAACGTGCCACAGGTAAAGCGGGGAGATCATGGCAGCAAGTTGTTTGGTTTCGCTCTTATACTATACACGATTATAATAATATTAGCATTATTCAAACTTTTATTGGAATGAACATGAGTCATCAATGTGACGAAGCAATCAGTAAAACTAACCGCACTTTATCATGCATTAGCAGGTGCATGACGAACAGGTCCAGGGAGGTGATACTTCCCCTCTATGCAGCATTGGTCAAGCCACAGCTAAGTAGTGTCCAGTTTTGGGTGCTGCACTTCAAGAGGGATGTGGACAACCTCGAGAGGGTTCAGAGGAGGGCCACTCATATGGTCAGGGGCCTGCAGGCAAAGCTCTACAAAGAGAGAATGAGGGACCTGGATCTCTTCAGTCTCTGCAAAAGAAGGCTGAGAGCAGATCTTGTGGCTGCCTACAAATTCACTGTGGGGGGGCTACAAGGAATAGGAGATCCTCTATTTACCAAGGCACCCCTTGGAGTAAATAGGAACAACGGTCACAAATTGACAGAGAGCAGATTTAAGGTTAGACATCAGGAAGAACTTATTTACAGTAAGGGACGCCAGAATCTAGAATGGGCTTTCAGGGGAGGTGGTGCTCTCCCCTACCTTGGGGGTCTTTAAGAAGAGGCTAGATATGCACCTGGCTGGGGTCGTCTGACCCCAGCACTCTTTCCTGCCCAGGGCAGGGAGTCGGACTTGATAATCTACTGAGGTCCCTTCCGACCTCAGACATCTATAAATCTATGAATCTATTATGAAGCTAAAACAAGAACTTTCAGAACTTATCCAGCACAAAATATTTGGATAAGGTTGAAATTAAATATTTCAGAATTTTTTTTTCATAAAAGATTCTGAGATTTTGATTTTTTATTCCCAGTCTGGAATAAAACCAAATTTTAATATCCTGGAATTTTCTTCAGGAAAGAAAAACCTTTTTTTTCAGCCAATGTCTAGGCATAACATCCTTAAATTCTGTCTACAGCTTTAGGAATCAAAATGTAGTACAACATACTAATTGTCTTTTGCTGTATTTCTGGTTTAGCCTGTTTTATTTCAATGTAACAGTTTCCTAAAATCAGTGCAAGAAGTGCCAATAACATACAGACCCCCATACTGACCTCAGGGAATGTTTCTTAGCATACCTGTCTCTTGTTTGTAGTCAAACCACTGGAGCTCAAGCTGGATGAATAAATAGGTTAAAGAGGAGCTACCTCATTGACTCCATTTTCCCAGGGACATCATTTAATTTATAAAGCATTTGCCTTTCAAAGTCCTCTCCTACCACTAGTCTGCTAGTTCCTGCTTCTGCACATCTCTTCATCTTCTCTCACTATTTCTGGGCAGAGGCGTAACTAGTCAGCACTATGGCCTGGGCAGAGGCAATGAATGCTGCAGAAGCTGGAGGTTCACTACTGCTAGGGGAAATGGCAGTAAAAAAAGGTGACAACTTGCTGCTGAGTGCTAAAAAACACTTTTTTGGTGGCAAAAAAAGATGGTGACCAGCAGCAAACCATGCATGGTGCCACTGTGAAAATGATCGCCTCTAGCCTGTACGGCAACTACAGGGGATTCCAGAACTTGGCCAGAGCTAGAGATATGACTCCCAAATTCCTATAATTCTGTAAGTAATATGCTGGTCTCCTAGTGGGACAAAAGCAATATAAGTATGGAAAACAGTTAATTTTAACATGCTCTTCAGAAATTAACATCTCTTCTGTATGTGATAGTATTCACAGAATAATGAAAAATCAAGAATAAATATTAAGGCACTCACCTCCACAGGCCACCCTTCATGCTAATTATGCAAAAACTGATTGCATGTGTGCCTGTGATCCCTTACACAGGCACATACTATCTCATTTTCTGACAAACAATAAACCTTTAAAAAAGTAGCAGGACTGATATCGACATTTATTTTGGCATGGATTACCTCACGCTGTTCTGTCCTGATCTTGTTAAGCCCATTTTCCAAACAGGAAAAGATCAGGTACAAATCTGCTTGAACAAGGAGAGAACCCTGTCAATTCTATGATTTTCCAATAAGTGGAGCAGAGTTAGAAAATTAGCAGTTTTTTACCTATACCAGAAGGAGGAAGCTTGACAAAGGATTGGTAGGTTTATTATACCACCACAGGGGAACATAGGGCTGAAAGGGGCCTCAAGACCCAAGCCTAGTCCAAAGGAATCTCCAAGCTCACTGCTTTGAGCTTTGTCACAAATACAAGGAAGCAAAAAAAAAAAAAAAAAAAAA
>NW_017728994.1:38559925-38597291 GCF_001723915.1 Gavialis gangeticus | reverse complement strand
TTTCATTTCAAGTTTTGTTTTGTTTCGAAGCACTGTTCTGTTTCATTTCGTTGAGCCGGTTTAGCAACTGGAAGGCTTCAAGCGGCTGCACCAGGACCCGTGGAAGCCCAGCACGGCTCTTTGCTAGAGGCAGGTTCATGCACACAACGAGCCATGCTGGAGCTCCATGGACCCCAGTGCACCTGCTTGCAGCCTTCTGGTTGCCACAGCCAGCTCATGACCATGGTCCAGTTGCTTGTGCAGCCTTCTTGCCCCTGCCCACTACCCTCCCACTCACCTGCTCCAAGATTGCAGGGCTCTTCCCTTTTCTATGCTTGCAGGTAAGTTGTTTTTTGTTTGTTTTTTTAGCAACCCCACTGTTTTTCACAGAGCCCGCCTGAATTTCGCAGTTTCCACAAAAATCGAATAATCATGGATCATTACTTATGACTGAAATTTATAGTTAATATAGAAATAACATAAACTACAACCTGAACTGTCTCCTGAATTTGGCAATTCCCAAGGCTTTTCTCAACAGGATGCCTTTGCCCCTGCTCCTGCCCCTAGCTTTTACTATTTCCTAAGGACAATCAAATCCCTTTACATTTTCAGGTGGAGATGCATCAGCCTACTAGTTTGTGTCAACTTGACTCCATAACAGTATTTTTTACTATTTAGTTGTACTCTCAAATTTGCAATCAAGTTACAAGCTCTGCTCCTTGGTTTAGAGCTAAATGACAGCCATGACTGGACTGGCTAGGCTGGGATAGGAGCATTATGTTGCAAAACACAGGCCTTCCTGTGCAGGACCTTCTTCCAAGGAACAAAGACTTGCCCACATTCCCCACAGCAACATACAAACCAGGGCAACATCAAATCGCAAAACAACATAAGCCATAATTTTACAACTCAAAGCCAAGAGACAGAGGTAGAGGATAAGCTGGTACAGTAGGAGACAATGTAGGACACCTAGAGTATGGGGAATAGGACAGGGTTTGCAACTAAAGAATGCTACTGTTCATATAATATTCAAACCCTCAAATATTAATTGATCTTTTCCATGCTGGTCTGTTTATGCTCCCTTTATCTGAATGCTAGATGGGGAAGTGGCAAGGCAGAGCAGGGCTAGCAGCTTTCCTCTAAACCTACTTTGAAATAAAAGTGATCTCTTAGGAAAAGATTTCTCTCCACTCTGCTTTCAGAGATCCAGTTTTGGGATTATAGCATGAGACACTGAAGGCCCCTACCCCTCTGAGCAGTAGACTATGATGCTGGTCTGCTGTGTGCTCATTGTCAGCTGTACAGAAAAGTAGGAGCCTCAAATGTTGATTGAATGATGGATTGGAAGGGGCATTACCTATTGGCTGAAATGCTGACTGACATTCATGCTACCCTGAGAGTCTTTCCTCATTTATAAAAGATAAAATACCTCACAGGCATTTAATCCAGCAACAAGGATGTGTGCTCTAGTCACCAGGGGCCAATCTGCTACATTCTGTACTTTGGCTCAAATGAAGGCATAACTTCTAAGCATCACAGTACAACCAGCAAAGCAATAAGAGTTGGAGAGCTTTGCATCCTGAACCCTCAGAGTACTCAGAAGAGCACCTGGCTGCTGGAAGGTGTTGAGGCGGACCTGGACAAGCTCGGCTGAGGATAGCTAAAAGCTTGGCTGAGGGCAGCAGAAACTCCTCAATTCAGTGATCTTGCCTTGGCTTTCTTGCCATCCCCTCCTTCTATGTCAGCCAATGGGACCGGCAGTACAAAATTGTTTGCGGGAGCTGTGAAGTGCCAGCAGGTTGATCCAAGATCATGCAGAGAGTGCTTAGGAAACTCACAGGCCAGAGCTGAATGCTGAACAGACTGTGTTCCCTGGCATAATCCCTTTGTACAGGAAATACTGCAGATGGGGCCTGTTCTAAAAGTTTCATAGGGTTTATCCTTGCAAAAAAGGACTGTGACATGGACCAATACAGTTTGTATTGTAGGTGGATGTTGCATTCTGTTACCCAAATTCATTTATTTGATTATATTATATTCAGTTGATAACTGAAAAAGTTGATGGAGGCTGCATTTGTTCTTAGCTAATAATACTAGAAAAGATATTTTGGTATTTCCAGAGTATTTCAAGTTTATCCATCTAAAAAAAAAAACAGTGACAGATATAGTCAATGGCTACTCTCATCAAGAATAAATTTTTCCCCTATTTAAAAAAAAAAAAAATTAGCCTCAAGTAGTCTGGTTTACACAGATAATATCTTTCTCTCTGCATTTCGTCCAATACAAGGGTTCTAGGCAATGCTCCTAAAGAAAGACTATTAAATCTAAAACTTAATACAAAAACCACAACACACGCTGGACAAGGCAAATACAAAACAACCCTGTTCCCCCTCTAAAAACAAAAGAGAGCAACTGAATAAAAGAAACTTCAGCTCAGCCAGCAAAAGGAACCATGCTGCCATGCTGAAGCAGAAACAAATTCTGACCCACTGAGGGTAAGATGGAAATGATTTTTTTCTTTTTTTATTAGTACTTAGGACACATTCAGAGAAACGGCAGGAGACACCATGTAGATCATATATTAAGCTCTCTTATTTCAGGTGGCAGGTCTTTATAAACTTCTGGTTTTGGAAGTTGCTCACTTTGGCAGTCAGTCAGAATTCTGCTCCATCAGCTTTCAGAACAAGATTCAGGATGTGTTCAATTTGTTTAATATTTCCCTGTTGTTTGTTTCCAGTTCTGGTTTTTTTTCTTTGAACTGAATGCTAGATTTGTAATTCCTTGTAATAGTGTTAAGGTGCTACAGAAAATAATCAGTGAGAAAAATAGCTAAGGGCAAAATATGGAACCACTAAATCTAATCCTTCTCGTTTCTCTTCTAGGAGGTGATCAGCAAGCCCTTTTCCCTTTTCAAGTTCCATTTCACAGAGGACTATAGCATGGTGAATCCACTCACAGAATCATAGAATCACTGAGTGGGAAGGGACCTAGACAGATCATCGAGTCCAACCCCCCACCATGGGCAGGAAGGAGCACTGGGGGTGGGAGGGGTCATAAGACCCCAGCCAGGTGCCTGTCCAGTCTCCTCTTGAAGGTTTCCAGGGAAGGTGAGAGCACCACCACTCTGGGAAGCCTATTCCAGGCTCTGGCCACCCTCACAGTGAAGTAGTTCTTCCTAATAACCAACCTAAACCTATCTTCCCTCAGCTTGTGGCCATTGTTCCCGGTGACTCCAAGGGGGGCCCTGGTGAACACACTTTCCCCGAGTCCCTGCTGCTGGCCCCTGATAAGGTTGTAGGCAGCCACAAGATCCCCCCTCAGTCTCCTCTTGCGGATACTGAAGAGATTCAGGTCCCTCAGCCTCTCTTCATAGGGCTGGCCACGGAGGCCCCCACTAATCAAGTATGGGAGCAGATAGAAATAATTCAAGAACAGATATTTTCATGGACTTTCAACTTCTCTGGGACATGTAGGGGAAAGACATGACAATAGCTGAACTCTCACTGAATTTCTGTACCTCTGTTTAGGTTGGGATATGGGGTATTTAATTCTATCCAAAGCAGCTTGCCCATCCATGCTCATTAGCAGGAAAAAACTTGCAGTTATCAGTTGCAGAAGGAAATCCTTCCACAGCTGTCAGAATCATATCCCATATAACCAAACTGATCACCTGTGGAGGCTGCTTTGGTTTTCTCCCTGATCTGAAGTCATAATTCATACTCTAAGGCTAGGTACAGACACTCTAAAAGCTTGAGGCAGAATTAATCAAATCTTCCTGGGTTTCCTAAGCTGTGCAGATTGGATTGGGAGTGAACACACATTTGCCCTTGTCGGGGGTGTGTGGTGGGGACGGCATGAAGATACCTGCACTGGCCAAGGCCAGCAGGCTGGGGGTGCTGATGCATGTTCTAGTGTGCCGGAGAGGGTAGCCAAATGCAGCCAAGTGGCTGGCCACCTCCAACTGGCTGCCCAGCACATACCTCCAACCCTCTGCTATCAGGTGCAGGGAGGCAGACCCAGAGCAGAATCTCTCCCTGGCCCTGCCCTCCACCAGTGGCTGGCTGCCAGTGGCATGGGAGTTGGGAAAGTGGAGGCCCCTGCCCCCTGTCCCCACCCGGGTCCCCTCTCCAGTCAGCACAGCCAGGGGGGGAAGTGCATGGCGGGGGCTTCTCCCCTTCCCCTGCTGCCTGTGATCAGTCCCCAGTCTGCCCCCAACACCTGTCAGCGGGGGGAGGGGGGGAGGGGAGGGAGCAGAGAGGAAGCTCCTGCCGTGCAGACCCAGCCGCCCTGACCCAGTCAGAATGTGGCAGGGGTCTCGCTTCCCCCCATATCCGCCCCACCACTGGGTCAGGCAGCAGGGGAAACCCCAATGCATACCCTCCCCTCCCAGCTGTGGTGGCTGGGGCTGGGGCTGGGGCAGGGAGGGGGCCTTTCCCACCCCTTTCCACTTCCTGGCCTGGCTGACAGGGGCAGGCAGGATGCTGGGCTGGGGAGCAGAGGCTTTGTGACAGCTTGGCAGGGGGCCATCCTGGTGCTTGTCCAGAGCAAACGATGAGTGCAGGCTGAGGGTAGCCTGCTGGCCCTGCAAAAGGCAGGTTACATTAACAAAAAAAGAAGCAATTTCCCTTGGTGAGAGTCAGGTTCCTATATTACTTATTTTGAACTGGAAAGTTTTTGTTCTCTACCTGTGCATCTGTGTGTGTTGGGGGGGTGTCTTCTTTGTCTAGGTTGTTTTAAGTTACCACCCATTTTTCCTGAGCTGAAGGATCCATTGGAGAGGTAGGACTTTAGCCTGGAACATCTACAGCTAACAGATACATCACAAAATCTTTCCTAGCTGCCCATGTAGAACATGGGGAATGCTAATGTCATCAAAAGGGACAATTAAGGAAAGGCATGTAAGTCATTAATACGGCAAGACTCATGCATAGTGAATGCCAAATTTGTAGCAAACAGGAGCATTTAGTCTCCCATGAGCAGCCCAAAATGTCTCGTCTTATTCTACCCCCGCAGTGCTTAAGGCTGGCTCCTTGTATGGTTCTCTCAGGAGGCTTTTCAAAGCTCACAAATGCTTGTGATTTGGATTATATCAAAAAGTATGTTTGCCACCTTCTCTTCTAGGCTGACCTCCTTGTCCTGTGCCTTACATAGGTCAGGGTTGCTTAAGAAATTCAGTTCTGCTGTTAAGGGATAGGAGGCTGGCAGAACACAGCAATACCGTGGAGGCCCAGCAGCAGGTGATAGCATAAGACACAGCCCAGAGTTACATCTGAGGTTGGAAGAAACACCTGATTTGTCAGGAAGACAAGGGGTACCTGCAGAGCCAAAGTCACTAACCTAGGAGAAAGATGCAGGTGGGTGCAGGGTCCATGGGGGTCTCCATTTCTGAAGTGCTGCATAAAGAACATGAGAGGGAGACAGTTCTTATCTTTGACTTCATAGTCAGCAAAAGGACTGAACTAATGCTTTCATGATAACTATTTATCAGCAACTGGAACAGCTGAATAAGGGAGTGCAGAAATGTTGGGTTCTTCATCTGATGGTTCTAAAGCAAAAGCCTTAGCTAAAGCTAAAAAAGGATTAAGAGTTGGAGCTGCAGTTCTCTCCAGTCTAACAAGATGCTAGTAAGAGCTCTCGTGTGTCACTTTCTGAAGTGGCCTTGTGGACCCTGTCCAGACACCACTGACCCTTTTTCCCAATTCTTCTTGTTTACTAAGCATCTTTTGCCCCCCCTGGCAAAGCTATTAAAAACTGCACTCACAAAAAACCACTATCATAAAAAACTCTTTTGAGGTCACACTGTAGACAGCCGGGTTCCTGCCTCTCCCTGCAAGACTAAACCAGAATAAACTGCTAATATTTTATTTTTTATACAGCCTCTTGGTAAAAAAAGAGCAGTGTAATTTTCCTCAACACATGCCTTATGCTTTAGGTCATGCACGGTCATCACAGAATTAAAATAAACTGGTGAAAGTTTTTACATTCAGAATGGCCATTATCAGGAATCTTTTGGTGTAAAGTACATTTTT
Source organism: Gavialis gangeticus (assembly GCF_001723915.1). NCBI lineage: Eukaryota > Metazoa > Chordata > Crocodylia > Gavialidae > Gavialis > Gavialis gangeticus. The sequence goes on along the minus strand of NW_017728994.1, from coordinate 38,591,283 downwards.
GTCAGAGACTTTCTCCTTACCTTTCTTGTTTTGGGTCTCAAGTTTTGCAAAGTGGCATTAAAGCAGATTTCCATGCTGTATGCATCTGTTCTTCATCAGCACAAATCCTTATGCTTCTTTGTAAGGTTTTAAAGGTGATTCTGTCTCCTGTAACTGCGTTATTGTGGCTAGCTGTTTTTGTATATAAGCAACCCTTGATTGACACTACTGCCAGTATTACATGAGGAAAATAATCTCTGAAGTATTTTCTTTTGAATCAGTAACATGCCACAGGGGTGACTTTGGCTTGTTGTGTTCAAACCATCAGCCCAAGATTTTCTTCTACAAAGAACACTTGCTTTAAAAACTACAATCCCAAATAATGTCCCCCAACATTGCAGATTTCTTTGTGCAATGGCTAAAACTGAGTCTCTCTGTACTGTAAAAAAGTGGGAATGTCTGTAACCACTTCTGCTACTGGCAAGTAACAGGACGGTGAAGAATGATGGAGGGTGGACAAGAGTTTCTGGAAGTCTTCCATAATCTCATCCCTTAACACTCACCACCAGCTTCTCTCTTCCCACGCTGACTGCCAAGCACTAATTCTGCACACATCAGACACAAAACAGAGTAAAATTTGCTAGGCACTTCAGTGAGCGGGAGGCAAGAGCAGGCTGGGGAGCAGGGCAGCCTGTGCCTCTGCTGCAATGGGCCCAAGATGCTGAACCAGCAATAGCTCTTCATTGAACCTGGCAGAATCTGACTAACTGACTGGAGAGGCTCTGATACTAGAGGACAGATGATAGGGACACATCATTCTGAGCCCCGGACTAATTTTGCTGATTTAGAAATGTGTCTGAGAAACAGATTTACCTTTTCTCAGTATTTCATAGCAGTTTTGCTCCTTTCCTTCAGCAAGGGCCAGCACAACCTGTATGGATTTCATCTGACACAAAAATGGGAGGAGGCTGCTGTGTGTGGTTAAGTTAATCTCCATCTTCTCGCTCACTTTCAGGTTCTTGCAGGCATGCTGAAATATGTCAGACAGGTTGTTATAGCAACAACCTTGAGGGCAGTCTGTTTCTGGAGTAGAAAGTACCCTTTTTCATTGTGACATCCCGCAAATAAGTTCAGATTGCCTCGCTCCTGGGGTTTGGTTTTATGGATAACCCAGGTAACACCATAATTCAGCCGAAGCTTCCTTACTTTCCTATTTATTTATTGCTGGGTCTTCCATGGGGCCTCTAATTCCCAATACTCCTAGCGAGCAACAACTTGCCATCTTCCATCCTGTCTGGAGCTGACAAGAGCCACCTGCTGCCATGAGTCAGCAGTCATTACTCTACGTCTTTATGAAAGTTCAGGATGACCCAGAAGTAGGTCTCTAACTCCTTTCCAAGGCCAGATAGCTTGCCCTGTTACAGGTACAAGCTGCAAACAATATTAGGGAAAAGCAGGGACTGTGCCTCACATAGACATGTGAACAATTTACTGCTGGGTGAAAGGGGGGCAGGGCTTTATTTCTCCAGGATAATTGCCAGGGCATACACTCTCACTCTGCAGTAAGCGAGAGCTACACTGTAGTAGCTTATCCCAGAAGTTTCCATTTCCCATGAGGTAAGACTGTGCACATAGGTAGTTACTATGGAGCAAGTGATACACAGTAAATCCCTGTCTCCTTCCACTCTTGATACATTTCTTGGGGCTACGTGTGGACAGTCAAAAATCCCAAGACTGAATTGATTCAATCTTTTGAATTGATCAATCTATCAGTGGTGTAGATTGAACCAACAGGCACGAGAACAGACATTCTGTTTTGATTCCAGAAATGCTGCCACATACCCACAGTGGTGCAGGCCAGAAGCCAGGGGCACTAGAGTACGGCTCCCTGCTTGGCTGGAGAAGACAGCTTGGGTCAAGGCTAGCCTGCCCACCCTGTGAAGTGTGGGGGAAAAGGGGGTCTGTGGGGGAGGTGCAAAGCATCCTGAGATGCTGCGGGACAGAGTTAACATGAATCTGAAAGGAATGTGGTTCAATAAACCAATTTAAATTAAATCAGTTCAGTCTGATCCTACATCCATTCAGGTTTATCTTAAACTGGTTTTGGCCATTTTGAAAGTGGCTTATGTGCACTGAACTTCTGGGTTAAGTACACATAGTCAAAAAGCCCAAGGCTGAATTGATTCAGTCTTTGCAGTTTAGTCTAAACTGCATAGATTGAACTGACAAGCAAGTGAACAGACATTTACTTTTGATTCCAGAAATGCAGCCACATGCCTGCAGTGGCTCAGGCCAGAAGCCAGGGGGTGCTAGAGCATGCCTCCCAGCCACTGGTGAAGAGAAGGTGGGGAAGCTGGGAGGGAAACCCTGAAAGGCTTTCCTCCCCTTCCTTGCTCAAGGGGAGAGGCGGGGTGTGAGTGCCTGTGCCTGCATCAACACCAGCTGAGGTCTTCCTGGTGAGGCTTTTCCCTCAGAGGCTTTTCCTGTCCCTGCCAGCTTGAGTAAAGCAGGGGAGGGGGCAGGGCACTGGAGGGGATTTGGGACACAAGTTCCATAGATTGGTTTTACCTAAATCAGTTAAGTTTGATACTACATTCAACCAGGTTTATCTTAAATTAGTTTCAGACATTTTGAAAGTGGTTTATGTGCGCTGAACTTCTGCTTTGTTATAGGTTTAAACTGGTTTCTAATCACTTATACCAGTTTATGTGAAACTTTTATCCCTAGCCCATATGTTTGTACCCTAGGTGCTGTGAATCATCTTCATGGTTTTGCACACTTACTAGCTGTCTCTATTTTGTAAGTATATGACAGCATAATTAGAAAGCGGTTTATTTTAGTGGGTCAAGAGACATCAGTATCCTGATATAATGGAGTTATTAGCAGTTAAGCCTTTTTAGCCTGTTGGCATGCCTCCTAGACTATTAACAGCTAAAATAAGTTTTCTCCTATTACTTGCTCTTTAACTTATGTGACTTGGGCAGGATTGAGAGAGGGTCAGTCAGGCACCACAGAGACAGGCCAGTCTGATGGCACACTGTAGCATGACATCTCCTATCTGCCCCTGAACAGAACAGATTAAGGTATTACATAATTAAGGTACCACACGATTAATCTATTCCTGGTAGGAAAAAAGGGTCTGGCTGCAAGTTTAAAAACAAAAACAAACAGAACTGGGTGCCAAGTATTCTGGAAAAGAGGAACGGTTAGTTTTGGACTGTGCAATCTACTTGGCTAATGCTGAACTATCACTAGGAAGTGCAACTCTCAAAACACTGTTGTTGATAATAGAAGACAGCAGTGCTCAACCTTTGATCCTGCGGGTCAGATGAGCACTGTGGAGCTGGTCTGCAGACTGGATTCTTTGGGTGGGGTGGTTTGCAGGCCAGATCCAGTCTGGGGTCAGTGTGTAGGGTCAGTCCCTGAATGTGATCCAATGTGCTGGCCTAGCTGGAGCTAGTCATGGAAGGACCCTGATGCATTCTGATTCACATTTTGTGAACTGGTTCACATTTTGTTGCAAAGAGAAGATAAAGGGAGAGAGCAAGAAGACACAACCATGTGTGAGTGTAGAGTTCCTACAGCAGTCATCAGGGCTCTCACCTGAGTTGGGGGCAGGAATCTGGAGTTCCAGTATGCTCCAAGGTCTGTTGATAAATTTTACATAAAAGTCATTGAATAAAATGTATAAACAGACCTTGGAGCTGGCCACAGGCAGAAAAAACACCTAGTTTATGAATACTAATAAGGGTGTGTGAGGTAGGCTCTAAGTTACTTAGGCCAGTCATGGCAGGTATTTCTGGGGAACTTTAATGCTGAAAACTGAGACTCATACAGACTTGAGGTTTCTCTGGGTTTAGGCAGCAGCTAAGTCGGGGGGGTTCAGTATCACCTAAACCTTGCCACATTTCCACTTTTGGCATGTTAGGCCTTCTTGTATCTTGGCCTTTGTGATCAGATGTTTAATACTGAACACTCATCAACTCCATTGCTTTCAGTTCAGGATTGTTGAGGAATATATGGATCTATCCATCATTTGATCTCCCTTTCTCAAGAAGCTTTGGGAGAAAGAGTAGGAAGATAACCAGATGTCTGTGAAAACAGCCATCAGTAGCAGGCTACCAACATCTTTACTAGATGGAAGTAGGTACGAGGACCGTGGGGGACAGTTGCTCAAATAAAAAATTGTTTCATTTAGGAAAATGGTAAAAACCCTTCAAACTTTACAAAATGCGCTCAAGACAGACAGCTACCTTCCACGCATAATAGCAATAGTGTTATCGAAACACAAGTCATGGTTCATTTGGATGAAAAGTAAGGACTATTTAACACAGATGTATTTTGACTCATCTCTGTAACAGATTACAGAGCTCTCTGATGTTCCCCCAAAACATGACACATTATACACAATGCAGTGTTATCTCACAACAAGAGACTGTATCATGTCTCCCAGGGAAAACAGGTAATACTGCTAGGGGTGTGTTCATTCAGAATTCTCCGGGTGTCATAAATCTCTGGTTTAACATTTCCACAGAACTAATTTAGAAGGGAGGTTAGATAACTGTTCCATGGCAAACCTTATTTATAGTCAGTATTATAATTCTAGTAAAATTACATTTGGAAAAATAATTTAATTCTTTCACATCAGCATTAAAAATCCCCATCTGCTCCTGGCAAACATTATGTAATAATCCTTATTGGAATTAGAAGGCTCTGAATTAGAATAATAGAATCAAAGAAAATGAGGGTTGGAAGGACCTCAGGAGGTCACATCTAGTCCAACCCCTTGCCCAAAGCAGCACCATCCACAGCTAGATCATCCCAGCCAAAGCTTTGTCTAGCCGGGTCCTAAAAACCTCTAAGGATGGAGCTTCCACCACGTCTCTGGGTAACCTGTTCCAGCATTTTCCTATCCTAGTAAGAAAATTCTTCCTAATATGTAACCTAACCTTCCATTGCTGCAACTTGAGACCATTGCTCCTTGTTCTGTCATCTGCTACCATTGTGAACAGTTCCGCTCCATCCACTTTGGAACCATCCTTCAGGTAGTTGAAGGCTGCTATTAAATCCCCTCAGTCTCTTCTCTAGAATAAATACGCCCTCTCAGCCATTTCTCGTAAGTCATGTCCCCCAGCCCCTCACCATTTTTCTTGCCCTCTGCTGGACCCTCTCCAATTTGTCCACACCCTTTCTGTAGTGGGGGGCCCAAAACTGAACACAGTACTCCAGATGTGGCCTCACCAGTGCTGAATAGAGGGCAATTACAACTTCCCTTGACCTGCTGGCAACACTCCTACTGATGTAGCTCAGTATGCCGTTAGCCTTCTTGCCCTTTTCTAATCATCCAGAACCACCATATGTATGATGGCCAATGGCTTTGCAATCTTATCAGCCAACTCCCAATCTAATCAGTCAACAGACCCTCAGCACCCTTGGGTGCATCTCATCTAGCCCCATGAACTTGTCTATGTCCAGATTTTCTAAATAGTCCCTAACCTGTTCTTTTGCCACTGCTGGCTGCTCACTTCATCCCCAAACTGTGATGCTGTGCAACTAGTCTGGGAACTGACCTTGCCTGTGTAGACCAAAGTGAAGAAGGCATTGGGCACTTCAGCCTTTTCTGCATCCTCTGTCACAAAGTTGCCTTCCCCATTCAGTAAGAGACCCACACTTTCCCTGATCCTCCTTCTTGCTACCAACATACTTGTAGAACACCTTCGTATTACCCTTCATGTCCCCTGCTAGCTGCAACTCCAGTTGTGCTTTGGCTTTCCTAACTTCATCCCCGCATGCCCAAGCAACGCTCTTAAAATTCTAAACAGCATTAGAGCACCCCCACCCCCACTATCACTGTGTCCTGAACTGCAGCAAATCTCCCTTTCAATTGTATCATAATTTCCTCTGTTAGTAAATTTGCTTCTCTGCCTCTGCTGTTGCACTCCTCCAAAATATACTAGCTTGCTTTGTTCCAAGGAACTTGGAACTGGAATGGGTCCATTGCCATTAGCTGCCACACTGTGAGAGCAAGTCATGCATCCCAGCTGCCCCTATACAACAGTGGAAGAGCCAAATAAGAGTGGAACTGCTGCTTGGAATAGGACCAAGAAAGAGGAAGGCTGTGCAGGAGGGATCTGTAGCCCCCTTCAGGAGTGTAGCTCACCCTTCAGTGGCCTCTATACATTCCTTCCAGAGGAATGTATGAAGCGGTGTCTGGCTAGCTTGGGGGCTGGAGGCCTGGGGCTGGGATGACTGATCGCTGCACAGACCCACTGACCTTAAAAAAGGCTGAAGAAGAGGAGTTAACTTCCTCTGGATTGTGGAAGGGGAAGAAAATGAGGAAGAATCTGTACTTCTTCACTGATCTCTTTCCCCTAGAAAGCCTAGTTATTCAGAGAAACATGTATTAGTACAACTGAGCTAAGATTCATGCTATAAGCATATAAAGCAGCTACTAGTTTAAAAGAAGTTTTTGAGGTGTTTGCAATACTAATTCCAAATACATTCAACTGAAGTATATATTTCTGCATATGGTACCTAGAAATTGTCAGGCTGCTTTAGTCACTTTTAAAATTCCAAGCTTTAACATATGCAGCCTAAACTGATTAGCATTCCTGTCTGGTAGCTCTAATCCTGGGAGTATTCATGTTAAAGTTTAAAAGCCCATGAGGCTTCTGTCAGAGATAAAGTAAATACTTAAGCTGCCACAAGTATATTTTTCCTAAAGCAGAATAAATACTAATCACAGGATTGTTGTGATTTCACTGATGTTTATGTATCTACATATGTACTTATAAATAATTTTGCCAGGAATTAACCTTGGGGCACAATTATTGTGTTTCCAAGGGGATCCTGCAGAAAGACAAGTTTGTGAACAATACCAGGGCACATCGTTAAACATTGCTCAAGTTTCAATCTCATTTAACAGTGTTAAATACAGAAGTTGATACACCTTTACACTTTTTTAATGGCACATGCAACAAAATTATATATAGTTTCTCTGTGACAGTGGAGAAAAAAAGAATCAGACAATGGGCAGAGAACATATTTCTGAACTGTACTTTCTGGGTGCACTACCTAGGGGGGCAAAGGTGGCTGTAAGACAGCTTTGCATGTTCTGAATTTTGGGTCTGGGCCCTGGGATGGAAACTCGAGGTGATCAGTAACTTTAACTCACAGCAGCTTCAATCAGCTGCTTGGCTGCCAGTGAATAGTTGGAACAGAATGCAGTAGCCATACCTCATCTGACATCTCTTTCTGCCTCCCCAGCCACATACCTCTGCACCAGAGAGTGCAAGAGGAATAACAAAGCCATTATGCCAACCCTACATTGCTTTGGGGATTCCCAAAGGTCATGGTGGGAGGGGGGTTATGTAGCTGCTTTCAGGTCCCTTCATAGCACAGGAGCCGGCAGAGGTGTTACTAGAAGGGTTTGCAACCTGGGCAAACCCTGCTGGAGAGTCGGGATGAGGGGTTGAAAAGAGGTATAGAAAGCAGGGAAGGAAAGGGGTGTAGAAAGCAGAGAAGCAGGGAGCCTTACCTGCTCCAGGGACTGCTCCAGGGGATTTACTTGCTGCTCTGGTGTGATTTCTCACTGGTTATTGCTGCTATAGCATCAGTGCATGGTCCATGAACAAAGCTGTTGCTGCCATTCCCGCAGTGTGGACTCACCAAGAGAGACACCATTCTGGTGCCACCATTAAGTTGGCACCCAGGGCTGGTGCCATGATCACCCACCTCATATTTTGCTAGTATGTAAAGGGGCTGGAGTACAGCTTAATACTGGGACCTACAGTAAAGGCAAATAAGATTGTATATGTACAATGGCAGGGTAGGGGTACCGGGTGCTTCCTCCACCTACACAAAGGCACTCACCTCAGAAAGAAGCAGGTCTGGTTCTACTGTGAGATCCTCTGGAAGGTAATGTAATCAATGCCTTGTTCCCTGCTATATAACCTACTGGGCAAGGCAGAGGCATAACTAACAAGTTTTGTGCCCTAAGTAAAACCCTGTCAGAGTGCTGCCCATCTCCTCCCTGATTTGGTGAGTACCACACACAGAGGCTGCCTGCATCATGTGCTGTAAGTTAGCCATCCCTGCAGTAGGGGATGGCCTGATGAACACACTGTCAGTGTGTCTAAACACATTCTGACTACTCTGTACTAAAGAACCCGAAATCCTCTGGGATTAGCCCCTGCTGTGGAGTCTCCTGTAACAGTGGTCTCCAAAGTGGGGTGCGTGCACCCCAGGGGGTGCGCAAGACGATCCATTGGGGTGCGGGAAGAAAATATTAGAACTTCTATTTCTATTTATATAAATATACATATATTGGGGGTGTGTGCTCAAAAATTTTTACTGATAGGGGTGAGCAATCAAAAAAGTTTGGAGACCACTGTCCTGTAACACTTCAAACAGCTGTACAAGAAGGAGCAATTAAGGAGTTCATAAGGAATACATGTAAGTCCTGGAGTTAGATGCATGCATTTGAGTCAGGCTGTCGAAGCACTTCAAATTTGTGTATCAAACTTCACTTCCATACCCTATAGCAATACTTCTCTACAGGAGTGTTTTCCTTGCTTTAGCTACTCATCAAGTAAAAATCTTGCAGTCCTGTATTTGTTGTAAAATGGAGGAGGAAGATTCTAACTATGCACGGTGATTTCAACGTTCAACTGTGAATTCACATTACCAGAATTATATATAAAATGCTGTCTTTGCATTGAGTTAAAAGACCTTCATTTCAATCTATGAAGTTATTAGCATCCAGCTACAGATGAAGCACCCCATTTCTACCCATCTGACTCCTGCACACTCTTTGGTACTAAAAAGTCCTAAAAAGAAGGTCCTGAGTGCTGGAGATAGAAGGGCAGACAGTACAACACATATTCACATTGGTGAGCATCTACTCTCAAAGGCTGTCCTATGTGCCCACCAATATGGATGAAAGTTGCATAGTATAGATCAAGCATTTTCATCTAAGAAAGCTTCATTTTGGTATAGATTGCTTGAGGAAATAAGATGAAGGCAAAAGCATTTTCGTGCTGTAAGCACTGAAGTATTTGATAAAAGGTGGAGTGGCAGCACCACTGCTTCCTTATCACAAAGAGCTGGTTTAAACTTCTAACTCTGGGAGAGGTCATGGCTGTGAGTCTCAAGTGGAAGTTCTGTGACATCTAACTGTCTTTGACAGGTGGGCTTCAACCACACCTCTTCTCTCAGCATTTCTTCTTGGGCAGCTGGAGGTGGTCCAGCAAGCTATTTTTTGTGGATCTAATTCTTAAGCACCTAACTTCCCCATGCATTGTACAGAGAGCAGGTTACTGAGGGCTGTGGATTTCACTACGCAGCACTGCGCCCCCAGTGACCAAGTCCTTTTATGGATCTAGCCCATAGATACCAAAGTGATGAATGCTGTATAAGGAACTCATGTGGACAGAATTAAATACTGAGATAAACTGATTTTTACTGTTCATTAATACAGGACAGTTAGAGAAAACTCTTGGTACAATGAAAATAAATTATTAAATAAACCTTATCATTATTTCCATAGAATAGATGACCATCACATCTATCTGTTTATGTTGCTTCACCTTTGTTAGCCTTTAAAAATTCATATTCAACCATGGAACTTATAGCTATAATATCCCAGTTAAAGAAATTAATTTCACCCAGACTCAAATGAACCTGAGTCAGAGGAAATATATATAAGAAAACAATTACAGAGAAAAATTCTGTTGTGTCATCCTTGTTTTATGTGTAGAACAAGAGAGTGCAACTGTAAAACTAAAATTGAATATAAGAAAGGCCTTGTAAAGGGGGGTGGGGAACCCTCAAAACAAGAAGTATTTTGATAAAAATGCAGATAAAAACATCATCAAAATTCAATAAATGGTTGGGGTTTTTTAGATGACCTATAGAAACATTTTCATATAATTTAATGATTTTTCAGATACTGAGCTGGATCATGAGCTGCTGTATGTCAGCATAACTCCAATGAAGAAAGGACAAAGCATTTTTTATGACTGTGAGATATATCTAATTGTACCAGAGTACAGTCATAGATGCTCTGCTCTATTACAAAAATGTCTCCCCTTTCCCACGCACTGTCATCAGAAATAAATACAGGAATAGCATTTGTGCCCTTTAAGCTTTTAGCAGTCACTGCTTGCATTTAATTGTGGCATTTTTTTATTAAATTTCTCAGATTTTTCATAAATTGGTTTGGGGTTAGGAAAAATAAAGTACAGTAATGTAACAGGGTATGATGCCCAGCCATACTAATAGGACATGGCACTTTGGCAAAGCATCTTCTCATTAGCAATGTTTTGATTAACTCAGTTCCTGCACAAAATGCCACATAAATAATACTTTTGTTTCTGGGAGTCTAGCCTCATTATCACTGAGAAAGTTGTACTATTATTGCCAGATTCTTGCGTACAACCATAGTTCCTGAAATTCTGTCAACCTCCTATTTCCCATAGACTATTTCTGAATTTACTTAGGGGTGTGGACACATATAACACTTACCCATTCCAAGAATGTCACTGATCGAGAACCGGTTCACATTTATCACTGGATAAAACGTCCACATGTGCTCTGCTATGGGTTCCAAATAGAACCATCACCTTTTAGGGATTACAAAGTTGCCAAAATGCCACCAGGGGGTGGTAGAGTATCTAGACCATCAAGCCTTCCAGTGCCCGAGTTCCCCCATGATTCCTTTCTAGGGCAGGGGCAGACCTGTATTGGCTGGTCGCAAAGAAAGAAGATGACATCATGGCCCCAAACTGCAATTTCTATCCCCCATTCTCAAAGAAAAAATACAAGTTTGATAAAGAACATAATTACACTCCCACTTCTAACCCAAATTAGCCTGCAAACCCTGGAGTGCACGGCTGTAGTAGAGAGGTAAAACTAACAAGCCAGGAGCTAAAATGTCCTGGAGAATTTGGGGCACCACTGGAGCATCCAGCCCCCTGGGAACCATGAGCAGGGGGCCTCCCAGCACCTGGCAACCTTTTCACTCCCATACCTACCCCAAACAAGCCTGGATCCCCACTGCCCAGTGTCTGTATGAGGGAAGGCACGCAGATACTTTGCTGCCTCATTCATACAGGCTGTGATCTGTTGTCTGCACAGCAGAGTCCTGGCTGCATTCCAGAGCATCCCTGTTGCCTGCATATGTCTGCAGAGAAGAGGTGAGGAGCAGTGCAGTTTGGGATATCTGGAGGACTGACTAGACACTAATGCTATGTGTCCCCACATAATACTGAACATGCTCATGGAGGACTGGCTCAAAATAGTACTCAATTTTCCCCATGTGCTTTCAAAATATTCCAGGAAGTTTGAACCAGTCTTAAGTGCAGTACATGTCTAGACTATAAGTGTGCCTATAAACGTGCTCTGAAGCATTGGGATTAGAACGTGTCAGAGCCTGCTGGAGCATTCCAACTACAACGTGCCAGTGTGCTGCGGCGTCCGGTGTATTCAGTGTCCTGAGTTTCAAAATGGTGGCAGGGGTGCTTTAATTAAAGCTCATCAAATGAACTTTAGTTAAAGTGCCCCCATGGCCATTCCAAAACATGGGACACTAAATACACCAGATGCTGCAGCATTTTAGAGCGGCTCCTGAGAGCTGCTCTAATTAAAATGCCCCCCACTGCAGAGCATGTGTATAGGCACCCTTATGGTTTAAAGTTTATTTAGACTGTTCTGAGTGTTAGTGTCTGTCCCCTTAGAACTGGAGAAAATGGCTTTGATTAGAAAAGGGCAGTCACAAGCAGGGATCTGTGTTTTCCATTTTTCCATGGGAAAATGAAGTAAACTGTGGATTTTACCTTTTACTGGAGACAAATGCAGATTTCTCATTTTACTGGAGAAACCCATGGATTTTGCAGTTTTGTGAGGAGCCTTCTGAAGGCTGGCAGAGTTCCAGCCTGCAGGAGCTGGGAGGGAGTGGGAGGAGGGCCATCAGGCAGGGGTTGCCATGTGCATGTATATCAGGGGTGGGCAAAATGTGGCCCGGGGGCTGGATGCGGCCCACCAGGCTATTCTATCTGGCCTGTGGGGCCCCTAAAAAATTAAGAAAATTAATATTTATCTGCCCTGGGCTGTCTGTCATGCAGCCCTCGATGGCTTGCCAAAACTAAGTAAGTGATCCTCTGTCCAATATAATTGCCCGTCCCTGATGTATATGCACATGGCCACCAGACAGCCTGGAGAGCAGCTCTCACAGATGTGTGGTGGGGGGGTAGGAACTGAGGCCCCCATAGGAAGGGAGGAAGGGAGTTGATCAGGGCTGGGGCTGCTGCCCAGTTAGGCAGTGCCTGGGTCTTGGGGCTGCAAAGCACAGCTGCAAGGCCTTGGCAGGGAGTGGGAGGGGGGCCATGGGCGGCACATCCGTGGGGGCAGGGCCAGCTTCCCACTGCTGCACGCACTACCAGAAGGGCAGGGGGGGTCCACACCCCCAGATCTGTGCATAGGGTGGGTTGCCTGCTGCGAGCTGAGGTGGGAGGGGCTCCTCCCTGCCACTGTGTGAACTCCTGGTGAGGGAGGGAGGGCCTGTGCCCCCCAGATCTGTGTGTAGGAGGGGGGCTGTGGGATGCCCACTTCAGGCTTGTGCTCCCTGCCCTGCTGCCCTCCCCTGGGGCCTCTATAGTCCCTGTGTGTACGACCCTGCACTGCAGGGAGCAGTGGAGCCATGCAGGAAGCTGCCTGCCGCTGTGAGCCCTGTGCTGCCTGCACCCCCTGCATGCAACCCTGTGCTGTGGCTCCCGCTGCAGCTGTGCAGGCAGGGGATGCTTCGCCAGGGCAGCACAGAGCTTCCAGTGGCAGGCAGCTTTCTGCATGGCTCCACTGTTCCCTTCAGTGCCGGGTTGCACAGACAGGGCTGCGGAGGTGCTGGGGGAGGGCAGCAGGGCAGGAACCCACAGCAGGCAGTGTATGGCCCTTGCCTCACACACAGATGTGGGGGGCACAGGTCCTCCTGGCCCCCCAGGAGTGTGTGCCATGGTGGGGAGCAGCCCCCGCACCTGAGTCTTCAGCGAGCAAGCAGCAGGCAGCAGGGGGGAGCCAGGCTCTGTTTCACTGCTGCAGCTGCCACCTCCTGCCAGGGGCAGGGAGCTGTAGACCTGGGTCCTTGACCCTGTAGGCCTGGCAGCTGGGAGCCCCCTCCAGCAGGACTGGGGGAGCAGGAGCTGTGGGTGGGGAGGGTGAGGGTACCAGCAGGGCCAGCAGCACCAGCAGGGCTAGGGGGACTCTGGGGGGAAGTGAGTGGCACCACCAGGGTTGTGGGGCTGGGGGTGTGGGCGGGGGGGCATGAGGGGCACCAGCAGGTCCAGGGGGGCTTTCATTGTAATTACAGATTTTGTGATTTTTTTATCAGAGAATTTGCAATTTTTTATCAGGGAAAACCAGGGTCCCTGGTCATAAGATACGGATAATCAAAAGCAATTCAAAATACCTGAACACTGCTTGTATTCCACCCCACTGCAAACTGCAAATGTTATATAGACACATTTTCTACTGCTTGATTTTCTTGTACATGCAGACAGCAAATAGAGCTAACATTTAATTATACTTTTCTGAAGTAAAAACAACTGCCTAAACTGTAATTAGGATCCATATATAGCAGAGATATTTCCAGAAATAATCAGCTGGTATGGGCAGAAAATGGGGCAGGAGCCAGTGTCTAAGAGTAAATTTGTTTTAAACAAAATTTGAAAAAAATCTATTTTGCTATATGCAAGTTGCCTATATCTAAGTTAATATTTACATTTCAGTAACACTGAAATGTAAATATTACTAATATGGACTAGGTACCCAAAGTGCTAGGCACAACACCAGTGTGCGGTCCTTGTTCCAAGATGCTTACAACATAAAGTTTATGTTGGGCCCTTAACATAATGCTGGGCAGAATCACACAGGGCCAACAGGTATGCTTGCATGGCTCCAACTACAGGATTGGGCCCTTAGATATCTTTTCATAGTTACAGCCCATTACCAGTGTGCATTTTTAAAATAATTTTGTGGGCAACCACTTCTCTTTTACTTTTTTAACTATAACTGTGGAGCTGCTTTAATTAAAACCAGAAACAAAACGCTGTTATAATGGGAAAAGTTTTGGTCAGTAGAAATTGTATAGTGTTTTTTCCCCGCATACCTAAACTCACTACATACTGCCTTCTCAAACTTTTGGGTCAGTGTTCCCTAGATGATGAAGAATACGTACAAACAGAGCACAGCCTCAGAGGTATCATTTATGATCTCTGAAAGATAAATATTTACTGTCATTCCAAAATTAGTTATTTTTCTAAAATGTGCATTCACTGAAGACAGCTCTTGACAGCTCAATTTAATATGCAGCTTGGTACTTTCATTTTTTCTTAAAAATGAATAAAAGGCAACATAGAAAATCTAGTGGTAAGCAATACTAAAGTGGTGACCAATCAACAGAAGCCAGGATGTTTTAATTTAATTGCTTCCTTAATGCAGCCCATCATAACTACAGCCATAATTGAGAGGGGGTTATTTTGGATACTGTAAGTGCATCAGCTTTTTGGAAGAAATGGCACAGCACCATGCAAAATGTTGCACTGGCTGCTCTGCAGTAATGTTAGATATGTACTAACAGAATATAGGCAAAGCAAACTAGATGTAAATTACCTACTGAGGATAAACAGTGTCCAGTTTAATCCACAGGAATAATGTCCCTGAATTTAAATGATCTGTCCCATAATTGTTCATTTCTATTTTATCCTAAACTTCAATGGTTTGTAACACAATGGATAAACCAAAGTTGCTAAACCATGGTTCAAAACACCTCACAAGGTAAATACAAAGAAAATGAGTGCTTGCTGGCTTGCTGCTGCTCCAACTGTAGTCAGGAGAACCCATGGGCATGGATTTTGTTGGGAGAAGAATAAATTCTTAGGAAACAGAAGCTGAGAAGGTGAAGAATGCCTTCAGTTCTGGAAGTCACTGGATTCTTAAACTAGCCGTTGCAGGATTAAACAAATCAGAGCCAGCATGCCTGTGACATAGAAAACATGATCAGGTATAGCTGCTTCCCCACTTGCCATGAAACAGATTCCCAGCCTACAAGCTATTCTTTCTGAGTATTATTTACCAATCTCTGCTTTTAAAAAGTCTCTCTTTCATCCATGTTTTCAATGGAACAGGACCTCTCAGAGGTACTATTTATCCTCTAACCTTTATTGCATTTTTTCTATTGGCCAGCTTCCCTTTTTAGGCATTTTAGGACATTCATTTATAATTTAGTATTTGAATTCTGAAAGTATTCTGCCAAGAAGTTAGGACTGAATAATTTTTAGCAAATTACCAAAAGCTTCCTCACAGGATACTATACCATACTACTGAAGGAACAAATTTAATGCAAGTCTTCATTTGCCTTCATTTAACAGGAAATAGGTATTATATGGCAAACTGAATCAGGATAGTGCTGTTTAAAAAGCTCTTGTCATTTTTATTATGGACAAAAATTACACAAACTGGTATAAGTTATTAGAAACTGGTTCAAATCTGTAACATAACAGAAGTTCAGTGCATATAAATTGCTTTCCAAAATGGGTTTAAGATAAACTTGGATGGATGTAGTATCAGACTTAACTGCTTTAGGTTAAATTGATTTATTGAACTTCTGTCTCAGATCTCCTCCAGTTTTAAGTCAATTTATAATCCCCTAGTATCCCAGGATGCTTTTCACCTCCCCACAAAACCTCCCCTCACAGAGTAGGCAGGCTAACCATGCTATCTACTCCAGCTACCAGGGAGATTTTCTGGCCTGGGCCACTGCAGGCATGTGGCTGCATATCCAGGATCAAAAGTGAATGTCTGTTCACTTGCATATCAGTTCAACCCATTCAGCTTAGACTAACCTGTGAAGATTGAATCAATTCAGCCTTGGGCTTTTTGACCATCTGTACTTAGCCACACACACCAATTTGGGAGGACTAATTTCTGGGGGAAAAGGGCTTGTGGTATGTGAATAAATATCGTATTAGTGGCTTTTTTCATTTTCAGCTTCATCAAGTAAGGATAGGGAAATAGATTTTATGCCTGGTATGTAGTTTATTTATTGATAGAATTTTCTCATTAATTCTAAAAGGGACTTTTTTGTGTGCGTTTAGAAAATTATTAGCACACTGTCAGCATTACCAAAAGCTAAAGAGCAACAAAAAAAAAAAGTTTTTGCACAATTACTATAAAACTAGTTGCTTATTTAAAAAAGAAAATTGGTTGTTTCATTTAGAACTTTGCAAATCAAATTATGAGAGTATAAATATTAAAATCAACCTATCTTGGGCAAGGTCTTAAATTCCTCTTTCACTTACTGACCCATTTCTCTGCAAAACCAGGCCTCAATGGTTAGAGATTCATTTGTTGTTTTTTTTTCTGGGGATAGGAACTATTAAATAATATTACAGAGAAAGTTGCTGAGCACATGAAACCTTAAATATAAAATGAACTCAGGTCAGATTGTTTCCTACTTACAGTCTCTGGAGCTAGTCTTAGGCCCTTATCCACTATGCCTCTGCGTGTGATGCTATATTACATGGACTCAGACGAGGAAGGACACCACATTCCACTCTGTCTCCCCTCACTGCTATAAACTTAAGTCAGTTCACAATTTCTTAACCTTCATGGTTTTTTGCTCTGCCTTTTCCCTTCCTACTCTTCCTCTCCTTTTTCTTAAAACAAAACTTTAAAAAGTTTTAAAAACTGCTTACTTTTTAAAAATGTTGTCCTCATGTATTTCCTTCAGACCTTTTTCTGTAGCAGATCTCTTTGCCTTTGAGCTTGCATTTTCATAACACTCCCTCTACTTTTCTCTTGTATTTTTCCTTTAGCCCTTTTAACAAAGTTCAACTCACAACCTATATGGCCCACTTTCTCATCTCATCTGAACACTGTTGGTTTGGAGACGAATCCTTGCTTTTTTCAGAAACAGTTCTTATTCATCACTCTCTGGGTGGTTCTGGACCCAGATTTAGTTTTGTTTCTCATTTTTCCTGCTATTACTTTTATTCTTGCAACAGATAGAAAAAAGCTGCATCATGAAGGTTTATGATCATGAACTGTCTTGAGGAAGGATCTGGATTACTTCATGACCTTCCAGCACTACTTTCCTGTGATCCTATGAAACTATTAATTATGCCTCAATGCACTAGGGTAACAAAGTGTGTGTGGGGGAGGGAAGGGGGGGAGTGGGCAAGCCAGACACCAACCAATTGCTGCCATCACGCTGGCAGCAGCACAACCACTGACACTGCTCCAAGCATGGTTGCCACCCAGGGTACTCCAGCACCTCCTTATGCCTCTACTGCTGTGCTCTTGTCCATTTGCCTTACAGGGGACAGGGAGAATGAATCCCACTGTACAGTATTAAGTGACTCACCCTAGCCAGGACTTCTGTGACAGAGCATGGATCTGAACCCACCTCTGCTGCCTAAACCACAATTCCTCAATATGAAACGCCCTCTGCTATTGTCATTGCTAGCCTTGCTTTTAGCTTCTGAGCCTTCATCTTTGTGTGTTATGGCACCCAATTCCAGCCAATTCCTTTGTGTGGGTATAAGTCGTAACAGTTACACAGAAGATTAAAACTTCCTAGCTGATAAGATGGGCTCCCAAATCAACCTGCATTACAGCTGACAGAACAGACTTCTTCAAGAACTAGCTGTTTATTAGGGGTGTGTGAAGCAGGCCCTATTCAATTTGTATTCAGCCCGAATCAGGGACGGTGAGTCGATTAGTTGATTTGGATCACTATCCCTGATTCAATTCAGCCGAATCCAAATCTGAAGATTCAATGCTGATTCAGATACAGACACAGCTTTAAATGTTTTTTCTACATACCTCGAGGTACCAGTGCAGCTTGTGATCACTGTAATGCTGAGGCAGATGGAGCATCCCACAGGAGTGCAGGGGGGCCCTCCACTTGCTCGGTGGTGAACCCAGAAGTATACTGGAAGTGCTTCCGCTCCACTTCCAGGTCCATGGGGAAGTGTGCAGGGCACCCCCCACGCAGTGATCAGCCACAGGGGGACCCTGGGTGCCCCCTCAGACCCAGGAGGCACCAGTTGCTGGGCTGGGGGGGCATGGGGGAGCCCCCCAGCGCACTCCCCGGCAGACCCGGAAGTGGACCAGAAGTGCTTCTGGTCCACTTCTGGGTCTGCTGTTGAGCATGCTGGAGAGCCCCTGAACTTCTGTGGGACACTCCATCCACCCCAGCATCGCAGCATTCATGAGCCACCTGCTAGCTAGAGGTATGTAGAAAAAATATTTAAAACTGTGTCTGTGTCCGAATCTCCGAATCTCTCCTAATTGATTCAGAGGGTTCTGATTCAATTTGAAGAGATTAAAGGGTCCTCTGATTCCATTTAGATTCAGAAATTCAGCTACCAAATTGGGCTGAATCTCTGCTGAATCAAATCAGGGATCAAAGCTTCATGTAGCCCTACTGTTTATGCATTGAAGGGCATTTGTAGCCCTGTCATTAACACTGACTATCATAATGTTTCAGTCACCTACTTTATGCCTGCAGTAGAGGAGAAAGAACTCTTTTTCCTCTCTTCAGTATCTGTTAATGAACCAAAAAAAGGAAAAATAAGGGAGAGAAATAGCTACTGAACTCCACCAGCAAAAAATTAGCAGGACTGCAAACTGGCAAAAATCATTTTCCCCTTCAAAGAAAGCCACAAGCTCCTTAAGTTGGAGAGGCTGGGGTTATGCCACCAGGCATAACAGGCAGTTCTTGCAACCTTGGCAGTAGCGGTGGTCAGGCCAGTGGCAGGAGTAGCCACCAATCTTACGCTCCCTTTAAGATGGCATCTGGGTTAGTGCCCCCTTCCTTGCCACAAGTCATACTACTGATAGTTACACTTGTGTCTCAGCATATCCAGTCCTCAATAGACCTCATACTTCAGGGGGTTTTTTGTTTCATCCATCCAGTGTTCAACAGATATGAGAAAGACTCTCCTGCCTGTGGAAATGACCTTTTGTTTTTACATCAAACATTTGGACTAAGCTCTGGAACCAATAAAGTTTTTGTTGTAATTATGTGTCTTCAAATATCTTGTGAAACCTTCACTATTTTTAAGATGACCTTTTGCTAAACCAGAACTCTTCTACACTTTCTCCTCTCTACAACTCTGTGGAATGCTTTACTGTACAGTTTCTCCATCACTATGTAGGGCCATGCTCACTAAGTAGGGCTACGCTCACAAACATGTTCGGATGCCATGAAATCCTTACTGCTTTGTTTTTCACTTCGGGAATGGCAGCTCCTATGAGCTGCTACAAGATATTCTAGGATATAGGAACATGTAAAACAAGGACAAGAAGCACCAGAACCTACTGGTGCCTCCTGCAAGAGAGAATGTGATCACATGGGAAGAATTCACTTAATCATATCTTGTTTTGGGAATAAAAGTCATAGCTTCTCTTTAACAAGTAAAAATAGACAAGGTTCAGTCAAAGTTCAGCAATCTTAAATTGTAGACTAGGCAGCAGACTGTCTGGGCCAAAGATTTCTCACAATGAAGGACAAAATACCTAAAATGAAACTCTGATTGGGACATCTCTTGCTGCCTTCAAATAAACCATTAATGTTAATCCCTGTAAATGTTACCTTTTTCACGGCACACTGTATTCTCATTTGTGCCCACCTATTGTCAGGCTAGGTTTTTCTTTGTACTGACATTATTTTCACTGAGTCCATTATGAGTTCTACATGTAGCTAGAAGTAGGGTTTCAATTTCTATAGCAGTGTCTCTTTGAAGTTGGGAGGTGAGAGGCATAGAAATCCTATCTATAATGTATCTTTGTATCTTTTTCCTGTGCATGGGATCAGATGTATAAATCGGTCATACTCAAGTTGTAGATGTAAAATATTCTTGCACCAGCATGAGGAGGAGGTAATTACCAAGGACAGCACAAAAGTAATTTTGAGTCTCTAACAAGTACAAATTCTGAGCCAGCTCTTGCTCATCCAAATAATTAAACAAGCAGGCCAGATAATATAGTGAGCAAACAAGATTTAGCATATTCAGCTTCCCCTCCATAGTTTTATTCTCTCCAACTTAAAATGCAGTTTTCTGTTTCCACTATTATAGAATTACAAGACTCAGAATAAAAGTGCATTTCTCACTAAAGCCCTGTTTCTGAGGGTTGCTGGAAGGTGTTGTAAGTCTTCAGCTTCCTCTTGCTGGGAGCCTTGCCCCCAGGTGATGTCAGGGTGAGGTTTGAGCTCCGATGCCACCTGGGTGGTATAGGTGCTGCTCTTACTTTCCTGCCACGACTTTGATGTTTTTGCTGGTGAGGCAGTTCCCTTTAGGTGGCCCCCCGAGGATGAAGACACCTCAATCCCTGTTCTTGCTTCGTGAGGCTCCAAAACCTCCCGTTACCCCACCCTTACCATATCCATGGCCCAGATGGATACTACACTCTGCAGGCATCCCCTTGGACAACTTTTCCTCTTCACTCAGTTCACCCGCCTCAGAGTAGGTTGGGCCTTCCTGGTCAGTTCATCCTTCACTGTAGCCGGTTCCTTGACTTCAGGCCAGTTAGGGCATACAAGCTGGCCCTGTCTCAGGCTAGCCAGGGCTTCTGGTGAACTCAACAGAAGTCAACACCCGGATCTCTGCTGGAGGGCACCCCCTGGGATTTTGGCTCCCAGTGCCCTTTTTATACTCCAAAGAAACTTGAAGGAACAGATGAGGGACCCACTTGTCCTTGCCCCCCAGGTAACTATGGAGGCAGGCCGCCATCCCATGCTCCCATGCTCCACCCTGGTCCGGCTCCTCAGTTTGGCCAGCATGGGCCCCCAGCTGACCTGGAGTCACTTCTGGTCTTCTCTGACTTGGAAGGGTGCGTGGTTCCCATGCTGGGTTGCTTGTGCCTCCCTGCCATGCTCCCCATATGGGGTAACTGCTCTCTGCTGGTGCCTCCTGCCACTGTACCTTGGTTCCCTGAAGAGGCTGTGGTGTCATCCCTGGGAGATGCCCTTCGCCCGTGGTAAGGGTGTCCCACCTGCTGTGTCAGGGCCCTTGGTTCCCCCTCTCTTGCCTTCAGCTGGGCAATCTTCCTTCTCGCCACCAGTGTCTCTGGATCGGCATCCTCTTCTTTCCCTGCTGGCGTCCTCTCCTCCCACCGTTTGCCACTGGCCAGCTGTTTTCCCAGCTGCTATTTGAGCAAGCCCGCAGTTTCTGGAGGCTCTGCCCACGTCCCTCACCCATCTGCAGCTATAGGCAGCTCTGGAATCGCGAGGCCAACGTCCGTGATTCCTCCTGGCTACCGCTCTTCAGGATCCCTGTGGTGAGTACCGGAGTGCACGGGGTGGGGGTTTGGGACCCCTTAGAGGGGCTTTCACTGCTCCTCTCACGCTGAGGTATGTAGTAATATTTTAGGGGTGGAAACAGACATCGTCTTCTGTCTCCTTTGTGCTGCCAAAAAAAGGTGGAAATGATGTTGCCTTTGTGTAGGCTTTTGTCCCCTTTTATGCTACCATGACTTTCACTGCTTACCAAGGCACAGTACCTCCCAGAGATCCATCCCCCCAGGGATTCATCTTGGTAAGTAGGGAAAGCTGGGTAGGTGCTCCCAGGGCTTGAGTGGCTCAATCCTCCATGGGAATTCCCAGGCTGTGCAGTATCAGGTCCCTCGAGCCCCAGGTGATTACGTTGCATGTATGAGTGGGACAACAGGCAATGCATGTTTGGCCCAATGAAGCAGAACAATGGTGCTGGGACAATACAGCACAGCTGTTCTGCTTAATTTAGTGACATCTATTTCTATCCTAAATACAGGCAGAAGAAGGGTGGAGATGCACCTTACAGACCAGTGTTGTCCAAATGGCAGCCCATGGGCAGCATGTGACCACTGTTGCCCCTATTGCTCCAGCTGTAGGAGCAGCTGGGGTCTCTCCCCCACCCCCCACTGCATGCCTCCATCCCAGGCGATGGGACAGTGAGGTGCAGTGTGGCACAACCAACAGAGCTGGGGGAATGATGGCCTGGAGTGCCATGCAGTGCAGTGCCACAGGGGTGCCCGCAGGGAGCAGAAGATAAGGCGGGCGGGGAAAGGACACCACATGGAGGAGTGCTCCCCTGCACATAGTGAAGAAGAGGGGAGTGCCCACCCACACAGATGCATGGGGAGTGCAGCCTGGGGGAAGTGGGCATGGCTCTGCTCATGCTGGCCCTGTGCTCTGCAGTCCACTATGCTGTGGCATGTGGGATATGTGGCCCCTGGCCACTTTGAAGTTGGACAGCCCTGCTATAGACTAACTGAATCAAAGATGCATAAAAGCTTTTGTGAGCAAGGGTTCACTTCATCACATGCTGTGAAAGGACATAAGTGAGTAGTCCCCTTAACTTTCATGGGACTTATATAGATGGTGCAGCTTTAGCACAAAGATCATGAGATGGTAAATAATGAAGAGGATGGGCCACTATTACAGGAACAATGTAGATCACTTGGTGAGCTGAGTGCAAGCAAAAAAAATTAATATATATAAATGTCATGCCATACAACTAGACAAAACCATACAACTAGACAAAAAGACTCTGGAAAGGAGTTGCGGTCATGGTAAATAATTAATTGAACTTGAGCTCCCAGTGCAACACAGCAGGCAAAATGGCAAAAGTTATTCTTGGATGTACAAGCAAGAAAATATTATTGAGCAGTGTAGAAGTTGGTACTGGTATAGACATTTCTACAATTTCATGACCAGTTCTAGGCTAGGGACAGACATTACACATAAAATGGTTTAAATGATCAGAAACTGGTTTAAATCTGTAACAGAACAGATGTTCAATGCACATAAAACTGTTTGAAAATGGCTAAAACCAATTTGAGATAAACCTGGTTCAATGTAGTATTAGACTTAACTGATTTGGGTCAAACCAGTTTAGGCAATGTCTGTCCCAGATCCTTTCCTGGTTTAAGTTAAACCAGACTCCCCCAGCATCCTGGCATGCTCTCTGGATTCTTTGCTCCACCGCAGGGCTATCCCTGCCCCTCTGCTCTCTGGCTGGAGCTCTGGCAGAGACTGCAGGCATCTGTTTGGCTTCCCCCTGCTCCCCACCTTTCTTCACCACTACTGCTAAGCAAGTATTCCTCCCCCTCCCTCTGCCTTACACAGACACCTTTTAGCATTATCTAGCATACCATATGCTGGCTATGGTTTGTGCTGTGGCAGATGGGACAAAGGCAGACTGGACTGTGCTGGCCTAGGGTTTTTTGGAGCTAATCAACAGGTAGCTGGTAATGTCCCTCCATTCCTTCCCTGGAAAAAGTTGTTTAAGAAGATCTTGAACTAATGAGACAAGGTTCTTTGGGTAAATCTGATATATTTTATTAGACCAACTTAAATAGTTTGAAAAATTCTTAGCAAGCTTTTGCATTTAAATGCCCTTTGTCGGGCTGAGGTTGGTGTGCAGTTGGTGTGTGCTCTTCCTGGATGGAATGAATAGTAGAGGCCAGAGGCTGGTATCCATGCAAGAAAGGCAGTGAGTGAAAATGTAAATTGAGGAGTCAGTGGGTGAGAGACAGGCTGGGAGCGGGGCGGGGGGCCTCTGTGGAGTCAGATGTTACATAGGTTATAATGCATCATAAATCCAATGTCTATATTTAGTCCATGATTTCTGTATCCAGGAGGTTGATGAAGTGAAGTTCATAGACTTGCCTGTAAAAAGTGTTTTGTAAATTCCCTTTGAGGATTAAAACTGAGAGATGAGAGAGAGAGAGAGAGGTTTTCTTGTGAGGAATCTGCCCCCACGAGTAATTGGGTATTCTTGTCTTCAATAGATTTCTGGTGTACTTTCATTCTGGTGCATAGTTGTTGTTTGGTCTCTCCTACGTATTTTCTATCAGGGCATTTGGTGCATTGGATGAGATGTATTACATTTCTGGAGGTGCAGCTGTTAGACCAACATGGCTACAACCTACACTCCTTGAACTAATGAGAGGCTTTTGTTTTCTGATGGGGTATAATGCTGATAACAGAGCTGATAAGTGCTCTGTTATCAACAAGGGTGGGAGAACCCCTCCCTAATCAAAGCATCCTGCCAGGGCCTAGCCATACCCTCCCTCAGCTCAGTACTGTGACAGGAAGGAAGGGCTGCCTCTAGCTTGAGCCACTGCAGGCGTGTGCCTGCATTTCTTCAGTCCAGAGTGGATGTCTGTACGGTTACAGAGCAGTTTAGCCTAGCCAGGTTAGACTAACCTGCAAAGATTGAATCAATTCAGGCTCAAGCTTTTTGAGTGTCTTTCTCTAGCCCTAGTGTCCACAGTTCAAAAAGGATGTTAAGAAAGTGGTGAGGATTCAGAGATGATCCATGAGAATGATTAAAAGGTATTGGAAAACATGACTTATAATGAAAGATTCAAGGAATTTAGTCTACTTAGTTTAGCAGAGTTGGTTGAAGAAGTGATTAGATTAGTGCAGATACCTATACCCAGAGCAGAAATGTGATCCTAGAGAGCTCTTAAGTCAGACAGACAAAGGTATAACAAGATCTTAAGGCTAGAAACTGAAGCTAGATATATTTGGACTCAAGATAAGGCACAGATTTTTAATACTGAGGGTAAATAATAATTGAAAAAAAAACTTACCAAGGGGTCAGGTAGATTCTTCATCATTGGAAACTTTTAAACAAAGATTAGATGTTTATCAGAAAGATATGCTTCAGATCAAATAAGATATAATTCAGGGAGGCCCTGTAGCCTGTGCTATACTAAGGTCAGACTACTTCTTCAAAATAGTCCCTTTTGGCCTTTTAACCCATGAAAGCTTATTGCTGAATAGGTGCTTGTTCCAATGAACCTAAATCTTATAGCATTTATGTTTTTGCTCACATTTTTCATTATACTTTTTGCCCTCAGAGAGCTGAAACAACATGAAATCTAGTTTTCCTCCCAGTATTTCCACCATCTGGGAATGGTCACACAGTGATGAGACCAGTTTACCAATTATTTTAAATCCACAAATGGGTCCTTGACAAAATAAAGAGACCTATCAATAACAAAGTATAACAAAGAACAAGAGAGCCCTATACCAACCAAATTTCCCCTTTGCATGACCTTGAGTAAGTCGGGATGGTTCTTGGCAGGGAATGAAGATCATATTTCTTTTAGCCTAGAGCTTTAGAAAGTTTCAGGATGGAAGGAAATATTTTATCTCTTAAAGCATATTTTTGGCTGAGATGCTGACTCCCAGAAATATTTGTGAGTCTGAGAAACTTGCATCTCAAATTCTGGGCCTGGTGGATGACTAGGCAGCATCTGAAGTCTCACAAGAAGTCATAATGATGGTCTGAACTTCAAAGTGGTAGATCTAAATGACATATTTTTTGGTTCACTGTTCCACTGGGACAACAGCCAACATATATGACATGCTCCACGTAAGCACTGTCTTCAAAGGGGCCCATTTAAGGACAAACATTTATTTTACTGATTGTAAATCATTAAATGCTTTTGGGGGTTGTTCAGTTCTGCCTCTCTTTCTAGTTCTACAGAAGAATATTGCTGCCATAGCTAGGAGTAAATATTATACTGCTTGTTACATCTCCTTAATTATCAGAAAAGCAGAGTGTCTTTCCCCATTTGTCCCTGACTCTGGCAGTTCTCTGTACAGTGCAACAATGGTGAGAACTTGGGACTGGAAACCAAACTTATCAGACTGTGGTGTATGGCAGGACAGGAGAAGCCACTATAGTAGAGCAGAAACACATTTGGACTAAGAAGCCATGCAGGTTAGGATGGCTATCGTATGCATTTATACAGCTTAAGTTACAAGTTCAGTGAAGAATTTAAATGTTAATTAAAAGTGTCCAGTATTCTACCCAGTACAGATACTGCAGACAGGAGGTGTCAGTTTCCTGCTGGTGTGACACTTCTTCAGTGATACTTTGGCCCAATCAAGATCGGACTCCCATCCAGGTGGCACATGATCGGCACTTGTTGCAGCCTCCAGCCAGAGCCGCACCAAATCCCTTTTGTAAAACAGTGTGTTACAGTAAACAACTGCTTGATAGGAAAGAGAGAAGTCAGTAAATGAGGATTCCTAGCTCATCAGGGATATGTTAAATACACAGTAAATTATTTC
Source organism: Gavialis gangeticus (assembly GCF_001723915.1). Taxonomy (NCBI): domain Eukaryota; kingdom Metazoa; phylum Chordata; order Crocodylia; family Gavialidae; genus Gavialis; species Gavialis gangeticus. The sequence goes on along the minus strand of NW_017728994.1, from coordinate 38,565,179 downwards.
AAGAAAAAAATTGGTAACATTTTAGGACCTAGGTGAATTTGGAAACTTTTTTTTAAGTTATAGTGCTCTCCCATGTGAAATGACATAAATCAGGGCTGTCCAGCTCACAGGCTGCAGGCCACATCCAACCCCTAAGAGGTTAATTTGCAGTCCCGGGTCTCTCACCCTGTTGTTTCTTCCCCATCACTCTAGCTGAGCTCTGGGCTCACCTTCCCTCCTTTGGCTTCTGCTTATCTCCACCTTAGGGGCAAGGCAGTGCAACCTGCAGGACCAGAGATGCTCACACAGCATAATATGGTGCAGTTCAGCAGTGATGGGGGAAGGGGACTGTCTGTGCAGTGAGTGGCCCAGGGGCCCACAGCTGGAGTACTATGCAACCCCTGACTGCTTAAGTTGTGTGTAGATGAAATGGGGGCCCTAAACTGAAGAGCTGGCATTTTTTGAGGGGGGCCTGGAATATAAAGGGGGATGCCTAGAGTCTAAAAAGGATGAGAACCACTGCTTTAGCTACTCTAGCTACCTTGCAGAGAAGTCTCACTGATGTGAAAAATTTGTAACCAATGCAGCAATGCATCTGAAGAGACCCTGGAACAACAGCACTGAGAAGTATGAACTGATCTATTCATCTCAGTGAGGGACACGCTCAGATAATCAGCAATGAAATTAAATATTGGTGCTATTTTCTCTGCTACATTAAAAGAAAAAAAATGGGTGGGGGTAGGGAGCAGGATGAGTCACAGTTCCACAATTTACTGCAAGTAAATTGCAATTTGGTATTAAAAAATGCATTTGGGGGATGCCCACATTTTCCATTCCCTCTCCCCTCTCACAATCAGCCACGGAGGAGCTGAGTCTAAGAAACCCAGTAGAGCCTTTAGGCATTAAACCCTCAAATGCAGGGAACTGTGCCTGAGTAGTTGTAGAGGCATGTGGTCATATTCTGAATATCTGCATAATCTACCCTGAGCAAGGTTTTGTTTGGGTGCCTCAGAGGCTAAACTTACTTTGTTTGTGGAGCTAGTGGGTAGACTAGTTTATCTGACTTCTGGAAAAGGTTTGTAAAGGTGAAACGTGGGGTTGATGGGCATCATCCAGAATTAGACCAGCACCTCACAGCAAATAAAACTTACTGGAAAGAAAGCTTTACTTCTCAGCACAAGTGTATTTAAGCAGATTCAAGGAAAAATTCTACATAGCTTCTTAATCAACTTATTTCATTATAGGGAACTACCATACTTCCAGCTAGCAATGAAGAAAACACTTCATACAATGTGAATCAAAAGTGATCAGTTCTACTTTTCAGTTTGAATATATATATATTTAAAAGGACCAGGAAAATAGAACTGAAAATCTGAAAAATGGACATTTTCGGTTTATTTTCAATTGTTTGCTAACATTCAGTGAGCTAAAAATATATTTACTATGCATAGTTATTAGTTAACTCAAGTTTCTATATGAGAAAGAAAACTAAGAGACTATTAAAGGTCAGTTAAAATTTAACATACTGCATTTTATTACATGATTACAATCTCTGAAGCAATGTTCAGAATAAAGGAGGAGTTATCAGTGGAACTAAACTGATTTGAGGATGGTTAGTGGGTAACCTTCGAAAAATTGCCAATATAAATGGTCTTCTCTGATAAAAAGTCTGCTTTGACTATGATGAAATGATGAAATGATGAAATGTATTCCTTGGATTGGATTCACAAAACATTTCTGTCCTTCTGACTACCTTTTGAGTTAAAAATAAAAAAACCAAACAATGTTAGCTAGTTCTACCCACACAATAATCAGAGACTTTGAGCCAGTTTAAATATTTCACCACTTTTCTACATTTTGCTAAATAAAGATATTTACTCAGAAATAAGGTTAATTACTAACTGTTCATGTGAAATGCACATGGCAGAACTCACAGGGTGGGCCTAAATAACTGGGCACACAATCTTTTTTCAATTCATCTGTATTTGCTGCTGAAATCATTCTTTAGGACCATTACTTTAGTCATATTACAAGGAGGGCATTTTGTATTGTAGATATAAGAATTACTTGGAAAAATGTCCTGCTGTGTTTATTATTAATGAACAATGATGTGGTCTCATGTAATGAATAATAAGTAAAAGCAGATACGGTTGAACATATTTGTAAAGTTCTTTTAAAAAGGAGGCCTCTATTGGAACCAAAACTAACCATTTCTGAATCACTACTATATTTTCTTTAAATAAAATGACCACATTATGTGATTCTCACTGCAATACCATTTTGCCTTCTAAAAGAAAATAAAACTGTACAGAAGTACCTTATACATTACAGTTTATCTCAAGTACAATAAATCGCAGTAAAGCAAGTCATACCTACTAAGCCAAACACAGAGGACCAGATCCTAGTTTTGTTGAGCTTGTATGTGCATTTGGGTGCCTATAACCAATTCTATTCTATTCTATTCTATTCATGCACCTACTTTTGAGATATGCTGTCATCTTGCCTTTAGGATAGATTCACAAAAAAGCAGTGAGGAGGAGGACCCATACACTTTTCCTATTAACAGTTTTTCAGGGACTTGAATAGGGTAGAATAGGATTACACTAATAAAAGTAGTTACCTAAAATGACCTATGGCCCCAAAACATGGAATAAAATATGGTCCATAAGTTAGCATTTTATTTGAAATGCATACTTTAGGGCTTTGCTGATTATGCTTACATCTAGGAAGTGGGTACCTTTCTTTAGGAGTGAGGGAGAAGATAAGACACTAGACTGGCAACTATTTCCTGTCCAGTTAGTGAAAATTTACACAACTTGTGTGTGACTGTGTGGATTTGTGGAGCATATCTCTTTCTTCCCACCCTTAATCTATATATGCAGAGTTGAATAAACATATTTCTTTATCTAGGGCAGTGTTTAACAAACTTTGAAAAGTACGCCCCTGTCGATCAGGGAAATGGAAAACAAGTGCTTGTACCTTACAACCCTGCCTGCTTGTCTACCACTTCTTCCCACACTGAGGAATGCTTCTTGACTCCCTTTCCCCCACACTTTAAGAAATGCTGCTGTACATCTTTTTCACAGGGCACCTTTTCTTTCTTCAGTGCTTTGATGAGCAATAAGTTAACTTCTGAAGTATTATTATTGACTTTGGAATCACTGATGTATATAGAGCATTTCTCACCTTGGAGCTCCTGTTTCAGGCTCCGTGGAATGCAGACAAACCTCCCATCTGTTGCATTTACTTCACATTTGGAAGGTTTTATTAGAAACCATACTTGATTTTTCTACCTTTTTGTAGGAATGCTGAGACTTGAAGACAATTTAAAGGACTCTGGTTGCTATTGGCTAGTCTTTTTTTGTCCCACTTGAAAATCAGTCAAGTATCTACTCAAATTTGCAAGCATCTATTATGGTTTCTGTTCACTGTCAATGTTAGGAGAATAATTGTAGCCACTGTTAATACTGGTGTTCTCTTCGTCTATATACTTTACATATGGACACTGTTTCTTCTGTGGTTCTATAGTCATGTGTGACAGGAGTATCACTATCGGAGCTTTTCTGGGAGTGGCTCCGCCCTCCTGTAATGGGCCAACCACCTGCTTACTCGTCTGCCACGCCTTGATCTTATTTGATTAATAGATTGTTGTAATCAGTGGGAGGCTGCCCATTTTCCACACCCCGGTGACAGGGGGCGCTACCTGTGGGTCCTTTTGCTCCCCTACACTGCAGCCCAAGCCTTGCAGATGGTGCTGACATGGTTTGACCTGGGCCCTGTTGTGTCTTGGCCCTCCTTTTTATTCCTGGGGGGGCTCCTCGCTGCCCCCCTCTTGCTCTGGGGCTGGGGCCAATGCACCCCACAAATGCTGCACCCTCTCCAGTGCCAGGAACCCCCACACTACTGGGGAGTCCCTATGAGGCCTCCTCCAACCCCTAATAGCCTCATCCGGTCCTCCGGTCAAAACAGTGAACGTAAGAACCCAAAGCCCCTGGGCTACAACATAAAAACTAGACTGTCCGGTCAAACTAGATTCACTCCCTACTAAAGAGTGAAAGAGAGAGGGAGGGAGAGCTCCCCAACCCCAGCAGAAACCGGGGGATGCTCACACCGCCAGAGTTCTCCCCTCCGTCTGTCCTAGCCAAGTTCCTACTCCCTCCTGGCCTCCTGCCTGGGCTTAAGAAGGGCTAAGCCCTGCCCCTTCCTGTCAGCTGGTTTTACTGGTTGCCCTGGCAACCAGCACCTGCACAGCCCTGGTGACTGGCAGCTGAGCCTCCCCCTTCCTGCCACTAGGGGTCTCTCCTGAGCCGTCTCCGCTTTCAGGTGCAGGGCACCTGAGTGCACTGCGACATCATGTATTATCACTTCCAATCTTCCTGAGGAACTGATAAGCTACAGTGTTGCCTGCAACACCTCAGGCTTCTCTGAACGAATTAGTTTCAAGGTGCCACCCTGTCCTACCTTCTTCCACTCTTTGGCATCTGAGTGATTATCCCAAATCTCCAAAAACTTATTGTGGAAAGCTTCTTATTAAAGACTGGAAAGTACAGATATGGACACATGATCAAATTGCAGAGAGTTAACAGACCATTAGACTTACTATGGAGGATCTGTTGTGTGGTGACTGTCCGTTTGCTGCTCTTATATCGCACCAAGTGGCAGCTAAACCTGGCTAACTTACTTGCATTTCATTAAAAGGTAGGCAGTCCCCATTCAGCTTTCACTTATGAGATAAGGACAGGCAGACATGATTATAGCAAATCAGCTGATCTGTAGTAAGTGTCTGCCCCTGCTAACATGCTGTCTCTTGACTCTGCCCCCCAAAGGGGAGGCGTCACATTTAAACACGCATCTTTACTTTTTATAAGGTGACAACAAAATTATAGGAGTTTGGGGCCTAGAATGCCATGCAAAGGCCACCAAATGTTCTCTTCTGGGAAAATTCAACCTCCCTGAATAAAGTTATTTTGCTCATGTGAAACACTCCAGTGAAGAAGGTCTGTGCAAGCCTCTGCACATTTAAATGCCACATGGGTCTCTGAAGTGAATTTCAGCTATAGCTGTTCGTCTGCAGTACACGCTCAGGCACACACTGCCAACCATGAGAAGGCTGAAAAACCCCTATCTAAAATAAAATAGTTTCTATCACAAATATGGCAGCAACTAAGTAACTTTTCAAACCTACTTGCTGCAATGTGTTAAAACTTCGATTTTAAGAAAGTGATATCTGATGAGTGGCAAACCTTTGCTGTAGCCTCTGCAATATCTAACCTAT
>NW_017728994.1:38550414-38554925 GCF_001723915.1 Gavialis gangeticus | reverse complement strand
GGGGAGAGCTTTTGTTTGTGCATGGAGATACCATCACAATTTTTGCAAATGAAGGTGCTGGGAGAGGGGTTCATAGATTTCATAGTTTCATAGACATTAGGGCTGGAAGGGACCTTGGAAGATCATGGAGTCCAGCCCCCTGCCCCAGGGGCAGGAAGTCAGCTGGGGTCATAGGATCCCAGCAAGATAGGTGTCCAATTGTTTCTTAAAAGAGTCCAGGGTAGGTGCTTGCACCACCTCTGGAGGGAGTCTATTCCAGGCCTTGTGGGCTCAGACAGTAATGACAGGTTTCCTATGTCCAGCCTAAAACAGTCTTGGAAGAGTTTGTGATCATTTGACTTTGTCATCCTTTGGGACGCTCTGGTGAACAGGTGTTCCCCCAGATCCTGATGTATACCCCTTATATCAGAGGTGGGCAAAATATGGCCCGCGGACCGGATGTGGCCTGCTAGGCCATTCTGTCCATTCTGTGGGGCCCCTAAAAATTTAGAAAATTAATATTTATCTGCTCCTGGCTGCCTGTTATGCAGCCCTTGATGGCTTGCCAAAACTCAATAAGCACCCGCTGCTTTCAAAGCTGTGGCAGCAAGGCACAGAGACACAGAGAAGAGGCTGAGCCCAGCTTGCAGCTGTGGCCTTCTCTCACTCATGCAAAGATCAGAGGGCCATGTCCCTCCCCCGCATTTGGCTGCCTGGTGCCTGGCCTCTGGAGGAGCCACTGGACTCCAATTGTCTCACGACCCGGACGGGCTGGGGCCCCAGTTATGGTGAATGGGGACTGGGCCAAATCATGGGACAATCCCCACAGTGCAGGAGGGAGCGGGCCAGAGGCAGGGGCGAATGATTCACCCTTCCGCTACCCCACTTTCTCCTGCATTGTGGGGTCTTGATTTGCCCTCCCCACAATGCCTATGGAAAAAAAAAACAGATTAAAAGAAACTTACCTGCCTGCGGCTGGGCCAGCTGCAATCCTGGCTGCAAGTGCGCAGGATAGCTCAGCATGCCTACCCCCACACCCCCCCGTAGGACCCTGCAGCCAGGCTGCCCTTAAGCAATACCTGCTGCGGCTCTATGTTTGAGGGGGCTGTGCCCTGTTAGCCCCCAACTTCTGCTGCCTATGCGCAGGGGGCCCCTTAGCTGCAGAGCCCCCTGCAGCCACAGGTTTCGCAGTATAGGATGGGTTGGCCCTGCCTAGGCAAGTCTTTTGGAGCATTAGGAGCAAGGAAACAGCATTAGCTTATCGTTTTTGAATGACTGAGGGTTGTCATCTCATCTAGCTGCAAATAAATTTGTATAGCATACATAGCTCAGAATAGAAACAGAATATCTAGATACTCAAAGGGCAAAAACATCATCATTCTGCAGACAGGAAACATCAATATCAGTGGGAAATGGTCATGGATCCATGGCTTTGTTAAAATTTATATCCTTCCTTGATTTGTATTCACAGAAAATGCAAGTTGTCTCTATGCAGAGGGCCAGCACAAAACTGATAAACCACTTAAAGTTTTACTTAAGCCATTTTTAGGGTCTATTTGTAGGCCATAAGACAGGACAAGAGCAATAAGAGTTAAAATCTGCAAAGCTAAAGTTATGAGGAAAGCACCAGAGTGCAAAGAATATATTGATCTAGACAAAGTCATGAACATGTACAAGCTCCCTATCAGAACATTTGGAATCTGATCAAGAACATTCTGGGATGGACAGAATTAGTACCACCTCCCATAGTAGATAAGAAAAGCATGCAAGGACAGTAAAACCAATACCTGGTACATCCAGGGAAAGGTATATAGGAATATTGTACTTAAATAAAATCATAATCAGCAAATTGTAAGGTGTGTGGCACCAAATATGATTGATCATGTGTAGGCAATGATGATATAGGCTTGTTGCAAGCCCTTCATGTATCAAAAGAATAGAACAGAAACCCATTTTTAGATTTGTGTTTAACCATTTAACCCTGTACCATCCCTGAGGCTGGCCAGTCTGATCACCTGGCTGATGGTATTAATAAAGGCTACACTAAGTTTATATTCATGGAATAGTTGCTGCATACTTGTTCAACCTAATAGGCCCTTGGAGGCAACAACTTTCTGGTGCAGTGACTTGAATAAGCAGACTCAGATAAGTAGTGAGTTGAAGGTAAAGCCACTCAGCTAGACAGTGATTTGGATCTCCAGGGTCAGATGCAGACATTATATTTTTACTGGTAAAAGTGATAGGAAACTAGGCTATACCTAAAAAAGAAGTTTGGTGCACAGACTTGCAGTTTGTCTCAGTTTCCTTAATAATCTTAAAGGCAGTAGCAGAAGTTCAAGCTGACTGGACCTCTGCAGTATTACTATTTGGACTGTCTAGCCCCGGAAAATCCTCTACCCAACTTTTCTCATCAGGAAACACAGAGGGGTTCTCCAGGGAAACCCTGGCAGAAAGTAGAATAGCATTTCTCTGTTAAGTATGGAGAGACGGGCAGAATACATCAAAATACTCTGTCACCAAATGGACCCAGTATTTGCTGTGTTGTTCTGTAAACCCATACAATGTGAGGTAATGGATGACCAACTTAGTATTTCCACAATGCAAGAATGTCTTAATTCTTAAGAATTTAAATGATTTCCATTTGTTTCAAATACTTTACTGATCCATCACTATATTCTTGCTTCCTGAAAAATCTCTTTTGAATTTTAAAGAGCTTTAGGAATGCCCCTAGTAACATATTTTGGATGGACTTCAGATTATGCTGATATTATACAAGAGGAAATATGAAAAAAGGAAAACATGTTTCAATATTAACTACAAAATTCTTCCAGAAGCATAATTGTACCAGTGGATTTCAGTACCAATGTTGTGCAAAAGAAAACCATTTGTTTTCTGTCTTTGAAGGACTCCATCATTTTCCAAAAATCTGATTAAAAAATACACAAACTAGGCATACAAGAGCACAGCTAACAGACAACCGTCTTAGTACTTTTACATTGGCATGATTCGATTCAAAGCAAACTGAATCAAGAGAGTCTTTTCCATTGCCTGGATCAGCCCCATGCTGATATTATGGGAATGAAAAAACTAAAGTGGAATATATCATGGTAAACATTAACATTTCTTGCATTGTTCCACTATACCTCCCATGCCCACAGTCTGCTCCCTCTTCCACCTGGATGTGTGCTACATTGCACTAACCAAAAACAGAACCACTATCAATATTTTAGCAGTTACAATCTTGAAGTTTAGCAGTGTAGCATAATGTTTAAAGTTACAATCAAGTGGCACACATCATCATCAGGAATTCCACATGGTTAAATAGCTGTGCATCCCTTTGCAAACTGATTAACTTCTGTTTGAAGAGAAGCCAGCAATATAAGTATATGTTGAACAGGTTGCCCTGGGAAGAACTTCCCTTAGTGGGGGAACTGTAAGTCTTTTCTACATAAACATGCAGAAGGCAGGGCAGGGTGGCACCTTAGGGCACCTATACACATTCAGCAAGGCTGCTCTGATGTGCTGTAATTACAATGTGTGGGAGCAGTCTTGATTAAACCAGTCTGCTGGAGCATGGTAATTACCACGCTCCAGCAGACTCCAGCACATGTATAAATGCCCTTAGAGCCTAACTCAGGCAGAAAGGCGTATGCTTTCATAGGCAACGACCTACTTCTTCCAGTCCTATGAACGGATTTGCAGAGAGCAGGGGCACTAAATGGAAAGGAATAAAGTAATTCACACAAACACAGTGAACTTCTGGGCAAAGATTTATTATTCCAGTGTAAGCACTGTCTACTGGTTATCCAAGAACAAACTCTTACAAGCAAAATATGAACAAAATCCTAAGGAAGAACAAATAACCAAAATATATTTTATCCTTGAAAAGGGGAAAAAAAGTTTTTCCATGTATTTTACTAGTTTAATATCAAGCTTTGTTGCTGATATCAAGTTTCAATACAGTGTACTAAAAGAATCCTTTTAATATAAACAGTAGATCTCTGTACTATTTTAATAAACCAAGAAAGATGGCCAGAAACCCAAGGCTTGCAATTTCCTAAACTATAAACATGTAATTGGGAGTTGGCTGAACCAGCTCCACTGGGATATGAAATAACCATATAAAGACAAAGAAAGCCTATTGTAATCAGTAATGTGGAGTTAGAGCTGACTTCGCAAAAAGACTATTAACTGAGCCAGCAGAAGTTGGCAGCTACTTATGTGCAATTTGCTTTGCAAAGGAGGGACCTAGGAAAAAATTGGAATCTGTTTATTTTGTCTTTAAGAATTTTTTTGCTAGAGGTTAAGAAAGAGCTATTTTTGGTCATAACCAGACACCCAGAATCATCTTTTTTCTTCAGCAGTACTTCAACATCCATTCCAGATATCTATATAAACTTTAAACTACTTATTTTACAGAGAAGATTTTTTGTTTTTGGATTTTTTGTTTGTATTTTTTTAAAAGCAAGATTTACTTCCACTGTTCTCCAATGCTCGGCAAGCAATAAGGCAAGTCTATCCTGGTTATGTGG
>NW_017728994.1:38537527-38545414 GCF_001723915.1 Gavialis gangeticus | reverse complement strand
CAGATATCTATATAAACTTTAAACTACTTATTTTACAGAGAAGATTTTTTGTTTTTGGATTTTTTGTTTGTATTTTTTTAAAAGCAAGATTTACTTCCACTGTTCTCCAATGCTCGGCAAGCAATAAGGCAAGTCTATCCTGGGTATGTGGCTCCCATCATCATACTGTCCCATCTTTACCTGAATGTTTATAGCTTTATCCTTTCAGTTACCCTATATTATACCCATTTTACTGACAGGGTAACTGAGGCACTGAGTGATTTAACTGACCAACCCCAGAACTGAACCCATACCTTGAGTTTTGCCTTAATTACAAATGATCCTTCCTTCTCTCAACCCCTGAAATCACTAGCTACCTCCACCCACCCACCCACACACACACACACACACATACTTTGCAAAGATGACAAAGATCATAAGAAGTTAAAATTCCAAACATTTCTTTATACACGTCTTATAGAATATAATAAAGAAAGCCAGCACAATAACACAGAAGTTAGAAATCTGTAGCAGTTACTAAAATATCCTAGATAATGAAGATTATATCCATTCTTTTAGTACAGAACCTCTAGGAGAACATAAGGTTCTGTAGCTTTAAAGCTGAAATGTAATTATTTAGGACTTTTCCATAACAGTGGAAGGGGGAGCCATTTCTTTCTCCATATCAGAGTTTGATATTTGAATTACAGAGTTAATATTTAACAAGCTTCCTATCCCCATGAACTGAATGGTGCCAAGAGGCACAGTATATACTTAAAATGTACTGCAAGATGGCCCTAAAAAGGTCATCAGTTCAGAGGAGAAAAGCTTCAGAGAGCATCTGGGTTATCTGGTAAATATGTAAAGAGAAATGGACAGCATAATAGCTCAAAATTAAATCGAAGCTACGGTTGTAATTTCTGCTGAACAGAAGGTCATCTTTATGCTCTTTGAAAAAAAGAAATATCTAACTTATTAACTCCTCTTTTTTAACACTAATCAAATACATGAGAAAGGCAAATGTTATTAAAACCACTTGTTCAAGACCTTCCAGACAGATAATTTACTACCAACTCATTAAACTTTAGACTATGATAAAATCTCAGCATAGATTATGAGGAGGCCAAATATGAAAATACTGTTGTGAGTTTCTAGGACTAGCTATGCACTTTAACAAAGGCAAAGTTACCCTATGCATACATACCTTCAATGGGGAAATGCTGCTCCTCACATTTTGACATATAACAAAATTGTAAATACTAGCATTTACTGAACGTAGTACTTTTTCTCCATAGGTCCTAATGCACCTTACAAATGGAGGTAAATAATATTATTCCTTTTCTACCACTGGGAAAAAGTACGAAACCAAGACCTGAGGAGCTACCATTTTAAATGTACTTGCTAATCTTTTCACCTTGGTTCCTGGCCCTTGACCATATGTTTCCTTAGAATCAGGATGTACTGTCCTGCATGTCAAAAGATGATCCAGCTGGGTCTAGTGCTACTTTGGCTCCAAGGAACATGAAGGGAATTTGGCTGCTAGCTACTTAGTCACCTCAAACTGTACATATGTTGCCTGAAACTGGAGCCAGGGAGTAGGCCAGATGCCCAGCCACAGCTAGTGTGGAAGAACAACCCACATTTTGAAACCCTATCATGCGCAGTGCCACAGGGATGGTCTAGTAGGCTCCAGGGACCCAGAGTGGTCCGGCCTGCCCTCTCTTGATGTCTCAGATGCCTCCTTGCCTGCTACAGCTTTGATGGTAATGATAGTTTAGAAGTAGGCCTGACCTCAGTTCAGTCAAAAGGGACAAACTTCACTGCCTCTCCCTCTACATTCATATTACTAGGCCTGCTCTCACTCAGGACCATACAGAGTTTGAGAATTAGGGGACCTCACCCCATTCTCTCACCCACTCCTTAGACTTCTCAGCCCTAATCAGCCTGTCAGGCTCATCAGAGTCTAAACCAGGGGTGGGCAAAATGTGGCCCATGCGCCGGATGCGGCCCACCAGGCCATTCTATCTGGCCTGCGGGGCCCCTAAAAAATTTAGAAAATTAATATTTATCTGCTCCTGGCTGCCTGTCATGCAGCCCTCAGTTGCTTGTCAAAACTCAGTAAACGCCCTCCGCCTAAAATAATTGCCCACCCCTGGTCTAGACCAACATTTCCTGGAGCTCTCTGACCCACTCAACAGCTCTCCCAGGTGCCCAAGCCCCAAACAACCCCTAAACAGACCACATGCTTCTTTCCAGAGTGCTTTCAGCTGCCTCAGGCCTGGGACTAGGATAGAAATTATACATAAACCAGTTTAGTTGATCAGGAATCAATTTAAACCTGTAACAGAACAGAAGTTCAGTGCACATAAACCACTTTCAAAATGGCTGAAACCAGTTTAAGATAAACCTGGTTGGATGTAGTACCAGACTTAACTGATTTAGGTCAAACTGGTTTATGGCACTTCTGTCCCAGACCCCCTCCCAATTCAAGTTAACTTCTAATCCTCTAGCATCCCAGGATGCTATGCAGTCCTGGGCTATGCTGTAGTGGAGAAGGGCTGGCCCCACTCCCAGCTGTCAGCAGGGGCTTTTCCAACCCCTGGAGCTGGGAGCCAGGCTGATTCCCCCAGCCCTGCCCCCTGCTCGGCTGGGTGACTGCCCTGGCTCCTGGCTCAGGCAGGGGAGTAAGTCCCCCACTGTACGTTTTCCCCTCCCAGGCCCCCCACCAGGCACAGCTCAGCTGGGGGGCCAGAGCTGGGGTGAGCATTTTTCCTTTCCACTCCCTCTTCAGCTGGCCAGCCAGCCAAGGATTGGGTAGGGCTGGGTGATCAGCTCAGTTCCCAGCTTGAGTATGGGGAGTAAAGCCCTCACTGTGGGCTTTCCCCCTGCCTCCACCAGGCACAGCTCAGCTGGGGTCCAGCGCCATGTGTGCGAGGGGGATTTTCCCCCCCATCACTCTCTCATCTGTCCTGCTGGACATGCAGGACAGTATATCCTGATTCTAAGGAAAAATATGGTCAAGGGCCAGGAACCAAGGTAAAAAGATTAGCGAGTACATTTAAAATGGTAGCTGCTTAGGTGACTGGCCCAGCTTCTGGCTTCTAGCTCAGGTGAGGGGAGTAAAGCCCCCAAGGAGGGCTTTCCCCCTACTTGCGCTGAGCACAGCCTGGCTGGGGGTTCGGAGCCAGGTGGGGAGGGGGACATGCATTTTCCTTCCCACTCCTTTCTCAGCTGGTCTGGCAGCCAAGGAGGGGCATGGCCAGGTGATTGGCCTGGCTCCCAGCTTGGGTGGGAGTGGGGAGTAAAGCCTGCACCGTGGGCTTCATCCCCACCTGCTGTCTCTATAGATATAAATAGCTGACTTAGCTCATAGCACTATGAATCACAATCTGTGGTGTTGACAATATATTTGACCTGAGCAAGCTTCGCAGCCAGATTCAATGTCAGCGTACGAAAGGCGCTTGTTGGCTTAAATAAAGTTTTAATTCTTCAACAAGCTTAGAGGATAACTGGAGGGCACCCAGATGCCCACAAGGAGAAAGCAGAGGGAGAAGACAGTGTTTTGTGAGCGACAGATTGCTACTTCAGAATAAAGTAAAAATAATTGAATTGGAGAAATTATATAAAAATATCTACAAAGATACAAGAATTCAATTTAGGATACTGGTCGTTAGTTTTTAGTTTATCAGAAAACATGAAGGGGTCTAATTTCCAGAAACTAAAGACCTCAGACATTCTGAAAATTGCATACTTTATTGTTTCTCAAATTGGTCACCCAAAACTCAACAACCTTAAAATAACTAGTTGCTTTTGAAAGTTAGTGTATGTAAAAATTAGGTGATTGAATTACTTTATTCTCATCTTGCCTTAATTTACAGTACCAGACATCTACAAAATAATTAGGCAGACTTCAATGAAGGAAACTTGGACTCAATTGGTCAAATTCACTTCAAGTATATTATTTAAAGAATAAATTTGGCTCAAATGGTTGCAAACTTACAATGTTAGCAGTTAGATTAATTCATGGAATGTATAACTTAAAAAAAATCACAAAATAAGTACATATATATAGTTTTTAATAGATACCTATTTGTAAATAGTGCAAAAAAATTGTCATGCTAAATCAGATGTTGGATTGATCATGCTGTAATTTTTTTGTGGTTAGTATACTCAAGATCCCAGTGCTACTGAATTTCATTGTTCAGTTTCAGTTCTTTTTCAAATTGAACATTTGTATTGGTAGCACTGTTGACAGTTGCCAAATACAAGTGTGATCCAAAGCTCATAAAAGTCAGTGGGAATTTTATCACTGACCTTGTCCCAAAACTTTTATATGATTTTTTAACAGTATGAGTGGCAGTGTTGTCACTGCCTTTGTTTCTGCAAAGCTGCTACAAGCTTTGCAAATCTAAAAGGTTCTAAATATTTATAGGTATGCTTTTCCAAAACAATTTTTTCAGTATACGAAGTTCACATAAAAAGTAAATATTTCTGTGAGGATTATGGTTACTGTTGTTTTTTTGTTTGTTTAAAGAAAAACAAGAATCTAATATTCCCTATGTTTGCTTAAGTAATTAATATTAAAAGAGGCAGAATTCTCTAACAATTAGGACACAGGGACTTGAAAGTCATAAAATTTAGGTCCTCTTCTCAACCTTACCACTATTGACATAACGTTACTCATTTCATGGGAATTCTCTGAATTTCTTACACATCTGTGTGGATTTTCCAAACCTTGTTCAAATACGATGACTTTCTCTTTGAGCACTTTAAATACAAAAACTCTTCTACCATCAAAACCTGTAGCAAGTAAGTACCAAAATCAAGAATAAAACATAACTAAATAAAGCTGCAGTATTCAAAAGGGCTAAGCAGAAGGAATGACTGAGAGGAGAGATAAGTATGCCCTGACTGATGTGCAAGAACTATGCCAAGCTGCCATTTAAAATGTTTTCTCTGTAAATTTTACAAATACTAGTTTTACATAAAGTTTGTATTTCAGTTGCCTAAGTAGAATTATTATACAAGTTGTGGATTGCTGTCTGAAATATTGGAAAGTAACTGGCAGCAATTATTTAAGAAACTGCACATAGATATAAATTTCCTAACTTGGCTCCTGATATAAGAAAAATATCTGTTATTTTCTAGGACTACATAATCAAGCAGGAGATCAATGACATCTGATGAATTCATCATAATTCATTGCTTCCTTTTGTTTTTCAAAATATTCTTTGTATTTTTTTTAATGAATAAGGTCATTTTGGCTTGCTATCTTGTGCATTATTCAGCAACCTTTTTTTTAAAAAAAAAAAAAGATGATGATTTTTAGTTACCATAGTCTGGTTATTCTCATGCGTCTCATGGAATATTTTCTCAGGTGCCAACTCTTTCCATCACCCTCATGGATTCTCTCTACACTGTGCCTGGGCAGGGTGACTGCTTCTAGGGTGATGTGAATGATTGATTTTTAAGTTCAGCCAGTGCCTTAAAAGAATAACAATAAAAAATGTGGTTCAAATTAAACCAGAAGTGAAAATTTGCAGAGTGGCTCCCAACCTTACCAAAATTAATAAAAGCAAACAAATAAAACCCAAACAAAACCCCCCAAAAACCTTTTTATTCTGGATCAAACAAAAAGTTATAGTTTGATTTGGGCATCCTTAACAAAGATGAAGCAGTAGGCACCATTTCCCAAATCTTGGAGAAGCTGATCCTCTTTTATCTAATAGCCCAGTGATTAGGCCACTCACCCAGGATCCAAGTTCAAATCAAAGGCCTTATGAAGAGAGGCTGAGAGCTATGGGACACTTCAGTCTGGAAAGGCACAGACTCAGGAGGGACCTGGTGGCTGCCTATAAGTACACAAGGGGTGTTCTTCAGGATCTGGGAGAACCGTCTGTTTGCCAGAGCGCCCCAAGGAAAAACAAGGACCAACAGTCATAAATTCCTTCAAGACTGTTTTAGTCTGGACATAAGAAAAAATTTCTTTACTGTCCGAGTCCCCAAGACCTGGAATAGACTCCCTCCAGATGTGGTGCAGGCACCTACTCTGGACATATTCAAGAAACGCTTGGATGCTTATCTTGCTGGGGTCCTTTGACCCTAGCTGACTTCCTGCCCCTGGGGCAGGGGGCTGGACTGGATGATCTCCAAGGTCCCTTCCACCCCTAACGTCTATAAAAATCTATGAAATCTACCCTCTGTCTGATTCAGAGAAAGGCTCTGAGCCAAGGTCTCCTGCCTTTCAGATTTCCCTATCCAGCAGACAATGGGGTACTCTGAAGCTGGTTCTCTCAAGCTCTTCTCTTGAAGCTGCTCCTCTTTGTACAACATAGCTAAATATTTGTTGGTAGACAGAATGACTAGCCTAAACTGTTTACTAAAAATACTGTCACACAGCTCTAGACAAACATACCTGAGCTAGCTTTACATAGTGTAGGTACTGACAGCAGTGAAGTGCAGAAGCATGGGCTTCAGAGTGAGCTGTACAGGCCCATCCGTGCTTGTTGAAGTCTGTACTGCCACAGCTACATTCCTGTTGATGCCCAAGACAGCTAAATTACTGTAGCTTGGCTATGCCTACCTGTGTTATTAAGCCTTTAATGGCAGTGTACTTATACCCTCTGATCCTTCCAATTCTAAATACAAAATGGAATAAGAGAAGGGTTTTAATCTTCATTCAGTGTAATAGTCACTAGATGACCCCAAGGAGAAAGATTATGGACAGTGCAATGAAATCATTCTTCCTTAATGGCACTCAGATATGGCAGCTACGGAGGCCATGCAAGTATATGAGAGAGACAGTAAGGAAGAACTATTCTAATATATGAAAACCAATTGGAGCTGAACACTACTGATCTTAGTCAGAGCAGCATGACAATAAAGATGGAGTTACAGTAACTTTTTCAGCTAAAAATAATATTTTTGAGTTAAACTTCTATAAATCATTCATATGTTTGCACAAGGATGAAAACTAACTAGACTGCAGGCTCTCTCTTCTTTCTCATTAAACATGGACAAATCTTGACTGGCAGGTCTTTGTATGACAAATGACATACAAATGACATACAAATGACATGACAAATCTGCACAGAGGAACAGATTTCTTAGGACATTAAAGGGCACTGGAACCACTTCATGACACTTGCATCACTTTCATTCCTCTTGGACAGGGAGGATCTCCATATTCATGAATCAACTGATCACAACTACTGAAATTCAACCACTGACCCCCAGTGCAAATACTCATCTGCAGTCATTCCATCCTAACTCTGTGGATGAAGGATGTGTGAACACCTACATGACAGTATCACATCAGTTCTTCTTGGGCCAGGCCCATCTTGAGACACAAAAAATTGGGTAAAGTTTGCCAAAACAGCATGCAAATTGTTGTGGATCATCCATGTGATTTGTCAAGAGCAGCATTTGTCTTTCATTTTTCTTGACCAGTTTATAAAAACAGCAGCTCTTGATAGATTTCATAGACATTAGGGCTAGAAGGGACCTCAGAAGATCATTGAGTCTAGCCCCCAGGGCAGGAAGTCAGCTGGGGTCATAGGAACCCAGCAAGAAAAACATCAGGTTTCTCTTGAAGTCATTCAACGTAGGTACTTGAACCACCTCCGGTGGCAAGCTATTCCAGACCTCGGGGGCTTGGACAATAAAGAAGCTCTTCCTTATGTCCAGCCTGAAATGGTCTTGCAGGAGTTTATAACCGGTCTACCTTGTAATCCCTTGGGGTGCTTTGGTGAACAAACGTTCCCCCAGATCCTGGTGAACACCCCTTATAAACTTACAGGTGGCCATCAGGTTGCCCCTGAGCCTGTGCTTTTCCAGGCTGAAGAGTCCCATGGCTTTCAGCCTGTCGTCGTAAGGTCTGTTTTCCTGACCTCTGATCATACGTGTGGC
>NW_017728994.1:38529906-38532527 GCF_001723915.1 Gavialis gangeticus | reverse complement strand
CACATCCTTTTTGAATTGTGGAGCCCAAAACCGGACGCAGTACTCCAGCTGCGGCCTCACCAAGGCTGAGTACAAGGGGAGAATGACATCCTGGGATTTACTTGAGAAGCATCTATAGATGCAAGCTAGCGTTTTGCTTGCTTTACTGGCTGGAGCATCATATTGCAGGCTCATGTTCATCATGTGGTCAATCCTGACCCCCAAGTCATTCTCATATGTAGTGCTAGTAAGCGTAGCACTGCTGAGCCTATAGACATGCTGCAGGTTTTTCCTCCCAAGGTGGAGAATCTTGCATTTTTTGGTGTTACACACTATCAGGTTCTCATCTGCCCATTTACTGAGCCTGTCAAAGTCAGCCTGCATCGCCCTCCTGTCCTCAGGTGTGGATGCTTTACCCCAAAATTTGGTATCATCGAACTTGGCCAGTCTGCTTCTGACTCCAATGTCCACATCATTAATGAAGATGTTGAACAAAATATGTCCAAGGACAGAGCCTTGAGGGACCCCACTGGTCACAAGGCACCATGATGATTGACTTCCGTCAACCACCACCCTCTGGGTCTGACCACGGAGCCAATTCCCAAGGATCATGGTGGACCCAAGGCTGCACTTGGCCAAAAGGTGATCATGGGATACCAGATTGAAGGCTTTTTTAAAGTCGAAATATATGACATCACTCTCTTCCCCCTTGCCCAGGTGACAGGTCACCTGGTCGTAAAAGGAAATAAGATTGGTCAAGTACAACCTACCCAAAACAAACCCCTGCTGGCTGTCCCTCAGGGTGTTGCCATCAGCCAATCTGTTAAGAATGGCCTCCTTGATGATTTTTTCTAAGACCTTCCCTGGGATAGAGGTAAGGCTGATGAGCCTGAAGGTTGGAGGCAAAATGTTCGGGCGTTTGCTGAAGATAGGCACCACACTGGTCTTCTTCCAATCATTGGGCACTTCACTACAGCACCAGGAGCTCTCGAAGATCTGTGCCAGGGGCTGAGCTATTGTGCTAGCCAGCTCCTTGAGTACTCTGGGGTGTAAATTGTCAGGGCGGGCTGACTTGAAGGTGTCCAGCTTCTTAAGCTGTTCCTTCACAAGGTCAGCAATGATGGAGGGCAAGGAACCACTCTCACTTAGACGTCCCTGTTCCATAATGGGCAGGGGCATCCCATGGGACTTGTAAAAGACTGACGCAAAGAACCCATTTAGCAATTTGGCTTTTTCCTCGGCGTTGGTCATCAGTTCTCCCTTTTTGTTTAGCAGGGGTCCAATGTTGCCCTTACTTTTCCTCCAGCTCCCCACATATCTGAAAAAGGACTTTTCATTGTCTTTCATACTTATAGCCAGTTGGAGTTCCATGGCAGCCTTGGCTTTCCTGGTTTGCTCCCTGCAGGTCTGGACCAGTGCAGAGTATTCCTTCTTGGAGGTGGATCCCCTCCTCCCTCCTTTGTAGGTCTGTCTTTTTAGACGCAGGAGGACCGCTAGTTCCCTGGAGCGCCAAGAGGGTTGCTGTGCCCTCTTGCTGTCTTTTTTTTGAGATAGAATAGCCTTAGCTTGTGCATCTAGGATAGCTCCCTTGAGGAGCAACCACTCTTCCTGGACTCCCCTCCCTTTGGGGTCATGGTTCCTTAGGGCCTCACCAACAAGTCTCCTGAGCTTGTTGAAGTCAGCCCTCCTGAAGTCGAGGACCTCTGTACTTCTGACTGACTTGACAGCTTTTCGGGAGATGGTGAAGGTGATCAGCTCATGGTCGCTGTCACCCAGCTTCCCTTCAATCATTAGGTCACTGATTAGGTTGGCCCTGGTTGCCAGTACGAGGTCAAGCAGCGCTTTGCCTCTTGTTGGCCCGTAGACTTCTTGAGTCAAATAGAGCTCATCAACGCACATGAGGAAGCTTTGCGACCATTTGGATTTGGATTTGGCTGAGTGCTCTTCCCACGAGATGTCTGGGTAGCTGAAGTCCCCTATGACAGCCACAGACCAGGAGCATACATCCTCAGCCAATTCCCTGGCAAACTCCTGGTCAAGCTCTTGATTCTGGGAGGGAGGTCTGTAGTAGACTCCCACCATTGTATCTCCTGTGCCGTGTTCCCCACGGATTTTAACCCAGAGGGTCTCTAGTTGTCCACCCTGGGTGCTGATGTTGGCTTGTAGGGACACCTTGACATAGAGAGCTACACCTCCACCCCTTTTGTCCACTTGCTGTCTCCTGTACAGAGTATAGCTGTCTATACCCGTGGTCAAGTCATGGGTGGAGTCCTACCAGGTCTTCGTTATCCCTATGACATCATAATTATTTGTTGAACAGGAGGACAAGTTCCTCCTGTTTGTTCCCCAAGCTCCTGGCATTGGTGTACAGGCATGCAAGTGTCCCTTTGGGGGTCTGCAGCTTGCTTTAGGGCTGGGGCAGGGGTAGGCTCCCTTAAGTGCCTTGGCCTGCTGGCTTTGCAAGGGTTGCTAGGTTTGTTTGTTTTTTTAAAGTATAAAATACAGGGTGCATATGGACATTTGAGGAGGTTAGATTGAGTTAAAAATGTCTACCTGATTTAAGATGAGCTGGGATGGGTGGAGGGGTGCTAGCAGAGGGGACTTGAGGAGGATCAGGGGGCAAGCGGCTCTGGGAGAGATGG
>NW_017728994.1:38528596-38529831 GCF_001723915.1 Gavialis gangeticus | reverse complement strand
TTGTTCATTGGGGGTGGGGGCAAGGCCTGAGGGGGCTAAAAATAGCCCAGTGCCAGGGTGTGGATAGGGAAAGTACAGTTGTGGGATTGGAGCCAATGGCTGGGCTTTCCCAGCTCCATGGCTGCGCTGGGAACTATACAGAAGTTCAGTTAGATTGGTCTCATTGGACCTGATCTCAGTTACAGTACCTCAAAAGTACAGTTAGCTTAGATCGGGCCACTCAGATTGATCTAAGTGTCCTGAACTTCTGTACAATTTACACTTCAATCCATTTAACCAGGGATTGAAATGTAAGGTCTGCACCTGGGCAAACTAAGTTAGATAGGTGGCCATTTTTAATATGCTCTAACTTCCCTGTATGTATCCACAGTGACTAGTCATGAAAAAAAAATCATGTTTTGGCTTATCTGTTTTTACTGCCAGACTATAGGCCAGAATTCAGCGTGCAGTGGGGCAGGATGGAATTGGTATTTATGTATTGAAAGGGAATAGAAGCAAATTTGGGGTCTATGGAAACTCCAGAAATCAAACATAACATCTAATTTACTTCAGTTTCTTTTCTGTCACAAATCAGATGGTACTTGTTTTGGAAACTAAGGGCTCCTATGCATGTGCAGGGAGGCTGCTCTGACGTGCTATAATTACAGCATGTCAGAGCAGACTTGATTAATCAATGCCATGCTCCAGCAGACTCCAGTGTCATGTGTATCAGTGTCACCACACTGAAAAATGGTGGTGGGGAACTTTAAACAAAAGCTGGTTGGAGGAACTTTAGTTCAAAGCACCCCACTGCCATTTTTTCAGTGTGGGGACACTGATACACATGATGCTCTGGGTGTTTTTAATTAGTGCAGCTCTTGGAGCTGTGGTAATTAAAGCGTCCCCTCCCTCCCCACTTCCCAGAGCACGTCTATAAACAACCTAAGTTGTGGGTGAAATCAAACACTTAAGGCATTTGCTAAATTCTTTTAGTCTCATGGTATGAGTTAGTAAACCAATGACATTGGTCACCTGTTACTGTTCTTCCTTCTTAAGAACTGGTCAGTCTGGGCAATGCAAACTTTACAAGATGAAAATAAATCAAGCTTCTTCAGTACATTTGGGTAGTTGCTGACTCATGATTCAAGATTCTCAATAGTTTTCATTTGGCACAGTGTGCATCCTAAGAAGTTGAGGCAAATTGGTAAAACTAGGTATTAGTCTTTCATTGCCATTAAAACAGAACTAGTACTGGA
>NW_017728994.1:38520369-38528387 GCF_001723915.1 Gavialis gangeticus | reverse complement strand
CCACAGGGAGGATTGAGGGGGGCTTGCAGGGGGGACTTGGGGCTCTCCCCCACCCCATGGGAAAAAGGGCTATTTTTAGTCCCCCAACCTTCCCCCCCCAGACAATGCCCTGGTGAACCAGCGTCGCATTCTTCCTGCCTCTCCCTCCACCCCAACTTACTACCTTGGCTCCCAGCATCAGCAAATACCAGTAAAACTGGCACCAGGAGTGGCTCTCAGGATGGGGGAATTTGTTGGGCTTGGGGGGAGGAAGGGGGAGGGTTTGTTCATTGGGGGTGGGGGCAAGGCCTGAGGGGGCTAAAAATAGCCCAGTGCCAGGGTGTGGATAGGGAAAGTACAGTTGTGGGATTGGAGCCAATGGCTGGGCTTTCCCAGCTCCATGGCTGCGCTGGGAACTATACAGAAGTTCAGTTAGATTGGTCTCATTGGACCTGATCTCAGTTACAGTACCTCAAAAGTACAGTTAGCTTAGATCGGGCCACTCAGATTGATCTAAGTGTCCTGAACTTCTGTACAATTTACACTTCAATCCATTTAACCAGGGATTGAAATGTAAGGTCTGCACCTGGGCAAACTAAGTTAGATAGGTGGCCATTTTTAATATGCTCTAACTTCCCTGTATGTATCCACAGTGACTAGTCATGAAAAAAAAATCATGTTTTGGCTTATCTGTTTTTACTGCCAGACTATAGGCCAGAATTCAGCGTGCAGTGGGGCAGGATGGAATTGGTATTTATGTATTGAAAGGGAATAGAAGCAAATTTGGGGTCTATGGAAACTCCAGAAATCAAACATAACATCTAATTTACTTCAGTTTCTTTTCTGTCACAAATCAGATGGTACTTGTTTTGGAAACTAAGGGCTCCTATGCATGTGCAGGGAGGCTGCTCTGACGTGCTATAATTACAGCATGTCAGAGCAGACTTGATTAATCAATGCCATGCTCCAGCAGACTCCAGTGTCATGTGTATCAGTGTCACCACACTGAAAAATGGTGGTGGGGAACTTTAAACAAAAGCTGGTTGGAGGAACTTTAGTTCAAAGCACCCCACTGCCATTTTTTCAGTGTGGGGACACTGATACACATGATGCTCTGGGTGTTTTTAATTAGTGCAGCTCTTGGAGCTGTGGTAATTAAAGCGTCCCCTCCCTCCCCACTTCCCAGAGCACGTCTATAAACAACCTAAGTTGTGGGTGAAATCAAACACTTAAGGCATTTGCTAAATTCTTTTAGTCTCATGGTATGAGTTAGTAAACCAATGACATTGGTCACCTGTTACTGTTCTTCCTTCTTAAGAACTGGTCAGTCTGGGCAATGCAAACTTTACAAGATGAAAATAAATCAAGCTTCTTCAGTACATTTGGGTAGTTGCTGACTCATGATTCAAGATTCTCAATAGTTTTCATTTGGCACAGTGTGCATCCTAAGAAGTTGAGGCAAATTGGTAAAACTAGGTATTAGTCTTTCATTGCCATTAAAACAGAACTAGTACTGGAATAATAAGAGTTAAACTTGTGTTAATTTTCTGTTCCTTTCTAGTCCAATATTAAGGGACTCAAATAAATTTCAGGAAGTTTATAGGAAAACTCTCATTATTTTTAACATTTTTCTCTAACATTTTTAGTTATAAACTTCAAATGTATTGCACATACTGAAATGCTGGCTTCAGTGTATGGAAAATACTTCTGTAGCGAGCTAAAGGACCAGAAGGTAAGCACATGTATGTTTTTCCTGGGCTCTGATATGGACTACCCTCACTAAGACTGGGGAAGTCACAACCCTGCTACCACCTGTAAAAGTAAAGATAACAAATACCCACTTGAGATGTTAATCAATCCTCCTGATGCCTTGAAGATGCAAAGTACTAACTCTGCAGGATATTATTTCAAGCATAACTCATTTCTATGATTCATGACAAAGTAGCAATGACTCATGATAGCTAAAATTAAAATTTTAATATCTGTACATATACATTTTTAAATTCTGTTTAAATTAAAGCATTACTTTAAAGTCTTTGCAGTTCCTTAGGTGTAGGAATACTGTCTCAAAAGGCCTTATTTGTTGTCTATAACATTTTTCATACTACTGTAACTTGAGATTTCTTTGCTCGGAACAAATAATATTCAGTGACTGTATGATGAAGTACTGACCTTTTATGCAATACTTCCTTCCACAATCGTTATAATATCACCCCTCTGAACTTAGCAAAGACTTGGTTCACACATTATTAAATGTTTTTCACTTGTAATCTAAAAAGCTACATGACAAAATATTTGCTTCAGCAGCTTTCTCCTTCCATCTTAGACCTGAGAAACACAAACTGATGGTACCAACAGCTCACAGCTACCTCCCTGTCTTACTGATCATCTGCTGATAGTGTTCATACTTTTTGATTTTCAGGCTGAAAACACATTGAAACATAATTCAGTCAAAAGTTATTATTGTGTTATCAAGAACAGTCAAACACAGAAGAGATGTAAATGCAAAATCCAGCATAAGAACATTATGTGCAGTCCTGGCTTGACTGCAACAACCTTGAATAAATCCTTAAAACCCCCTCACCCCCAAAACAAAGACTACTCTGTAAACAGCCTCACTGCCTCTGAAGAGACGCACCATGGAATCATATATGAGCTACTTTAAACATTTGGTTGCTTGGGAGACCTATGGCCACTGACCTGCTAATCTCAGCAATTTTTTCAAAGGTTCTGCTAACCCAGGGGTGCATAAAATACGATCCGTGGGCCGTATCCGACCTGCAAGGCCATTCTATCTGGCCTGCGGGACCCCTAAAAAATTTAGAAAATGAATATTGATCTGTCCTTGGTTCCTGTCAAAAGTGACAGGAACCAGGGGCAGTAGGACCCAGGGGAAGCCCTGGAGAGCTCATGCAACAGCAGGGCCTGCCCAGTCCTGCCCTGCCCCCTGAGCTGCCTGGAACCATGTGACTGCCCTGGCGTGGGAAACTCAGGTAAGGGTTTGGGGAGGACCCTACTTAGGGAAGGGGCCCAGGGAAAAGCTGAGCATGGGGAAAAGCAGCCCCTCCCCTGCACTGTGCTCCCTGCTGCAGCTACTCAAAGCCCATGTAGGGCCCATGCTCAGCACCAGTTCCTTCCCTGCCAGCAAGCAGGGGATCGGGGCTGCACACTGTCCACTGCCTGTACCGCAGGGCTGGGGGGACACTGGGAGTGAGCGGGTGCACGGGGCCCACACTGGTGTCCCGGGGCCAGTGCCGGCAGGGCCCAGAGCAGGGCGGCAGGGGTACAGGGTCCCGGCTGGCAGGGGCTCTATGGAGCCGGGCCAGCTCCCCCCTCTCCCTGCTGGTGCAGCCCAGCCTGGCTCCACAGACCCCTGCCAGCCTGCACCCCACTCTGGACCACATCAGTGCTGGCCCTGAGACATTGGTCCCAAGACATTAGGACGTTGGTCCCAAGACGGTGACCAGGGGGCGGGGCACCTGTCGAGGGGCGAGGCTACTCATGTGGCCCTCGACAGCTTGCTAAAGATGGGTAAGTGGCCTTCCACCCAAAATAATTGCCCACCCCTGTGCTAACCCCTAAGCTCAAGTTCTTCAGCGGCTCAAAAGCAAACTACAGAAGCAGAATATTCAGAGGACTCCAATTAGTATCCACAGCTTTCACAGACCTGACCAATAGTACAACACAATAGTGGTACCAGTGCTTTGGTAAAGGTACAAACTGTACCCTCTTAAAAAAAAAAAAACAAAAAAAACCAACCCCCCAAACAGCCACCTTAGCAGAATGACATCAATAGTGGAGCTCAGTAGGACTACGCAGGGTATGCGTATGGGCCAGCCTTAGGCCCCATCTACACATTACACTTAAGGCGTGATTAGCTAGTTAATCATGCCTTAAGTGGTCACCTGGCCACTTGTTCAATTAAAGGCATGATAAAAAGAGGAATAAGCTACATAGTTATTTCATAAAATAGGCATAACAACTTGGTAGCTGCTTCCTACCACACTGTTATCTGAATGGGTGCCCAAGGGCCACAGTGCCTGGGAGCCTTATCAGCTGATCAGAGCTCCCAGCTGGGGGGTCCGATGTGCACTCCTGAGCCTGGGAGCTCCCAGCTGACAGGGCTACCAGCCACTGCTGTGATCCTGCAGCCAGAGGAGCACCCGACACACCCCCATAGCTGGAAGACCAGCTGCTGAAATCTCTTAGCTGCATAGTGTGCCTCCACAGCTAGGAAATCACAGCAGCTGCAGTGTCCCAAACATGGGGGAAAGGATCCAATCCACATCCCCATGAAGGTGTGATGGGATTCAATTTGTGATCCTATAATTATGCCACATGGGAATGACAGGAGGCATGGCAGGAGGTGCAATTGTATGGGTTGCTGTAATGTGCCTGGTGCTGTAGCAGCAAAGTCACCTCCCTTCGCCCCCTCTGGCCTCTCAGGGTCCCACCTTGTTATCTTGCCTGCTATGTTATGCCTTGATGTTATGATTTGACAGGGAGGCTGCCCCTAGAGAGCAAAGAGGGTTTTGGGTGGCAAGCCATTGTCTGGGCTGAGGGCCCCTGGCCTTGGTCCACTTTACTGTAGCTGGCTCCTTTCGCCCAACGTCCACTGTACCATAGGCTTCTGGGTCTCAGCTCACCCCTCATGGGCTCTGGACCACTCAGCCCCCTGGTCTTGCCCCTCATTGGCTCTGGGTTCTTTGGCCCCTTGGTCTTGCCCCTCATGGACTTGAGTCCTCAGTCTTTTCTCTCTGGTACCACCGTCTTTGACAAACAGCAGCCCTCCTTGTAAACTGTTTAGGCTTCTGCCCCCACACAGCCTACCAGGTCCAAGACCCTGGAAGGGCTCTATGATGGCTGCCTCTGCAGCACGCCTCTGACCTCCAATCCACCCCTGTCAGTCACATCCAGTCTTCCACTATTTAAGCATAATAAAAAATATAAGCATCTGCTCCAAAAAAATAAGGCTTCCACCTGGGGTCAATCCAACACCATGGTAGTGCTGCAACACAGGCTCAAAACATTTATCAGCTGCAGTCTGGTGATGCAAGGGCCCCCACAGCAACCAGTCAATGAGCGGGGGGGGGGCCATGCAGCCACTCTCTCCCAGAAGTGGCTATGCTGCTTCATCCAGCGGTCCCACTCCCTTCCAGTGCTCCTGCCTGCCCCCCTGCCCATCACCTAAGCGAGGGGTGTGGCCTGTCAGGAGGTTCACCAGGACTCTCAGGGGGTGCATGTGCACTCCTGTGCACCCCCTACACATTGCCACTGTTAATGGGGTAGGGGCTTTGTTACAATCATACATTAGCTACCATCATGCCTTTACCTGCATGTGTAGACATGCCCTTAGTTATCCCAGGAATAGTTCAATGAAGGTAGGATGCTGCAGTGTTTCAGTTAAGGGAATACCCACTCAGATTTATCACTTAGGTGCCACAATGGTGTCAAGGCTACCCATCTTTCGCATAGTCAGAGAGTTGATTCAGAAAGCCAAAGACCTAGATTCCGGGTTCATCTGAGACTAAGGAGATTCAACCAACATCTCTCAACTCCCTGGGAAGTATTTTTATTGTCAGGTTAGGACAACCTGGGAATACCTACCTTCCATCTCTTCTATTGACCTGGTCATGTTCAGGGGCCAAATTAGAATTAGAATTTTGGAAAGGAGCATGGAGATAGTGTGGTGCATCATCACATAACAGAACACCTATTTTTTTCCAGTTAAAGAGAAACTAGAAGCCTTGCTAATATGCTAGGGGCCCAGGACTATATTATTCAGCTTAAGATCAAAGCATAACCAAATTTAATTTTTTTGCACTAATTGCTAGATTTAGGGGCGATGCATAGGGGTGCACATGCCCCCCTTGTGTGTGGTGGTGCACCCCCTGCAAAAAAGCATCGCCAACACTGCTGGCAGTGCCTGCAGGCAGTCGCCACTCACCACACCGCTGCCAACACTGCTGGCGGCGTCTGTGGCCCATCAGCAATCCCCACTGGCCGCCGCCATGGGTGGCACCTGTGGGTGGTTGCTGACCCCTGGTCGGTGCTCGCCACCCTCACTGCCACCGACAGTGCCGCTGGTGTCTGTGGCAGCTCCCTGCTCACTACCACTGCACTCCCACTGCTACGGTCCCACTGCTGCCATCACAGCCGTGCCCCTCGAACTGCTGGGGGCATGCACCATTCATGGCTAGATTATCTATTACTTTTTAAAAACTTAACAAACTAAGGAAAAAAGTAGTCAAAAGAAATTATTTTATTAGTCCTTTAAGTCATTACAATTAAAGGTGCATCTCTCATTCAGATCCGTAAAATGAAATCTAGCCTTCTTGAGCATCTTGACATTGCATCCAGTGCTTCGCTGATGGTTAATTCCATACCTGAGTTAACGTTTTCCTGAGTTAATACTGCCACACCTGAGTCAAGGTGTTTTCCTTGAGCTAAAAACAGTCTGTGGGGCTCTGAAATCAGAGATACGTTACTAGGAATGGTTAACAGATAGCAGAATTGCAGAATAAAGGATAGCTTGATTAAAGGAACTTCAAGCCCATTAAAAAGGAGAGTCATTAACACCTGTGGAGTGAAGATAGATTAGTAAGAATCAGGTAGATTCTAATGAGCCATGAAGTCAATGGACTCCTTCAGCCCTACTTCAGTAGAAATGCTGCTGCCCCTCCCAGGCAGTAGATTTTAGAGTTTGGGTGCAGCAGGAATCAAAGTGGGGTGAAAGTGCACCTCTGCACCCCTCTGAATCTGCCCCTGCTCATGCTTATCAGAGAAAGGAGAGGTATCACACATGCTTTTGACTGTGGCATGACAGCAACTATTGAAGGAGTAATCCTCAAAGTACATGCCATTTCATGGTTAACACAGTAACAATCTTGTTCCTCAGAAGACATTTGCTTGGTTAAAAATTGTTTTGCTGCTTAATGCTTTATCAAGTTGTAGCATAAATATTGTTTACTTCTGCTTTCAGTATACTGCACGTGAGAAAATATTAAACATAAAGGATATGTAAGATCCTCCTCAATTACACAAGTAAAGAATCCAAATAGATTGCCTCTCACTTGTCACAACACTAAACCTGTGATTTAAGGCTAATAATCACTTGGATTACATATTAACTCCATTTCATCATCTTTATTTGTTGAGATATACAATGCTTATAGTCAGACATTCGCTGATACTTTATCTATATCACATGTTGTCCTTGGTATTTAGGTCACTTCCAGTGCATCTGTCACTGCAATATGAAGGTTAGAATGTCCTAGGTTAAAACATAAAAGAAATTCACTTTTAGTTACCTGGATGCATTGTAATAACACTAAAGTAACAATGCTTTGATATAAAAAAACATTGTTGCACATTGTATTCCAGTGGGAAGGGTGAAACTTACCCTCTGGTTATGCTTGTATATAACTACTATTCAAAAAGTATGCAAGACACTTCCAAGACTGCAGGGCTCAGTTGCTGGGTGGTAATTCATTTGCTTTAGGAGGGCTTTCAGCCAATGGAACATGCCAAATTAAGTATTTTTAGAATACCCATGACTATAGCAGTTGGACATTAAATTTTACCTCTTTACATCACACAGCGAGATGCAATGCCTGATCATCCTTAGATGGAAAATGGAACAATCTATCCAGTATGCATTGTAAAAACAAATGTGTTATGTGGAAAAGTAAATGTGATGGCAACAAAGACAAGTAAACACGTGTTGAGGTGTTTTCTCAACTCACACTCAGTCTCTAATGCTGTATTTCAGTGCAGAAATATCTACTGCAAGATTATTTCCCGTTATGTAACCTGGATTTTTTATTTCTTTTTTAAATGCCATATATTAAGACTTGACAGGCAAAAACTGAGCCAGAAAATGTTGTCCTTAGTATTTGATACTGGGAAGAAATCTTAGACACTAGTCTTTGTTTAAATGTACTTGTTCTTATTTCAGATTAATTCACATGCACTTTTAAAGATTGCTAAAGATTTACCCTTGATCTAGGCCAGCAGTTCCCAAACTGACAGACTCTGTA
>NW_017728994.1:38513528-38515369 GCF_001723915.1 Gavialis gangeticus | reverse complement strand
ATTTGATACTGGGAAGAAATCTTAGACACTAGTCTTTGTTTAAATGTACTTGTTCTTATTTCAGATTAATTCACATGCACTTTTAAAGATTGCTAAAGATTTACCCTTGATCTAGGCCAGCAGTTCCCAAACTGACAGATTCTGTACCACCAATTTAAAACGATACAGCCTTAAGTACCTCCAGCAAACTTTTCATACACATAGGTAACAGACTATGTATTAAAACAACATTAAAATTTTTAGTAATCATAAAACATTGTTTTATCAGTTAGGGTAGCCATATAAAATGTTTAAAATTAAAATGTGATTGTGATTACTTGCACAATTAAAAAAATTAGTTGCAATTGCAATTTTAATCGCACAGCTAAAAACTCAGTATTATGCACAGAAAAACTAAAAATTATGCAGGTACTTTATATGGGTGGGGGGCTTGTGTGGGGGGAATATGTTAAGGTGTTGGGGGCTGTGGATGTGTGTGTGGGGTTTGGAGCCAGAGGAGGGGGGGTCCCTACACACCTTGGCAGGATGTGGGGTACTGTGGGTCAGGAGTGAGGGGCAGCAGCAGGGCTGTGGTTTGAGAGTGATAGACACGCACACAGACAGATATGCACAGTGTCCAGCAGGTTAGTCTGTGGAGGGGAAGAGGGGCAGATCAAGGCCCCCAAAGTGAGGGAGGAAGTGGGGCAGGGGTGAATGGGACCCTGGGGCTGGGGAAGGTCTTGGGATGGAGCCACAGGTGGCTCATTCAGGGGTCTGGGGGAGGCGTGGCTCCCCACCATTGTGCGCAGGCACAGGGAGCACATGCCCCCCAGACCTGTGCATGGGGGCAGAGGTGGGCTGCCCACTGCACACTGGACTGTGCAACATGTGGCACTACCTCTGGACCTGTGCAGGACGCCATGTGCCTACTGTGTACTGGCCAAGTGCCTCTGTCTGCCCAGTGGCAGCAGACACATGGCATCCCATGCAGGTCTGGAGGCAGCGGCAAGGGGCGGCGGTGCTCTGCACACTCTGGGGCAGGCATAGGTGGCATGTGCCCCCCAGATCTGTGCATGGGGCAGAGAAGGGCTGCATCCTGGGTTCTGCACCACGCTGTCTCTGGACCTGTGTGGGATGCCATGTGCCTGCCACCGCCAGACGGGCATAGGCATTTGGCCAGCATGTGGTAGGCACATGGTGTCCTGCACAGGTCGAGGCAGTGGCAGCAGCAGTGCGGTGCATAGCCCAGCATGCAGCCTGCCTCCACCCTGTGCACAGATCTGAGGGGCACATAACCCCCATGCCTGCCCCAGGGTGTGTATAGTGGCAGGAGCCCCACCCCCACCCGCCTCCAGAGCTGCTTGGGACACCATGTGTCTACTGTGTTTTGGCCAGGTGCCTCTGCCCACCCAGTGGAGGCAAGCAGGTCTGGAGGCAGTGTCATGTGGTACAGAGCCCAGCGTGCAGTGTGCAGCCCATCTCTGCCATGCACACAGATCCAGGTGGCACGTGCCTCCTATGCCTTCCCTGGGGTGCGACCAGCAGCAGAAGCCCCGCTATGCCCCTGAGAATGGGGTGAGCCGGCCTGAGGGGAGAAAACCCCCAGGAAGTAGTGGGCTGCCACTGCACTCTCCTCCATGCTACAGCTGCCTCCGGAGCCTCAGGCACATGGCGTCATGCAAGCCTCTCAGGGCAGTGGCAGTGTGGTGCAGAGTCCAGTGTGCAACAGCAGCTTGCTTCTGCCCCATACGCAGATCCAGGGGGCACATGGCCCACATGCTTCCCTCAGAGTGCACGCAACGGCAAGGAGCCCCTTCCCTCGGCATAGAATCACAGAAGTAGGGTCAGAAGGGACCTTGTAG
>NW_017728994.1:38504861-38513517 GCF_001723915.1 Gavialis gangeticus | reverse complement strand
TCCAGGGCCCTAAGTCGTGCCCAGGAGGGACAGGCATGGAGACCTCCAGGCCCCTCCCCCCAGGACCCCACCGAGCCCCCTCCAGAGACAGGGGGGCAAGGGGCTACCGATTCCACCATGAGCTCTGTCTGGGTGGAGGCCTCAGAAGAGCCCATGGTAGGCAGCAGCACCAGGGCGGGGCCCCTGGCAGCTGCACTCCGCATCTGCACAACCATGCCTGCAGAGGTGTGCTCGCTGCTTTGCTCCCTGGGGGTGCTGCTCTGTGCAGCTACCTCGCACCCGCCTTACGCGAACGCCGGTGCAAATGCTGGCGCGCCCTTACAGAGCGCACCTGTTTGTGCACACTGTTTGTGCGCGCTGCCCGCGCGCGGCTCAGGAGCGTGGCTCCCTGCCAGGCGAGCTAAGGCGGCACCGCAGGGCTTCCCCTCCGGATCCGCCTCAGCTGTGCCACGCCCTCTGCCCCACTTACCTTAGGGGGAATCAGCTGTTGCTGCCCCTGCCGCTGCCTCTGCTGCTACCTCCGCCGCCGAGGTAAGGGGGGTGCTCGTGTGAGTGGCACCCTGCTCCCTCCGCTCCTACTGCCCAACTGCATGTCCCTGGATGAACCGCCCAAGCTCTGACCATCTCACCACCTGCCCTGGGGCCCCATTCACCACAGCCCTTGCCTCTGCCCCCCTACCTCCCTCACTGTGAGGGCCTTGATCTGCTCCCCTTTTCCCCCAACACACTTTCCTGCTGGGTGCTGCTCCACACATGGTGCTGTGTTCCTGGCCGCATGCAGCAGGCTGCTGCTGGGCTCTGGATTTGTACGTTCCCTCCCCACAGCCTTCCATGTACCACTTCCAGGTCATCTGCGTATTACTGGTGGTACATGTACCAGTTTGGGAACCACTGTCCTAGGCCACAGGGCTAAGAAGTGATAAACACGGTATACAATCATTCTGCTTTCTTTGATAATAGTATTTTATAGAGCATAGGCTATTAGGAAAAATTGAAAATGGTTAATACAGCAACTCACTGGATTCCCATTCCATACATGAATGGAGCTGGGACTCTGTGCCCCAGCAAGGTACTCAGTTAGGTCCCAGGACTGTTTAGTGCAAAAATGTATGACGTAATAGTGGGAACAGAACCTAGGCCTCCCCTGTCCCAAGGTGTGGGGTCTCAACAATGAGCTCAAAGAGACATACTCTGCTTCTTCCTGATCTCTTACCCTATGAATCTTGTTTTGTTTTTTGTACAGCAACAAAGGTACAACAGGAGGAATAGGGAGCATGCCCTTCACCCACTCAGTCTAGCTCACAGTCTGCTAGTGAATATGTTTCCTGGGAAAAAGATGGAGGTTTGGGGGTACACAGAGGTAGGAGGGGGCAGATGGATTGGAGCTGGCCCTCCCAAAGTGGGGGGGTCCAATCCACTCAACCTTCCCTCCAGCACAGGCTGGGCAACCCCAGATCAAACTCTGTCCCCTTTCTTCCTCCCTCCCTCCCATCCTGAAGACAGTACCAGAGCTGGGAGGGCTGACAGGGGGCTAGGGGAGAGAGGCTGCAGCCATGCAGCCAGCTCTGAAGTGGAACTTGATCTCCCAACCCCCCAGACTCAAGAGAACATCTGTTGTGTTGGGCAGGATTGCTGTAACTTATGGCACTTCCTGTAAAGCACCATGAGTTACAGCAGGGAGCTGGACATCTGTCAGTGCCCTTTGTGTATTTATGCCTTAGTTCCCCTTATGTAATAACATGGGGGTGATGGAATACTTACCTACATCACAGGGTTGCTGTGAGGAAAAATACATTTGAACTTCTGAGGCATTTAAAGACTGTGCTAATGTGTAGGATAAATAATTTACATAGTTCTCACTTACTTAGGGGGTCTCAAATGAAAAACAATATTTTTGCTTTTGAAAATCTTGACACGGATTGAATGGAGTGAGGAAAATTTATATTCACCCCAGTACCTCTATAGTATCTGAGCCTTCCTGTGTGGAGTACTATTTAATGTTAAGATTATAGGCCTATATATCTATAGTGCAAAAATAATTAAGTGAAAGCTTACATTTCATGTGTGGACTATTATGAACAGAAAAGAATGCTTAAAGATTGTGAAAAGGGGTGTTAATTTGAAGAGTGCAGATTCGATAGTATATGTAATGACCGTCAGGAGAAACCAAATTAGAGATTGGTAGTGCTAGGTGTAAGTAACAATTCCTTTTTCATGAGACACCTTTAAGTATGAAAGGGTATCTGAATGCACAATTATACATGATCTTCATGCTGTGTCATCTAGTAATCCCTATTATAAAAGCCAACAACAACAAAGAGATGAAGTTTGAAAAGCAAAGACTGGAGTTGGGAATATTGTCTTGCCATGAAATATTTAAGATGCATTACTGTGTTCCTGAACTTCCCCAAGGCAAGGAGGGGAAGCTAGGCAAAACGCTTTGAAAAATATAACATCAGTAATTTTGTCTTCAGACTCAGAAAAGCAAGAACACAGAGATGAGAGAACTGCAGTAGTTAAAGGATGTCTACTGCAAACTAATTTTTAAAAGCCTATTTTATCCATGTTGAATTGGCAAAAATCAAATAAAGGAAGTAAAGAAATATCAAGAGTCCAGGTACTGCTGACTCAGCCCTGTTGCACCTGGTGTAAGCTTTATGATGCATGTTAATGAGAACAAAAATATTCCAGTTTATAGCATATTCCATTTCTTTCTTTCCTTTTTTTTTTTTTTTTTACACATATAGTCAACACAGTCTACACACTGCCCTACAGTGAGGTAGAAATGTGCTATGGCAATGTATGGCACACTATGCCGATGCAGTGATCATGTGGGTCTACATGTGATCAGTAGCTATGTCACCATAGCAGCATGCTCCCTCCCCCGGTACAGCGCTATGGCAATGTAGTGGCAAAATCTAACCGTGCGCCATGAGCACAGCAAGTAAGCACCCATACTGCATCATGCTTCCAAAAGGAAGCACTAAAGCCCAGGGCTGTAGCAATGTTTCCATACAGTGACATGTAGATGCACCCACAGTTGAGTTACCATTGTTAGAGCAACACTGAGTTTTGAAATTTCCTGAGTTTTGTTTGTTTTTGCAGTATTAATAATTTACAAGTGCTGTTTGCATATTGAAGGAAAAATAAAGGAAAATTATTTTGCCAAGCTGCCCAAGATAGCTTTGTTAGTACAGCTTATTTTGATTGAAAAGATGTACAGGCAGTCCTTGGACTTACGACATAATTGGTCCCTGAAAACTGCGTCTTAAGTCGAAACATCATAACTCAGAACTGATTTTCCCATAGGAAACAATGTTATAAATGGGGATTGGTTTCTGAACCAAGGCCCAATACTCTAGTTTCACCAAAAATAACCCAGAATTTTGTACTCAATCAATTATAGATAAATAATATAGCTACATTAATGCATTTATATTGTAAATAGCAATCATATCGATTTGAAAGGACTTCTTTGAGGTGACTTGGCTGGACTTTTTGAAGGGTTCTTGGTTGGAGTCTTCTCAGTAGGCTGGGCTGCAGGTTTTTCTGGAGTCTTGTCTGCTTTCTTAAAGAAAGTGTCCAAGCAAGTTTGGATAGATGTTCTCCAGGGACATGGGCAATGTAGCGAACTTGTTCACTGGTGTGGCATCACGTCAGATCAAGCATTGTAAATTTGAAACTGATGTCAGAAAGTTGAAACAGGGTATCAATTTATAAATGTTGCAACTTGAAACGTTGTAAGTCGAGGACTGCCCGTATATGCTTTCTGAAGGAAAGAAGTCACAATTATGGAAAATTTCAGTTGAAATGAGCATTTTAAAGACTTACACGTACACTAAAATAAGTGAAAATGGAGTCTACTCTGCAAGCTTAACTTAGCAGGTGCTACTAAGGCCATAAGCAGTGCATGAGGGGTTAGTTTGCAGCCTCCAGGCTCCTGGTCCAGTCATTGTTCTTGCTGCTACTGCCACTGGGGTCTGCAAAACTTCCCCTTCCCTCCTCCACCTTCTGTTTTCTGATGCACAGTGTGGGGGCCCCAGGGTCTGTACTAGATGATCACAAGGGAAATTGCCTACTGAATCATCAAAGCATATCTCAGGTAGTTAGAATCCCACAGAGTGGCGCACTACCCACATAGG
Source organism: Gavialis gangeticus (assembly GCF_001723915.1). NCBI lineage: Eukaryota > Metazoa > Chordata > Crocodylia > Gavialidae > Gavialis > Gavialis gangeticus. Next base: position 38,509,375 of record NW_017728994.1, on the reverse strand, counting down.
AGCTAACAACAAAAGCAGGTATTTTAGGTTCAAGCCCCTTTTCACTAGCCTAAGTACTGTAACTTGTACCACCAAGCACATTTTTCAGGACATAGGCTGAGGGAAGCAAGTGTTTAACTCCTCCTAAAAATCACAGTTTAAGACAACATGTTTTGGTATTCTGAAACAATTCATAGTTATGTGATACAGTAGAGATTGCATGTTTTTTAAAAAAAGATGCATATAAAATCCTTGCAATTAAGTTCTTTACACAGAACAGGATTGACTGAAGGGTATAACTTTGAAAGCCTCATTTTGCAGGAATGAAAATGATTTAATGCTAGCGAACGCTGATCTAATTTCACTTATTTGGAAAAAAAATGTCACAAAGGTTGCAATCACCAAAGTTAAACTATCCAGAATACATCCAGTAGATGGAACATATAGACACTACTGTGGGCAGCTTGCAACTGTAAAGGAAAGGATGTGATCTGCTCAGAAAATAAATTATATCCATGTTACCAGAGAAAGTGATTTCAGTTCTTAAGCTCTTTAAAAGAATACCCAAAATTCTTAAATGAAAATAAAGATTGTATTTAGAAGCATATTTCTCATTCTATTTCTATTATTAAAAGAGAAATTCAATACAGCAATGTAAATAGCTGAATAATTTCCATACTTTTTGAACCATACCTACCTTCTCTTGATGCCTTTTATTCTTCTTCCTATTCTCTTTTTGTAGCTCATTTCTTTTCTGCTGCCTTTTCTTTAGTTTACCTCTGGCTTTTCTAGTTTATGGCATTCAGCTTTGCTTGGTTTGGTTTCCTCTTTCAGGTTGTAGCTCTTTTACTTTTTCTCAATTTTGTCCTTGGCTCTGTTCACTTGTTAGAGCAGTGGTCTTCAACCTTTTTGGGTAGGAGATCACTTTTTGAATCCCACCCCCCACCCCCATGGGTCAGTCTGTGGGGAAGGAAGGGGCAGAACACATTGAGGCTGAGGGAGAAAAAATTATTTGGGGGCATGCCCCCCCAGCAGGTAAGTCTATGGGGGAGGGGGGCGCGCCAGATCAAGGCCCAGTAGTGAGGGAGGGAGCAGGACACAAGCAGGAGCAGGGGCTGGGGAGAATGGGCCTGGCCAGGCTGGGCCAGATGAGGGGACAAGCAGAGGACCAGGGGTCATGTGCCCCCAGGCCTCTGCTTGCCCCCCACTCCTCCCCCCAGCCCCTGCTCCTGCCTGTGCCCCACTCACTCCTTCATCACTGGGGCCTCAATCTGCTCCCCCACCCCACAGTGGTGAGGAAGTGAAGCAGGGGCAGGCCCTGCACGGCTGGGGTGGGTGCAGGATGGAGCCATGAGCGGCTTATAAAGGGGCCACAGGGAGGGCGGGGGGGCATGTGCCCCCTTATTTGCACGCAGGGTGGGGCGGGCTGGGGCAGCTGGCTCTTCCTGGTATGGCTCTCTGGCCAGGCAGCAGTGGCAGTGCTCAGAGCGGGGCTAAGGGGGATGGGGGCAGCCTGTAGGCTTCCAAAAATTTGCCATAGCTCCCCCGCCCCTTCCCAGCCCAGCCCAGCCCAGCCCAGCTCAGCCAAAGAGCCACAACTGAAGAGAGGCACTGGGAGAAGCCTGGTGCTGCCCTAGCCCCAGCCTGCTTCACCTCATGTGCAGACCTGGGGGCACATGCCCCCTGTGCTGTCCCAGGCTATATGCTTACCTGTCTCCCCTGGATAAGCCACCCCAGCTGTGCAGTGCTGGACCCTGCTCCTCTCCCGCCTTCACTGCTGCAGGTACGCCCCTCCCCACTTCTGCTGCAGCTGCCGGAAGCCTGTGGCCAAGCTGCCTTGTAACCCTACCACTGCCCCATGTGTGGGGAAGCTAAGCCCCATTGGCCCCCCACTTCTGCTGCCTATGCCCCCACACTCCCTGCCACTGGGTGAGTGGGGCCCTGGGCAGACTGGGGAGGTTGCCCAGGTGTGCAGGGAAGGGGCTCCCATGCTGTACACACCCTGGTGGAGGCCAGGGGGTCACATGCCACCCCCACCCTCAATCTGCATGTGTGGTTCAGGGCGCAAAGCCCAGCGTGCAGCTGAGGAGGGCACATCACCCCCGGGCTTCTGCTGGGGTGTGTATAGCACGGAAGTGCCCCCCAAGCCCCTGAATGAGCCACCCAGGCTCTGACACTTCCTCAGCCCGCAGGGCGGAAGGGCACAGAGTGGGGATAGCCCCACACACCCGGCCTGGGCCCAGTGGCAGGGGGCAGAGCTCAGCCCAGCCATGTGCATCCTGCCGCTCCTGGACTGCATCCTGGCCGCTCTGCACGTGCATCCCACTGCTCCCGATTGTGTAGCCTTTAACAGCTGATCTCAGTCTGGGGGGGCTGCTCAGCCTAGGGTGCGCTTAGCGCCCCCAGACTGAGATTGACTCTCAAAGGCTCCACAATCGACTAGTCAATTGGGATCCACCGGTTGGTGACCACTGTGTTTGAGTCATTATCTGAAGAGTCTGCTTTTTTTTCCCCTCCTTTATTTCTGTTAGGAAATGAGGATCATCTTCTTGGCCTTATTATTCACCTTCTTTTATCCATGTTTGCTTGTCAATTCACATAAAACCCTCAAATACCTTTCCACTTGACATATTGCTCTTCAAAGGAAAAAAAAAAATCTTCAGCCATTGGGATGAGCTACAAAAATGAGGAAAAGAGACAGAATATAAAGCAGTAATGCTGGTTTGCCAACAATATCCAAACCTGGTATCCTGATGCTGTTCACAACAGCATAATTGAGGATGAGACATGTCAGTTTAAAGGGAATTTTAAAAGCCCATTTTAGAAAAAAATGTATATATATAAAAAAAGACAAATGAAACATATTTTGATAGAATCTTGGTTGATATAGAAAGTTCCAGCTCACTTCTTTCTGATGTTTTTCTATGGATTGTCTCATTTTTTTACTTTACTTTAGGAGAAATCACTTTGGTATCTGTGGCTTGTTCTTCATGTGCTGATTAAAATCAGCACCAGTTTTAAAAAAGCATAGCATTCTTTATCATGATTTATTACTTTTTCTCCATAAGTAAAAAAAAAAAAAGAATGATTAATTAGACCCACTGTATCCAGTAGTTTTGCTATGTCTGCTCAGATAGTCATCCATCAGGGACTGAGGAAATGACAGAAACTAGAAGATACACACACACGGCTCCCCAGTGCCAACACACCTTCTTGTACTATTGGGCAAAGTTCCCTGAGCTGGGTAAGATGATATCACCAGTTCAAATATTATTTCTGCTCATTATCTTTCATATTACCATGTTTCTCACCACACTTCTATTAACCTCAGCCCTAAACACCAACCATACAAAAAAGTCATGTACAAGCTTCCATCTCACTTTTGGAAAACAAGTTCTGAGATTACTAAGGTTTTTTACACAGTGGGCATGTCTACAAGTGCATTTATGCCAGCTTAAATTTACTGTGCAGTAAGCAGGGATAGGCTGGTGTCTACCTGTGCAGGCATTAAAATGCGTTAACGCTGTGTGTGGACTGACTCAGGACTAAAGCTAGTCCCGAGTCAGTCCACACAGTGTTACTGCACAGTAAGGTGTCTACATGCACGTTACTGTGCAGTAACTGGGCATAAAGTCAGTGTAAATTGCCATATTTACTGAGCAGTATGGGCGTACATGAGTAGATGTGCACCTGTAGTGCACAATAATTTTGGTTACTGCGCAGTAAATGACATATGTAAACATGACCAATAAGGAATATAACCCAGGATTTAATATGAGACCAAGATACAGTGCCTTACAGATTGAGGCTAACTTACTGTACAATGCTCTTTTTCCAGAACCAGAACTCAAATTTCTTGATCTCCATTACATCATTGCTGCCTAAAAAATAGTTGCATAATCAAAAGGATAGTGTTTATCAAATTCTCAGGTGGTTGAACTTTAATTCTATAGCTCAAGTTATATGAGTCTGACCAGAGGCTCTACTGGTTCATATTCTATTGCTGAACGCAGGGCCATCCCTGTGGGGGGGTGATGTGTGAATTGGGGCGACCGCCCCAGGCCCCGTACTTTAAGGGGCCCCGTGGAGCGGTGCGGCAACTCTGCACTGCTGCCGGCTTCACATCCGGCTGCTTGCCCCACCTGCCCCCCTCCCACCCCCCACCGAATCTGCCACTGGCTTCCTTGCATTTGGGGGCAGGGCCCCGCACACGTTAATTTGCCCCGGGCCCCACACCCTGCTCAGATCATCTCTGAACCCTGTGAAGATAATGTTATGATTGAATGTAATAGATTTTTGTGTTTTAATAAACTGGATCATTTGATTCACACAATGAGATCAACCTACTTCACACTTGTAACCAAAGAGCTATTAAAATGGTCCAATTGAGTAGCACACCAAAAGGTGCATCATAGCTAAGTCAGTCAACTCTTCTTTTGACTCTGAGGATCTAGCCAGTAAGATACACCACTCCTAATGTATACAGTCTATATTTATGAAATTGACAGCAAAGAGGGGTTAAATGTCAGTTAAGG
>NW_017728994.1:38497141-38499861 GCF_001723915.1 Gavialis gangeticus | reverse complement strand
CAGGGCCCCGCACACGTTAATTTGCCCCGGGCCCCACACCCTGCTCAGATCATCTCTGAACCCTGTGAAGATAATGTTATGATTGAATGTAATAGATTTTTGTGTTTTAATAAACTGGATCATTTGATTCACACAATGAGATCAACCTACTTCACACTTGTAACCAAAGAGCTATTAAAATGGTCCAATTGAGTAGCACACCAAAAGGTGCATCATAGCTAAGTCAGTCAACTCTTCTTTTGACTCTGAGGATCTAGCCAGTAAGATACACCACTCCTAATGTATACAGTCTATATTTATGAAATTGACAGCAAAGAGGGGTTAAATGTCAGTTAAGGCTGTACCAGGACACACTATTTCCACTGAAAATCTTAAAAGCTTGGAGGTGAAGAATTAAGGGTGTAAACAGACCATAGCATTTCTCTTGGGTGAAAGCCTTTTATCACGAGATCCTGGTAGGGCTGTCAGTACTTGTGAAGTATGCCAGATAAATTGCACTAACACTTTCCCCACAAGAATACTGTGCATCTCTTAAGTTACTTACAGTTCATTCAAATTAATGTCTCCGTAATGACTAGCAAACCTGTCAGGAAGTGTGCTCTCCTTTACCATCTGCTGGTGGAGGATCAGAAAGGCAGCTTGGAAGAGATGCGTGTAAAGGGCAGTGCTGCTCTTTTGCCCCAGGTTTGGACTTGGATCAGCACTGCCTCAAATGAGATGACTGTTTAAAACCTAAGAGAATGTCTTCTGCATTCCTTTACACTTTCGCACTGCCAACAATAGCAAAAAGCAGCATGTATGCATTCCAGCTTGAAACCGCCTCATCTGAGCTAGGGCAGAACAACATTTCCCATTTTATGGTAACAGAGAGCCTGTGATTGCTGGTAAATCCTGTTGCAAGAATGCAAGTTTGATGAAGCAGGGGCCTATACTGCTCTTAGGAGTACCTTAGGCCTATACTACTCTCTGGGATATGAAATGAAAAAGCATTCTGAAGTGTTGAAGCCCACTATGGATGATGTGAAAGCAGTAAGGAATGCAGGAATATAGATTTCTCTTAACTTTTAATTGCCATGCTTTTAATGTTTCAGGAGGATGAGATATGTCTGGATGCAACTTTAATTATCGCTTTACGGAGTGTGTTTATGTTAATTACATTAAAAATAAAATTTTGTGCAAGATCTCCTGTGATTAGCTGATCAACTTTCCTTCGGTCCGTGTTCTGATATTTGCTGCAATAACCCCTATTCTCAGCATAAAGATTTAATCAGTGTCCCTTCTGAATCCCAGAAGCTACATTTTTTAAAAAAGGCAGTTTCTCACTGTTGTAAAGTTTTTGCTAAACAAAAAATGAAAAAGTTAAACACATAAACAGTAAGCATGTCTGGGACTGTATAATCTGTATTTTGTTCAGTCCAGGATACTAGAATGCATACACAGACATACAAATGAGTTAAATAACGACCATACAATGACCATGTACGAGCATGAAGAGAAACAGTTATCAAAACCCAACACTGTATATTATGGTATTGCCTAGAGGTAACAACTTGAGATTAGATTCATTATTACTATTTACATTGGAGGCCTCAGTCTTACTGGATTCATGGCACTGTTGTCTTTTATGCTCATATTTCTGTAGTATATTTCAAGCACTGCCCAACACATCATAAAAGAACAGTTATGTCATCAAAAAGTGTGACGTGGGTGTAATAAGGCAATAGTAAAGGCGAAGACCCTTGTTTTCCATCAGTCATCTCAAAAACACCTGCTTCACTTTTTGTCACACTCTCTCGTATCTGTTTTGTAGGATGATATTATTTTTAGATCAGGTACACCTCTGGTTGCAAACACCTTAAATCTGTAAAATTAATATGGCTACTAACCTATTACAGAGGGCTGTCTACCTGGCAACATGTGAACCACAAGGGGTTAACATGTAGCACATGGGCTCCCTCCTGGCCACTGTTGCTCCCATTGCTCCTGCGGCTGTGGTGGCCAGGGGCCCTGGGCTTTCAGTCTCTCTTCCAGCTTCTGCTTTCTGTCATGTTCCTGGAGCAGGGCAACATGGTGGGTGCGGGGACAGGGAGAGCTGTGCTGCCCATGTCTGGTGTGCAGCCAGGAAGAGCAGAACCAGAGAGCAGGTACCATGAGGGGGAATCCAGGAGGGCTGCTTCTAGGGTGTGTGACCTGTGCAGCATACAGCCTTGGGGGGGGTGGGCTCTATGACTTGTGTGGCATTTAGCTCCCTAGCACCAAGAAATTGGACAGCCCTGATCTACTACTATGTTAATGCCACTAATGCATCATTTATCTTTTAAGTAAAGCCACTCTATTTACTAAAGTCAAGATATAAATCATTGAGTTAGAAAATGGAAGTTGTGTCTCTTACAGTCTCCCTCTTTTGTTCACTGTATTAAGAAGAACCATAATATAGCTGACTTGGCACTGAGAAGTTTCAAGGCAGTAATTAATCCCATGATCCCCAATAGCTAAGGGCTAGTTTGATCGCCACTCTACCACCATTACTTAGATACAAAGTATCCTTAAAATCTTAAGGATTTACCTTAGCTACTCCTTATTAAACAGATCCAGACGGCAGAATCTTAGAGATGTTACTTTTAGAGACCTACCTGACCCAAGAGAAAAGGAGAGACCATTACAGAAAGTAGAGTGTCTTATTAACATAGTTTCATAGTTTCTAGGGTCGGAAGGGACCT
>NW_017728994.1:38474425-38497130 GCF_001723915.1 Gavialis gangeticus | reverse complement strand
GGTGAGTTCCTCCTGCTTGTTACCCATACTACGAGTGTTGGGTAATTATACAACATGTCATAATGAAACAACATTATACAACATGTCATAATGAAAAATAAAGCAGAGAATCTAGCAGAAAAAAAATGTCCTTGCATACTACTGGCTGGAAAGATTGACAGCAGAGGTCAGTTTTAAAATGGCACAATATCTTTGAATTTCTTCAAATTAAAGAGTTCAAAAAGGGATTATGAAGGTATACTAAATATCATTGGTATCAAACTGCTTTCACTCATGATAATTCAAGCAATTGAGCTCCTCCCCACCCAACATAAGCTTTAGATCAGAATCCAAAAGAAGAGCACTCACTTTGATTTTAAAGATCCAATAGCAACAGTTTAGACTTTTAAGGAGCTCAAACCCAGATAAAAAGTTAGAAATATAAAATTTAAAAGAATTTAAGTTTATATCCTTGTATTATGCTCTTAAGAGGTCCAGATTAACATACAACCCCCCCCACAATTTACATGTGAAGATAGTGCTGTGGAAACCACTCTTCTGTAAAATCCTCCTTCAGCAGCCTAAAGTCAGCCAACTGATCTGTGACAAAGGCCCTAATGGATGAATGGCATTAGGCCAAAATAATCTTACAATAATTACATAGGTTATTAGGATGCTTGAATCCCTAAGCATCCTGGGCAATGAGGATGACTCGGTTAATTGCATATTCCTTTGAGAGATTTGGCTATTACAGGTGAGTAGAACAGAGGACTGATGTGTGAAACTTCCAAAGGAAAATGGTCAGATTTTTGAGGACTTCAAAAATCTATTGAAGGCAAACGGAGTATTGATGGCTGCATTTTCTTGAGCAGTTTTAAATGTGTCCATCTGCCCTGTAGTTCTGAACCTTGGTAGCATGGATGACCGAGCGGAATTGAAAAATTCCTTTCTTCCTAACAAGGATTTTGTTGACATGATATTTGTGTCCTGACTGACAGCAGCTGATGCCATTGCTTGGATCTTCCCTAATTTGCCCTGTAGATCCTGGCTGAAGTAACAATAATTTGTTATTTGCAATAGTTCATAGCCAATTGCACAAGAGGCAGTCCCAGGTAACAGGATGATCAAAATGACTATTTCTATCAGGTTCCTGTCCATTATGCCTATCAATTTAAAGGGTATAAGAATGACCATTGGTGGAGATTTGCACGATGAATGTAGTATATTAAAGAAACAAAGGACCAGGGAGCTGTAAACCAAAAAGTGGAGTGGATGAAAATGAAAGCTTGCACATGAAACTAAGGCCAGGCTAGTTAGTCATCTGCCAGACAAAGATGCCAGAATTAGATCTGCACAGGATTTTTTTTTGCCAGTTTTTATCACTGAATGCCTATTTGCCAAAAGCAAAACTTTTCATGAGAACATATATACCAGTTCCGACAGGAAAGTCTTTTTTGGGGCAGGACTGAATTTCTGGTCAGAAAGAGAGCAAAAATGAGAGCCTCATCCATTCCAGAAGCATAGGCAGCATTTATGATACTCAGCTGAGATGTGGGACACAACTTCAAAATCCCTGCTCTGCTTCAGCTGAACCAAAGACTTGAATCAATTCTCAGCCTTGTATGTCCTAGATGGCTGCTACAATCATGAAGCTATTGGCTATCTGAGAATGGGTCTCTCTGTCTCTCCTACTGTAACTGTTCTGCTCTGTATAAATAATTAAATATTAATTGGATTGGAGAGCAAGAACCTGACTTTATATCCCAGTAAGACAGCTCGTTCACTTGTTGGCTCGGGTGAAGGAAGAACAGATTTGGAGCTCAGTTTCCCAAAAATCGCAGGAGAGTGCCTTGATCACTGAGCTATTGGCTACGTTGGAGTTGAGAAAGATGTCTTGCTACCTCAGAAAGAAGAAACTAATGGTTAAGATCGGAAACTGGACTACTTCTCCCAGATGCAATCCTTTTTGTGGCACTCCATTGCTGCAAAGAGATAGAAAGCAGGCTTAAAAACTGGCTGGAGGTTACTCCTCTGCATGGGAACCCTTAGGCAGCATAAAGCCAAAGTACCTAGCACTGCAGCTGCCCTTTCCATTTTAGATGTCACTGTGGGACTGGAGAGTTATGGCTAGAGCATTCTACAAGTTAAACATTACAAGGTAGAACAGCTTTGAAGCTGAAAGTTCAGGGAAAAGAAGGAGGAATAGGTTCAGGATCAATACCGTTTTACATTCTTGTGTTACAGCATGATACACAATGTAAGACTTGTAGTTCAAGATACAGATATGGTTCAGGCTTTATGGTACCTCTGTATTAGTAACTCAGGTTGTCTTATTCAGTGAATAGATTTAACATAAAATTATTAATTTGTATGAATTTGGAAGTAAGTAAGTGAGGCTAAGAAACGGAAACATTTGATTTAATGACTGCACAATTTCAATACATAAAAATAGATACTTGGTAATGAACAAATTTATACAAAGCAGATTTCCTTAGGCAATGTACAAAACAACTGCAGAGATAAAAAAGGTTGCTAAATTACATAGCAAGACAAAACGACAACAAAAGGTAGATGAGCAAATAACATTAAGTGATAAGATCGGAGGCTTATTTAATAAATACGGTGTAATGCTTTCATTTAACAAATACAAAATTCATATTATATCTAACGTATTAATGTCAGGAAATATAAAATGCAACTGCATGACAATTATCTAGCTTATTTCAAAACTGATGCTAATATACTAGCATTTTAGAATTCTGAGGTAATATTACACAGTAACCTCCCCGCCCCCAAGAAATTTAATAAATAAAACAGAACAAAGTGCAATTTTGCAATAAAAAAAAGACTGGAATGTAAAGCTTTTGTCTTAGTGATGATGGGCAGAAACTTATTAAATGCAGGTTTGAGTCATAAAATATTATGGCTCGTTTATGTGCACTATTGCCTGAAAAATTGTGTAGCTATTAATTCATAAGCCAACTATCCATGAATTAGGCTCTAAAGAACAACAATTGTTTCCAGTTTAATTAATAAAAATATATATAATTCTGATGTCTTATATAACCACTATTTTTGTGCTTATTAGTATTAAATCATTTGAAATTTCTTACTAGTTCAGGCAGTGCAATGATGAAGCACTTCCCTTAACTCTGCAATCTGAATTTTTTTGGCGATGTCCAGAATAAAAGTGCAATTCCAAAGCTGTAGTTTTATAAAGCACTAGCCAACAAATTTTAGTCACTGGGAGTTTCATCAGTCTTATGTAGGAGCAGAGTTAGACCAATATTAAAGGCTTTAAAAAACCCAAACAAACCAATGCTTATTTCTGTTCCTAATGAAATAAAAATGGTAAAATTGTCCACCACCTTCAAGGACGAGAATAGAATGAAACGTGTATTTACTACAGAATTACTGGCTTTGGAATTACAGAGTAATTAGATGTTTATTCACCATATAGAAATATGCTGGTTGTGTGCAAGCAGTATAGAAAGTAAAAAAAAATAAAAATAAAAAAGTTAATCTGAATCATTTTACTGTTATTGCAAATAAGCAACGCATGCCCAGATTATCAAAAGCAATCAGGCACTTACTTCCCATTGTTTGTACCATTATATTGATGCAACAGACAAAGAAAGTTGATGCTAAAAGATAAATTCTAAATCTGTTCAAACACCGTTGTTTGTAATGGGAGTTGGATGCCTGATTACCCGTGAGGATATGGGTTTTAGTTCTGTTAAAAAAAAATAGAACACGCAATAGATATTTCTTTATATAAAAATATACCAACACTATGCTGCATGCTGATAAACTGTCTTAACTTATGAATAAATATAGACTTATAATTATGCCAAAAAAGTCTCTCTCCAGCACTGTATTAGCTAAAACATTCAAAATGTGAGTAACCTGGCATTTACTTCGATACGTGCAGTGAAAAAACCCCAAAACATTGTCTAAATTCTGACCTTCAAGTTAAATGAAAGCTACAGCATTTCAATAAAATGTTATTGTATTCACTTTTGTCAGAGCTTCTTTAAATTTTACTAAAACATTTCCAATATAAAATTGTTGATTCAATGACAGTGGAGCACAGTGTACAATTTTTCCATGCATTGTGGAAATAACTTATTTCTGAAGTGATTAAATGAGTTAAACTTCCTTTCTTCATCCAATTGCTTTATGTATTCTGTGGTTACAAAACTAAAATTAAACTGACTGGTTTTCTGCCAATTTCACAGAAAGTACATGCAGCTTATTTAATACTAATAGTCTGCCTTTGAATCAACTTAAAAATGTAAAATTTTACCATAGACATTCCTATACAATCAAACCTGTTGATCTGTAAAAGCTGAATATATAACATCTAAACCCCCATATTTTGTAAAAATAAATCTTTAGCAGTAAATGGCACTATCAAAACCCTATTCTTTCAGAGGCATTTATTTACATGCTTCTTAAAACATCCAGCTTAATTTTTTTTTAAATTAAAACTAGAATATTAAAACTGTATACATTTTATCTACACTAAAATTGCTATTTGCCCCTATGAAAATATGGCCACATACTTCATGTTAATGGCAGTTATGTGTTTTGCTACCATGTGTAGTAATTGAAAACATCCCACCACTGGGCTTAACTAACATAAACTCTTGTTTCTTTTCCCAGTGGAACATGCATGATGTAAATTAAGAGTAAAGTGCTATTACGAATAACCAAAGATAAAACTATAACTTCCAATTTGTCACCTCTGTCAGATTTTCTGAAAATTTGTCACCTCTCTCTCAAGAAAATCAGCTTTCTATATCTTATTAAAATTATTCTCTGTGCCAAAGCAAGCAATAAGTGTATTGTCATACAGCAAAAGTGAATGCTTTTTAAATTTAATTTAAAAATTTCAGTGTTCCAAGTTGGGTAAGACTGGCATAGTATCAAGAGACAGAAACATGAAAAGCTTAAAGGCACAAGTAGAGGAAAGTGAATGCTACATAAAAATGCTGTTTTTTTTTTGTAAAGTCTTTCATCTTATTCTAGACCAAAACCTTCTGCATTTGAAATTCCAATTGTCAGCTTCTGCTTCAGTTCCTTTTTGTTCTTGTAAGGAGGGAGGCAAAGCTGGTTGAAGCAGGTATGGGCCACAGGTAACCTAAAAATATTAAAAACAAATAGTGCATTTTCTATACAGAAATGAAACAGAACTAGGATATCATAAGGTACTGATATATTTTAAATCATGAAGATTGCTGTCACAAAACCCATTAGAAGAATTTGTTACTTATTACAGTAATTTATTTTAGTAAGTTATTACAGTAGTTCTCTGAGGTGTGTTCTCCACATCTATTCCATTGCTATTGAACATACATCCTAAGGATTGCATTCTTTTTGTCAGCAGAGTTTGCTTGGGGCCATGTCTGCTCCCCAACCATCTTTATGCTTCCTGACGGCAGGGGTCAGCAACTTTTTGGCTGGAGTGCCAAAAATACCCCAACCTCAACCCATGCCTTGGCTTGGCATGTCAAGGGTAGGGGTCTGCTGTGGGAGAGAGAAGGGGAGGAAAGCTGCGAGAGGTCCAATCCTCACTGCTGGTGGCAGATGCATGGACACCTCCAGGCGGACAGTGAGGTAGGGGCTGGGGTTACTATGCCCTGCTGCGTGCCCTCAACTGAGCCCTGGCCTGACTCATTGTTGGAGGTATCTGCACATGTGCCTCCGGGTGGACAGCAGAGGAGGGGCCAAGGTTGCACTGCCCCTGCCTCTTCCCTGCTGTGCACTCTTAGGTGTGTGTGAAGCCGCTGCCGGTGCTGGGTCTCCAGTGCCCAGTGCAGCTGTTTGCAACCTCTCAGCTGCCTGCCACATCTGATCAGAGCTCTGGGCGGTTGCTACCTGCCACGGAGCCCAGGCTGCTTGCAGCAGGACATGTAGCCTCCCAGCTGCCTGCTGCAACTGGCCTGGGCTCCACGGCCAGCTGTGGTATGCCAACCAAAATGGTTTCATGTGCCATGCTTTGGTACACATGCCAGGGGTTGCCGATTCCTGTCTTGAGGGTATAAAGACCAAAGCAACCACAACTAAACCCCAGTTTTTTGCTTATATCAAATCTAGATATTATCACACTTGTGGTAATGGAGAAAGAAGGTAGATTATGGAATGTTTGATCAAAATCTCTAGAAGAACCATAGAGCTTTTTTATGTTTTTTTGGGGACATGGCTCTGGATGCTTTAATTAGTGAGCTGCACTAATTAAAGACGCTTGCGCATCAAATGCATCAGCATCCCCATGCTGAAAAAATGGCAGCAGGGCATTTTGAACTAAAGCTCATTGAATGTGTTTCATTTCAAAGTGTCCCATCACCATTTTTGTAGTGCGGGGACGCAGATACACATGACGCGGAAGGCTGCCAGAGCACGTCAATTTCCACGCTCCAGCAGACTCATAGTTTCATAGAAGTAGGGTTGGAGGGGACCTGAGCAGATCATCTAGTCCGACTCCCTGCCCTGGGCAGGAATGAATACAGGGCTCTTATGACCCCTACTAAGTTTAAGCTCAAATGACCCCAGCTAGGTAGTAGGCCTGTGCGAGTCGGCAGCAATCCAATCCGGCTTTGGCTGGCCACGATCCGATGTGGAGCTCCAGACCGGGTTTCCGCCTTGATCCTGCCGAAGTGGCTCTGAAGCTTTCAAGAATTTGGGGAACAGTTCCCCCCAAACCTCTGCATTGATCATCTTGAAACTTGGCAGGCTTCATCCTCTCTGCAGAGTCTACCATCCCTGAAAATTTCATCCAAATCGCACAAAAAACAACACAGTTATAGATATTTTGTTGTTTCTTCATTAAACCCTACGGCCGGATCTCCAAGGCAGCTCCGAAGCTCTTCGGAAGCTCTGAACCGCTTTGGGAAGCCTAACGAGGCCAGCGCTTCAACCCAGATGTGCTGCTTTGGATCCCGGAAGCATCCAAAGCTTCTCCGGATCCGAAGCTCTGCCCGCAGCCTTGCACAGCCCTACTATGTAGTTATCAAGCCTCCTTTTAAAGACCCCTAAGGTAGGAGCCAGCACCACACTTCCCTTGGAAGCTGGTTCAGATCCTGGCTGCCCTGACTGTGAAGTAGTACCTCCTGATGTATAACCTAAACCTACTCTCAAACAACTTGTGGCTGTTGTTCCTTGTTACTCTGGGAGGTGCTCAAGGGAATAGGGTCTCACCCAATCCCCTCTGGTCCCCTCTTCTAAGTTTATAGACGGCCACTAGATCCCCTCTCAGCCTTCTCTTGTGTTCAGGTCCCGTAGCCTCTTCTCTTAGGGCCTGCCCTGCTGCCCCCTGATCATGTGAGTGGCCCTCCTCTGGACCCTCTTGATGTTGTCCACATCCCTCCTGAACTGTGGCACCCAGAACTGGATGCAGTACTCCAACCGTGGCCTGACCAGTGTTGCACAGAGGGGGAGGACCACCTCCTTGGACCTGATCGTGATGCACCTGTTGATGCATGACAAGGTGCGGTTAGCCTTACTGACCGTGTCCTCACATTGGCAGCCCATGTTCATTCTGGAATCGATAATGACTCCAAGATCTCTTTCTGCCACTGTGCTTTCAAGAAGGGAGTTCCACAGCCTATAGGTATGCTGCTGGTTCTTCCTGTCCAAGAGGAGTACCCTGCACTTGTCAGTATTGAATCCCATCCTATTCACATTTGCCCACCCTTGTAACCTGTCCAGGTCCAGTTGTAACCTGTCCCTCCCTTCTAGCGTGCCCACCTTGCCTCAAATATTGGTGTTGCTAGCGAATTTGAACAGGGCGTTTTTCACCCCCTCATTCAAGTCGCTGATAAAGATATTGAACGATACGGGCCCAAGGACCGAGCCCTGGGGGACTCCACTGCCCACCACCCTCCAGGTCAAATATGACCCATCCACCACCACTCTCTGGGTGTGGCCCCCTAGCCAATTTGCAACCCATCTGACTATGCAGGCATCAATGCTACAGTCACCTAGCTTTTTAATGAGAATGTGGTGGGAGACAGTGTCGAAGGCCTTCCTGACATCCAGAAAGACTACATCCACCGTGACACCTGCATCCAATGATTTTGTGACCTGATCATAGAAGGCTATCTGGTTGGTTTGACAGGACCTGCCCTTAATGAACCCATGCTAGTTAACCTTGAGCATCCTTCCCCGCTGCTGGTCCCTCCCAGATGTGCTCCTGGATAATTTTTTCAAAGAGCTTCTCCAGGACTGAAGTAAGACTAATGGGCCTGTACTTGCCTGGGTCCTCCCTTTTTTGAAAATGGGGACCACAATGGCCTTCTTCCAGTCTTCTGGCACCTGGCCAGAGCACCACGAGTGCTTGTACAGCCGTGCTACAGGCCCCATGATGACCCCTGCTAATTCCCTCAGCACCCTGGGATGGAGAGGGTCTGGACCTGCTGATTTGAACATGTCCAGCCCCTCCAGAAGTTCCCTAACTTGGTACTCCCTGACCCTAGGCCTGGCGGAGTCACTCCTGAGTCCGTTCTGTATCCCAGTGGGGGAGAAGTCCCGGTCCCTGGTCAGAAAAATGGAGGCAAATAATTTGTTAAAAAGGTCTGCTTTTTCATCTGGTGCAACCACCAGGTTGCCAAGTGTATCTTGCAGAGGCCCCACATTGCCTGGTACCTTCTTTTTGCTCCCTATACATTTAAAAAAGGACTTTTTGTTGTCCTTGATCCTTGTTGCTAGCCCTAGTCTAGTCTCCACCTTAGCCTTCCTAACAGCCTCCCTACATACTCTTGCATACCTCTTTGGTGATAAAATTCTTGGACCTGGGGGTCCACCCAGGAGCCTAGGCACACACCCAGGCTTGAACTTGCAACTCGATGGCCCCAGAGTCAGCACACTCCCCACTAGGCCAAGACCCAAACAACTAGGCCAAGACAAGATTAATCAAGTCTGCTCCGATGCACTGGATTTCAGGCTCCCCACATGTCTATAGGAGCCCACAGTTTTTGTAAGAAAGGCTGAAGAATTAAAAGCTAATATCTCAGTAAAAATCACTGTTTACTGTACACCAAAGGCATACTCCCATAGACACGCCTAGGAAGGAGACAGCTCAGGAATTTTAGGTCTAGCCTAAAGAATGCACTCTTGCAAGCATGAACAATTTGCAAAATGTCTTCTTAAGGCATGTTACTGTTCCACTAACTCAGTTTCTTCATCATGGAGGCCTTTGCACTGCCCTACGTGCTCAACCAAGCACTAGGTGAAGTTCCTCCGGGTGCATTCATACATTCAGTGTACCGTGGAGTTGACTAATTAGCCCTGTAGTAAAGCATCACTGTCTAAATGTGCACCAGTATTAGGGCACAGTAAATGAAATTTCACTGTCTGAGAAAGAGGTGGAGGAGGCACCACACCTCTAGACCAGTGGAGCCCAGCCTTTTTGCCTGGCGGGCTAGATTGGCAGTGCTCAGTCTGTCTGCAGGCCAGATCCAGCCAGTGTGCCTCATCTGGTGCCTGGGTGGGCACAGCAGGCACCATCTGGCCACGTGGAAGGGGCAAGGGGTAGGCCGGTTCCAGTGCAGCCCTGCAGGGGAAAGGACATTGTTCTGGCCTCGTGGAGAGGAAAGGGCCCAGCCCTGTGAGAAGGTGTGGGTGGGGGTATGGCCAGATCCTAACCTGGCCCTGCAGGAAGGGAAGGGAACATGGCCTGAGCCTGGTGGGGGAGTGGGAAAGAAGAATGTGAGCCCAGGCCCCACTGGGCCTCACAAGGAAAAGGTGCATGGCCAGGCACCAACCCAGGTCTGTAGAGAAGGAAGTGGGTGGGGCCATGGTGCCTATGGGGAAAGGGGTTGCAGCCAGCCTAGCCTGTCCCTGACCAGCACATGAGTTTGGTACAGGGGAGAGGGTGGCTGTTTTAATGGCCAGTACACACCCCTGCTCCAAAATGTCCTGACCCACTGGGAGCTCCATGGGCCAGATGTGATGGCTCCACGGGCCTCATCTGGCCCAAAAGCTGGTGGTTAAAATATACCTGTTCTAGACCATTGGGAAGTCAGGCTATCTACATTTATGGACACTGAGCATCCATAAATCTTGCAGAAATCAATAGTACTGCAGGTGTTTGTCAACTTTGAAGCCTTCTATAATGTATACCTTAAAAAGCATATTTTATTTTTATAAATAAATAAATTGGCTTTAATTGGCTTTACATGGCGTTAACTTTTATTGCCTTGATCCTTCAATATGATCCAAGCAAGTGGAACTTTACGTTTGTGAAGAGCCAAAGTAGAATCAATAGATAAGTGAAGATCAGTGCTCAGATGACACTATTGGACTCCTTTGACCGAAAAGCAGTTTCTTGAATTGATTCTTCAGGAATTAGAGCAGGTAATTAAAACAAACAAACAAACAAAGCTAAAGTATAAGAACAACTCAATTACAAAAGCAAAAATTGTACTCCATACGTAAACACTGCAACACTGCTCAGGAAATTGACATTATTAAATGACAATCTGTTAAATTCATACAATAAAAGTTATTAGTTTTAATATTTGAAATTTGCTAAAATAATCTAATACAGTTTTCAGTTACGCATTCAATTTACTTTTGTCTATTTACAACACATGCAAATAAGTTAGTTCCATGGAAAATAAATGTAACATCTCAAAATAAGAAGTTATTTTTATTTACCAGTTAGTGGATGTTTCACTCTTTGAAATCTTGAAATTCAAATCTGCCATCCCTCCCACAGGTACTCTGTCACTTCCAGTAGTAAAATGAAGCAGCTTCTTTTGAAGGTCAAGTGGAAATCCTAGAACTACCTCCCAGAAGTATCTACATTAAATAATGGGGAAATAAAATTACTATCCTGACCAAAGCAATTTGGCTGCTTGCAGAAGTTAAAAGCACAAAACAAAACAAAAAACCCTGGCGCTTTATTTTAACCTTTGTGCACTCCCATGGTGAGCCGAGCACATGTCCAGAAGAGGCAGCGCATTAATTGGGCCCAGCTTACTTGACATCTGTATAGGTAGGGCACTTTAGTGGGGCATTTTTGACATTTCTATTTAATAGTTGATTGAATTGGCTTTAGATAAAAGCACAAAAAAGCCCTGCTGATGCACCCAATATATATATATATATAGATACAGATATAGATATATAGATACTATGGAGCTGGGTCAAAGTAATGCATTGCTGCTTCTGGTAAAGTGTGTTTTTTTTAGGGGTGGGGTGGGGACAGGGTTTAATGTCTAGCAGACTTTAATGCTGTAATTACAACCTGGGCTCAGATACTGTCAATGTAATGTAAAACAAATACAAATTTAAATGCAGAAGAAAAGTCAGATCTACCATCATATGTACAGTTTTAAAAATAATTTAATTTGCAAATAATGCATACGGTTATACACATTTTAAAATAGATTATCAATGACATTTCTCAATAAATAATTCTTATTCAGAGCTGGATTTTACACCTGTAGTAGTGGGATAGACTGAAGATCATGTGTTCACTGAGGTATGCATGCTCTTACCCCTAACTTACAATTTTTTTAAAACAAATATTGGTTTATTTAAAGAGGCAATGTAACTTAACAGGTATATTTCTGTCTGGAACCATCTTAAATCTTATTATTGTTAAAAGAAACCAAACAAGTGATTGTAAATTACTACTTCATGTGCTCCTACCATAGCTGCTTCCCAACATGGCTCAGAGAGGCACGTAGTGCAATTCTACCTTGCCACAGCAGTGGTGGCACTAGGGTGAATATAAATGATAACGATCGGATAAATTAAGAACATATTAATAAAATTATAATGTTTATAATATATTTAATTTGGGTTTTTAATGGGGTGCTGCTAAACATTCAAAGGGGTGGCTGCAGTCTTAAAAGGTTGAGAACCACTGTTCTAGGCAGATGACTTCACTGTTAATATGCTATTAGAAAACATAATTGTAAAAAGATCACACGGTGGATCAGTGAAATACTTGAATTATTGCTCTTTAAAAATGGATAGATTTGAAGCTGCATCCTTTAAAAGATACAGAAAGAAATCAGTGAAGAGCAAGATATCAATAAGGAGGGTTTAACTGCAGTAATTTTTCCTATTTAAGAACATTTGAATACAGCATCTTCATCTCATTTTGAAATATTTCTTTTACACTTGTCATATATTAGTAATTCTAAAATATATTTGATACTCCTTTAGAAAATATCATAGAACGATGCATTATTGGGAACACAAATCTGATTTTTAAGCACAAATTAAGTCTACCTTATAGTAAGATCAGTTTTCTGGTATCCCTCATACTGGGTGCTTTTCTGTAGAGCATGCATGTCCAGTTCAGGGCTTCCACAAACAAGAATTTCAACCTCTTCTGGACGAAGCAGCTGCCAAAAAAAGCATTAAAGCATTTACTGGCAGAACACTTATTCAAGATAAATAAAGATAACAGGATTCAAAATTATAACTGATTTTTGAACGTACCAAGGAAAAAACTACTAGTGAGCAAAATGTATTGGCTAGCATTATCCTTCTGTGCATTTTTATTACTGTGCTTATGCTTCCTTTTTGATTATGCTTGTTACATTATTAAATGTCAATGAAGAAAAGGGAATTAAGTAACTGGTTTGGGATAGAAACTTTAAATTCAAATTTGTTTGCATAGCACCTAGCACAAAGGAGGCGCTGATTTTAATTTTCATTATTATTTGCAGTCTGGTAACACCAGAGGTCCCAAAGAAAATCAGCACTTCAAAATGCTAAAAGTACCATTGCCCTGAGGAGTTTGTAATATAAACAAACAGACAAGACAGTCTAAAGTTTGGAAGTGAAACACTGGCACAGAGAATTGAAGTGACACCTCTGGTTACACAGCAGATCAATTTCAGGACTGGGAACAAAACTCGACTTCTTTACTAGCGCCCCATCCACTAGACCATGCTGCCTCCTTTGGGCCTTCAGCTGGTATTGCAGTACAAATATAAAAATAAACGAAATAAAAAATGAATCCTGACACTACAGCTACATATTATAGTTTGCTGCAAAAGCCTTCAAAGTACTTCAAAGCATTTCAATGGATTTTCATTTCCCCATAATGAAGCTTCATTGCATTTAGTAAAATATTTCTAGATGAAGATGGCCATACTGGACCAATCTTACTGGAAAGCAGAAATGCTCATCACCTCCTCTTCTTTATCTTTTCTGACTTAAAAAAGGGGAAGGACAAAAGATACAATACAAAAGAATCCCTGACTCTTGGTCTTGTACATTCTTCTAATACCAGAGAAAGCTAATGAGTCACGTTAGATTAAAGTCAAGCAGAAAACCAGGGAAGGATAACACCACCTTCAAGACCAACTAGGAAAGCTTATGTAGTTAGCATCTAAGGTGCCACCCTGCCCTGCCTTCTACTATTCTTCCAATGGAAGTTAATATGAATATGGGTTTTGGAGGTCAATCTCACACACACCCATTCACAATGTTTCCCAAGGAGTACGTAGTCTTATTCTTTATGGTAATTGGTGATCACACTCATGGATCATTACAGATAGTGCAGACACTATCCTCATTACAGAAACTGGTTCCTAGGTGGGTGACACACAATAATAGTTTTTGAACTGCCTGCTGGGTTTCCTTTTTTAGGTTCTCCAAAGCTACCAATGGTTCTAGTTTGGATAGAACAGGTGTCAATTTAGAAAGCCTGCCACAGGAAATTTAATGTTTTGCTCAGCATTTCAGGTTTGTCTGAGACAGACGGGCAGCTGCTCTCTCCCCTACTACCAGCTAGCTGTGCTTATTTCATTTCAATACATCTGGATCCCAGTTCTTAAGCTTCTGTAACAGCTTACAAATCACTTTGGAAGCAGATACTGGAAGGATGGCAAAAAGGCGGTCAGCAGGGGGAGGCAATGTATAGCCAATGATAAAAATAAGAGACAGAGAGCACAAGAGCGCAAGATAATCCATTTAAAATAACGCTCCCTTTCCCTTCCATTTTCCCTATGGCTTGCTTCTACTTCCAGTGAATATATATATATTACTAGACCCAGGGGGGTAGGGGTAGGTCACTGGATGTAGAGGCAACCCATACAGAAAATGCTGGACCCATGGAAGGATAAATGAATTTATACTTATTCTGGTTTTTGGGTGATTTTCTTCCTTCCTCCCCCACAAATTAATTTCCAAGATAAGAATAATCAGAAATTCACCAACATGCCCACAGAATTACCTATTAAATCAAGACACTTGTAGGTCTTTCCCAACTCTAAGAAAAACTGTCACTAATTAGTTTTTTTGCATATAATCAACTATGTACGAGGAAGGAAGTGAACAGGGGGAGCAAACAGGGCAAGCAGTTTGCTGGGAACAAGAGAAAGAAGGGGAAGGGAAAGAGAAGCCAGGCAGCAGGCACCAGATCCTGCCCAGGGAAGGTAAGTGATTCAGAGTTGCCTGTGCCATTGGCTTGCTGAGAGTTTGTGGGGTGGGCTGGGCTGTGTGTTTGGGGCGTGTGCTCTGAGAAGCTGGGAAGGTTGCTAGTTTAGTGACAGCTGATTCCTGAGTGATTACTGCCTGTGCCTGCCAGAAGCCTAACGAGGGGGTGGAGTCAATCCAGGCCCAGCAGGGTATAAAAGGAGACTCTCAGTGCCATCAGGGAGCAAACAAACAGAGGCAACAAACAGGGAAAGCAGTTTGCGCCTTTCCCTCCCCGCTCCTGTTTGAGGGGAAAGCCTTTCAGCTTAGTGCGAGGAAGCAGGGAAAAAGGAACCCTTTGCCAGGCCAGCTTCCAGGCAAGTTCCTAGAGAAGGTGTGCTTGGAAGAAGGGCAGAAAGAGAGAAGAGACAGATTAAGAGACCCAGGGAAGTGGCTGGAGGACACTGCAATGCCAGAGCCACTGCCTCTGCTTGCACCTGTGAGGTTTCTGTCCAGGCAGGACCGCTTGCCATCGAGGCTTTCACCCAGGTCCAGGTTTGCCACTGTGGGGGCTGTGGCTTGCAGGTTCTGTCTCATGACAGCCAGGTGGGAGAGTGCCTGTGGTGGGAGCAGTGCCCCTTGGCAGTGTCTCTCAGGGAACAGGCAAGAGAGCTACAGGAGGAGGTGGTGAGGCTCCGAAGTATCCTCTGCCATGAGGAATTCTTTAGTTTGATACTGGAGGAGACCTCTGGGACTGTGGAAGAGCAGCTGCCAGAGGCAGCACTAGAAAAGGATGAGGACATGGACTCTCAGGAAGGTGAAAGCTAGAAGCTTGTGACCTCTAGCAGAAATCTTCATCTCCATCTGCAGCAGTGGAGAATCACAGAATCATAGCAATGGACCTCATAGATACGGAGCTCTAGCAACAGAGGGCAAGGAGCTCGTTCCATTGGTGGAGAAGGATAGGCCAGGCCTCCCCAGGGTGGGTAGGATCAAGACCACCACCACCAAGAAGCAGAGACAGGTGGTGGTGGTTAGAGACCCCCTTCTGCGGGGGACGGAGGGATCTATCTGCTGACCTGACATGCTGTCTCAGGAAGTCTGCTGCTTGCCTGAAGCCCAGATCCAAGGGAGGGATTACTGAGACTCATCTGGCCCTCTGACTACTACCATACATGTGGGCACCGATGAGACCCTGAGCAGATCAAAAATGACTACAGGGCTCTGGGTAAAAGGGTGAAGGGAATGGAAATCAAGGGGGTGGATCTCTTTGATCTTTCTGGTCAAGGGAAACAGCTCAGACAAGAGTGAGCGCATCATACTGATCAATGCCTGGCTGCACAGGTGGTGTTGCCAGCAGCAATTTGGCTTCTTTGACCATGGGCCTTTGTTCCAAGAAGAAGGATTGCTAGGAAGAGATGGGACCCCCCCTGACAAAGATAGAAGAGCATCTTTGCAGATAGGCTCGCTAATCTAGTGAGGAGGGCTTTAAACTAGGTTTGCTGGGGGATAGAAACCAAAGCCCTGAGATAAGTGGGAAACAGGGTGACCTGGAGGAACAGCAAGCAGGGTGGGGCACTCTCATTCTTGAATGCACGGAGCCTGGAAACAAGCAGGAAAAATTGGAAGTCCTTGTGCAGGTCATGGAACCATGACATGACTGGAATAATAAGAGATTTGGTGGGATAGCTTGCATGACTGGAGCACTGTCATGGATGGATACAAACTGTTTAGGAAAGACAGGCAGGGGAGAAGAGGAGGAGGAGTTGCACTTTATGTAAAAGAGCCATCTGATTGCTCAGAGCTCCAGTATAAAACTGGAAACAGCTGCCTGTGGGTCTGCTCTGCTCCCAGTAGAGTTGCATTCACCACCCAGGCTGGGCAGTGCCTGTCCCTGCCCCACTCCCTCCCTCCCCATGGAGGCCCCTATCTGTGCCCCGCCCTGCTCCTTCCCTCCCCACCACAGGTCTACTGGCTGGATGTTGCTTTCCAAGCTGCTGGGCTGCATTCCTGGTTGTATGCATGTTGCAGCTGCGCACATACACACAGCATTTATCGGTGACATTAATTGGCTACACTGGCCAAACAAGCCTACCTTTTATCAGTGCCAATCCAATATGGACAGATATAATCAGTGCACATCTATAACAACAAGTATGTCAGAAACAAGAGGATGGTCAGGGAAAGTGTGAGTCTCTTACTGAATGGGAGAGGCAACCTAGTGTCAGAAGATGCAGAAAAGGCTGAAGTGCTCCTTATCTTTTTGACCTCAGTGTTCACAGGCAGGGTCAGTTCCCAGGCTACTGTGCCTGGCTGCACAGTCTGGGGAGAAAGTGAGCAGCCAAAAGTGGCAAAACAGCAGCTCAGGAGCACAACAGGGTGCAGTTCAAAAAGGAAAAATGCAGAGTGCTGCACCTAGGGCGTAAAAATATCCAGCACACCTACTGGCTGAGGAATGACCCTCTCAGCAGCATGGAGGTGGAAAGGGATGTCAGTCATAGTGGACTCCAAGATGAACACGAGTCGTCACTGAGACGAAATAATCAGCAAAGCTAACCGCACTTTATCATGCATCTGCAGATGCATGACAAATAGAACCTAGGAGGCGATACTTCCCCTCTTTGTGGCATTGGGGTAACAAGGAACAGTGGTCACAAACTGACTGACAGCAGATTTAGGCTGGACTTCAGGAAGAACTTCTTCAAGGTAAGAGTGACAAGAATTTGGAATGGGTTTCCAAGGGAGGTGGTACTCTCCCCTACCTTGGGGGTCTTTAAGAGAAGGTTGGATAGGCAACTGGCTGGGGGCACTCTTTCCTGCCTAGGGCAGAACGTCAGACTCGATGATCTGTTGAGGTCCTTTCTGACCCTGGCATCTATTAATCTACTTAGAAGAGCTGGACATACACAAGTCCATAAGGCTGAACAGGATGTACTTGAGCGTGCTGAGGGAGTTGGTTGATATGACTGCAGAGGTGCTGGCCATTATCTCTGAAAACTTATGGTGATCAGGATTGGGTCTGGATTATTGGAAAAGGGCAAATATAGTACCCATATTTAAGAAAGGAAAAAAGGAAGATCCAGGGAACTACAGATCACCTCAATCCCTGGAAAAATCATGGAGCAGATCCTCCACAAATCCACTTCTAAGCACTTGGAAGAGAAGGTGATTATGAATAGTTAGCATGGATTCACCAAGGGCAAGGCATACCTAACCAACTTGATTGCCTTCTATGATGAGATGACTGGCTCTGTGGATGTGGTATACCTTAATTTCAGCAAGGCTGTTGATATGGTCTCCCACAACATTTTTGCAGGCAAGCTAAGGAAGTATGGGCTGGATGAATAAACTGTAAGGTGGATAGAAAACTGGCTGCAGGACTGAGCTCAGAGGGTAGTAATCAATGGCTCATGGTCTAGTTAGCAGCCAGTATCAAGTGGAGTGTTCCAGGGGTTGGTCCTGGGGCCTGTTTTTTTTCCAGTATGTTCAACAGCAACCTCAAGATGGGATAGAGTGCACCCTCAGCAAGTTGCAGGCTACATCAAGCTGGGAGGAATAGTAGACATCTACTTGGAGGGTAGGGCTAGGATTCAGAATGACCTAGAAAAATGGGAGAATTTGGCCAAAAGAAATCTCATGAGGTTCAACAAGGACAAGTGCAAAGGCCTGCACTTAGGATGGAACAGTCCCATGCACTGGTACAAGCTGGGGGCTATCTGGCTGGGTAGCAGTTTTGCTGAAAAGGACCTACAGTTTACAGTGGACAACAAGCCGAATATGAGCCAGTGTGCCCTTGTTGCCAAGGCAGCTAATGACATACTGGGCTGCATGGGTAGGAGTGTTGCCAGCAGGGCAAGGGAAGTGATTATTCCCCTCTATTCAGCACTGGTAAGGCAACATTTGGAGTACTGTGTTCAGTTTTGGGTCTCCCACTACAGAAAGGATGTAGACAAATTGGAGAGAGTCCAGCAAAGGGCAATGCAAATGGTGAGGGGGCTGGGGCATACGACCTATGAGGAGGGGCTGAGGGAACTGAACTGAGAGAAGAGAACAGTGAAAGCAGATTTAGTAGCAACTTTCAACTAACTGAAGTGGGGATCGAAAGCAGATAGAGCTAGACTGTTCTTAGTGTTGACAGATAAGGAGCAACTGTCACAAGTTGCAGCAAGGGAAGTTTAGGTTAGATATTAGGAAGGATTTTCTCACTAGGAGGGTAGGAGAACACTGGAACAGGTTACCTAGAGAAGTTGTGGATTCTCCATCTTCGAGAGTTTTTAAGAACCAGTTAGACAAAGCCTTGGCTGCGATGATCTGGTTGGGGATGGTCCTACTTTGAGCAGGGGGTTGGACTAGATGGCCTCCTGAGGTCCCTTCCAACCCTAATTTTCTATGATTCTAAGGAGGAGACAGTAGGGTTGGGATGGGAGACAAAGGGAATAAAACAAGGGATGGAAGGTAGGGAAGAAGCAGGATATGACAATATGGAGAATTTGTGGGGAAGGGAGATAAAAGTAAAAGAGGAGAGAACTCAGGGGCTGAAAACAATGGGTTTCACAAACCAGCTGATTATAAGAGAGAAGTGGAAGAAAGTGGTGAGGAATAAGAAAAGATGACAAATATACATAGATGAGAAGAAAATGGACTAAGAATGGAAGAGGACAGAGTGGACTTAAGCAGGTGACACCATCTGGATTACTGCACGTGAGACTGTACAGCACTACTGCAAACCTGCCACAGAAACAGAGATGGAACACCAAAAACCTAGGGACCACAGACTTAAGAGAGAAAGAAGACTGAAATCACAAAGTAGGGGTTCAATTCATGATCTTTCTAAAGAAGTTATGGCTATGTAGGCCAAAATTTAAAAAATAATAATGTGGGTACAGGCAGTCCTCGACTTACAACGTTTTGAGTTACAACATGAGTTACGCACTTATAATGTTTATATATTGACACCCTGTTTTAACTTTATGACATCAGTTTCAACTTTACAACGCTTGATCTGATGCGATGCCACGTCAGCGAAGAAGTTCACTGCGTCGCTCATCTCCCTGGAGAACATCTGTCCAAACTTCCTTGGACACTTCCTTTAAGAAAGTGGACAAGACTCCACAAAAACCTGCAGCCAGGACTCCTGAGAAGATTCCAGACAAGAACCCTTCAAAAAGTCCAGCCAAGGGCCTTTCAAAAAGTCCAGCAAAGTCACCTCAAAGAAGTCCTTCCAAATCAATATGATTGCTACTTACAATACAAATGCATTAATGTAGCTATATTACTCATCTATAATTGATAGAGTACAAAATTCTGAGGTATTTTTGGTGAAAATAGGGTATTGGGCCTTGGTTCCAGAACCAATCCCCCATTGATAACATTGTTTCTTATGAGAAAATTGGTTCCGAGTTGCAATGTTTCGACTTCAGACGTGGTTTTCAGGAACCAATTGTGTCATAAGTCCGAGGACTGCCCGTACCTATAAATGTGAACTCCAAATTTAAACATGGGCACCTAAATAAATGCTGCAGTTTTCAGAAGTACAGAACACCCATTTAGTGGGAGTGGTTGGGCACCAAGTACTTTTGAAAAATCAAAAGTTTTTTTTTTTAAACCTGGAGTACCCGCTAACAAAATCCTAGTTTAAGCTGTGTCAATGTATTTATCTATTAAATGGGGATTAGATTATATAATACACATATCAGCAATATTGAGAAAAGAAATTAACTAAATGATTTAAGGACTTAAAATCCTCAGAAGAACACGAAGTTGGAAAACAGAATACTGTGGAACCCTAAATATTGAATTATATGCTAATTTTCTTAAACATACTTCTAGTCATTTTCAGCCTTAGTCAGATGCTTAAAAGGTAGGAATTTGCTTAAACGCATCGCTAAATTGGAGTCTCTATGAACAATGAAACAAAAACCAGCTGAATTAATAAAATTTAGGAAATTTAGATCAACCTTTAGCAATGCTGCATCACAAATACAAAATTAACAATATTAAATAAAGTTTCTTATAACATTTTCCACTTTAATCTTACCATCAATGCATAAGAATCACAGACGCTATGGAATCCATAATAGAATGCTGCAAACTGTTTGTAGATTGATTTGTTGAGAAGGAAGTCAACATAGAACTGCACATATTCTAAAAAGAAAAGTATTTCATTCTTTTAAATTATAAAGTAACAACTTTCAGATAATTCTTTGCTACACTGTATCTTAAATTGAGCTAAAGTAATATAGAAATATTTAAAAAACAGTTTAAGTAGCATTAAAAATAGCATAATAATTTTTACTGCTTAACTAAATTACATTTATTTTTATTAGTGAGGATGCATTTTCTTTTTGATTTATTATATCTTTAATGTACCTTTTCTATTCTGATTTGTAACTGGAACTTTATCACCATTTGGTTTTAGGTTATAAGATTTTATGGCTCCAAATTCTTCTTGAAAAACCTGAAGAGAGACAACATTATAATACATGTAACTCCTCCTATTAGTTTTAATTATGATGAACAGATCAATAGACTTATAAAGGCCAGATTAGAAGGAATCATAAAGACCATTTAGTTTGACTTTCAACACCACACAAACCATACAGTTTTGCCATACATCATATTTACTTGAATACAAGGGTTTCCCTCCCAACTGGCATGGGGAAAAAAGCCCCATGTCTTATAATTGCATACAAGGAAACTGCAATAAATATACTGTCAACCATTAAAGTACTGCCAAAAGCTGTATGTGCTCAGCAACGGAAACCAACTATGAAGTTGATTAAATGCAGCCAACGCTGAGCATGACTGCATGACACATGGCCCACATAAGGCAAACATGCTGGTGGAAACCTACCACAAGGATAGGTTAGTACAGCCCATCTGAATCAGATATTTGGCAGTGCCCATTGCAATTAGTCTCTCGGACCGCTGACTCTTTTTCAAGTCATGGTGAGCCACCATATTGAATAAATATCAATTTCCTCTTTACTCTCACAGCTGAGCTGTGCCTTTCTTTTCCTTTTCCAATGTTTTCTGTTACTTCAGCAGCCTTGAATGCCTGGCAAACATTATGAAGCAGAGCTCTAAATAGTTTATGCAGAATCTTTGTCATCCCTTTTCTCAGCCTGGAGCACATGATTAGTGCGGCCCTGCCTTCCATGAGGTGAAGCTGGATCAGCATATACATTTTAGGAGCATCCCAGGACTCATGACAAAAACAATTGGTTGTAGTCATGAATGGAAGCAAATTAGCACACGGCTCCTATGGTAGGGAGGGGAAGGAGGGGTAATATGGTATATACATATATGCTGACCTCTGGAGTCATTATGGCTTGAAATGCTGTTGACTCGAGTGGGGCCCAGCCCAATAAATTATGTGGTAAATCACACGGCTTTGGCTTTCAACTAATATCATGCATAGTGCTGCAGAAAAGTGTGTTTATGGATTACCTGTGCTAAAACTTGCAGTAGTTTCAAAAAAGGTAACACGCATCCATGAAGTATGTGTATGGGTATTATATGCAAATTGCTACAGCTTTATTACATTTCAAGGTTATTATTTTCAAAATTGCTCTTTACTTCCATGCGTTCAGGGAGAGTAGCATGTGACAGCAAGGAGAGGGGGAAAGGGCTGCTGGGGGAAAAGGTTGGAAGGAAGTAGAAAGCAAAGGGGCTACCTGACTCCACAGTTTTATTTTTCCTGCTCTAGCAGTGCAAAGGGAACAAATTCAAGGCAGACCTCCAATAACCAGATTCTATAAGATTCTATAAATGAACTACTCAAAATAGTAACACTGAGAACATCCATACAAGATTTGAGTTGTAGACTCTAGTACAATGAAAGAGAAAAAGGCTTTAGGAACATTGGACATCTATACACATGATGGACCTCTGCTCCGACACGTGCTAATTAGCAATTGAGCCTTCTCTGAATCTGCTGGAGCGTGCTAAGTAGTGTGCTCCAGCAGCCTCTGCATCATGTGTGTTCAACATCCCCTCATTTCAAAATGGTGGCAGGGCGACTTTAACTAAAGCTCGTCAAATGAACTTTAGTCAAAGCACCCCTGCTGCCATTTTGAAGCACGGGATGCTGAATACATGTGATGCTGCAGGCACTTTAATTAGAGCAGCTTTCATAGAATCATAGAAGATGAGGGTTGGAAGGGACCTCAGGAGGTTATCTAACCTATCTAGTCCAACCCCCTACTCAAAGCAGGACCATCCCCAACTAAATCAGCCCAGCCAGATCATTCCAGCTCTCAGAGCCGCTAATTAACCCTCCTCTCCCCCACCTTGGAGTGCATGTATAGATGTCCATTAAGTATGTTGGAAGAAAAAAAAC
>NW_017728994.1:38446120-38469425 GCF_001723915.1 Gavialis gangeticus | reverse complement strand
TCATCCCAGCTCTCAGAGCCGCTAATTAACCCTCCTCTCCCCCACCTTGGAGTGCATGTATAGATGTCCATTAAGTATGTTGGAAGAAAAAAAACTCTTAATTGTATGTCCCATAGAAATGAAAATAATTTATGTTATGAACATTTCCATACCACTTGATAACAATAACTGAACTACAGCAAAACAAACTGAACAAGAATAAGCTGATGTCCAATTTAAAACGTTTTCAGGCTTGCATGGGGATTAAAGTCAATTTTCCTGACTGAACTAAAGTGACTATATGCTAGAACACATCTTTACCTAGGCTAAATTCCTACATCATACCAACTCTTTCATAACTGGAACAGGGATCTCTAAGCCAGACTTCTGGGCTTGACTATATCAAATAGTTACCCACTATATTTCAGGGCTAGATAAATATTTTAACTTGGGCAAGTCTCTACCCAAATCATATTTTCAGCTCAACTTCCAGACTGAGCCAATCCTCCAAAACTGAAGCAAGCCTGGTTGGACCACGACAGAGTCACAGCAGGACTCTATTGTGATCCAACCAGGCTTGCTTCAGTTTTGTGAAGCAATAGGATCACAGTAACTTTCAAATTCAGGAAAGCTTTATAGCACTGGAGGCCAACTTTTGGCAGATATACCACAAGGTCAGCCCTGTGCTCTTCCCAAGTGTAACTCTGATCCCCTTCCTTTGTTGTTGCTCTTTTTTCTGCTTCCTGCCCTATCTGTAGCTGTCCTGCCTGTCCCCCGATCTCTCAATGCATGTCACGAAGATTGCCCATGCCACATGTGGCAAGTGTGCCAAAGGTTGGCCATCATTACCTTATAGCCTCTTACCCCTTACCCAACTAAAGGCTGAACCAATCCACTGGAGACATGGACAGATCTATTGATCTAATTTGATAATCACTTAGAATTTTCCTACTTATAGTACCTGGAAGGTTGAATAGAAATCTTCTTCAACATTGCCTTCATAGGATAGGAGTTCATTTAGTCCATGGGCTAACTCCTGCAAAAAAAAAAAAAGTTCACTAAATTTATCGAATTAGATACAATTCCACCATGTCCTTTTCAAGCCATTTCTAGTGGGTAATCATTCCATCTCATTTTAAAACTATTGTGAAATCTTACAAACTCCTCAGTGGGAGAATACAAAAGCCATACACAAATTCTTATCAGTTGGATGAAACCCCCAGAAAGTTATCCTGCTATAAGATTTCTGTATAGCACCAACCCTAATATTAGTAGAAACCAGGCATTCAGAATAAATGATTACAGAAGAGGGATTTTGTGATTATCATGGTTAAGTGGATTACGTAGACTGGTATCTAGGTCTGCAATGAGCAAACTGGAGTCTAAGGGCCAAAGAAGCTGATCATCCATTCTAGGAGAGGCATGGCTCTTCAGAACGCTTGCCCTTGGAAGATGAATTACGGAAGCTTTTAGGCAGTAGTGGAAGTTTACTTCTTATCTTTACCTTTTCTTTAAACCCCCCCCACAAAATCATGACAGCTTTGACAATGGGGTGAAGATCAGATGCTAAACTTAAGATAGCTCTTCAATTTTTTTTATGTGGTATTTCTTTGTGATCATTAGGATCTCTTTTTGCATATTACCTGCTTACAGTGGGGGGCTGGAGAAGCAAGTTAATGAGGAAGAAATAAACTTCTCCTCAAACACCAATATAATGACCTAATGAAAGGCTTCACTCTATCCAGATAAATAATATTGCTTTGGTTGCAGACAGAAGTGACAATTTTTGCCTGATCTGGACAAGACAGCAGTTTATAGCTGTGACCAAACAGAAGTGCATGGCTGCTGACAGCTTAAAAAATGGCTGACTGGGTGAAAATCTGACCCCTCACTGCATGAGGTATCAGAAAAAGATGCTTCAAAATGTAGCGTCTTTTGTAACTTGTGTCCACTGAGCTCCTAGCCTGTTGCTGTTTTCAGAATGGAAGTGGGGAAAGGGAGTGGAGGGAGTTCAATCTGTGGCTTTTTCAACACCCCCTGCAGAGTGGGGCAGTTGTACTGGAGCCCGTCTCCCCACCCCAGGTGGGTGGGCTCCAATTTACCTACCCCACCCATCAGCACTAGCTGGGGAGCTACAAGAACAAGCTTCCTCCATTGCCTTTTCCCCCTCCCATTCTGAAGACAGCAAGCACTGGCAGAGAGCCTGGCAGTTGCTATGGGAACCTGGGTGCATGCTCCCAGCAGGCAGCTAGATTCCCCTACCCCCTGGAACCAACAGTGAACTTCTGTTTGGTCTGGGGTAATGTTGTAACTCAGAAAATTTTGGAGAAATATTTCTGAGTTACAGCTGGGAGTTACACTTCTGTCTGCACCCTTTATGTCCAGCCATATAAACTCCCTCCTGTGACATGAGAACACGAAGGGCCAAGTTTTAAATATGTACTTAGCCTTCTAACGAGGAAGTTAAACACGTAGGGCATCTTCACACATACTGAGGAGTGTGTGTGGGGGGGCAGGGAGTGCTTTAATTAGAGCGGCTCTTGAGAGCCACTCTAAAGTGCCTGCAGCATCTCATTTATTCAGCGCCCCACACTTCAATATGGTGGCGGGGGCGCTTTAACTAAATCCCGTTTGATGAGCTTTAGTTAAAGTGCGGGGACGCTGAATACACATGATGCCAAGACTGCTGGAGTTTGTTAATTAGCACACTCCAGCAGACCCAGTTAATCAAGTTACCACATGTCAGAGCAGGCACCACGCTTGTGTACAGGTGCCCCTAAAGGTATTTGCAAAAGCACCTAGGCAGGTTAGACTCTTCACTTACATGGATAGTCAACAGATGGCAGCCACCTAACTCACTCACGAAAATCCCAGTAGGCAGTTACCTGCATCTTCATATGTTCTAGCTAAGTTTTGTAAATCTGCATGTCTGCATATCTTTATCTGAAAAAATGCTTTGCCTCCTCAACAATGAAAGCAATAGGCACTAGGGTTGCTGGTATTTAAAGGGGAACCCTACTCATAGATACAGTGCTTTTCTGCAAAGCAAAAAAAGCTCAAGATCCTGTCCTCATTTAGGTATCTCTTTGTTTCTTCACTTAAGAAACTGCATACAAATATCATCTTTGACTTTACAATTCAAGACTGAGACTTGTGAAGAAAGGAACTGAAATGGCAGTTATGTCAAGGTAATGGTGTCAAACTCATCTGCCACATGGACTGGTTCTGCGCTATGGACACATGCCGTACCCTTTGTGGGTCTGATCAGACCATGGGGCAGCACCGGAGGCCAGATGGAGGGGTTCCACAGGCCAGATCTGGGCCATATACATTTGAAACCCCTGACCAAGGGGGAGAGGTTTAAGACTAAGTTCATGCTGTCCCTAGCATGGATTTTGGTCACAAAATAATAGATGGGGCCATGTGTAGGTAGGTTGGAAAGTTTAGTTCCTCCAGAACTGATGCATGCTCAATAACTTTACTAAATCTACTGACTGCAGGGGATAACATGGGTCTCCCAGAATACAATTCTGCAGTTGTGTTGCCCTCCAGTTTTTCCCCATAAACTCAAATAATACAAAGGATATTTTGGTTCAACTTTTTAGGAGTAGGCAAGCAGAGATTTAGCACAAAAAGGCAGCCTAAAAGGCAAATAGTATAGAAAGTTGTAAACATACTGAAAAGCAACTATTATATGTACATGAAACAAAAACAGAAGCAACCAAGTAATCAAATTAAACTAGCTATTTCAATAAATCAACCTTTAAAATAATGATTTATACTTACAGGCATAATCTGATACAGGTCATTTAATGTAACGTCACAGATGCCTACAGGAGTATTTTGATCACAAGGAACAATGGGAGGACTCAACAGTTTCTTGTAACAGCAGGGTGGGAAGCGAATATCCAAGGTAATACTATTATATACAGCGAGTCCCATAAGCTATAAATGTCAAATGTTAAATGGAAAATTACCTTCTTATTATTAAATAATAATTTTAGGCAATCTTGGATAAACAACTTAATATACACAGAGTACTCACAACACTAATTTAAGTAAAAAAATTATGTTCCTTTTTTCATGTCTATCATTATTTAAATCTAAATGCAACCTTATGTCATATTTTGAGTAAATAAGATTAAAATTACTATAGAATGCAATTTGATGAACTCTTGAAATCCTTTATACTCAAGATACTATATTACTAATGCAAGGACATACTGGTTAACATTAAAACTACAGATACAGTAATTTTAATCCAAGAATTCTGTATTCTTAATATCAATGCTGCAATAAAAATAGAAAAAACATTAGGTAAGACCTATGATGATCATGACATTCTATAGCTGACAATTTCAGGATGTTCCCACAAATTGGTAATGAAGGAGGTGCTATGAAGGCGACTACTGTCTGTATGACCCACTAGGTGGCAGAAAATAAAAAAAAGGGAAATTGGTAGCACAGCTGAATGCTGCCCTGGATAACTGGAGCCTTGGAGCTCTTGTGCAAATTGGACCAAGTATTAGATAGCAGGTTTGGTAACCAAAAAATAAGAAGAAACATAATTATTAAGAACCTATGAAAACTCTGATTTATGGGATCTGCATGATTTATTCTACGGACTACCAGGAAATATTTCAAAACTGGGAAATGCCAGAATTAAAGTGTTTGATTCCTAGTAATCATGCCTATGTATATACAAGTAGTTAAAATATTTTTTTTTCTTATTTTTAGTTTTCTTCTACAAATTTTACTGTATTCTATTTTGGCTATATAAAATTAAAAAGGGATCTCACCTGAAAAAGGAAAACCATGCTAAAAGCTTAAAAAGTCTGTTGTATTTTTTTCAGACATTCCTGCTGTTTTATTTTTACACAGTTAACTAATTAAGGTACTAATCACGTAGTACTCTGTCATGGACAAAGGATACAGCTCCAACCAATCGGAATTCAGAGTAGTTTTCACATTTAAAGCTGCTAAACCAATGACAGTGTGAATCCTTGTGATATGTAAACATACCTGTAAAATACCAAAATTATTTTCATGTTTATCCATAATAAACCATTTCCCCAAAGCACATAATTGTATCTTATTCTTCCATATTTTTATTATGATGGGCGCAGACAGAAGTGACATTTTCTGAGCAATCTGGCCCCTGAAAGAGCTCTACATCCACGTCATAACATGTTCACAGCAGCAGAGGGCTTTTAAAATGTCCAGTTGTGTGAAAAATAAATCCTGGACAAATCAGCTTGTGTTCCCTCCAACATTTTTCCACACAGGGGGTGGGGAGAGCGGTAGGAGCTCCCACTTGTTGAATGGCAAGGGGGGGTGGGGAAGAGCCCCTTTGCTTTACGGGCCCCCCCCTCAGCTACCTTGGGTTGGGACAGCAAGGCAAGAGGGCTCAATTTCCCCCATCCCTGCACCTTCGCAGCTCTGGCCATTCAGCAGCCAGGAGCTCCCTCTTGTTCTCCCTCCCTTCCCTGCTGAATGCACAAGAGCTCGGGGCTGGGGGGTGGGGAGGGGGGAGAAAGGGGTGGTTTGGCAACCTCCTTCGAGGCTTCTGGAGTGCCCCCACCTGCTGGTCAGGGTCAGTGCAGGCTGGCTCCAGCCCCCTCCCTGACCCAACAGGCAAAGCTGGGAGGAAGGAGGGTCCCAACTCATGGCACTATATAAAGCCTGTTAGTGAGACCTTAATGTCTGCCTGCACCCACAGAAAAATATGGTTACCAAGGAGGTCACCAAGGCCAACCTTAAGCTCAGGCCAAGAACATCCCTATCTAACTTACACATAAAAAACTTCCCGTGAGGGAGATCGCACATCCTTTGCAAGTGTACGTCTACATATGCATTCATGCTAGACATTATCCTCCTTTTCCATCGTCAGTATTACTAGACAGCCTTGGAGAATGCTGCCACACATTCAGCAACACACGTCACAAGACATATTATCACAAAAGGCAAAGTTGATAGCAATGCCAGTGAAAGGTGCATCACAACAAACAAACAGATATGCCCCAGACCAGTGATAACCTCCATTGCAATGATATCCATTAAACTGAAAGCAATTACAACAATGGCAAGCCCACAATACAGGCAGCTTGAACCACCTCCAAAATAAAAAATTCCTAAGTGTAAATCAACTGGATCAAAACTCCATTAATACGAAGACAGCAGATTTAATTGTTCAGTTAGGAACAGCATACAAATCCACTTCCATGTTCCTATCATCTTCTTCATTTGGAAAGAGTTTTAATGTCATGTTCTTGCTTTAGAGAAATCATCTGGAAATGATATACTTGGCTAATCCATCCCGTTCTAGAGCCTTCCAGACCCTCACATACTTTCTTATCCCTGTTCGGTGATCCATTTCTGAAGAAAACATGATTGAAAAATTCTGCTGCAAATACACTGAAAGCATGTACACTAGCAGTGGAACTTATATTGACAAGCACTTGAAATGGACTCTCATGTAGGCACCTCCATCAGACTACTAAAGCTTAATAAATTCATAGACATTAGGGCTGGAAGGGACCTCAGAAGATCATAGAGTCCAGCCCCCCGCCCAAAGGGCAGGAAGTCAGCTGGGGTCATAGGATCCCAGCAAGATAAGCATCCAAATTTCTCTTGAAGGCGTTCAAAGTAGTTGCTTGAACCACCTCCGATGGCAAGCTATTCCAGACCTTCGGGGCTCGGACAGCAAAGAAATTCTTCCTTATGTCCAGCCTGAAATGGTCTTGCAGGAGCTTATAACTGTTTGACCTCATCATCCCTTGGGGTGCTCTGGTGAATCAAACGTTGCCCCAGGTCCTGGTGAACACCCAATAAACTTATAGGTGGCCATCAGATCACCCCTGAGCTTGCGCTTTTCCAGGCTAAAGAGCCCCATAGCTCTCATCCCGTTATCGTAAGGTCTGTTTTCCTGACCTCTGATCATGTGCGTGGCTCTTCTCTGGACTCTCGCAAGCTTCTCCACATCCTTTTTGAATGGTGGGGCCCAAAACTGGACGCAGTACTCCAGCTGTGGCCTCACCAAGGCCGAGTATCAGGGGAGAATGACATCCTGGGATCTGCTTGAGAAGCATTTATGGATGCTCGCTTTACTAGCCACAGCATTGCATTGAAGGCTCATGCTCATCTTGTGGTCAATGATGATCCCCCAAGTCTCTTACACAGTAAATGATTACTGAAAATCTGAACCATTTATATTTGGACCACTGCAAAAATCAGCAGTTTTCCACCCTGCTGGGCACAGCAAAATTTCAGCCACATGTTCTTAAATAGCTCAGTAAATCTATGCAACCACTGCCCTCCCTCCCCAAACAGCTACAGTGGAGGACTCAACAAAGGCAGACAATGCAAGATAAAGAAGAAAGCAGCTAATGGACATTGTGAGCAAATACCAGGAATGGATTAACATTACTCTGGTCATATTGGACCGAATTAGATTTAAGGTGACCCAAGCCCCAAAGAATTAATTTCACTGCCTTCACTCTACATTCTATAACTTCCCCTGATCAGAGTTTACTAAACTCTCTAATGCAGTGATCCTTAATTGGGGTGATGCAGCACACAGGTGCCACAAGATCCTTAGAAGGGTGCCACCAGATGAGGAGATAAGCAAGATGTAAGGAGATAAGCAGATAAGTGCAGGGTCAAGCTGTCTTTATCTGCTCTCTCCCAAGCTTGGCCCCATCTGCAAGGAGGTAATATATAAATTAGTTTTTTAAATGGGCCACCACTTGGTTCAAAAAACTTCTGGAGGGGCGCCTTGAGTCTCAAAAGCTTTGTAACCACTGGTCTAATGTGATAAACCAGTGAAAAGAAGTTTCAACTCTTCCAATGCACTTGAACTGTCTCAATGAATGCCAACTTGTCACAGGTCTTCATCCAATATCTAAGCCTGAAGTTTTTCTTATTTTTTTAAATGACCAACATACAACTGTAGTTTTTGCTCCTTTGCTTTTGCAACTAAAAACTGCTATTGGTCATTATTTCCATCTCCATCCACAACTCTCACAAAATGACCCACCTTTCTGCCCACATTGCTCTAGC
The DNA here is from genome assembly GCF_001723915.1 of Gavialis gangeticus. Lineage (NCBI taxonomy): Eukaryota > Metazoa > Chordata > Crocodylia > Gavialidae > Gavialis > Gavialis gangeticus. Next base: position 38,461,388 of record NW_017728994.1, on the reverse strand, counting down.
TCAGATATGCTCCCTGAATAGAAACCATTAACCTAAAGGCTTAAAATAATGCTTCAATTAATTTGATTTTTAAATTAATTAATTTTAAAAGCTTAACTATGAGGACTCACCATAGTCTGGGTGAAAGATCTGGCGAATCAGGAGAAGAAACCATTCTTTTGTCAGACCACCCATATCAAGTCCAGCCTCCCCTACAAATGTAACTTTCAACTTCTTTTTTAAATCTGCTCTCTTCCTTGTCAGCTATTAAAAAAATAAAGAACTGCATTTGATCAATGTTATTACATTATATATAAAATATAATATATACATGTACATATAAGTAGAAACATTTTTGGATAATACATTTTCATCGCTATAGCTATTTGTATTTTTTATTTTATACACATTTACTAAATTCTAATTCATACATTAAATCTACATGCAACAAACTGTCTGGTCTGGGAAACGAAGGAAACCACAATTCCCACTCCCAGCACCTGACCCAGCTCTTCTGGGCTTGGATGCTATCTTACCGACATTCAAAGAGCTCTCTCAGAGTTCTCACTCCTGGAAATGGAAGAACCATCTCCTCCCACTATCCTGCAGGCCTAACCAATTTGTTCTTCTGGGAGAGATGGGGAGGAAATTTCCTGCAGTACACAAGTGACTGGTGAACTGAGGGTTTTTCCCACTTTCCTGTCAAAACTTGAGAGTTGTTTGGTAGATAAGACATGGACCAGAACATCACAACTTTTGGCTACTGTTCCATATAACATACCAAGCAGCAGACTAGGTTTGGTAAAACCGTGAGCATAGAATCCAGTAACTTTCTGGAAAAGTTTGGTTTCATTAGGGAACCTGCTCTTTCTATTCCTTCATCATTGGTATAGTATCCATATGGGAAACTCCTAGCAATTGTCTGCATCCCCCAAGTGACTTAGGTTAGACCTCTGGTCGTGATGCTGTCAACCATGTAGGTAGCCTAATTAGCTTGAAGATAGGATAAGTGACAGTGTCACCCAAAGATGTCAATTAACCTGTTTAAAGTACTATGCAGTCAGCTACACTGTTTCCACTTAAAGCAGCAGCCTACCCAGAGCAGCACAGCATGCTGCAGGGCACTGCTGCTAGGGATATTTACTATGAAGACATGGCTTTAAAGAGGTCCAGCAAAGGGTGTTTGACTCTTGTTGTTATGACAAATTCATGTCATTCTACACTGAAGCATTTTTTCCTTGATAGGACTGAGGTACCATCTACTTGAGAATTTAACTCTTTTAACAAAGCTGTGGCTTACTACCTAATACCCTAGTGGGCAGTAGGGCTGTGCGAAACAGCACTGGTTTGTTTCTACTTCTAGTTTGCTGTTTCAGCTGGACAGTGTTTCATTTAGAGTTTCATTTTGTTTCAAAGCACTGTTCCATTTCATTTTGTCTAAACCGTTTTGCTGTTCCAACGTTTTGCCCACAGGCTATAATAGGGAAGCACAAAACTACCTATAGCTTAGTCAATTTTGGCAGATTTGGATGAAAACAGTAGGGCTGGTAGCCCCGTCTGAGGGCATGAAGCCTGCCAAGTTTCAAGGAGATAGGTGCAGGGGTCTCTGGGAAACTGCACCTCAAACTGCTGACAAGCAAAACTCGTGACATCTGTGACTGGTGCTGGGGCCTCTACATGATAGTAGTGTGCCCCAGTGAGGTCTCCTCCTCCCCTACAGCCTCAGACCGGTCCACCACTTTAAATAACACAGGTAAAATAATAACTAGTGAGGAACAGCACAGTAGCACCAGCAGCCTCTCAGGCAGTCAAACTGACAGAGCTTTTCTTTCCTCTCCTGAAGCAGCTTCTTTTCCAGCGTGTGTTAAGGCATGCCCTCACTGTGTCCTTTCCCCCTCCTCCCCCTCCCTCTCCTTACTTTCCGTTCCCCTGCAGGCAAGCCCATCTTCAGCTTCGAAACTCGAAACAGTTTGAAACTTTCAAAATGTTTGGACTGCCCTCATTTCGTTTTGAGGCTGTTTTGAAGCTCTTGGTTTCATTTTGATTTAGCTGTTTCAGGCTTGAAACAAGTCAAAACAGCACTGAAACAAAACAGCCAGGGAAATTTCACACAGCCCTAGTGGGCAGATGTTTTTATCCATGTGTCTCCATGTGTACGGCTTTATGAAAGTTTTTGTTATATCTTCCTCAGATTACAGCTTTTCACAATTAGCCAAAGGCATTAGTATGACCTAACAACTTTCTTCTAATAATGGGAAGACATTAAACCAGCAAGAATGCAGCATGGGTTATAACAGCTCCTGCATTCCATTTATTCATACATTGGTAAGTTTCTATTGCAACAAGATTTTTTTTTCTTTTTGTATATTTGCATAACTTAACTTGATCTGAACCCCAATTTTATTCTTCTAAAGATTGCTTCAAATACTTGAAATATATGAAACAAAGCATCTTTTATTTTCTTCAAAACAGAGAGAATGGCCAATGCAAAGGGAGATTCCATCGCACTTCTGTGTTATGACGGCAGAAATGGAGAAAAAGCAGCAGAAGTGAAATAAAATCTAAGGAAGCAGGCATTTATATTTATAAGTGAGTACATTTATAATAAAGGTAAATTATTATAGAAGAATCTTAAAGTTTGATGAGTTAACAAATGTTAACTATTTAATGACTGTCTTGAAATTTTCTTTCACCTTTTTATCATTTACAATTATTTTTCAAAGCCAACCAACTATTTTTAGGTTTTGAGGAAGATCAGGGAACAAGATGTGATTAATGCTGATTAACAAGGTTTGGCTGACTGAAAAGAAACAGACGCATATGTTTCTCTTCCCAATGCTACTCAAAATAATCTGCTGTTTAGAAATGAAAGAAACACACACAGGGATCAGTTAAAAATTTAAATAAGTATTTAGGAAAATAAAGCTTAAAGCTTAAACTAATTAAAAACTGTGAAAAGAAAAGGCAGTGAAGGAAAAAGAAATTCAAAATATAGAGAGATAGATTAGAAAAAGCTGAAGCTACTACTGTGGAACAATAGAACTAGATTCTCATGCAGCATACTTCACCCTTATATAAACGTTTAGTATAATGCAATATGATCAACACGGATCTTGGTTGTCTCTACTAAAAATAAATAAATAAATAAATAAATAAATAAGTTGCAAATGATCTGATTAACGCCCCCACCCCAAAATCTGTGTTTTTCTGTGATTAAAATATAATTCCACTCTATGTATAGGTATCAGTTGAACACAATGTTTTATTGTTATATTTACAATTTTACAGCAATTTGGAAGCCTACCAGTGCCTCAATCACTGTAATAAAATTAATTCTATATATTTTGGTGTTTGATTTTGTTTTTTTCATCATGGAAAATCAGAGCCCTCTTGCCCCCTTCACTCACCAGGATGTGGGTTCAGCTGTGGCTTTCCCTCCCCACTGCTTTGTGGTGTTGAGAAGGCCAGATATGCTGGTGCCCTGCCCATGCCATTGCCCCTCATTCCCCACCTAATGCCCCCTTGACTCTGCTGGTGCCCCTCACTCTCCCTACCCACTGCCCCATGGACCCTGTCAGTGCTCCTCACTCCCCACCCAATGCCCCACCCCACCCAGCCCTGCCAGAGGGGGACCCCAGTTGCCAGAGCTCTAGGGCCAGGGACCCAGGTCTGCAGCCTGCTGCCCTCCCCAGTAGTGCCCAAACCCCAGCTGCTGCCTATGGGAGGCAGCACCTGCTGCAGCCTGAGTGGGGAGTGGAGCACAGAGCCTGGCTCCCCCTCCCCCATGGGCAGTACAACCAGAGTGGAGTCCGTGGGGGACTGGACATGGGCTGCTCTCTGTAGGCTTGGGGCTTCCTGCCTTGCTGCCCTCTCCGTTGGTGCCTCCACAGCCCAGCAGGTGGGACCCGGCACAGCAGGGCAGAGTGGGGAGGGTAGGCTCAGTGTCACTGATGTGAGCCCCACACTGCCATGGCAAGGTGCCCCCCACCCACCTGGCAGCAGCAGGGGATACAACTTCATAACACCACCTCCTCTACTGCCTGGCAGGTAGGGGGCGCTTTGCCATGGTGGTGCAGGGCTCCTGGCTGCAGCACTGAGCTTCCCCACCCTGCTCTGGCCTACTGTGCTGGGTCCTGCCTCTTGGGCCACAGAGGCCCCCAGGGCAAGGGAAGTAGGGAAGGGAGCTGAGGCACCCACCCCTGCCCTGTGCAAAACCTAAGAGGCATGTGTCCCCCAAGCCCCCTCCAGGAGTATGCACAGCAGCAGGGAGCCAGCCCCCCATTGCCCCCAGATGAGTCGCCTGCAGCTCCATCCTGCTTCCAGCCCATGTCCAGCAGCCGTGCATTCCAGCCCTGGGCCCCAGGCCCCATGCACCACCCCAGCTAGGCAGCAGTCCCAGGCACCAACCCCAGCCCTACTCAACCCCTTTCCTTACTATGGGGGCCTCTTCCATGCTTCCCGCCACCTTATGCGCACGGAGCTGCGGGAGGTGCTATCCAGGCTGCCATGTGCATATGTATGTGCACACATGCACATGGTGTCTCCTGCCTGACTGCCCTTCTCCTGCTCCCCTCAGCAACTTGCAAGCTGGAACTCTGCCAGGCTGCAAGAAACCCACCATTTCCCACATTTTTTCCTTATAAACAGAAAATCCAGGTTTTACTGTGTTTTTCTGTGGTGAACGGAAAACCCAGATCCCTAACGATGAATAATTAAGCTAAATTTAGATGGCATGCAAGTACATATGTCTATATAGGTTTTGCCTACATGTGAGATTAGTAGGTATACAGGAATACCATGACAAAAAGTGAAACTCAGGATATTATCTCAAAATCTTCTGCATTATTACTTTTGCAATACAATACTTTAATTACAAATACCACATAACAATAACGAGAATTCACAGCTCTCATAAAAGCTTTCAATATAACCTATCATTTGAACTGAAAAGACAGAGTTACTTTATAACAAACCACTCTTCATTTACGTCCTCTGTACCTCATCAAGTGAGTCACTAACAAGGTGTGTTCTCCTCACTTTCACATTTAGGAATAACATATTCATGTCGGGTTTCTGCCTGCGAGAGACTTTGTCCACAAGACTTTGCTATTTAGAATTTAAAAAAAGAAAAAAGTTTTACACACAAATTTGCTTTAAAAAACTTCAGAAAAGCAGACAATGGCATTAATTAAATGCATGGAATCTTTGCTTTAGAGCAGCAGTGAAATAAATATCAGCTTCTAAAATGTCAGTTGTTTGGTCAAAAGCAATGACAAAAGTTTCTCAGAGAGGTTCTTTTTAGGGATGGATATCAACAGAAAATATTTTCTAAAGCAGTCTACACTCACTATATATTTAACACTGTGTGATGTAACATTGAAATAATCTTAATAAGAAGAGTAAATAAACAGGTATTGGTTGTGTTGTGGAACAATCCTTAAAATCCTCTTCCGCCCCTCTCCTCAATTAATAGAACTTTTGAGTAGGTCCAACCAAGGGCTGCATGTGTTCCCGTGGCTTGAACCACTGATCAGCATTAGCAATATGGTGCAATTGGGATTTGATCCCCAGTCTCACAATCATGCCTCCTGCCAGGCACAGATCAGATCCCAAATATGCTTTTAACTGAATGTCTGTCAATTACTTTAGTTAAAAGATAAGGGGTGCATCTAGACATGCGCTTTACTGAGGAGCTGACTAATTAGCTTTGCAGTAAAGCATCACCATCTACATATGCACTGGCATTCAGGTGCAGTATATTAATTAACTCCACTGTAGGATGGTACTGTCCAGGACAAGTACTATCCTACAGTGGGGTAGTTACATGCACCAAAACCCATGTGTAAAGTGACTGGGGCTTGCTGGGGCATGAGGGTGCTACAGCTTGGAGGCTGCTTGCTAGTTAGCAGCACACTGTTGCACCCTTCTCATGCCCCAGCCAGCTCCTCTGCGGTACATTGAGCCAGGGCGGAGCAGCCCCAGGCTGACAGGCTGATCCTCCAGGTCTCCTGACAGACTAGGGCTGCTCTGCCTCAGCTCAACATGCTGTGGTACTGGGTGCCTGTGTAAATCCTGTGCCTGAGAGAAAAAACTTTGGTGCGAAATGCACTGTAGTTTATTGCTATGTGCTAATTGCTTGTGTAGATGCATCCAAAGACTAGTAAAACAGTTAAATTTATTTTCCCAGAGAAATCTTAAATTTCAGAGATAAAAAATATTTCTATGGAATTATTAGTAAATTAAACTGTATAACATTGTAGTGATTGTGAAAAAGACATTTATCCCAAAGACTTACACGTGCTATGCTTATCATCTGCTGTTCTGAGTCCCTCTGAATAATAACTTTTTTTGCTGCTATAGAAATGATGAATGGGTACTGACAGAAGGAAAACCTAAGTAATAAAATAGATAGGAAGTTAAATACAACATTTCTTTTAGAATTCAGGAAAAGAATTCTATGCTATAAGTTCTGCAAAAGTTCAACTAATTCAGTATTATGTTGGTAAACCAGACAGATATCCTGTGTCTCAACGAGAACCTGAAATCTTAATTTCATTGTACAACTTGAATAAAATGCAAAAAATGAATACAATACTGAAATAACTTAGATTAAGTTTTCTTCCATTTAAATAACCAGAAGTGATCATCAGGGATCTCTGTTTTCTCTGATAAAAAGTCCCCAATTTTCAGACTAAAAAAGTAACCCAGAATCCACATTTACCTTGATTAAAATGAAGCACCACTAATATCTCTCTCTATATTAGTGGTGTTTCATTGTAATCATAGAAAAATGTGGATTTGGGGTTACTTTTTTTTAGTCTGAAAACTGGGGATTTTTTTTTAATCAGGGAAAACCAGGATCCCTGGTGATTATATATAGAACCTAGAGGAGTCTGATTTACAGAGATGATAGTAAGAATTCTCTTGCAAGTCTCCAAGCATGTTAGGATTTACACATGTGCACAGCTTCATGCATTGAAAATAATCCAAAGGACTTCATTGAAAGTAATGACAAGGTACAAAATTAAACATGCAGTTGAAATTTTGCAGGATCAGAGGCAAATACTGAAGAGATGCATGTAGCATCTGAAAGTTTATGTGATACAATGGGCACAGTAAAATGCTAATCAGGTACAGAATACACCTTCATATAAATGCATACACCTCCAACAAATCTGCTAATTCTGCTAGATGTCTTATCATAAGTACGTGACAAAGGGAGGAAGAATGTATGCACCCCTGAATGTATAGGCAGACAAAACTCTTGGGGTATAGGTGACATCTTTTATTAGACCAACTAAATACTAGCAAAAAAAAAAGTCTCTCTTTGCAAGCTTTCAGGCCCAAACACCCTTCTTCAGGCAAAGGAGAATTCAAAGATTGTAAAATTTCTCCCCATAATGTAGGGGTGGACAAAATATGGCCTGCAGGCCAGATTCAGCCCACTAGGCCATTCTATCTGGCCCACGGGGCCCCCTAAAAAAATTTAGAAAATTAATATTTATTTGTCCTTGGTTCCTGTCAAAGATGACAGGAGCCAGGGGTAGTAGGACCCAGGGGATCAGGGGTGATCAGGGGGCAAGACCCCTGTCCAGCGGCAGGGCTACCCATGCGGCCCTCAACAGCTTGCCAAAACTGGGTAAGCGGCGCTCCACCCAAAATAATTGCCCGCTCCTGCCATAATGTGCGATTCTCCAAAATAATTTTCTACACTGTTACATAGATCATATTAAGAAATATCCAATTAGTATAAAATACAAGTCTATGTTGGTAATAGCAAATAATAAAAGCAGATTATAACTTTTATGTTATCTCATTCGCATGCATAGTAGAATCCTTGCCCCACTCAAGCCAATAGCGAAATATCCAATGATCTCACTGGGACCAGGATTTCAACCAAAATGTCTAAACCACTTTTTGAGGAATAATACAATACTTACCAAAAAACCCAAAAAACCCAAAGATGACAGGGTGCTTTTTTTTTTTTTTAAATTCAACGCTGAACAAAATACATCATCTACTTTTCTCACTTACCTGTGAGAATTTCCATAGCACTGCCAGTTATGATATTCTTCCATTAGATCAATATGATCCAGCGTGGAATTGTAGAAATCCGTATATGAAATAATAGGAGGACTAGCTAAACTATTTGCAGCATCTGCAATGCAAATATATGGAACCAATATTATGAACTCTCCCGAAATACTGTCTCTAATAAGACAATGCTGAAGACAAACCAAATGTGTGTGGAAATTCACTTATCAAAAATCACCTAGCAAAACAGTAAAGCTTATTCCAACACTACCCATAGTAGTATTACTACCTTATTATAAAAAAAATGTTGTGTCATCACATCAGTGGTTTAAATATATATAGTAAAAGAATAGTAAGTTTAGACACTGAAGTTGCTTTCTTGTGCTGATTTCAGGCACATCTCTAGTTTAAGGAAAGATGGCATGTTAACGATATACTTTTAAATTTAATTTTTTGGTATTTAGAAAGCTTCAACAGATTTTATCATTAAACTTAAAAAACATCAAGCTCAGGCTTATGAACAGAGACTTATTTTTATAACAGACACCAAAATCCCACAGTAATTTTTTCTGTTTCCTTTTCTTTATTTTTTTTTCAAATATAGCATAAAAATGTAAAGAATCTTGAATGCCAATGCAAGTCTATAACATTAATAAGACCCCAAGTGTAGATTAATCATAATAGCTCTAAATAGAGTTAACACATTACTCTGATATTAGTGAAAGGCATATTGATTAAGAAATCAATCAATTCATTACCTCACCCTGTCCAGAGGAGTATTTCTATCTATTGACTCATCTGTGAAATCCTATGAAATATGAACTTTCATTTCTACCTAGGAGAACTTTTACAATCTTGTTTCCGATGACTGGTGAAGGGTATTTGTGCCCAAAAGCTTGCAATTAAAGACATTTTTTTTTCAAAAATCTAGTTGATCTAATAAAAGATATAACCTCTACCATGAATCCCGATTGCTTTTTCCTCTAGACCTATATGGCTATAACCTGGATACCTTACCTCACCTTTAACATCCTGATAAATTAGTTCAGGACATTTCAAACAAACTTACTGATGTAACACGACACTATTATACAATGCCCCTAAGAATTCACTGCAATCCTGGCAAGGGGGAAGAGAAAAACAAAACAAAACAAAACAAAACAAACAACCCCACAAACCCACACAACTAAAAGCATGATGGAACTGATCTTCAGTCAATTATATATATGTAGGTAAGGGGACATTATAGATTTAAAAACATCCCACACAAATGTCTGGCTACCAGAATGGAATTCACTAACCCAAGCTGGTCCCTAAATTTGCTACATAACACATGCAGAAAAATAGGCATCTGAAATAGGATTCAGCAACAGCAAGCCTGCTGAGCAAAACGATGCATAAAGTAGGCAGAAGGCGGGGCAGAGCTGCACCTTTAGGGCATCTTTACATGTGCTCTGGGGTGGGAACCACTTTAATTAGAGCTGCTCCTGAGAGCTGCCCTAATGAAAGTGCCCACAGCACCTCATGCATTCAGTGTCCCATGCTGTAAAATGGCTGCGAGGGCACTTTAACTAAAGCACATTTGCCCCCATTACCATGTGACTACATGTGATGCCAAGGCTGCTGGAGCATGCGACTTAGTACACTGCAGCAGACTAGACTAATCAAGTCTTCTCTGATGCATTCTAATTCGAATGCTTTAAGCAGGTGTTGGGCACATGTATAGGTGCCTTTAGAGACTAACCAAATCAGAGGTGTATAGCATTAGCTTTCATAGGCAGAGGGCTTACTTAGATCTCCAGTTTAGTCAGTTTATAAAGGTGCATAGCTACCCTGCCTTCTGCCTGACTAACACAGCTACCTATTTCTTTCAGACCTAAAGCTAATCAAAAAGAAACATGTAAAAAGAAAGGGTACATTTCAAATCTTGCCTTGCTCCTACCTGCAGCCCTGAGTTATACCTATGTGACATTGGGATTAACAGCCTGAAAGCCCCTACTCCTACCACCGATTACTTATTTTACTCAATTGCTCTCTTTAATGCAAAACATATGAACAGTCTCCCAAAAGCTTGATGGGAGACAGAGTATTGCTATGTTAACTTTCAAATGTGTTAAATGCTCTTAAGATGGGAGTGTCCACATGTTAAAGCAGGAAGAGATGAGCTAAGTACCCTCTAAGCATCTCAACATAATCTTCCTCAGGTGAGGATCATCTCCAGCTAGTATTAGGCAGCTCATATTGCAGTAATGTTAGTTTGTTCCACAAGACCAATACCAGCAATTTGTAGCCTTCAGTATCCCAGGATGCACTGCCTCTAGCTCCCACTCCCCACATGGACTAGCTATTGCACTGTCCAAAACTATTGCCCTGGACGGACAGCCAGGGACAACCAGCCAGTCGCATGTGAGTGGAGAGAGGGGAGATGAGGGCAGGGGGGAGGAAAGAGGAAGGAGGAACTAGGGAGAGAGTGAAGGGAAAAGGGTGGGGTCAGGTGGGTGGGAAACTGTCAGACAACTGTGGGAGGAGGGGAGCAACCAGGCAGCTGCAGGGTCTGGTGGGAGCAATGCAGACTCAGTCAGGTACGTGTGAACTTCCAGGAAGGCACAGGTCTCATCCTAGAGCCTATACTCCTACTAGAGAGTCAGCAAGCTTGGAAGGCATGGAACAGACTTGGCAGTTTCTAACCAGGCCCAGGCTTGCAAGCCCTTCAGTGGCAAGTCTCAGCTGTGCACGAGAGAGGGTACAGGCAGTCCTTGACTTAAAGACATTGAGTTACAACGAACAGCACTTACGATGTTTATAAACTGACAACCTGTTTCAACTTTCTGATGTCAGTTTTGACTTCACAATGTTTGATCCAAGGCCACGCCATGCCACTTTAATTAACAAGTTCACTGCATCACCCATCTCCCTGAGGAACATCTGTCCAAACTTCCTTGGATACTTTCTTCAAGAAAGCAGACAAGACTCCAAAAAAACCTGGAACCAAGACTCCTGAGAAGACTCCAGCCAAGAGCCCTTCAAAAAGTCCAAAGTCACCTCAAAGAAGTCCTTCCAAATCAATATGATGGCTATTTAAAATATAAATGCATTAGTGTAGCTATATTACTCATCTATAATTGATTGAGTACAAAATTCTGGATTATTTTTGGTGAAAATAGGGTATAGTGCCTTGGTTCAGAAACCAATTCCTCATTTATAACACTGTTCCTATAGGAAAATTGGCTCCAAGTTACGACATTTCAACTTAAGATGCAGTTTTCAGGAACCAATTGTGTTGCAAGTCCAAGGACTGCCTGCATTGACTCTTAACCTATGAATGCTGACAGCAGGTGCTAACTTTAATACTACCTTACATTTTTTACAGTTAGCATGTGCTAATTATAACATGTAAATGCACCCATAGATTTGAACTTCTTCAGGTTGAGAAGGGCATGGAACCCAGGTTTCCCACTTTCTGAGCAAGCTTTCAAATCATTCAGCTATGATAAAAGAGGTGGAACCATGACCAACACTTCCTCCAGCCAGGTTTTAATTAAAGTAGCTAAAACTCCTGTGGTTTGTGTTTAACACAGTACTTGTGACACATCAGATATGTTCTAAGCCTCTGGATTAGATCCCTCGGAAATTTTAAGTAGCAGGATGCCTACTTCGTGACTACTAACTGTGCTCAGGCACAGATCCATACAGCTTGCCAGGATGGCAATACTTCCAGAAATGTACAATAGCAGAATATTGAGGACCTGGAAGGCTTTACTTGCGAAGGCATAACCATTTACAATTTCCCAGTGCCTAAACAGGGAAATGGTGTCTTTATGGATCACACTACAGGACTTAAGACGCTCTCAGATGCTGAAAGCAGGGCATCTATGCACATGCTCTGGGATGGAGTGGGGGAGGGGCTGTAATTAGAGTGGTTCTGAGTGTGGTTTTAAGTAAAGTGCCTGCTGTGTCATATACATTCAGCACCCTGCGCTTCAAAATGGTGGCAGGGGCACTTTAAGTAAAGCTTGTTCAATGAGCTTTAGTTAAAGCGCCCCTGCCGCCATTTTGAAAAGCGGAGATGCTGAATACATGTGATATGGAGGCTATCTGCTCTGATGCATGCCAATTAGCATGCATTGGAGCAAAGTTCCATCATGTGTATAGGTGCCCCAACCATTTTACATATCTGGATCTACTTATAGATATTTTGGCAGCTACCACTTTAATAATGTTTCCTGCTTTAAATCTAGGTGAAATCTTAACCTCTGTTCACTTTGGTTTGTTACTGTTTTAAGGATCATTGATTACTGTTGCAAAAGAAAGACGTGTATAAATTTTCCTCAAGAAAAAGCGACTAAAATGGCTTGTTGAAGCTGTGGTCTCGATCTTCTTACCAATTTCTGGCATTCCAGTTTTGTTGCCCTATGTAGAGTGACATCAATCTCTTTGTGGGAGAAAGAACAAAGTACATTCTGATAGAAGTGTGAATTGAAAATACTTCAAGTTTAGAAAAAAACCTACTAAACAAAGACAAGACTTTGGTTGCTGATGGAATCCACCAGGTGCATTTTATCATGGGTGGAAATTCTTCAGGTTTTGCAGGAAACAGACGTAAAGAAATGAATTGCAGCAACCTGTCCATCAACTGCTTGAACCGTTTCTGTGAAATCCTAGAAGAAACATGCTTAAGTTATTCTTGTGCTATTACAGCCTATACTGAAATTCACAGTAATAGATTCTAATGTTCTTTTCTGTAGTATTTACCACACAACAAAAAGTCAAAAAATAAAGTTTAATGAAATCTGCATATTGCTAAATATTGGCAGGGAGCTATATTTTTTAATAATCCTAGTGAATGCATCCCACAGAGACTAGATATAGTTTAAACTGATACCAACCTTTTTAACAGTAATGTATGAAATACTCCTTTACTAAGTAAAGTTAACTGGCTGTTTAATAATATAAAACATAATACAGAGACTCTATGACGCTGGTCTTTTCATTCTGAAAGGTTTTTTTTTAATTTTCTATTCAGAAATGTTTGAAAAAGTCACTGATAAATAGAAAGAGACTTCCTTAAATGCTAGGGATGTTCAAGCAAAGTAACAAATCCTAGATGAAACTATAGCCCCGTTGTCCCCTATAAGTACAACTCCTTCAGAGTTCACAGGTATTACCACCGAGATGTAGGCTGAAGTTAAAATAATCTAGGTCTGAACTAATCTTCTAGTCTGATAATTTAGAAGTAGGTGGGGAGGGAACAGTTATGCATGACCTCCCAACTTGCTCTTTCCTTCCTTTTTCCACTACATCTGCAGACTGCACTGAAAGGTCTCTTTATAGGCAGAGGAAGAATAGTTCTACAGAGGCACCTGAGCACCCCCTTCCTGCGGAGCCAGGACCTACTCCTGGAGGACTCCTTCATAAGCAGCCCTTAAGTATGGCAATCTGCATGCAGGCTTTGGAATATAAAGACCATAGGCAGTAACAGAATATAAATTAAAATCAATCCTTCAAAGCTACATGCTTAAATACTTATTTAGCTAGAAAACTGCAGATTAAAACAACTTGTGAAAATTAAGTGAATATAATTTAATTGATCAATAAGAAACAAGTTAGCATATAAAAATGCCATAGTGAAACCAAGTCAAGGCTACAACACTAAGCTGAAAACAACATGAGGGGAATATGAGAAAAAAAAGGAAAGATATGTATTAATATTTTAATTTTGAACAGATTTTCAGAAAAACCTTTATCTTTAATTTGTCTTGCCTTGAATGCATATACTCCTCATCTGGATAAAAGAAAATATTTTAAAATGTTTTACTTAATACTGTAATAGGTATAAACTATAAGCAAGATTGTGTTAGCACCCAAATATGCTTTTAAAAAAGTCCCTAGTTAATATAACTAAAACTTGTTAGATTGTAAAAGCACCTAGCATCTTTGGAAGTACTATAAACATAGTCTTACTGAATGAAAAATATTTACTTACTTTTTAAACCAGTGAACTAGAAAATGATGATCAGCTTCTGCCAAAGCTGCTGTCTGTCTTAGCAAGTGAGCATAGATGACATATGTTGATGTGTTACTAAACTGAGGATTCTGCAAAATATGTTAAAACATTGTTAGTATTGCAACCTATTAAAATAATTACTATAATAAAGACAAGATAATAAAACCAATGCATACTTTATTTACAACTTTAATTCACAGTTATGAACAGGGAACCTGGTTTCCTCTGTTTAAAAAGATGCAAATTCTCTGATTAAAGCAACCAACATTCACATCTTTTCCATGATAAAAATGAAATGCGTGTGTGTGCGCGCGTGCGTGCATGCATGCATGCGCATGTCAGCTGAACATGTTTTGCTGAACACGTTTTGTTGATATATTTACCATCTGAAGCCTACCAGTGCCTCAATCATTACAATAAAATACATTCTAAATACCTATATTGTGGCTTTTGATTTTTATCATGGAAAAATCAGAGCACCTCCTGACCTCTTTGCTCATGAGGACACAGATCCAGCTTTGGCTGCCCTCCCTGCAGCTTTGTGGTGCTGAGCAGCCCTGATATGCCAGTGCCCTACCCCTGCCCATACTGTAGCCCCTCATTCCTCACCCACAAGCCCCACTAGTGCCCCCGACCTACAGCCTCCTGACCCTGCTGCTGTCCCTCATTCCCAACCTGCAGCCCCCTGGCCCTGCCAGTGCTTCTCACTCATGACCGGCTGCTTGCTGAACCCTGCTGGTGCTCCTTACTCACGACTCACTGTCCCCCACCCCTACCAGTGGGGAAAAAGGGTAGGTATGACACTTCCTAGTTGAAACTTGAAATATTTTTCTGGTACCAGTTAGGATTCTCAGCTGACCTTCTCCCCAAATACCAGAAAACTGCTATTTGTGCAGAAAATGCATTTACGGGCCTTGCCTTTGTTAGCAGAATTCAGACTACAAATGAAATGCAGCCGTAGCAGAAATGTCTCAATACTATGTTGACAGAACACAGGCAACCTAACCACTGGATTATGATGCATTTATCTGATAATATGTATGATTCTTGCCACATTACAACCTGAATTGTTAGAGCAACATTAGCATTCTGCTCAAAATGTGTTAAATACAACTTGTTGAGGTACTGGACATGAAAACTGAATGCCACAGAAACCTCGACAGCAGACAAAATAAGAAACGTACCTTGATCTCTCATCCTGCAAGATGGTATTTAGGCAGTAATTCTTTTTTTTTTTTTTTTTTTTTTTTT
>NW_017728994.1:38440914-38441120 GCF_001723915.1 Gavialis gangeticus | reverse complement strand
AGTGGGGCAGACAAACCTTAAGTGGCATATAGGCCTCTGAATCTTTACACCTGATCCTGTTCCACACTTTCCCTGATCCTCCTCTTGCTGCAGACATACTTGTAGAAACTCTTCGTGTTACCCTTCACATGCCTTGATAGCTGCAACTCCAATTCATTTTGGCCTTCCTGACTTCATCCCTGCATGCCTGTGCAATGCTCTTATAT
>NW_017728994.1:38437388-38440903 GCF_001723915.1 Gavialis gangeticus | reverse complement strand
TTTTTTTTTTTTTTTTTTTTTTGTGAATTAATGAAATGCAAGCCATTTCATTTCTACAAGCAAAAAATCCCACGGAGCAGCAGACTTTTCCATTACTAAATGAAGCTGTGAATATTTCAGCATGATATTATAACTCTATTTACAGTTTGCTTTATTATATAATTTAGTTATGTTTGCAGTCTTCTGGATGATACATAATGAATTAAGTGGATTGATGTACTTAAATAAAAAGTTTCTATTTCTCTTACCTGTAGAAGTATAAAGTATGCTCTAAGATCATCTTTTGTTCGGGGCCTGAGAACAAACAATCATACCCAGAATCACGTATACAATATACAGACATACAGTAACAGTTAGAACGTGTCTTGCCTCTCAGGCTTTTTTACTTCCCCAGGAATACCACATCTGTTGATCCACTACTCAGGCAGTTAGTCACCTTCTCTGATTGTTCAGAAGCAGCAAGAGC
Source organism: Gavialis gangeticus (assembly GCF_001723915.1). Taxonomy (NCBI): domain Eukaryota; kingdom Metazoa; phylum Chordata; order Crocodylia; family Gavialidae; genus Gavialis; species Gavialis gangeticus. The sequence continues at coordinate 38,440,437 of NW_017728994.1, read as the reverse complement.
ATCATAAGCCCTTGGGTAGAGATGCTCACCAACCTGATTTGCCAGAAATGTTCTTCTGAAGTAGTTATACTCACAATGCATGGTGCTAAGGAAAATGTAAATAGGAGACATTCTTCTACCTGGATCTACGATCCTGAAGAGCCCTCTAAATGTATACCAGGATGATTGCATTTAGTTTTAAAAGAGAATACATCATTCTGAATCTTCTAACTTCTACATTAAGGACAAATATTAAGAACTTGACCTTTTACACTGTTCTTTCCTTCCCAGAAGAATCTTAAAAGATGTGCATGTAAGAGTTCTTAAATCATGACCTTTTTTAAAAAAAGGTGTTTCCAAAGGGCATTTTTCTCTGTTAAAATGTCCAAGTGTTACAGCTTCTTTGCTTTATGATAAGCTTTCCAAAAGCAGAAAGGTATTCATTTCCTAACAGACTGAGTCAATGGTGGCCAATAAAAGTGCCATATGGAAGAAAAGCAGAGGTGGTTAGCCTTGTTAGTATGAAGCCAGTCTGAAGTTACAGCAGGATGATAACTTCAGCCCCTAGTACATGCTCACTTAATAGCACAATAGGGCCTGATCTCCAATCCCAACAATTACATCTCCTGTCATGCCACACATGCAAGGCAGGACACACAATTTTGGGATTCAGGAATCAGATGCCAATTGTGCCATTACTACTTGCTAGCGCAGGGGGAGCCTGAGATTATGACTGCAGGGTCCCCCTGCACTAGTAAATTGAAAGTTCGGTGCCCACAGGCCAGCATGAACTGTGTGGGCCTAAAGCTGAGATGGACTATCAACTAATGGTCAGTCCCAGCCCTGGGACAGAACCAGAGCAGGTTTGAGACCCCAGGTCAGTCCCAACTCTGGGACTGCACATCAGGCAATTGTCAGTCTCAGCCCCACGACTCCATCGGAGCCAGTTCGAGCATCATATGACCAGTAGCCTGCTGGCACAGGGGAACTGTCAACCAAGCCCCAACATGCAGGCTGCATGGCAGGGACCTTTCCACATGTTCAATTTAAAGTATGATAGAAACTAGCCACATTAATATAACACATTTTGTGTAAATATTTTTGTGGCTAGTTTCCGCTTTTGTTGTGGCATTAACTGCCTGAACATGTGGCTGGGTTACTATTTAAGATGTAATTAACTGCTTAATTGCATCTTAAGTGTAACATGTGCTAGGGGCCTTAATGTATTTATATACATGCTGGGGGGGGCAGGGAAAGAGGGAGAGGGGGCGCTTTAATTAGAGTGGCTCTGAGAGCTGCTCTAATTAAAGTGCCTGGAGCATCTGGTGTATCAGGATCCCCACACTGAAAAATGGTGACAGGGGAGCTTTAACTAAAGCTCAGATGAGTTTTAGTTAAAGTGCCCCTGCTGCTATTTTTCAGCACAGGGACGCTGATACATATGATGCTGGAGTATGGTAATTACCAACAGGCTGTAATTACAGCACGTTGGAGCAACCTCACTGCACATTTATAAGTACCCTTAGAGACTAACTGGTTCAGTGGCATGAGCTTTAATAGGCAACAATCTACTTTGTCAAATTATAAGAAAGGAATGGCAGAAATATAAACTTTGTAGAAGGGAAAGGGACAAAGGGAGAGAATGCTGCTAAGAGAGATAATTGGGGAGAGTACAGCAGATCAAATGAGACAAATGGAGAAGTTAACACATGAAGGGACACCAAAGCAAATCCAGGTAATAGGATAAGAATCCATAGTGCCTGCTGAGATCAAAGTTAATACATTCCAGTCTGAATGACTTCTTGTTCTGCAGTTTTCTTTTCTGGGTTAAAGGATCCCTACTCTGAGGTTAATGATAGAAGGACTGGGGAAGTTCATGTTCTGCCATGTGTTTTTGTGCATTTCTGGAACTGATGTTCTCTTTCTTTTGGGACTTCAACAAAAGTTTATGATCTGTTGGTCCCAATGGGTGTCTATACACGTGCCGAGAGGCTGCTCCAATGCATTGTAATTATTACAATGCATCAGAGGAGACTTGATTGGTAATTACTGTGCTCCAGCAGACTCCAGCTCCATGTACATCTGTGTCCTCATGCTGAAAAATGGCATTTTAACTAAAGCTGGTTCAACAATTTTTTACCTAATTTGACTTTACTGCTCCTTAAAGGAAACATTTCATAAGGAAGTCTATGTGCTAGTTTTTCCTGTATATTTTGGACAGATAGATGATGATTTTTAAATGATTTCAGTGTGAGAACAGCCCTTTTTGGAGCCAGTTATAAATGCTCAAGTAGTAGATTCAGATATAGTTCTTGTTTTAATTTACTGCTGTCTGCTGAGCCACTTTGGTGGGAGTAAAGAACTTGTTTATTCTTCCCTCTCCTCTGTATCCAACAAAAGAGGGAGGAATGACCAAGAATAGAGTGGGAAAGAGGATTCTGTACATGGAACCACAGAAATTTACCAATACATCCATCCCTTTAAGCCTCTGACATGAGGGCTACTTTGGAAGAACTGCAATTTACCTTATGGAAGGGCAATTGAAGAAAGCAGATTAAAAAAAGCAAGATTTCCCTGATGGGAAAAGGATTGTGGGGTCAGTGAAAAGGTGTTTCTGAGCTGCATGTGTAACTCATAATCAAAGGGAGAAATACATAGCACAGCATTGGTGAAGAGACCTTGAACAAGCGATGGCTCCAGTTACATCTGAACAGTCAATGAGGGGGGATTTGTCCAAGCTGGAGATGAGCAGAAATGCCTTCCAAATGAGAAATATCTATAAATCAAATAATTTCTAACACAGAATTTTACTTCTCAAATATAAAACATTTTAGGTCTTTGTCATGTATGAGATGCACAATATGCTGTTCTGAATAAACCCTTTCCATACAAATGTGAACACTAGTCATAATTACCCCTTCCACTCCTGTAGCAAACCATTAATTATTCCCTTTAGGACTGATTTCTGAACATCTTGAGGCTAGGGAAAAAAAAAGGAGGAAAAAAGAAAAAAAAAAAACACACACAACAGCATTGTTAGAGACTTTTTTTTTTTTTTTTTTTTTTTTTT
>NW_017728994.1:38432449-38437377 GCF_001723915.1 Gavialis gangeticus | reverse complement strand
TTTTTTTTTTTTTTTTTTTTTTTTACAGTTTAAATAGATTAGAATTATGGAATCATAAGTGAAGGATAAACTTTCTTATTGATAAGGATTAGGAAAAGGGTTTCTGTTCTACAATAAAACAATTCTGTTTACAACATGTATGTCTTGAACAATTCAAAATAATGATAATGCAGTTAACATCAAAAGGAAATTTGCACATACTCTTCTGGGATCATCATTATTAGAACTCCTTTGTTAATTTCACATTAGAATTATAAATGTATATACAAATGAATTGTGCATAAATTGTAGAGGACTAGGATCTTTGTTTAAAGTAAAGTAAAACTAAGTGGGGACTGGTGTCAGAATAAGAATTTGAATATTTTTTTTCTGTAGCAAACACTCCTGTGGTACACTCGATTCTGTATGTTGTGCCAAATTAGACATTTCTGGGCAGGTCTTGCCTTCCTATTCTTGAATTACACCTTTTTGGTTTTGATTGAGGTTTTTGGGTTCAATAACAACTTAAACATTAATAGCAACTAAAAAGTTGTTTTCTTAACAGAGTCTAATTTTTAAGATTCTGCAGTTCTCATGGTATTTTTTTTAAAAGTCTGCGAGAATTTTCTAAGAATGGTATCTCTTCTTGAGAGACATGCAGAAAATTTGGCAAGCCTGTGCATTTCCTGAAGTTTTAAAGTCATTTTTGCTTTTTACTTGAACTATTATTGTATTATACTTACAGTATTTAGTAAGGCATCGTAAACAACATTCACAAATTTAGCACTGATTCCAGAATCTTCAATGGTATCAAATGGGGCATTAGCATCTTTCTGCAAGTTTAAAATTACAATACATAAATTGATTAAAATGTAAATGTTTAATTTCCAATATTAACTTCCCTTAAAAGCAAGTTATTATGTCATAGTACCAAATTTTAGAAAGAAGAATGCAGATAATAAACTAAACTGATGACATACTTGTCACAACTGATAAAAAAAGAACAGGTTTCTTATTTGGTTCTATATTTCCAATTCTAATACAAGAATATACAGTTCTGAATATAAACAAAATTGGCATCAATCCAATGTGTCAAAAGTCTAAAGCAGGGGTGTTCCCAGGGCAATCCAAGGTGGGGGCAGGCTCAGAGGAGGGAGTTCTGGCTCAAGCAGCAGATACACAGCATCCTGGAAGTGAGATGCCCCCCAGCCCCACCCCTTCCAGGGCCATCCCAGGGCTACAGGGAAGCTGCAGGCATGGAGCTCACTCACTCCTGGCAGTCACTGTGGTGGCTGAAGATGCATTTCTGCAGGCTGTCCAGGGTCATAAGGCCCAGTTGCTCAAATATATCCAGGGAGGGGGAGCCTGATAACACCAGTCGCCGCCACTTGGCCTGTGGGATAATGGTGCTCCTGAGTGCAGTGCCCAGCAGCCACGTGCAGGGATGTCCTGCACACCTGGCCCAGGCACTTAGAGAGGCATCTTAGAGAGGCTTGTTCAGGTTGGCGAGGGGAAGGCACTGGTGTGGGGACTATACTATGTGGGCCATAGGAGAGGGTGCAGTGCTAGGGTAGAGGGCAAGGGAGAAGCCTGCGCTCTTGTTAGGGGACACAGGTCTGGCAGTGCACATAGGCAGTAGGGCAGGGTGCTAGTACAGCAACGGTGCAGGGGTGGGGCACTCACATGCATGATGTTGGTGCTCTGGTTGAAGATCTTCACGTAGGGCTTCAGGATGTTGAAGTGAAAGGCCGGTGTCAGCATATGCCGGTGCCATCCCCACCTCTGCCCATTGCTCAGCAACAGACCCTCCCCTACAATAACAGCGCTCGGCTCACAACCTGGAAAGACTTCTCCCAGACCCTGTGTCCCAGCTCAGATCAGCCTGCAACCCTGGAAATCCTGCACATAGACTGCACCTGATCCATGGAGCTGCCCCCCACCCCCAACCATGCCCCAAGGGAGCTCCTGAGCATGCTGGATCCACGGCAAAGTCCTCACCCCGAGGCACAACCCCAACCCTGAACACTGCCCAGTGCCAGGGATGGCTCTTCTGCCCCACAAGTTCCACTGGGCAGCAGCACAACTTGATACCAAGCACAGGGGACCAGAGGAGCCCAGGGCAGGGCTCACTTACCCAGCCAGGGCTTTAGGAACCCATAAAACAGGGGATCCTTGGGGACAACGGCAACTGGGGAGTAGAGCAGAAAGGGCATGACATGAGGTTAATGCTCAGGCACATGCAGCACAGAAGGCAGGACAGCCTCAGGCTCAGGGCTTGGGCACACACAGCCTGGTGGGACAGGTGCCAGGGTTGGCCCTTGCACAAGCAGCCTGGCAGGGACAGAGTTAGGGCTCAGGCCCACATATAGCACAGCAGGGGCTGCCAGGCCATGTAGAAAGGGAAGGCATCAGGGTCTCTGCTCTCACATGCAGCACCAGAGCCCTGGCACCTGCCCAGAGGAAACTGCAGGCCCCCATCCAGGTGGGGCATTCCCCTGGCCTGGATTAGCTCCGTCCCACCCCCTGCTTGCCCATGGGTATGAGATGTAAGGGACCCCATGGTCTGACTTCTAGGAGTGTCTGGACCCAGGCACCAAAAAGGACAGTGGAAGATGCCATGAGCAGCACCAGTTCTGCTACGGGCCATGAGGCAATGTCATCTTGTGTGCCATGTCACTGCACTCAGGGCTGGCTGTGGAAGGTCTGACTGCAGGAGGGCTGCCAGGGACCCTGGGGGGGCCGGGTGAGCAGGGCACTGTGGGGTGCTAGGTAGGGTTTCTATGGGGGAGGGGCAAGTGGCCTCTCACAGTAAAAGCCTCATGGGTGCCCGGTGCTGACTGGGGGAGAGGAGTTCACCCATCAGGCACCTGCAGTACACTGTGCTGAGGCTGGGGAAACAGGACCGCTCCACAGGGCTCCTGCTGGGTCTCAGCAGCCTGCACACACTGGCAATTCCCACTGATGTCCCAAAGGGTGGGGGCACCTCTGCCACCTGTGGCTGATGGGTGAAGCCCTCTCACCCCTCCGCCTGTGTCCCTGCTGTGCTGGTTCCTGCACACACATTGCTGGGACGGCACAAGGGCCTTCTGCGAAAGTGCTGCCTGCCCAGCCCAGGGAGTGGCCCCAGGAGCCCCACATCTTCCAAATGGTTCCCAGCACACACTGCCCTTGGTTACCTGATGCCTGCAACACGGGCTTAATGGCCTCTGGGTGGAAGAGCCTCACAATGGGGCGCCAGGGCCCAAGCCACCAGAGGCAGGAGTGGCTGTAGTGCCTGACCAGCTCCTCAAAGCTCTGCAACCCCTCCTCTGTGCTCTGCACCTGCAACGAGGGACCACCCATCAGCCAAGGCCACCAGGGACCTACCCACATCTGCAGCCAGGAGAGGCTGGCTCAACCACACCCCTGCCACAGCTGTCCTCGGCACAGGCCTCCTAACCTGCAAACAACAGGCAAATACATAGTGTTGGTTTCACCATTAAGAACCATACTGTCAGCTGAATGACTGAATTCCCTGCTGGCATTAACAAGCGCCTCATGACTCTGCTTCCAACTGACCAACAATTCATTTGCTACTAACATCAGTGCATATGCCCCAACACTCAATGCTGAGAAAGAACAGAAAGAATAGTTTTGTGCTGATCTTGATGAAATCCTGACTACCATGCTAAAAGAGGACAAGGTATCCTCCTTGGTGGCTTCAATGTGAGAGTTGGCCAGGACTTTAACATGTGGAGGGGCACCATTGGAAAGAAAGGAGTGGGCGACACCAATTCCAGAGGCAAACTTTTACTCAGTAAATGTGCATAACATGACTTTGTCATTACTAACACTGTCTGCAGACAACAAGGCAGGAAGAAAACAACATGGCAACACCCCTGCTCGAAACAATGACACCTCCTTGACTACATCATCATAAGAGCGTGAGATCTAAAAGATGTCTATATCACACATGTCATGAGAGGAGCTGATGACTGCTGGACCAATCATTTAGTGACATCAATCATGTCCATCAGGATTGTGTTGAAATATTGAAAGCAACTAAAATCACTCCAAAGATAGTAAAACATCAAATGCCTTCAGACCCCTAAGACACTGCAAAGCCCTCCAATCACATCCTAGTAAGAAACTCACCAATTTTAGGATTAAAAATGTTAACAAGTGTTGAGGATGATTGGCAAGCTCTAAAAGAGACCATTCCATGCAAGAGGCTTATATGGAATCAACTGGTTTTGCCCCCTGATGCCATCTAGTTTAATGAAAACAATGCTGAGATCAAAGCCCTCCTTGATCAGAAGAGAAAAGTTTTCTGTGACTGGCAAAACCATCCTATGTCCAGTCAGAAGCAGGGAACTTTTCAGGTGCTTAAAGCTGAAACCCAGATGAAGATTCAACAATCAAGAACAAATGGTGGGAAGAAAAACCAAAAGAAATCCAACAATTTGTTGATAATCATGACATGCAGAGCTTCTTCAGTGTAATCAAGGCTCTGTACAAAGCAAATTCTTGTGGACTCATCTTGCTTAGACCTGAAGACTGCAGTACACTCCACAAGGACAACAAGCCCATCAAAAACTGCTGGAAGACGCAGTACCAGAAGCTGAGAATTGACAGTGACTGATGAAACTATCAAATCCATCCTGCAGCATTCAGTAAGGGAAGCACTTGCCAATCCATCAACCCCTGAAGAAGTCCACCAGGCAATAAAACAGATGGAGAACAACAAACCATCTGGCCCTGATGGCATACCAGCTGAGGTCTTCAAAGTTGGTGGGGAAACTATAACCAACAAGCTCCAGCCACTGTTTCTTAAGATCTGGAACACTGAGGAATTCCCACTGACCTATGGAATGCCACTATAGTCACCGTTTTCAAAAAGGAAGATCAGTCTGACTGTGGAAACTATCAAGGTATTGCCCTCCTCTCCACTGCTGGGAAGATCCTAACTC
>NW_017728994.1:38424783-38427449 GCF_001723915.1 Gavialis gangeticus | reverse complement strand
GCCACTGTTTCTTAAGATCTGGAACACTGAGGAATTCCCACTGACCTATGGAATGCCACTATAGTCACCGTTTTCAAAAAGGAAGATCAGTCTGACTGTGGAAACTATCAAGGTATTGCCCTCCTCTCCACTGCTGGGAAGATCCTAACTCAAATTCTGTTGAACTGACTGCTCCCTCTTGCCAAGAAAATCCTTCCTGAGTCTTAATGTGGCTTCAGACTATCGAAAAGCACCATGGACATGATTTTTGCAGCCCAGCATATCCAGGAAAAATGCCAGGTACAACACCAAACTCTTCTGTGATATATAAATTTTCATTTCTACCTAGGAGAATTTTTACAATCTTGACTCTCTCCTATGCCTGATGAAGTGGGTGCCCAAAAGCTTGCAGATAAATATAATACATTCTTGTTTTTATAAATTAACAATCAAATCAATCAATTATTGTTTGCAAATAATTATTTGGTCTAATAAAATATACCACCTCTTCCACGAGTTTTGATTCCTGAAGTACACTAGAAACTGTATATGGCCTTTATCAATTTGACCAAAGCCGTCAACTCTTTTAACTGTGAGGCTCTATGGAAAATCTTATCGAAGTCTGGCTGCCTAGGGAAATTTATCACCATCCTAAGACTCCTTCATAATCAGATGACTGCCTCTATCCTATGTAATGGCTCTGCTACGGAGCCCTTTGCCATTCGAACTGGCATCGAGCATGGCTGCACGATCACATCAATTCTGTTTTCCATCTTTCTTGCAGTCATCAAGATGTTCATCTGTGACTCTCTGCCACACGGCATCAGCATTGAGTACAGGATGGATGGGAATCTTTTCAATCTCTCCTGCCTCCATGCCAAAATCAAAGTTAAATCGGGCTCAATTATGGAACTTCAGTATACCAATTATTGTGCTGTCATTGTATATACTAAGGAAGACCTAAAAATGGCCCTTAACTGCTTCTCTCAAGCATACCAGTGCCTAGGACTGACCCTTAACATCGGAAAAACAAAGGTATTTCACCAGCGTCCTCTGAGCTGATTAACTCCCCCGGCAAAGATCCTCATTGATGGACAGGAGCTGGAGAATGTTGAATACTTTGCACACCTCAGCAGCCATCTCTCAAAGGCCAGCATCAATGAGGAGATCCAACATAGGATCCAATGTGCCATCTCTGCCTTCAGAAGATTTTATCAGTGTGTTCAACAATCACAACATCAGGACTTGAACAAAGCTCTTATTATACAAGGCTGTGGTAATCCCAACCCTGACCTATGCCTGTGAAGCTTGGGCGACCTACAGGGACCACCGAAGAGCCTGGAATGCCTTCACCAGCGCTACCTCTGGAAGATCCTTGGCATCAAGTGGGAGGATCATCATACAGATGCCAGTGTCCTTACTGATGCTAACACCACCAGCACAGAAGCATTGATTATTCAACATCGGCTGTGGTGGACAGAGTACTATGTGCACATGCCTGGTGTACATTAACCAAAACAACTGCTATACTCCCAACTCAGCCAAGGTCAAAGGACACACGAGGGCCAGAGAAAACACTTCAAGGACACCCTCAAAGCGAACATTAAGAAGTATGGCATTGACATCACAAATTGGGAAAATTTACACCTTACTGTAAGGGAAACTGTCTTGCCCTGGACGCAGAAAAGACAGAAACGAAAGGAAAGGAAACAAGACTGAGAAATCCACGGTACGACCCTCCCTTTAACCACCACCTATGGCGTCACCAAGAGAGTCTGCCTCTCTAGGGCTGGTCTCCTTAACTATCAGCGGATTCATCTACAACCCTTTACTTGATCCATAGGAGTGATCATCCTTGACTGCTGCCAAGAACAAAAAAATCCCCTGTGCGTTGGTTGAGGGAGGCTGGGCCAGGGCACCTGTCTGTACTCTGGTTGCTGCCTCAGCAAAAAAAGGGTTTGCTAAGACACAGGCTCAGCCACGCATCTCCCACTGCCCCGTTCATCAGCCAGGCACAGGCCCTGGGGCTCACTCACACAGGCACAGAGGTGGCACTGTCACCCCCAGCCCCATGGTCAGGGCAGCAGGCACAGGGCATACACAGACCTTCGCACTCAGACCCCCTCTCACCCAAGCTCCCCATTTTCCCCTCCAGGCGTGAGGGAGCATCTCCTACCAGGGGTCAGGACGTGAGAGCAGGAGGAGAGTGGGGACACCTGCCCATGCCTGCAAGGCCTGTACTGCAGCACGTACCATGCCCAGGTGGCCCAGCAGCCAGTTGCGGCGCTGGGGCTCGGGGAAGCAGCGCAAACGCTGGCAGTTCACATAGTATCGGTGGAAGAAGCCCAGGAGCTGCAGGAGCAGGTGGAGGAGCAGTGCCAGCGCAGCCAGGAGCAGGGCAGAGATGGCATAAGTGCAGAGCAGGGTCTGCTCTAGGCTGAGCAGCTCCAGCACCTGGTCTGCGAGTGGCAGCATCCTGTGGGCAGAGACAGGGCACCATTACCAGGAGACACAGGGCACCGTGAGGGGGCCAAGCCAGGCTGGGCGCTCAGCTCCAGAGAGGGGCTAGGCAAAGCCCCTGTGAGCAGGGGAACCAAGGGGGGAAGCCCCCAGTGCTGCAAAGCCGGAGAGCTGTGGGGAGGTCCAAGCTCTGGCTGCGGGGGCGGGGGCGGGGGTGGAGAGGAGAG
>NW_017728994.1:38418223-38423815 GCF_001723915.1 Gavialis gangeticus | reverse complement strand
CAGCAGGGCTTGCAGCATCCCAGCTGCCTACTGGGAGCAGCCCGTGCTCCCGGCTGGCAGCAGCTCCCCAGAGCCAGGGCTGGCTGCAGCCAGGAGGCCCCAAACAGCTGTGCCGGGCTCCGGCACCAGCTCTGTGCCTCAGAGTGGGTGTTGGGGGAGAGACCTGAGGCAGCGCAGCCCCGGTCTCTGCCCTGCTCCCAGCATCGAGGTGATAGCAGGGTTCCAGAGCCTGGCACACTTGTTGTTTGCAGCCAGCCTGGGCTCTAGGCAGCTGCAGCAAGCAGTGGGCAGGCTGCAAACAGCTGCGCCGGGCTTCACAGCTCTGTCATCAGCTCCATGCTGGACGAGCCTGGACTGCTCCCAGCAGGCAGCTGGGATGCTGCAAGCCCCGTTGGGAGCAGCCCACGCACCAGCAGCTAGCTACCCCAGCTCTGGGGTAGTTGCTGGCAGCCACAGAGCCCGAGCTGGGGGGCTGGGGCACAGGGCAGCAGGGCTGGGGGGCAAGGGGCACAAGCAGGGCATCCTGCCATGTACCCCTTGCCCTCATTTTGGTTTTGTGCAATGCCGGCACTCAGGCACCTTCCAAGGTAGGCATTGTAGTGTTTTTCGGCACTCCAGCCAAAAAACATTGCCTACCCCGGTCTAAAGTAATAAGGTTATATTAGATGTGTCAATTAATTGAGAACAGGCTATGAAACCTATCATTTCTAATCATTGGCAGAAATGAGCAATTGTCAACAGCAATAAAGTCATTATGCTGTAATCTCTCTTAGATCACATCTATAAAATGAGTTACTGGCTTCAAGTCAAATCCTATTTTCCATCATAAGCTCATTTTGCATTATAACATGCAGACTTAGAATAAATACTGAGAATTAACAGAAATGAGGCTGAAGAATCTTTTCACCTTCCAGAACTGAGCTAAAGTTCCCTAAGAAGGCAAGGAACATCCTACTGCTGGAGCTTATCTTGTACTTGTTTTGAGAAAAGAAGGATTCAGTCTCCAGGTTGGTCATGTGCCCTCCCCACCACCACTCCCGGTGCAGCCCTGTATGCCCCCCACCCCATGCCACCACCAGCTCCCAGGAACGAGGGTGGAGGCGGGGAAGGGGGCAGGAGGGGAGCTTGTATGTGGTGGCGGCCTCTTACCCACACTGGCACCAGTCCACATCCGGCCACATGCAACATCCCCCATTCCCTGCCTCTCGTCTCTCTCTCCTTCCTCCTTCCCTGCTGCCTCGCCCTCTCTGCCAGCTGTTATTGGGGCCAGGTGGCGACAGCAGGATGGGGCAGGGGAGAGGCGCTGCCACCAGAAACCCCCCATTCCCCATCAAACTCTCCTCTCTCCCTCCCTTCTTCCCCGCCGCCTCCCTCTCCCTGGCAGGGGGTGGCAGGAAGCTTACACCACTGACCTCGCTCCCCCGCCTCAGCCCCTCAGTCCCCACTGTCATGGTGGTACTCCACCATGTGTGTCCATCTGTGCAGAGCACTCCGACTGGTTGTTTCAGTCAGCATTGTGATTGGCTGCTGAGACAACCACTCAGAGTGAGAATAAAGCATTACAGACAGACAGACTACGGTTTTTATTATATTAGAATAATGCAGGCTAAAAGGCCATATTTTTCCATTATTTGGTCATAAGGAACAGCTTTAGAAAAAGTTTGCTTTGCTTTATTAAGCACCAATTTTTGTATTTTGTTAGTTTTATAGCCAAAAATTTTCCTTGAAATGTTGGTTTGTTTAATCTGGGACTAATAAATAAAAGCAAGATGAAACACACTGGGCATATTTACGTGAGATGCTATGGCAACAAAGCGTTGGCAGGCAAAAACTGTGATGTTGTAGCCATGTCACTGTAGTGATGCACTCCCTTGCTACAGCGTATCGCTATGGTGACGTAGGGGCTAAAAATAACCGTGTGCCGCTGACACAGCACAGTAATGGCTGTTACTGCACCGTCAGTTAGTACTTCCTAAACACATATAGATGCTGCAACTTACTACCAATAGGTAACACAGACAAAAAGATGAGTCTCATCTGTTAATTAAAAAAAAAGAAAAAGGAGATATACATGGAGTTTTACACTAATGCTTTTTTAGTGCTTTTGAATTTTCAAAGTTAATATCATGAATTAGTTTCTACCTTAAATGCAGCATTTATCTCCAGGAAAGAATCGAAAGTTGCTGAATAAAAGTCAAGTACAGCTTTCCAGTCCCCTGATGACTTAGCTTTTTCCATATCCTCCCTAAGGAAGAGCACACACAAATATTTTAACAGAATCTTATTAAGTGGGGTTTATTTTTGATGAAGTACAACACCCCCTGCCCCATCCCCATCCCCATCCCTAAACTGCATTATACCCTTTACTCCAGTATGCCATCTCCAGACAAATTTTTAAGGAAGCTGAACATAGACAAGCTGCTTCTGCTCTAAGAGCTCCCCTTAAAATTATAAGATACTGGTGTCTCAAAAGAATAAACATATGTTCTGAATCCCCTAAGGTTAGGGATCAACAATATCTATTCATAATATTTCTTCATTCACTGGGTTATAAGTACTATATTTTAAAAAGAAACAATAAACATAGCAGGGTTATTTTGCCATAATGGTTATAAAAGCAACAATTAAAATCTTAAAAAGCTGTTAATCTAAATGTTACAAATATGGATTTGAATTTCCAACTCATTTTTTAAAAATCATTAATTTAACTTTAAATTTGGACATTTGTATCCACTGAATCAACAAAGCTCAAGGATTTACACTTTGTTGAAACCTGGGAGATTTCAAAGTCCTTTTATTATGAGAAAAGTATATAAATACCTTTAATACAAACTACCAGTTGGAAATAATAGAAAACTTCAAGCTCCCTGAAATGAAGTTGAACACATTTTGTAAAGCCATACGCAAGTGTCTTACTCTTAACTAATTTCTGCAAGAGTGATAAAAATCTCAGTTTGGCTTTTTCAATGAGGTAAGAGTTAATCTGTATTTTAATATTTTGCGTGTGATTAATTTGCTGATTTCAGCAGCACACACTCTAAGGGTTATTAGGAAAAAAGTTTTCCAAATAGCTTTAGTCCCACATCTTCAAAAATGTGTGTGTACCTAACTTGTTTTGAAATGAATGAGAGTCAGGCCCCTAAATACCTTCAGGATCAGGGCCTAAACAACTGAGGAGCCTGTATGCCTGAAAGTCAATAGCACTTGGGCTACACAAAGAAAAGAGCTAGCTCAGGTACCAGAAACCGTGCAACTGCCTTAGCACAGTACTCTGACCCAGCTGTTAGACCAGCCATGGCATCTTGTTACCATTTCTATATGGTAGTGTGTTAGGCCCTGTAGACATAGCCCTAGTGATACACACTTCTGAACATTTTACTCCAAATAAATAAATGCTTAGAGTTCATACGTTTTCCATATTCAGATTTCTTTGACCACCTGAGGCCTGGCCAAAAACATACTTCTGCCAGCAGCTCCTTTGGGGTACCTGGATTATGCTCCATGTGAAAAAAAAGCTCAATAAACCTGGCAATCAAAAAACATTACTTTTTTCTCCTGCTGAATGCTAGAAATGTTAAACATACAAAAAAGCAACAAAGCATTTAAAAATGATGAGCTCATATGCCATCCAGAGCAACAGCAATCTTTTCCATCTGTCTGAAAGCTGGCACAGTCAAGGAAAAGTCACTAGGAACCCTTTACTAGTATGAAATAACAATATATTGGTACTATGGATGCAGCTGCACGAACAAAGCTTTACTTTTAGTAAATACCATTGCTACAAGAGCCTTTGCCACTACAATCCTTTAAAACAGATGTAAGATGTACAGACAGAGCAATGTATGGTGTAGCTTTACTAACATTCCTGAACATAAGCTAAGACCTGGTATAGGCGCTGTTTGTACCAGGAGAGAGTGTAAAAACATTCATTAAATTTCTCAAGAAGGAAACATGCCCCTTCCAGGAGAAAGATCTCTCCTAAGAGAAATTTCCTCTTGTAAGAACAAATACTTGTATGCCGCTCCTCTTCCCTCCTGATCTGATCCAGACTGGGGACTCCACAGAGAAAAGAGCTCCAGGGAGTAATGGAAGCTCTCCCTGGCCCTGGTTTCCTGTGATTCCAGCTGTAAAACTTCCTGTTTACAGCATGTCCCCTTCCCAGAGGGAAGAGGGAAGGCTGTCAATTAATAGGCTCATATAAGGGTAGAGGTGGCACAGGAAACAGCTCTCTAGTGCCCCTGGCTGGAGAGCTTGCCTATGTAGCTCTCCAGCCAGGGACCTGGACATGTACATTCCAGCTTCCAGGCTATTTTTCTGGCAGTAATGATTTTAGGGAAATTCTTACTGCTACAAACGAATGTCTGTCTGTGGCCTAAACAAGCAAAAGACCTTTTCTGGTCAGCATGACTGAATCCAACACAGTTGTGCCAGTACTTCTTAGTGTAGACCTAACTCAAGTAAAACAACCTACACAGGCAAATGCACGGCTTTGCTGATATACTTACACTGTGGCATCTTTTGCTTGGTTGTGTGTCAGAGGTCAATCCTCTGATGGAGATGCAAAGAAGGATTCAGCTGCCACAGAAGAGCTTTGACCACTAGACGCACTCAAAGTTTCACTCATGGAAATGGTTACCGATGACCAAGCCCTAAGTGGCTTTGAAGTGTTAAACCTGATGTCCTAAATGAACTAATTTGATTAATTATATTCTAATTAACATTCTGCTGCCATTTTTGACTGGTTCTCACCGCAGTGCAGCCAGAAAATAAAATAACACAAAAAAAATAAAGCCACAGAGTGAACAAAAAAGGCAATGAAAAACAAACAAAATAAAAGTATACACTTTAAACATCTACAACACTTACTGGAAGTCTTTCACAGTTTTGGTTCGTATGGGAAGGGAAGGTTCTGGAGGGACCGGAGCTTTCAGTTCCTGCGGTAGTGTTTCTATCGAGATGCGTTGTTTTTGCCTAACGTCAAGGCAAATTGGAAGAAGCTCTCTCACTTATTGAAAAAAGTTTTAAAAGAGGGTTAAATACATCATAATCACTTACATAACATTTTCTTTTCAAGTTCACTAGCAAAATAAATGCATATGAAGTAGGGGTAAGCAAAGGATCAAAGTTTACATTTTAGCCTGTAAAGCAAAAAAGTCAAAAGCAATAAACATTTGTTATTTTTAATGAAGTATACCTGCTTTCTGTTTTACTGTATTATTCCCAGATAGATATTACCTCAAATGGGAAGTAAGACAGAGAAAGCATGGGTGTATTTAGGATAAAACAAACTTCCTTAGGCAATTCCACTTGAGGAAATTCAGAATAAAGAAAGGAGAAATGGGTTCTGAACAAAGCAATTTTTCTACAGAAATACTCTCAATGAATATGCACAAGAAGAATTAAGTACGCGTGAGTGGCCTTTACACTGACCATCCCCAACTTCTGAATTCTTAACTCTGTAATCTTATCTTTCTCTTACTGAATTTCTAAATTTAATTGCAATATACTGATTATTTACAACACAAGATTAGAAAAACATGCATAATGATTTACAGTCATGCTGCTTACAAAAAAAAAAAAAAAAAAAAAAAA
>NW_017728994.1:38409381-38413223 GCF_001723915.1 Gavialis gangeticus | reverse complement strand
TGACCTTTGCCACTGGACGTCCCTCCCCTTGCCCCTCGAAGTACTCCTTTTGGGAGATGGGTTTGCCATCTTGCAACTGGAAAAAAGCCCAAATTATATACTAAAAAACCAAACATCTACTATTACAACTACACCAAACAAAATAGAAGTCTATTGTAGAACATTTGTTATTTCAGGTAAAAAATACCCTTGAGTTTATAATATAAGCCAAATGCTGTTGGTTTCTTTTATTTAATGGCATGTGCAAATTAATACTCTTGAAACCTTCACTAACAGCAAGCACACAAAAGTTAAGAAAATAGCTTGATTTTCCAGTGGATTTTACAAAAACCAAATGTTCTAAAATTAAAAAACTTAAAGCTTTTCTTCTTTAGGTGATCACTATAGTTTCTGACATTCTATGTGAAGATCATAGACCACTGCCATGCAATGCTGTCTATCAGCATTATCAATAATTTGCATTATGATGGTACTTCATGCCCCCAGTCAGGACAGGGATACCATTCTGTAATATACTGCACAAACGCAGATTAAAAAATTAATTTTTGCCTTAAAGAATTCACAGCTGAAAAGACAAGATGTTTAAACAAATTATGCAAACACCAATATGTGAAGATATAGTATTTCCTCTCTCCCATTTGCATGAGCTCCTGTACTCTTCCATCTCTTCAGTATACAATCATATTCTTGCAACTTGCCAAAAGTATCTAAAGCTTCCCCTCCACATAGGTGAAGGTGGTTCCAAATTCAGAGGGAATGTGGCGAAGAATCCACATGGTTTCATACTATTTTTCCCTGTGTCCAGTCAGTGCATTGATGTTTTCTGGCTGCTCCCTCCCTCTACAGGTGTTTCCTGGTCAGTGCTTCCTGAAATGTAGTTAGCTGTGGTCTATAAACAATAATTGGTTAGCCTCACTGAAGTTCCCCACAAACAAATTTGGATAAAAGAGGAGTGTCAAACATATGGCCTGTGGGCCAGCCCAGGATGTGGGCAACATGCACTGCCCATACTGAACTGGCTCCATGTGCTGGCTTTGGGGCCGGTCCAAATCGGATCAGACTTGGAGTCAGCACACAGCCAGCCCAGTGGGGAGCCACATGCAGCAGGACTGCACCCCAGGCTGGCCCCATGTGCCCAATGCTGAGCCTGTGACCAGGCCATTGCCTGCTGTGCATGCAGTGTGCTGGGCCACAATGAGGCTTGTGCTGCAACTGGCATGCAGGCTATGCCTGTTCTGCACGCGACACAGGGAGCCCAGAGAGTGTGGACAGCACGTGGCACCTCTCTGGATCTGCCCTGCGCACTGGCTCCAGCGTGCGTAGATGCCAGTCTGTTCAGGACACTGTGTGGCCTGTGCCTCAAACTGCTGTGTGCCATGCTGGGTCCAGGCCATGAGCAGAGTGCGGCTGGTGCATGAGGAATGCAACACACCGAAAGAACCTGGCACTTGACACGGGGTCAGCTGCGATCCAGCCTGCAAACTGGCCCAACAACTCTCACCCAGAGGGCAGAGTCAGAGCTTGCTTAGAGTTCAGAAGTTTGACATCTCAGTACATAACCAAGGAAGACTTTCAAAACAGTTACTGGCAACTTTGTTGGCAGAAATGTTGGGGTTGCAATTTGCAACAAAAATTGTCTTTCGGGTAACAACTAGGGCTGTGTGAACAACCATTGTTTTGTTTCAACATCTGTTTTGCTGTTTCAAAGGGACAGCGTTTCATTTCGTTGTTTAGTTTAGTTTCAAAGCACTGTCCTGTTTTGTTTCGTGCAAACTGTTTCGCTGTTTCAATGTTTCACCCATAGGCGATAATGGGGAATCATGAAAATGCCTAAAACTCTGTCATTTCTTGCCTGATTCGGATAAAAAATTGCAGGATTGGAAGCCTCTTCTGAGGGCACGAAGCCTGCCAAGTTTCAAGGAGACAGGTGCAGAGGTTTCTCGGAGCTCAGCTCGGTGGTGGGAGGCAGAGCACAGCTTTGGCTCTGCCTGCCTCCCACTGCCAGGCTGCGATCTGTGGGACTGCGGAGCCCCACGGAACTCAGCCCAGCAGCACAAGGTGGAGCGCAGCCTTGGCTCTGCCTGCCTCCTGCCACCGGGCTGTGCTCCGTGGGGCTGGTGGAGCCAATCAGAGAGCCAGGGCTGCACTCCAATTGGCTCCACCTGCCCTATGGAGCACAGCCTGGCGGTGGGAAGTGAGCAGAGCTAGGGCTGAGCTCCATGGGCCCCTGCAACCCACAGAGCGCAGCCTGGTGGCAGGAGGCAGGCAGATCCAGGGCTGCGCTCAGCCTCCCACCGCTGGGCTGAGCTCCATGGGGCTGTGGAGCTGCTTGGAGCACAGCCCTGGCTTTCCCCTGCCTCCCGGCACTGGGCTGCTTCGAAATTCGAAATGTTTCAAGTGCCCTCATTTAGCTTCAAAGCTATTTTTTTGTTTTGATTTTGCTGTTTCGAGCTCAAAACGGATTTAAACAGCTTCAAATGAAACACTGGGCGAAATTTTGCACAGCCCACTTCCTTAAACACATCAGTAACAAAACACAAATTTACTCTTGGCTTGATTTCTAAGAACTGTTGAGCATCCAGAAATTCCCATTAAGAAAAGTGGCAGCTGCAAATGCTCAGCACCTCTACAAGTCAGATCAATTCTTTCAAAACTAAGACGTACAATGAGTTAAGTCAATCTGAACTTTTCACATAATAAATAAAAATATCACAAGTGTAATATAAAGGAATACCGAAGTAGGCAAACTGGACTTTGTTCAGGACACTTGGTATTCTTAATCTTGTAAAAGCTGTCATGGAATTTCAGACCACATGTGAGTCTGGCTTTATTTCTGCTCTTTCTGGAAAAAATGGCCTTTAATCCATGGCAGCACCTAAAAGCTCTGTTAACCTGTATCTCATCAAATACAATTAGACTAGAATTCAATTACTTTCCAATTTACAAAAAGATTCTACCTTGAGGTAATATTGTTATATTGGCACGATTATAATAATCATTATCCTTGTTTCTACTGCTGCCCATAAGGCAACAATCCCAGAGGTAGCAATATTGAGTATGTAAAGACACTGTGAATAACGTCATACTTTGTTTTCCCTGTCAACTTCAGTTTTAACTTTTTAACATGTTGCCTATTAGTAAGGAACTACTGAAATTGTAATTTATCAGTTTTTCCAGAAATCGTGATTTCAGAATGGCTCTGCAAAAAAGCGCAAAATTACTGAGTGGAGGGGGGGTGGAAAAAGCTGCAAAAATAGAAAAGGTTGGAAAGCCCTTGTGTCCTGAAGCACGGAGTGAGAGAGAGAGGGAGCAAATCGGAGATTGAGCCCCTGATGCAAGCTCAGTCCAGGGCCAGCCAAGGAAGTAGGAGGGTTTTGGCACTGGCTTTTAAAACTCCTACAGGCATGCTCCTGCCTGAGGAAGAGCAGGGATGAACGCTAAAAATCATCCAGGACAGCCAAATAAGTTTCAGTGCTGAACTGCGCAAGACAATATACTGCAGGGACTTTGCATGCAGATGGAGGTAGACTCTTCTGTACCTCCTGCAAATATAACTCTGGATGTGTCCAGAAAAACCAGCATAGATTGGCACTTGGGAGTCCAAGGCACACATGAAGAAGAAGGCTGTTGCAGGAGCTGAAGGTCAGAGCAAGAAGCAAGTGACCATGTCTCCTCTCTTTAAAAGGACCACAGCTTGGCAAGGTGAGAGGAGGCATTTTCCCTTGTAGAGGCTAAAGTGGCGGTGAACAGCTTGCTGGAGAAAGCTGAAGTTAAGAAACTACCTGAGCCACAACGTGCCAAACGCCTTCCATGCGCCAACAAGCTTCACCAAGACTAATCTC
>NW_017728994.1:38399799-38404381 GCF_001723915.1 Gavialis gangeticus | reverse complement strand
AATGTGCCAAACGCCTTCCATGCGCCAACAAGCTTCACCAAGACTAATCTCCCTGCAGTGACTGCTTTGCATATACAGTCCATGAAGGCTGCCTTGACAGAGTATCATTCCTTCTCCATTGTAGGTAATGAAGCCACCAACCCTCAAGATAACGATGTGCCATTTTATTTGTACTGCAGAGCTGGACAGATTGGGACCTGCCTGTGTTTCAAGCTGAACCAGTCCACCTCACCTCTCTCAATTTTTCTACCATGTCCCAAGCCATCGTAAAGGTAGTTGTCAGCTATGACATAGACTTTAACAAGATCTCAGCATTCCTGTCTGACAATGCCATTTACATTCTCTCACGCTGAATTCTCCTCAGCCTGAAGAAGGGTGTCTATGTCAGAACGCTTGCAAAGAACGGAATTTTTTGCTACTATTTAGTTGGTCTAACAAAAGATATCACCTCTGACCCAAGAGCTTTGTGCGTCTCTCTCTCTCTCTCTCTCTCTCAGACTAGCACAGCCACAAAATAGTCTTGCGCATGTACATGGGAACTTTCTCCCACGTGACCCAAGGAATGCTGCCTAACGCTGTTCATGTCACCTGCAATATGCACATTTTGTCTCTAGTGACATCTGGCACACAGTTCCCCAAGGTGAACAGCCTGCTGTCTGCTTTCAAGAAAACCTTCAAGCACTGTCCAGGTCATAAGGTCTGGTATAGGGAGATCATCGCTAGTCAAAGTGGGGATTCACGTGGCACTTGCCACTGCCACCAGTCTGTGCTCACACGGTGGAATTCGTGGTTCAATGCAGTCCATTACCAAACCAAGTATATGCAGCACTACCAGCAGTTTATGAGTGAGGAGCTGCAAATCACACCGAGCACGCCATACTTGCTCAAGTTTTGCAATCTCTTAGGGTGAGGTGACATTGAAAAGCAAATGATGTTTATGGCTGACAATGCCATCTGGTTCACAGAGCTCCTGACATGGCCGACTGCGATCCACCACGCATACAATCTGATGGATTTGATAAGCTGGGTCGAAGACAGGGCATTGCAAAAACTGTCAAGCTACCCTTGTGAAAACCAGTGCTAAAACCAGTACTATCTATGTATATAGATAGTATTACTTACAATTCATGGTGTGCCAAGTTTTATTTTAATAAGATATTTAATTTTAGACCATAATTAGGTTCTTAGATTTCTTAATAATGGCTTCCATGACCTTAATCCCCTGTTTAAGTTCGTGAAAGCCATTAATTGATATGTTTTTAAGCAAGTGGCAGTTTGGGGTGATCTGGCAATCTGTAGGGAGGGGCATAACTTCCAGGGCTCTTCAGTCACAGGCATTGAGGGGCGAGTGGGGGAGGTGACATCCGTCACACACTGCCTGTGAAAATGGCTGCCAGGCCTTACATTTGCCTGCAAAATCATCTGGCAGCCACCTCAAGTTTGGTAGACACTTACCTATGAGCCATGGATTGAGGATCACTGCTGTAGTGAATGAAATGCGATACAGAAGTCCTCAAAAGCTAGTTAATCATCACTAATTTCTTTTTAAACTTATTTTTGCTGTACTAAATGTTCAATGTTTTTTTCACTAGGAGATATGAACTTCTTCAAAAAGACAAGAAGGGTTTTAAGTTTCTTTCCTCCAACTCCATACCTGATTTTTTCCCCATGCCCTCCCTTTAATCAATACGCTCTAATACAGCAGTTGGCAAGTATTCAGAGCTACAAGCCAGAACAACTTGGCCTGGGTCTTAGACAGGCTGGTGTTTCAACCCACCTGCTACTGTGACTTGTCTCTGTCACCACTTCTTCCTGACTGCAACACGGATGCAGCTCTCAAGTGTCTAGACCTGACACAGCTCCTCACTGCCAGGCTCTTGTGTGGGCAAAGCCCCAACAACACCATGGGCCAGATCCAGTAGCTCTGCAGACAACATGTTGCCAACCATTGCAAGTCTAATGCAGCATATCTAAGAGAAACCACTTCATTAAATATTTACTAGGGCTGTGTGAAGCTTCGGTCGCTGATCCAATTTGGTGGAGATTCGGCCCAATTTGGTGGCCGAATCTTCAATTTGAATCGAAATCAGGAGATCCTTTAATCTCTCCAAATCAAATCAGAACCCTCCGAATCAATTCAGAGAGATTCAGACAGACGCAGCTTTAAATATTTTTTCTATATACCTCAAGGTACCAGGCAGCTCGTGAATGCTGCAATGGTGGGGCAGATGGAGCATCTCACAGGAGCACTGGGGGGTGGGGGGGCAGCAGACCCAGAAGTGGACCAGAAGCACTCCAGGTCCACTTATGTGTCCATCGGGGAGCACGCTGAGGGCCCCCCCCCCCGGCTCCGTGATTGGTGCCTCCTGGGGGCCCCCTGGGGCCCCCCTGTGGCCAATTGCTGAGCCAGAAGGGCGTACGGGGACCCCCCGGCACGCTCAGTGGTGGACCTGGAAGTGGATTGGAAGTATTTCTGGTCCATTTCTGGGTTTGCCGCCAAGCACGCGGCCCCCCACCCCTTCCCCGCACTCCAGAGGGACTTGCCATCCGCCCAGTATAGCACTGTTCATGAGTCGCACCTGGTGCCTCAAGGTACGTAGAAAAAAAACATTTAAGACTGTGTCTATGGTGGAAACCCTGATTCTCTGAATCAGCAATCGAATCTTCAGATTTGGATTTGGCCTAATCGAATCAGGGACAGTGATCTGAATCAACAGATTGAATCACTGTCCCCAGTTCAGGCCAAAATTGAATCTGAATCAATTCATGTCCTGTTTCCCACACCCCTAATATTTACAGCCTTTTGAACTCATTCGAACATCTCGTTTTGTCTTTCTTTATACTAATAAGTGTTTCAGTGTTCAAGAACTTTGGGGTATGTTTGTTTGTTTCATATAGCAACCAAACAAGTTATGTATAATACATGCATATTAAACCTAAGCTTGTACAATGCTTTTTTCCTCTTCAATGCAAGAGATACCTGTTTTCACTAGCTGATATTTTTTTTTAATTAATCAAATACCAAAGTAGTGGTATTGCTAATTTGCTGCCAATTCCACTGATCTCAACTGGGAAACCACAGCTGTAGAAAGAAGGTAGGTTACTTTCACCCACATTAGTGACTGAGCCAAAACGCAGATGTGGTTTACTCAGCCACCATTCATCAGAAGATAAGAGATCAGAGCTGCCTTCACACCAACATTGATTCTACATATTTTTTCTTGCCTGTTCTCACAGCTGGACTTTTAAACTAAAGTAGTTATCAAAAAGAACAAAGAGGAAAATGAGATGCTAATTTAAAAACTGAAACCAATGTTCCAACAGTCCCACCAGGCATAAGAAGTACAATCATTCTACTAAATAGCATAACGTCATGTTCTAGAAGTAGAGTGGATTAATTTAACCCAAAGGGACTTAAATCACTGATTTTAATTACAGTTTAATTCTGCAAGCAGGAAACCTTGATTTATTTAAATCTTGTTTTGCATTTATACTTTAGTTATTTTCCTAAAGAAGAGCTGATTTCCTTTCTTTAATAACCATTAATACTTATCATTTGGTAACTAACTATATTTAAGCTTTATACTGAATTCAACAGATTTCTTTTGTCAACTAGACATTACGCCAATACATATCTAAGAGATATAGAACTTTACATACATTTTTTCAGAGCCTTATTTTTTTCATATTTTTTAGTATTAGTAAACAGCTAATGATGCATCTCTTATTTCCGTGGCTTTTTAAATTGCAATGTATGTCAATCTGCATTTGGCTGGAAATTGGAATTCAATTAAAATAAATTTAAGCAGCATTCTAAAAGTTATTTTATAATAAAATACAGCTACCATATTCTTTTTACCTTTTCAAAACAAGTTTTCTATTTTAAATTGACTCATTTATTAAACAAAGGAAGTATCAACAGTAGCTAGTGAAAATAACTGGTTGTCTCTGGTTACTATGGGCACAGCCACACATGCAAGGATGTGCACTTGCAGCAGCTCAACTAGAAGCAGTGCAAATTTGAGCTGGGGCTTTTTGCCTCAGCGCACGTGCTTGGACATGCACTTTGTTGTGGAGCAAATTGTGCCACTGGGGCAAAATAACCCTGCCTGGCTCCTGCTGCATACCTGCCAGACTCGGATGAAGACTGCAGAGCCACTAGAGGCATCTGCCCCTCTGGGCCAGCTGCCAGTGGACTGTGGTTGCAGGGTTGGCCTTTGTGCAGCACTACTGCCATTTGTGCCCCCTGCCCGGCCATCTGGGCAGCTATCACCTGGAAGAAGTTCCAGGTGTGGTGGCCTGCTTTGAACTGTCAAAGCATGTCCTCCTGGCCCCATTTGGCCAGGAGGTCAGCCACAGCCAGATGGGTCCAATGTGCCAGCTCTCTAAAATACCCCCAAATCCATGTTGCTCCACAAGTAAAACAAAAGACCACTATAAAGAGAGAGAGCACGCGAGAGAGAGAGCGATCAGTTGGATCATGTTTTATTGATATATCTACAGTGTTAAAGCAAGTCTCTTATAATAATAAAGTGAACTCTAAATACAGGTTTCATGAATTCATGAATACATATTTTGCTGC
>NW_017728994.1:38399223-38399456 GCF_001723915.1 Gavialis gangeticus | reverse complement strand
CCCCCACAAAGGGGGTGTGGTCCTCTCACAAGGGCTACGGCCCCCCACACAAGGGGTTCAGCCCCCACACAAGGGGGCCAAATAGCTCCTGCAGGGGTACCACCCCCATACAAGGCCCACATGCCCCACCCCAGCCCCCCAATTGCTGCCCCACCTGGCCCCATCCCCCACCAGCTGCTGCAGCCCCTCCAAAGACTGCCCCACCCAACCCCACCCCCCTACATCCCCGAGCA
>NW_017728994.1:38387964-38399135 GCF_001723915.1 Gavialis gangeticus | reverse complement strand
GGGGGAGGGGCCAGCCCCGGCAGGGCTTGGGGGCCTCAGGGGGAGCCGGGACTGGGAGAGTGGGCGGGGCTGTCGGGGGTCCCCCCCACATCCCTTCCCCCTGACCCTTTACTCATCAGCACTGGAGTCCTAGTGCTGAAACATACGGCCTGACCAGCCACGTGTTTCAGCACCAGGGCAAGGTGCCAACCATAGAGATGCTCTGGCAGCCAGAGAGTCTCTATGGAAGACCCTGCCTCCAGTTACCTCAGGGCATGGTTGGGGACCGGGCCCTGCCCCACCTTTTTATACTTTGTTTTTTTTAGACCTAGTTTTCTCCCCACGTTGCAAGTTTGCAGTGTGGGGAACATTTTTTTGTTCCCGCACGTGCCTGTTGCCCCACCTCAAAAGAGTTTGAGGCGGGGCAGGAGGCATGTGTGCACTCATGTGGATGTGCCCTATGACCCTCAAGATTAATTACAGTAATAAAAACCCACCCTCTCACATTCTTGCTTTTTTCATCTTCCAATCTGTGAATGAAAGCAGGAAGCCTGTTTTAACTCCCAGTCAGTTTTCTTCCTTCTGAATGACCTAAACTACATGAAACAGAAAGGAAAAAAATATTCTCTCTGACCCTAGGAAGAAGCTACTTGGAAGAAGCTACTGCTGTCAGAAATTGGTTGAAATGGTAGGTTCGGTACTTAGCCTATAAGTTCCACCACTCTGATGGCCCGAATTGCTTTAAAACTTTTAACATCAAATGTACCTTTATAATTTGTTTTATTTAAATTAAACTGATTTTAAATTAAACTGATTTTAATAAATTCAATACAGATGGGAAACTTTAAACTGACAACCTCTGTTAAAATGTAAAGTTACATAATCTATTTTTAAAAAGAAACATGTTTATATTAAATACAGGATATGTTTTTTAATATTAAAAAAAAAAAAATCATTGATTTATAGGCACTCTCTCTGCAAAGTGAAAAAGTATAGAGTGTTGAAAACCTGTTATTTAAGTTCCATTCAGCAAAAACTCGGAACCTTATGTACCGAGCTGCTAAAGCAGTGATAACCTTTTCTTTTCTTATAATATCATGTTATCCTTTTTAGCCTGTTGCTTAGCTACACCGAATACAAACACTTAATCAGAGTATGACAATAAGGGGGTGTCTGCAAATTGCAGTGGAAAAAAGCCTTACTGAGACAAACAGGAAATAATTATTACAGCAAAATTAAAAATGAATAGGTATAGAACAGTAGACTTTCTATCACTTTGAGACACTGAACAGATGAAATTGTCCAAAATAATCAAAGTGAACAAACCTTGTTTATATTTAATTGGAGAACAGAACTAGAACAATCAAGGTCATTAATAAGATATTTCATTTTACACACATATTGCCTCATTAATTGTTCTGCAAATTCAACCTTTATAACAGATATTACAGCAACTGAACTTCAACCTAGCTTTCATGTTGCATTAGCAACAGTACATATCCCATTTAATTTTTTTCATAAAAATATAATATTCCTCCCACTTTAACTTATCAAACATAATCAAACATTCATTTATAAGCATTTCTCTACTCAATTTATTTAACAGAATGTCATAATTCACATGCGACTTCTGGAATATCAGTGGAAAGCTTTCAAAATTGTCATTTATTTTAATAAGTATTAGTTCAAAGCACGAAGTTATATCAGACTTTGCTCAATCTACAAAAGATACTCTTTTGTGTCAAGCAGTTCCCTGGTCCCATAATGACTAATTTTACATACTTAAGTCCTAATCCTGCTACTACCTTAGCAAGTATTTATACTTTCGTGTATCAAATCAGGAAGACCACTCACATGTGTAAAGTTAGATATAAAAGAGCTGCAAGAGTAAATAAAGGAAGAAATATTGTTATGGCCTAAATAAATGTGTTTCTGAATTAATACAACCAAGTTAAAAAATTAAATACACCCTAAAAAGCAGTGGGGTCCAATGTTTTTGATGGACCTGCCACAGATTAAGCCCTACGCCTTCCTTTAATGCCATAGATCTCTCTCCCCGCCTGATTTGCTGCTCTGATTTTGTTCTTGGTCCTGTGCTTCCTATCCTATCTGCTGCTCTGCTTCTTTCCCCGTGGTCCCCATCCTCACTGATGCTCTGCTTTTTACTCCCTGTCCTGTGCTCCCTTGCCTCTCTCTGATCTTCTGTACCACACATAGCAGCTTCCCAAACCACAAGTGCCACAAGCTGGCTTGATAGATTAATGGTGTCTATTGAACAACAGAGTAACAAACCTTAATGAGGTATGAATAGCTAAGCAATTCTGTTCTAGCATGCTTTAGCTGGCATGTATAATTTGGCTGAAGAGATTTGGAGGCTCAGATGGCAATGCTTGGTCTGACCACAGGCTGGATGGTGGTTTCAATCTAGTAGCTGGGATCAGCAGAGGGGACACCATCTTGGCATGCAGAGTGGGGTGGGGGACAGCCCAGCCTGAGCCTGGCCCTGTAGAGAGGGGAAGGGACTTCATCCAGGCCTGTGGGGAGGGAGCAGGAGGAGCGTGACCTGGCAGGGAGGTGAAGGGCATGGCTCAGCCCTGCGGGGGGGGGGCATGGCTACACCCCAACTTGGCCCCACAAAGAAAAGGGGGCATGGCCTAACCCCAGCCCAGCTCTGCAGGGAAAAGGGGACATGGCTTGGCCCTGTGGGGAAAAAGGTGGCATGTCCCAGCCCCAACCCTGCCCTGCTCGCAGGAGGGAGCATGGCCTGGCTGCGACTGGGTGTGCAGGACTTGGTGTTTGGGAATATGGCTGCATTAACAGCCACTGCTTCCCCACTGGCAAATTTCCCAAGCTGTGGAGATCCCCACAGACCAGATGTGATGGCTCTGAAGGCCATGTTTGATTTGTGGGCTGGAGGTTGAGCACCCCTGATCTAAGAGTATGGACACAAGGACATTTGGAGCCATTTCCAAAGAAGGGCAGGAGACAGGACTCTTGCTCCAAACTACATTGTAGCTGAGTGATTCTTAACCAATCCCCCATCCCCACTGCCCACCCACTCTTCAAGAAAATAAACATGATGCAATATAATGTGCAAAAATATATTTAAAAATTAGTTTCTGAAACACGGTGCCATTCAAATCACAGAAGTTATGGAGGGGTGCCTCGAGTGCAATGAGGGGTGTCTTGATTCCAGAAAGGTTGTGAATCACTGCACCAGTAGTTGTGGCCTTACAGTTTCATGGAGATACAAATGTAGCAAAACAGCTCCAATTTTAAAACTGTTTCATCCCAAGTTGGAGCAGTTTTGCTTCATTTGTATCACTCCCAAGTTGTTCTGATAGTTACATGTAGACATAACAGCTCCTGGACACTCCCAATCAACAGCTCCCCTTTTAAAGTGATTCCAAATGTATGCATGTACTCAATGAAGATTTCTATTCTCTTACCTTATCCTAATAAACAAACCAATAGGACTTGGCAAATGGCTTGTCATCTGTCCATGCCACCCCTCAGCATAGGTGACATGTAAGTGCTGAAAGTAGGGAGGGGGGTGGCACAACTCCGTGCCACAACCACAGTGGGGGTCACAACTCTGCCACCGCCCCCACTGCTGCTGGGCATTGGGGCTGCAGCCCCATGCTCTGCCACTGACGCAGGAATTGCTCTGCCACCACCTCCACTGCTGTTGGGTCCTGGTTCCAGCCAAGTTGCAGCCCATGCCCCATTATTGGCACAGAAATCTGAGGGGGCATGTACCCCCAATGCATCTCCAATGCCACACAGACATCTGAAGTGGCTTCTCCTCTACAACTGTATGCTGTAATAACTATAACAAAAACATATTTATATTCTTGATAGAAAGCTGGAACTTTGGCACTCCAAAGGTATGAAAGCTATTCTTTACCTATACAAATAGCTATGTTAAAAAACAAAAATCTTAAATTTCATGCTGAAGCATCTCTTTGGTGTTAATGTAACTGTGTCCGCAGTCTTTCAAATGTGATACAGATTTTCGTATTGGCAATTGAGATTGAACTGTTTAGTTTTTCAGAGGAAGTTAGAGGTTTATAGTAGAATAGAAAACAAATGGGTCTTTTGACACCAGAAAGTTAGAGTGGTTTGGGATTCTGGAATAAGTATTAGTTGCATTTCCATTAAAAATGGTTAGCAGTGAAGTAGTTATTGACAGTTAAACTCTCACCACTATTGTCCAAAATTAATACAATAGATATTTGAAGAGAGTATTTTAGTTCTTTCAGAGCTTCACAGACTGACAGCACTGCATTAGCTTACGTGTATTAGTTTATGCGTACTATATTATCACAAAAATGAAAGGAATGGTCATAAGTAACTGGTTGTAGCTCCCTGGTTCAGGGCCCCTGGTTCTAATACAAGTTACAGTTGCTTGGCTGTAGCCCTAAATGACCTTATTTTAGTAGAGGTAAACCTACTAAAATCTGACCTGCTTAATGAAATACCACCCCATCCCTAACTCATTTGGCCCTGTGTATAACAAACTGCCTTGTAGCTCTATCAGCAGAGAGTTCTCCTTTAGAGAGAATTCTCCATTAGTCTTCTCTAATTTCTTAAAGACTGTTTTGCTCTCCTTGCATGGTGCAAAGTGACCTAGGCAGACTGGAGAATCCTATCCAAAGTAAGTAAATGAAGACAAACTGCAGATCCAAGGGGTCACACCAGCCTTTTGTATTTCAAGTGTTCCATTATTTTTGCAACATTAATCTGTTCAATAAAGAAATAACTTTCAGTTTCAAAGCTTCTAATACACATAGCACTGTATTTTCAGAATGGATACAGGCACTCAAAAGTAGCACAGGATCCAATGCTGCAAGAATAAAGGGTGTTTATAGATGTGCTCCGTGGGAGGGGGGCACTTTATTTAGAGTGGCTCTAATTAAAGCACCTGGAGTGTAATGTGTATCAGCCATTTTTCAGCATGGGGATGCTGATACACATGATGCTGGAGACTGCTGGAGTGTGGTAATTACCACCATTCAGAATGGTTCTCCTTTGCTCATTGCTCAATATACTGCACCCCCTTTATTTCCCTGTACTGGCTTTCCCTTCATTGCCACAAATACAAAATCACTATATCTCATTTTCAAAACTCTTCAGGATTTAACTTCATATAATTTTGTGTTGAGATTGACTTTTGGCACTCTGAAAACAGAAGCCCTTATCACCCATTTCCCTACCCCACAAATACCTGTTTTCCCATCCTGACACATTATATTACGTTTATACAAAAAGAATAATTGAGAAGCCCTGTTACTTTAGTTTAAGAACCTCTTTAAAACCCACTTCTGCCATGATACTGACCAAAATCTCCTATCTGACAACGGCAAAGCTGGTGTCAAGCTGTGATTATGACTACCAATTGGCCTACTATATAAGAAGCTGTTCATATCACTTGTATACTTAAAAACAGTGGATAAATACACAGGACTCCATCCCTGTAACTGCCTCATTTACCTGTTAGAGCTAGTCTTTCAAGATGCAAGCTCTTCAGGAATAGACTCATTTACAATGTACTTGGACAGTGCCCACCACAAAGAGGAACTTGAAGCAATAAAGACATTCTTGCATTACCATAATATAAACAGTAACCAGTGACTGAACGATACCGATTTCTATTCTCTTACCATTTTTGATGTTGGGCATAACAGGCTTTGTAGGTGAACTACTGCTTTCAGTGACTTCTTTCTTTTGGTTAATAGTTGTTATGAAATTGCTGAACGTGGAAAATTGAGTTTTGGCTCCTCTCTCCAACCCCTATATACAGAAAAAGTATATATAATACAGCACTAATATCTATCACTGCAAAAGTAATTTTACTTATTATTTATTACATGGAACACTTAAATACTGGATTTCTTAAATAAGAAATAGTAACATTAATACTTAAATATTTTCAACACATTTCTTTCCAGATGAATAATGAAACTCAACATAAAACTACTTTCCATTTTTTCTATGCTTTAAAATCTGTTCAGTAATTTATAGCCAAGTTTTGCAGATAAAGTGCGAGTAGCAAACAATATGGTTAGAATGACCTCAACTTCTTGTTATAAACTCCCGCATCTTAATTCATAATTATCTTTGTATTACTTTGCTGCATTCAACTCAGTTATAGTACAGTTTATTTCACACTCCTACATCAAAACAACATTATGTATTAAGGTTGTTTTTAGAGCTGAGCCTAAAAATAAAATCTGGTATTTAAAAAAAAAAAATATCCCCATGTGGCCAAGAACTTTTGTGTGGGATGCTTGCTGGTAATGTAAAACTACTAGCCAATTAGAAGGCCAATGACTCAAAAGTTTTCAGTGTTGATTGTCAGTCAACTTATAAATAAAAGGTTAATGACTGAACATTTTCCAATACATCAAAAAAGCTGCTTCAAGATCTGCCTGTGCTGACAGGAAAGAGGCTGAATGAACCATTGTCCCTTGCTGTAGATATAATAAGTTTCAGAAATCAGCACTGAATCCAAATGAGGCACTATGATGGAACATGTAAGGGACTGTTTACGTCTTTCAGTCTCAAACAAGCAGATGTTAAATATTTTAGCCCCCTTGAGAATAATACTTTACACTTTTGCAGGGTTTTAAAAAGGAAATATTATCCCTATTTTAAAGCATAACGTTAAGCAACCTGCCCAAGGTTACATAACAGATCCATAACAGAGCAGAAATCCAAACCTGCATCTCTAAAATCCAAAGCCTTAACTCATGCCTGACACAGACAAATTCAGTTCTACTGTGTTTAGTGATTTACATCCATTCTCTTGTCAGTGATGATTCTGATCCTCATATTAGTCCAATGGTTAAACTGATCAACACATCCAACCATGTTGTTACCAATAAAATGGCATTGTTTTCAAAACTAAACATTTTATATCTACCAAAAGTCTAAATCCCTTATACTATAAAATACGAATAATAAACAATAAATAAAATTACTAGTGCAATATCCTACCCATATCTTCTCCCCTCTGGAGAAACAATCCTGTAGTTCTAGTCCTGAGAAGAGCTGTAAGTCCACAGATGCATTCTGCAGTAACCTCAAAAGCCTCAGCAAGGCCCAGAGATATGCACATTTTAACCTGGCAGGAGTCGGAATACTGCTGGAAATTTTATATCACTGAAAATTTTACTGTGCTTATACAAAAGGTCATTTTTCTTGGCCCATAACTCAGCCAGAACTGTACAAGTTTAGAATAGCGGGACATTGAACTTCAAGACTACCATATTTCCATTTCCAGCTTCAAACCCTTAACATACTAAAGATATTAATAAGGCAGAAGAAAGCGTCAACATGCAAAGTGTCAGACAACCACACAAACTGGAATGGCATTTTTAAAGACTAAAACAAAGAAAAACTAAAATATCTTCTCTGCATCTTCCATACAAGTATCTGTGTATACAAGATAGTAGGTCTTCCCCACAGCCTGAGGGAAAAATATGCAGGAATCGGCCAATGAAAGTAAAGGGCACTTTGAAATTAAACTAGCTCTCAAGAAGGGCTATGATACCATTAAAATAATTTCTGGAGCATACAAACTGCTTTTCTGTAGAGCTGCTGCTCAACCAGTCAGCCCCTACCCTGTACTGGTATGTGGGACTGTTCTGTCCTAAGTGCAGGACTTTGCACTTCTCCTTGTTGAACTTCATGAGATTTCTTTTGGCCCAATCCTCCAATTCGTCTAAGTCACTCTGAATACTAGCCCTACCCTCCACCCCATCTATTACTCCCCCCAGCTTGATGTCATCTGCGAAATTGCTGAAGGTGCACTCTATGCCATCTTCCAGGTTGCTTATGAAGACACTGGAAAAAAAAATGGCCTCAGGTCCTACCCCTAGGACACTCTACTTAATACCAGCTGCCACCTAGACATCGAGCCTCTGAGTCCAATGCCCCAGCCAGGTTTCTATCCACCTTATAGTCCAGCCTGTACTTGCTTAGCTTGCCTTCGAGAATGTTGTGGGAGACCATATCAAATACCTTGATTTTAGCAAGGCTTATCATACCCGCTGGTCTCCCTGCATCCACAGAGCCAGTTACCTCATCATAGAAGGCAATCACGTTGATCAGGCATGACTTGCCCTTGGTGAATCCATGCTGACTGTTCCTAATCAACTTCTCTTTCACCACTGTTGGCTGCCCACCTCCTCCCCAAACTGTGCTGCCTAGTACAGTAGTCTTGGAGCTGACCTTGCCTGTGAAGCCTGAGGCGAAGAAGGCATTGAACACTTCAGCCTTTTCTGCATCCTGTCACAAGATTATTAATAAAGAGTTTCAAAAGAGTTAAATCCCACATGAAGCAGGCAAGACATTGAAAAATTACCAGCTCACCTCTCTAAATTTATCCCAAGCAAAAGTAGTCACTGAAGTTAATCTCAGGCAAGAGGAGATAGTCAAAGTAGTAAAGGGAGACTTGGGGGACTAAGTTTAGCACACTGCAAGGAAGGAAGATGCTAATCTAAATGTTCTCTAAAAACATTTATATACAGATATAAAAGTGGTCTAAAAAAAAAAGAGGGGTGGTGCACTTGGGTGCAGCATATACTGCCTGAAACGAGCCCAGCCAGCTAGAGCCATGCTCTGGGGGCCGGTCAGGCTCTGTGCACCCAGATCATTGCCACTGCAGCCCTGGGAGGACCCCAGCCTCCCCTACCCCGCCCAGGGCAATCTGCCACACAGCACAGTGCGCGTGCATGGACATTCCCTAGGGACAAATAGCAGCGGCACAATTATGTCCCACTGCTATATGTCCCCAGAGAAACGCACGTAAGCGTTCGTGTCTCGATGTGCCCCTTGATTCCTATCCTGAAGGCATCAGTCCCTAATCACCTGACCTGCATCAAAGGCCTGAACTGAACACATGGCAAGATTGACACATTCACCAACTACTTCAAGCTCCCAAGATACCTCTTAAAAAAAGAAATGTCAAGCAAGAACCTTCTTCCCTATTTCCACTTGACTTTTTGCTTTGAAGGATCACAATGCAAAGAGGTAAAGCCAGAATTAAAGATAAATCTTTTATCCAAACATAATGCCAGTCTTTGAGCTGTGACAGTACCTCCCCCCATACACCCACAGGGGAAAAACTGCAGTGCACTTGGCAGCATCCTTGTTGAGTATTACCTTTTCTTCATTCGCCACTGAAACTGGAACTGTTTAAGGAAAATTAAATGCTTTCACTCTGGTAATCAGTTCAAGGAACAACCACAAGACAATCTATCCATGCCAGTTACACAAGTACTGAATGGATTTCTAATACAAGGAACAAGCATGTGAAAAAAGTCTAAGCATGATTTTCTGGCATTACAAAGCAAAAAGGTTCATTGTCAAAGCAGAACATGTAAGACATGCTACTATATGACTACTGCTAAATTGGAGAGAGAATGTACAAGGATAGGGAAACACAGCTAAAGTTATTTGAGTTGTTTGTGCATTTCCATATTTAAACAAAAGTACTTTAAATGGATACATTAAAATGCTGCATACCAACACCATGATTCTGATTTTTGAAAGAAACTAAAATGTTCTAATATGATTTTTTTTCCTTAAATTACCAGACCACTATCTTAACTTCAGCTTAATGAGGTTGGGTCAGAAATTTTTCTCTCTCCTTTAAAATATGTGATCTGTGTTTAGTGCTTGAAACTTTGGGTATAAATCACAGCTCTGGTGCTATTACCAATTTAAGCACCGAATCTGGCAGCATACTTTCTAAACTTCTGGAACCAGACATCTGGGTTTGATGCAGGGTAAGGTCTGGTGCAACACTTTCCCACAATCCACCACCTTCATCAAAGCTGTGTATAAAGCTTTTGGCTCCATGACTCAATGATTCTCAATGGGCATTATATGCCCATCACTGAAAACATGCCCCAGATGCTGATTTGAATCCTAAACACAAAAAAACTAATCCCAACTATGTCTGTTAACTTCTGAATCGCTAACTGCACCATTCTTTGAAGAGTGGAATAAGGATGTTCTAGGCAAAGAGACTAGCAGAAAAATGCAGAGAAGTTCACAGTCCACCCATGCTACCTGGCTTAACATTGCCATTACTCCTTTACTGTCACAAGCATTACTCACACTCAAAACATTAAAATGGTGTAAAAAGATGAGTTCTACTAATCTGGATGCCACTTAAACCGACTGAACTAAAAGGCTTCAAAATTCTGAAGCTAAAGGATTAGAGATACGTTCCCTAGAACAAAGCAGCAAAGAACGGTATCTAAACTTGCATGTGCTACTTAAAAAAAGAGAGAGAGACAAATTATATATGAGGAAATCAAAGCTACAAGGTTGAGATATAACCTTTGCATTATAACAAGTTCAGAGATAACCCAACGGTGGAATTATTTAATGCATCCCCACACACCTGCCAAACTAGGGGGCTCTCTGTGAACCCGACAGCACTAATTCTACCACAAAAGTAGGGCAATGTTTAAATGTTTGGTCATCTCTTTAAACAAACCAAAGAAGAGATCCATCCTGGGACAATGTTACTGGCTAAAAAAATCATTAGTGCCACTTTCTTTCCAAGATGGCAAATTTCACCAGAAACATACTGCACTGTCATTCATGCCCTACTCCTTGCAGTGCAGCTCATTCATGTGCGCCCACCAGCAAGGGAAGCGTGACTACACGGTGCTAAAGAGCAGCACCAGGATGGCTACGGCAGGGGTAGGTAGTTGCACCGATCCCTGGCATACCTGAAGGTGCTGATATTACACCTGCTAGCCAGAAGAAGTGACTACTGTGCCGGGAGCCCAACACAACTGTCCCTGCTTCCAAGAATAAATCCATTAAAAAACCCGGGCGAAATAAAACACCCCGAACGCAACCAGCGGGGTGGCCGGCTGCTTGCTGTCCTGGTTTCCGAGCCCTTCTCCTGCCTGCTTCTCAGCCGCAGGGAGGCTCAGACAGCCCCTGGTACCGAGAGGACCGAGAGGCGACGGGTCGCAGCAGCCCCGCACCTACCCCGGCAGCGCTGCCGGCCGCGGGCCGGATGGGAGCCAGCTTCTCCCGCTCCTTCTCCGCCGGGCCGTCCTCGTCCTCGTCCGCCCCCTGCCCCGCGGGCGCGGGGACGCAGCTGTCGCCGCTCATCGGGCCGCCAGGCAGCAGCAGCACCGGGTCGGCGGGCGCGGGAAGCT
>NW_017728994.1:38381399-38387954 GCF_001723915.1 Gavialis gangeticus | reverse complement strand
GCCGCGCCCGCCCCCGCTCTGCCAGCGGCTCCAGGCGGCGGCGGGGGTGGCCGCTCCCCGCGCCGCCTATAGCCCGCGGGCAGGAAGCGGGGCCGCCGCTACCGCCGCCGCCATGTTGTTTATGGGCCGCGCTTGGAGACGCGCTTGGAGACGCCGCGGAGGCACCGGAGGACACGGCTACGGAAACGGCGTAGCGCACGGAACGGGCGTTTAGGAATAGCGGCTGCCCCCGGCTGCTTGCGCAGCCGCGGCGCCCCCGCCCTGCGTCACGGCCACTGCTCCCTCTCCCCCGCGCCCAGCCGGCCTCCCCTCCTCCGCCACAGTACCCTTCAGGCGCGGGGTGGTAATGACCTCCTCAGGGGTGTGGGGGTAGCCTGCTGGTCTGAGACAAAAAGAAATGCAAAACTCTAGTAGTCTTGGTTCAGAAACGATGATCACACAGTAGTCAAGAATGGATGCTGAAGGGGACAATGAACTGGGTATAATTAGCTCCCCCCTCAACCCCCGCCCCCAGTTTCTCTCTCATTTGTTGCCTCCATCATTTAAGGTCTGAGAAGTTCTAATTCAGAGGCTAACTCCAAACTCCTGTGCTTAATAGCTACTGGATGCATGGACTTGTCATTAATGCGCTGTAGTTACCGTGCCTGACGTTTAGAACTTGCGTAACCAAGTACTAAATCAATGTGCAGTAACTGGCATACAGCTTTTTAGTGATGCTAACTGTGCACTAGCCTAATACGACTGCGGAGTAGTGTATTAACATGGGTTTTGCCCTGCACACTAATGTGCAGTCCTCTTAGGCTACTGCACAGTTAACATCTCATGTAGATGCACCCATTGATGCACTTTTCCTCCAAGAATTTGTTCAATTCTTTTTTGAATCTGGCTAAACTGTCAGCTTTCACAATGTCTTGTGGCAATGAGTTCCACACTTCAATTACACACTGAGGGAAAAAAAAGAACTTCCTTTTGTTAGTTTTAAACTTACTACCTGCTAGTTTCATTTTGTGACCCCTGGTTCCTGTATTGTGAAAGACAGTAAATAACAAATCTCTATTTACTTTTTCTTAAAATCATAGAAAATTAGGGTTGGAAGAGATCCCAGGAGGTCATCTAGTCCAACCCCCTGCTCAAAACAGGACCATCCCCAACTAGATCATCCCAGCCAAGGCTTTATCTAGCTAGGTCTTAAAAACCTCCAAGGATGGAGAGTCTACAACCTCTCTGGGTAACCTGTTCCAGTGTTTTACTACCCTCCTACTGAGAAAGTTTTTCCTAATATCTAACCTATACTTCCCTTGCTGCAACTTGAGACCACTGCTCCTTGTTCGGTCATCTATCACCACTGAAAATAGTTTAGCCCCATCCTCTTTGGAACCACCTTTCAGGTAGTGGAAGACTGCCATCAAATCTCCTCCCAGTCCTCTCTTCTGCAGACTAAACAAGACCAGTTCTCTCAGCCTCTCCTCAGAAGTCATGTGCCCATAGGCACCAACACTGGTTTTTGCTGGCTGGTTCTTGCAGATGTAAACCCCTCCCCACTCCATGGCACTCTATTTTAAACTCAGTACATTCCTACGCCAAGCCCCGCACATGGCCAGAAGAGGCAGTGCTTTACTTCAATTGGTTTGCCTGACATCTGTAAAGATCAGGTGCTTTAGCAGGACTTTTTGGCGATTTAATCTTATAGCTGATTGAATCAGCTTCAGCTAAAAGTGCCAAAAAGCCCAGCTGAAGCACCTAATCTTTACAGATGCTGCAGAGCCAGGTTGAACGAACACGCTGCTGCTTCCGGTAAAGCACATTGGGGGGGGTTGTTTTTTTCTCTAATGTTTGCAAGCAGAGCTCTAACATGTAAAACCAAAAACAGCCATGGCTTGTGGGTGCTCAGCACCTGCTATTTTTGTCAGTGGATGCTTGAACCTCAGAGCACCCACGGAGTCAGTGCCTATACGCATGCCCCAGCCCCCTAACCATTTTTGTTGCCCTCCAGTGGACTCCCTCCAATTTGTCTATATCCTTTCTGTAGTGGGGGGCCCAAAACTGAACACAGTACTCCAGATGTGGCCTCACCATTGCCAAATAGAAGGGAATAATTACTTCCCTTGATCTGCTGGCAATACTCCTACTAATGCATCCCAGTGTGCCATTAGCTTTCTTTGCAATAAGGGTACACTGTTGGCTAATATTCAGCCTTGTCCACTGTAACCCCCAGGTCCTTTTCTGCAGAGCTGCTGCTTAGCCAGTTGGTCCCCAGCCTGTACTGGTACATGGGATTTTTCCATCTTAAGTGCAAAACTTTACATTTGTCCTTATTGAACCTCATGAAATTTCTTTTGGCCCAATCCTCAAATTTGTTAGGATCCCTCTGAATTCTAGCCCTACCCTCTAGTGTATCTATTACTCACCCCAGCTTGGTGTCATCTGCAAAGTTGCTGAAGGCACACTCTATCCCATCTTTCATATCATTGATGAAAATATTGACCAAAACTGGCCCCAGGACCAACCCCTGCGGCACTCAACACCAGCTGCCAATTAGACATCAGACCTTGACTACTACCCTCTGAGCCTGATCCTTTAGCCAGTTTTCTATCCACCTTACAGACCATTCATCCAACCTGTACTTCCTTATCTTACTTGTGAGAATGTTGTGGGAGACCATATCAAAAGCCTTGCTAAAATCAAGGTACATCACATCCACTGTTCTCCCTGCATTCACAGAGCCAGTCATCTCATCCTAGAAGGTAATTAGGTTGGTCAGGCATAACTTGCCCTTGGTGAATCCATGCTGACTGTTCCTAATTGCCTTCTTCTTCTCCAAGTGCTTAGAAATTAATTCCTTGAGAATCTGCTCCATGATTTTTCCAGGGATTGAGGTGAGACTAAGTAGTTTATAGTTCCCTAGATACTCCTTCTTCCTTTTCTTAAAGATGGGCACTATATTTGCCCTTTTCCAATTGTCTGGGACCTCTCCTGATCACCATGAGTAGGGACTTACTGAATTTACAGCAGGCAGTGGCTCATTTAATCTTTTGTTTTCCTGTGTACGCCTCACCCCTTGCCCCCCCACTCCCGCTGCTGATTAGCAGAAAAGCCTGCTGCTCCCTCCTGATCAGTAGGGAAGCTAAAACTGTGGTTTTAAACATGGTACCATTTTTGGCTCCCCACCAGTCAGTAAACAGCAGGGCCATCCAGGGCCCTTCAGCCAATCAATGGTGGGAGGCAAAAATGCTGTCATATTTAAAACTGCAGTTTTCACCTCCCGGCTGATTAGGAGCAAGCCACAAGTGGGGCCCCTTCACCAATCACCCCGGGAGGGGGGGGAGGAAAGGAAGGGGTGCAGGGGAACCTGCAAGATTAAGGGAATAACAGTGCACCCCACTTCTGCCACGAATTTGGCAGGTCCCTAGCCATATTGTAACAGCTGCAAAGCTCACCTGGCTGCAAACCAAATGGATGAGCTGTGCTTAAGA
This sequence comes from Gavialis gangeticus, assembly GCF_001723915.1. Lineage (NCBI taxonomy): Eukaryota > Metazoa > Chordata > Crocodylia > Gavialidae > Gavialis > Gavialis gangeticus. The sequence continues at coordinate 38,384,481 of NW_017728994.1, read as the reverse complement.
GCTCTGCAAGAAAAGGGTGGCAAAACTTTGCAGAGGGTGCATAAGCTTTACGAGACAGGAGGGTATGCAGTGCACAATACTTGTTTCTTACTGGAGTGTTTAAATTGTGACCAGATTGGCTGCTACTGAACCAAGCTGAGGGAGGGAAAAGAAGAAAAAAAAGAAGAGAAGCTCAGAGGAGGGAAAGGAGGAGCGGACACTAGCCCTGGAGAGAGGGTGGCACAGACTCAGCCTAAACCAGAGGAGACTTGTGCTGAAACTTGCCCAGAGAGCAGAACATCAGGATGGGAGAGAGCCTATGCTGTCCCATGAAAAGCTGATTCCTCACCACATTCAGAATTGTGCAACCGGGGACACAGGTTCCTGGGCAAAGAGTGGGGAGGGATTGGTAGGCAAGGCTGGAAAGCTTGCTGGGGCTGGGAGAAGCAGCAGAGCCCTTAAAGGTTTAATGATTGGGTTGTCTGATTAGGATGCTGTGGTGAAATCCGAGCTGAGAAGACTTGAGCCACAGAGTCAGAGACCTGCAGAGGGAAACCCCTGTCTGGGGGTGGATGTGCTGGAAGGGAGAGACAACTCTGGAGAAAGGGAGTGGACTGAGAGAAAACAGACCAGCATAGGTGTGTGAGGGGACACCTAATCATTTGTGTTTGCAGTAAGCGTATTTTCAGAAGGAAACTGCTTAAGAGAACAAATTGTCAGTAAAGGAAACAGATGGAGCCTAGTTTCAGCAGTGGCTGTTCAGAGCCAGCTTTGCTGTATTACCAGGAATGAATAAAAGAGCCCACTTTTCCCTGAGCAGCATAAGCCTGACCTCTGCCATCTAGTGATGGATCATAGTTATTGCTGTGTTGCTATTTAGTGTTACAGGAAGTGGATTGTGACCAGGAGGAAATCAACCGAAGTAATGGGGAAACTGTTTTAAAGGGTTATATTGAGATTAATTTAGTTATTTGGGTTGTTTAACACCAGTGGGACCACCCAGTGTGCTGGAATTATCAACCTAATCTTGTAGTTGTAAATTTTGTCTAAACTGTTAGTTTTGTTAGTAACTGTAGTTGTTATAAATTTTTTTTGTTTATTTAGTTTTCTGTATATAAATTGGTTGTGTATAATAAAGAGTAACATGCTCATTAGGTTCAGAGTGAATTCCTGGGTGGTGAGGGTGTGGGACACACCTCTCCATGGAATACCTCAGTCAGTAGTCTGCCCAAGGGGGTCCCAGGGCTCCCTGAGGACCCAAAATCCAGTGCATCACCTAGCCCTAGTGTGCCGGCATGGGTTACAATGAATTTTCAAAGATGATAGCCAGCAGCTCTGCAGTCACATCGGCCAACTCCTTCAGCACCCTTGGGCACATCCCATCTAGCCCCATGGGCTTGTACACATCTAGCTTTTCTAAATAGTCCCTGGCCTGTTCTTTTTCCACTGTTGTCTGCTCACCTCCTTCCCAAACTGTGCTGCCAGGTGCAGTAGTCTGGGGGCTGACCTTGACTGTGAAGACAAGTGAAAAAGGCACTGAGTACTTCAGCCTTTTCTGCACCCTCTGTCACTAGGTTGCCTCCCCCATTCAGTAAGGGACCCACGCTTTCCCTGATCTTCCTCTTGTTGCCGACATACTATAGAAACCCTTCTTGTTACTTTTCACGTTCCTTTCTAGCTGCAACTCCAACTGCACTCTAGCTTTCCTGATTTTATCCCTACATGCCCAAATAATACTTTTCAACTCCTCCCTTTTTTGTCCAAGTTTCCACTTACAAGCTTTTTTTGGTGTGTTTTAGCTCGCTGAAGAGTTCCCTGCTAAGCCAAGCTTGTCTTCTGCCATGCTTCCTGTGCATTGGGATATTTGTTCCTGAGCCCTTACTAAGGTTTATTTAAAGTACAACCAGCTGTCCTGGACTGCTCTCCCCCTCAGATTGGCTTGCCAGGGAATCCTGCCCATCAGTTCCCTGAGTGAGTCAAAGTCTCCTTTTCTGAAGTCCAGGGTCCTTATTCTGCTGTCCTCCTTCCTTCCTTTCTTCAGGATCCTGAATTCAAATCATCTTGTGGTCACTGCTGCACAAATTGCCATCCACTTCTACACTGTCCACCAATTCTTCCCAATTTGTGAGCAACAGGTCAAGAAAAGAATGGCCCCAATTTGGCCGCTCCAGCACTTGCACCAGGAAGTTTTCCCCAACACTCTCCAAAAACTTCCTGGATTGCCTGTGCACTACTGTATTGCCATCCCAGCAGATGTCAGGGTGATTGAAGTCTTTCCCATTTAGTATTTTGTAAACCCTCATCATACTGCTCCTCCTCAAGTGTTTCTTTTCTAAACCGAATAGGCCTAACCTCTTTAGTCACTCCTCATATTGATGCCCCTCCATACCACTAATCATCCTTCTTCCACTGTACTCAGCACTGGTGAGACCACAGCTGGAGTACTGTGTCCAGCTCTGGGCACCACATTTCAACAAGGACATGGAAAAACTTGAGAGAGTCCAGAGAAGAGCCACCCGTATGATCAGAGACTTGCAAGGCAGACCATACAAGGAGAGGCTGAGGGACTTGGGCCTCTTCAGCCTAAAAAAGAGAAGGCTAAGAGGGGACTTGGTAGCAGCTTACCGCTGCATCGGGGTGTACATCAAGAGCTCGGTGAACAGCTCTTCAGCAGTGCACCTTTGGGGAAAACCAGGAATTATGGCCACAAACTCCTGGAAGATTATTTCAGGCTTAACTATAGGAAGAACTTCTTCACAGTCAGGGTGTCCAGACGGTGGAATAAACTCCCCCCCAGAGGTGGTGCAATCACCTACCCTGGAAATCTTTAAGAGGAGACTGGACAGTCACCTTGCTGGGGTCACCTGATCCCAGTTGTCTCTTCTCCCTACTGCAGGGTGGCTGGACCTGATGATATTGTGAGGTCCCTTCCAGCCCCTAACAATCTATGAATCCCTGTTGCTCTTCTCTGGATTTCTTTTAATTCTTCTATGCACTTTTTGAGGTGTGGGGACCAGCACTGGGTACAGTATTCAGAGTGTGAATGCACCACAGATTTGTATAGAGGCATAATGATGCTTTCTTTTGTTTACAATTCCCTTCT
>NW_017728994.1:38374427-38376399 GCF_001723915.1 Gavialis gangeticus | reverse complement strand
TTGCTCTTCTCTGGATTTCTTTTAATTCTTCTATGCACTTTTTGAGGTGTGGGGACCAGCACTGGGTACAGTATTCAGAGTGTGAATGCACCACAGATTTGTATAGAGGCATAATGATGCTTTCTTTTGTTTACAATTCCCTTCTTAATAAACTATAACATTTCTTTTGTATTGTTGACAGCCACTGAGCACTGAACTGATGATTTTAGTAAACTGTCCATAATGATTCCAGACCTCTTTCCTGTGTGGTGACAACTAATATGGAGCTCATTGTAGTGTGGGCATAGTTTAGATAATTTTTTCAGACTTTACACTCGCTACATTGAATTTCATCTGCTATTTCATCTGGCCCATTTGCTCAATAGTGCCAGATCCTTCTGTAGTTCCTCACAGTCCACCTTGTTTTATACTATTTTGAATTATTTTGTGTCATCTGGCAAATTGACTGCTCACTATTCATCCCCTTTTCCAGAGCATTTATGAATATGTTAAATAGGACTGGTCCCAATACAGATCCCTGGGGCATCCTGTTGTTTACATCTTTCCATCCCGAAACTCAGTTTTTGCTTTCTATCCTTAAGCAGTAGCAGCTGAGTCCTAGGTCCTGCCTGTCCCTTGATCTGAACTGGGTCACTCTAGCCTGCAGCTTAAAAAAGTTGCTGATCACAGTTGTAAAGGAAATAGTGCTGCGGGATGCTAAATCTGTTTAACTGAAAAAAAAATCTAGCTTACATAGTTGTGAAGCTTCTGCACCAAAGACGGATGATGCTCATAGATTACTAGTACTGTGAAGTTTACAAGACTTATGAAATTAATACTGAACATTCTGTGGGGAATAGTGACAGACACAAATTCACTTATGAAAAGCAGCAGAAACATACTGGGGATGCCTCACTGTGGTCAGGACCTGAGAAGTGGTCAGCATGACTTTGCTACAGTCTTGGGAAGGGGTATAGTATGAGATCTCCCTCAGGAGCAGCAGATTATTTCCTCAGTTGGTACAGACTGTAACACTGCCCCATGAAAAAAAAATACTAACTCATCTTAATTTCCAGAGATGGAACTGAAGTAGTTAGTGCAGTAGTAGGCTAACATTTACTTCAGTTTTAAAGGCTTTTCTATTTTGAATGAACTGGCAATGATGCAGCTAATTAGAATAGATTGAGAGTGTAGGAGTTTTTCCTTTGCTTTCTTACTGAATTTAAAATTTAATTGAATTTTAAAGAACTGAATTCCCTAAAGTGTGTTCAGTTTTCAGGTCAGACTTCTCATAGTGATTGGTTTCTAGTAGCTTGTGCAAATGTGAAGAATGATCAAAGACAGCTGCGTTAGCACCAAATATTCACTTATCTTTTTTCTTTCATTATCAATAAATTACATAAACATGATGATTGCAAACAATTTCAATATAAAAGTTTATACCCCCAATGGCATATCCTCCACAGGAAAGTGCAACAGCTGCATTGCTCCGCTGCATTGCGGAGCTATGGCAACTTAAACCATGACTACAAAGTACAGTAAACTCCTAAGATGAAAAGAAAGGAAACTATATTGCAGGAAAGAGGGAATACATGTGGATTCATAATATATATTCTGCTCCACTGGGTTATAAAAAAATTAAGTATAGATGCCTTCAAAAATGCTAAAAGAATTTTCTGCTGTGATTGTGCTCCCAAAATTCTGATCAAATAAGTAAAATAGGAAAGGAATATTCCTAGCAGTATTGAGCTACAGCCTCAACAAGTGTAAATAAACATAGATCTCAGGAGTTAAACAGATCTACATTGATTTATTTCAGTTGCAAGATTGACACATTTTAACTTGGAGATAGAAAGCTCTATTACCAAAATAGGATGATTTATTTAAGGTAAAAAAGTGACATTTTCCTTACTATTAGCAATGATAAACTGAATATACTATATATCCACACCCCATATATTTCAACACTAGCCGGGGGAGGGGGCTGCCAGAA
>NW_017728994.1:38374171-38374416 GCF_001723915.1 Gavialis gangeticus | reverse complement strand
TAGGTCCCTTCCGACCCTTAATCTATGAAACTATGAAACACAAGGGGCAATCCTGCAGTGTAATTAAAACTAGTTCAAGTACATCATGCAGTTCAGTCTGGGCTAACTGCTTAAGAATTTATTTAGTGTTTCAGGTTCACAAATTATTTGGCAAATCCTTACAATAACACATTCATTAATAGAAATTAGTATCCATTAGGATGGAAATGAGTATCCATTAGTATTCCATTAGGATGGAAATAGTG
>NW_017728994.1:38363474-38369171 GCF_001723915.1 Gavialis gangeticus | reverse complement strand
ATTAATAGAAATTAGTATCCATTAGGATGGAAATGAGTATCCATTAGTATTCCATTAGGATGGAAATAGTGGAGCTCTTAAATAATTTCTTTGCTTCTGTTTTCCTGGACATGGATACAATTGCACCTTCCAATGAGTCTTTAGTCTGGAGTGAAAGTAATATCAATCCACCAATGGTCAGCACTGACCTAGTGAAGGAGCACTTGGAAGGATTGGACGTATTTAAGTTGGCAGGCCCCAACGATCTTTACCCAAGGGTACTAAAGGAATTGGCTGATGACATAGCAGAACTACTGGCACTGCTGTTTGAGCACTCATGGCACTTGGGACAGGTCCCAGAGGACTGGAAAAGAGCCAACGTGGTCCCTATCTTCAAGAAGGGGAGGAAGGAGGACCCGGGTAATTAGAGGCCAGTTAGCCTCACCTCTATTCTCAGCAAGACCTTAAAAAAAATCATAAATAATCACATTTGCAGGGGCCCATCGGGTAACACAATGGTAAGGGGCAACCAGCATGGGTTTATAGCAGGCAGATCCTACCTGACTAACCTGGTCTCTTTTTATGACCAGGTCACGAAGTGCTTAGGTGCAGGGGAGGAAGTAGATATTATTTACCTGGATTTTAAAAAGGCTTTTGACACAGTGTCACACCCAATTCTTACAAGAAAACTGAGTAGCTGCGATGTGGATTTTTTCACAGTAAGGTGGGTGAAAAACTGGTTTATGGGACACACCCAGAGAGTGGTGGTAGATGGATCGGTTTCTCCCTGGAGGGATATGGGCAGTGGTGTCCCACAAACCTCTGTCCTTGGACCAGCACTGTTTAATGTTTTTATCAGTGATTTGGACGAAGGTGTTGAAAGCACCTTGTCCAAATTCACAGATGGCACTAAACTATGGGGCATAGTAAACACACTGGAAGGCAGGGAGTGAATTCAGGTAGATTTGGACAGATTGGGGAAGTGGGCCAACCAGGATAGGATGCAATTCAACAAGGATAAATGCAAGGTGTTGCTCCTGGGGAGAAAGAATCTCCAACACACCTATAGACTGGGAGGTACCATTCTGAGTACCACAACAGTGGAAAGAGATCTCAGAATCCTGGTTGACGCAAAAATGAACATGAGTCGTTGTGGCATGGCACTGTCGGTGCCTGCCAGTTTAAGTGGGGAGATGGCAGGGCACTGTTGGTGCCTGCCACTTAAAGAGCTGAGCTGAACAGCCAGAAGGTGCTTGATTGCGCTGGCCATTTTAGATCTCTGTCCGCCTATATAAACAGAGCAGTTCCCTGCTGGCAGGGCAGGCAGTAACATTGCCTGGCTGCAAGGCTCCATGCAACATCCTGGAGGTAAGGGTAGGAGCTGTAGGCCCAAAAGATGGTAGTTCTGCCACCCAAGGTACAAACTACCTAAAGCCTATGGCCTAAGGGGCCTGCTTCAAGAGGGAGCAAGGCAGTATAAGTTGTTGATGTCTGAAAGAGACCCTGTGAGAGAGCGTGGAGTGTGAGAGGCCCTAGTGAGAGGAAGGCAGTATGAATGTGTGTGTGACTGAGGCCTGACAATAAGGCCTAAGCTTGATCCTGCTGTAAGCCAGGAGCATTGTCATCTGGATGCCATCTGCAAGGCTTGGGCTGCAGTGTAGGGAAGGAATGGAGCTGTAGATAGTGCCCCCTGGCATTGGGGCAAGAATGGGCAGCCTCCTGCCTTAATTAACATCTTAATTAATTAACATCAAGGTATGGCAGGACAGACAGATGGGTGGTGTGCCCAAAGGCAGGTGGGGAAACCAGCAGTGTGGCTAGTCAGGGACCCCCACTTTGCCACTGTTGCCAGTGTGACGAGGTAATAAGCAAGGCTAACTGCACTCTTTCTTGCATCAGCAGAAGTATCATGAGCAAGTCTAGGGAAGTGATAATTTCCCTCTATGTGACATTGGTGAGGCTGCAGTTGGAGTACTGAGTCCAGTTTTGGGCCCCACACATCATGAGGGATGTGGATAACCCTGAGAGGGTTCAGAGGAGGGCTACTCATATGATTGAGGGCCTGCAGGTAAGACCCTATGAAGACAGACTGAGGGATCCGATTCTCTTCAGCTTCCACAAGAGAAGGCTGAGAGGCGATCTTGTGGCTGCCTACAAACTCATCAAGGGGGCCAGCAGGGAATAGGGGACACTCTGTTTACCAGGGTGCCCCTCGGCGTTACCAGGAATAATGGCCACAAACTCAATGCGAACAGTTTCATAGTTTCATAGTTTCATAGTTGGTATGGTCGGAAGTGACCTAAGGAGATCATCTAGTCCGACCCCCTGCCATGGGCAGGAAAGGATGCTGGGGTTAAATGACCCCAGCTAGATGGCTGTCTAGCCTCCTTTTGAAGACCCCCAGGGTAGGAGCGAGCACCACTTCCCTTGGAAATTTGTCCCAGCTTCTAGCCACCCTGACAGTGAAGTAGTGCCTCCTGATATCTAGCCTGAATCTACTCTCAGTCAACTTATGGTTGTTGTTTCTTGTTACCCCTGGTGGTGCTTGGGGGAACAGGGACTCTCCCATTGCCTGCTGGTCCCCCTTGGCAAGTTTATAGTCAGCCACCAGATCCCCTCTCAGCCTTCTTTTATGGAGGCTGAACAGGTTCAGGTCCTGTAGCCTCTCCTTGTAGGGCCTGCCCTGCTGCCCCCTAATCATGAGAGTGGCCCTCCTCTGGACCCTCTTGATGCTGTCCACATTCCTCCTGAAGTGCGGCGCCCAGAACTGGATGCAGTACTCCAATTGCAGCCTGACCAATCTTGTATAGAGGGGGAGGATCACCTCCTTGGACCTGCTCGTAATGCATCTATGGATGCATGACAAAGTGCGGTTAGTCTTCCTGACCATGTTCCCACATTGGCGGCCTATGTTCATCTTGGAATCAACAGTGATTCCAAGATCCTTCTCTGCCTCTGTGCTAATGAGAAGGGAGTTCCCCAGCCTGTAGGTCTGCTGCTGGTTCTTCCTCCCCAGGTGCAACACCTTGCACTTATCCATATTGAAACTCATCCTATTCTTATCCGTCCACCTCTGTAACCTGTCCAGATCTAGTTGTAGCCTGTCCCTGTCTTCTAGTGTGCTCATTTCTCCCCACATCTTATTGTCATCTGCGAACTTGAACAAGGTGCTTTTCACCCCCTCGTCCAAATCGCCAATGAAGACTTCAAACAGTGTGGGCCTGAGGACCGAGCCCTGGGGAACCCCACTGCCCATATCTCTCCAGGTCGAAAAAGACCCATCCACCACCACTCTCTGAGTGAAGCCCTCCAGTCAATTTGCAACCCATCTGACTGTGTAAGCTTCGACACCACAGATGCCTAATTTTTTAATGAGGATAGGGTGAAAGACAGTGTCAAAGGCCTTCCTAAAGTCCAGGAAGACTACGTCCACTGTGACACCTGCGTCCAAGGCTTTTGTTACCTAGTCATAGAAGGCCACCAGGTTGGTCTGACAGGACCTGCCTCTAATGAACACATGTTGATTATCTCTAAGCATAAACTCCCCTGCTGGCCCCTCGAAGATTGGACATAAGGAAGAAATTCTTTACGGTAAGGGTTGTCAAAATATAGAATGGGTTTCCAAGGGAGGCGGTGCTTTCCCCTACCCTGGAGGTGTTCAAGAGGAGATTGGACAGGCATCTGGCTGGGGTTACCTAACCTCAGTGCTCTTTTCTGCTTGGAGCAGGGGGTTGGACCCGATGATCTACCAGGTCCCTTCTGACTCTAGAAATCTATGAAATCTGTGAATGATTCACAAATCGGAAAAAAGGGCTATGTTCCCTGCATAATTTATCCATAATGAATTGAAATACTTCTTATCACAAGTTTCTTGGCAGCTGTAAGCTAAAAATCACAGAGAGATTCATTTCTGGTTTTGGTCTGCAAAGGATGGGTTAGACCCTTTAAGATCTTTGCTCTCCTTCAGAGGCTTTGTAGCAACACTGCAATCTGGAATCACACCATATGGCTCCATGCCTGGAGGGGCCTCTGCCCCAGCAAGCTCTGGAGTTGGGCTTTGCAATCTATACCTGAGGCATTCTAATTACTTACTTCTCCTACCTGTGCCCTCTTTGAGAGCAACCCTTTTTCTTTTCCTCCTATTTTGCTGAGTGTATGGCTAGTACAGAAAAGTGAGGGTCATTTACCAGATGTGCACTCCAGGAGGAAAAAAGAGACAGGAAGACACAAGAGGAAGCAAGTTGGCAAACATGCTAGAGGGGGGAAACAGACTCCAGACACCTCTGTTCCTCTTTACATAGAATTTATGTAGAGCAGGTTGGGATTTTTCCAATGTAACAGGTTTTCAATAGAACATTTCATCTTATGATGAATCAGCATCTTCATTAAGCTGAAGTGTTTTGCAAAAGTGTATCTTTTTCAGTGACACTGCAGTGAAACATAGGCAGGGTTCCAATGGAAACCTGCCTGTTTTTTGTTGGCTTGTGTGGGAGGCTGCTGTTGACTTCCAGAGTTTGCTGCTCCTGGATATTCCGGCCCTGTGGACCAGTTTGGAGTCAGGGCAAGTCTATATTGTAACAGCAGTGAATGTTGCCTAGGGCAGACCCAAAGATGCCCCATTTGTTGGCTAATGCACACTGCAAATCCAGATATGCACCAGTGAAGGTACTCCAGAATAACCACAGAGGGATACCCAAGGCCTCAGTCTTTACTAGCATGTTTGGAGTATATGGGGTGTGTTTCTAGTGGTCCCAGTTAGGGCACGCTACTGACACAGGGTAGACATGCCCCAGGCTCCCAACTTTTTGCCTAACATAACTTTTCTTTGTTGAATCATGGATTTGGGGCATCTAGTATGGTGTACTTGAATAACTGCTGGTTTTCATTAATACTTTCCACTTTATATTTATATTCTCATTTATGGTGACAACTGTTTTAGGCTTTGGAAAACTGGTCTTTTTAATGTTTTAGCTATACATATAAGGGGCTGGTGCTATGTCCTGTATGTATAAAGTAACTGTAATCAGATCATAATTGTAGGCCTTGGGGGAACATTTATCATTATATACTACTCACATGAAGACTTTGCTAAAGCACTGGCCAGAGTAGGCCTGCCCAGCAAACCTGGCCAACACACAAACACCTTATGTAAGCAAAACTTGGCATATGGGCCAGATGGGCACTCCTGCCAGAAGACAGGAGGGGGAGATGTTTGTACAAGGAGTAGGATAGTGCAGTACCTGCATGAGAAGACTAGAACAGGAACAGCCAGGTCAGGATGTGAAACAAACACATGGTACAGGATGGTTTGAGACATTCAAGATATAGATGGAATGCAATATGTAATTTTTTTTAGCCAACCTATAAAAGGAGAATTGGAAATCAGGGGAACTTTGTAGTGGCTTAGGGAAGCCTGCATAGTGTTGTGCCGACTACCTTGTCTGCAATCCATCTGACTGTGTAGGCATCAATGCCACAGTCGCCTAGTTTTTTAAGGAGGATGGGGTGGGAGACGGTGTCAAAGGCCTTGCTGAAGTCTAGAAAGACTACATCCACTGCGACACCTGCATCCATTGCCTTTGTGACCTGATCATAAAAGGCAATCAGGTTGGTCTGACATGACCTGCCCCTAGTGAAACCATGCTGGTTGCCCCTGAGCATCATCCCTGAAGCCGGCCCATCACAGATGTGCTCCTTGAGGATCTTCTCAAAGAGTTT
>NW_017728994.1:38358473-38363253 GCF_001723915.1 Gavialis gangeticus | reverse complement strand
CGTCCAGCCCCTCCAGAAGCTCTCTAACCCGGTCCTCCCCAACCTGAGGTCTGGAGGCATTCCCCTTGAGTCCATCTGGCATCACAGCGGGGAAGTCCCGGTCCCTGCACAAGAAAACGGACATGAAGAATTGGTTAAAGGGTTCCGCTTTCTCCTCTGGCTCAACCACCAGATTGCCCAGCGTACTTTGCAGGGGCCCCACATTACCCAGTGCCTTCTTCATCCTCCCTATATATTTGAAGAAGGACTTTTTATTATCCTTGATCATGGACGCTAGTCCTAGCTCTATGTCTGCCTTAGCTTTCCTGACAGCCCCCCTACAGGCCTGAGCAGAGGAGGTATACTCCTCTTTGGAGTTACTGCATCATTAATCCAGAAGCTGCACAGGAACCCCACTGTCACCAGCAAACTCACTTGAGTGCAGCTGGGAGTCATCCCCTTCACCAGGGATAAGCAGATTCCCAGGTGCAGCTGAATCCTCGCCCAACCCAGTTTGGGGTTACACTTGGTCTCCACTGCTGTCAGCCAGAGTGTCTGGAAGTAAACCTGGAAGTGCCAGCAAGCTCTGGCTTCCAGCAAGCTCCAGCTGTGGTCTCCTATGTGGCCAGGGAGCAGGGTGCGACTGGCCCTCTAGAGGCCTGGTAGGCTCAAATATGAGAAGGCCACAGTCCATCACCCTTGGAGAGGGAAGTGAGTGCACTGTCTCCTAGAAGAGAGCAGTGCCCCTCTGTGTGGAGGCACAGAGAGTGATCAGGAGCCATATGAACCTGGGTCAGAGCCCAAGGCAGACTCCAGGATTGGAGCAAGCCAGTGAAGGGTAGTTGGCAGAAGAAGACTGACCACAAAACCCATTGGTGTCGGACTCAGGGCGTGGGGGTAAGACTCTGCGTTCAAGAAGTGTCTACAAAGGTCTCTCTGGGAGACTCATGTATTGAGCCAACAGACCAGTGATGGTGGTATTGGCCAGATGGATACCGCCCAGGAAGTTGCGGATGTGGTACGGTTGAGGGCAGTATCAACAAAAATTGGCAAGTCTCAAAAAGGGGGACTAAGTTGATTACGAAAGGATCCCTAAATCGAGGAAGCCTAGAGGCTAAGCGATTGATGCAGGGCTTTTGTGATAAGCTTCCCTAAACAGGGCTCCGTTACTGGATTTGATAGAAGAACTACACAGAAAACAAAAGGACATAAGTAAGGAGTGACTGTGCCCTGAAGAACTCATGGCAGTGAAAAACCCAAGGTGGGGTTGAATGATTGGTCGAGTCACTAGTCAAGTGACTCGGATATAATTGAAAAACCATAGGTCCACCCACTGGCTATGGTAAGGGTAGGGTACAGGGGAGGCAGAGCCCTGTGAAGAGGATGTATCCCCTTGCTGAGAGAACACTGTTTCCTTTTGCTTCACCATTCAGCTTCCTTTCATTTTGTTTCCATCAAAGTGTGGCAGGAGAGTATAAAGAAGTGGGCAGCAGCTTTTAGAAAGAGGTACAGATACATCACACATGTTGACACCAGTCAGCCTTCAGCACTGTAAAATCTGAGGAAGAATAAACAGCAGTATTACAGGCTGTTTCCCAGCTTCTGTAACTCTTCTATAAACTATAGGAGACCAAAAAATTATGGAAGGATATATTTTGTCCTTTTGCCGCTTTGCTGAATATAAGTTTGTATCTATTTTATTTACTTTTAAAAAGAGCTCCAAGTATCAGGCATGGATTTCCAGTCCAACTCCAACATGAAGAGGAAATAAACAGTAAGTATGCCCCATGAGAAGAATGGTAGAGAATGCCAAGAATGAAGCAGGGGTCCTAGTTTATTCAGTTTCCTAAGTTTTCCCATTCAGTGAGTTAAAACTGTGCAAAGTCTTGCTTCATATAGTTTTGCAAATCTTCACACTATTTGGGTTCATCAGACTACTTGATCTTTGCTTGTTTTTTTGTTTTTGTTTTTAAATTGATGGGTACCACATAATAAAATCAGAGCAAAAGAGAAAGGTTAGGTCAAGTCATTTAAGATGCATTTACATTTTGTTTGCATATTGTCAGGATTGTGCTTATTTTAGTGAAGGGCTCTTTTAAAATAAAAGTATCAATGAAGCTTTTTATACATTCATTTATCATATAATGAAACTTTGGTTATAGCTCCCTCTTATGGCTTTAAACCAGTGTATTCTAATAGTAAAAAAAAGACTGAAAATAAAAATATAGCATCTTTTATACAGGTACCTTTACATGCTACCATAGTCTTATTTTCTATCTCTTTTAAAATTATTCATTGGTTCACAAACATGATGATAGATATAGGAATTCAGGATCAGATCATATATGTGATTGATAGTCCAACTGATTTCAAAGACATTAATGTAACTATCAGTACAGTTACATACATGTGTAAGCTTCAACAGGATTAGGGCCTTGCCAATATTAGACTAAAAAGTTTATAGGGTAAAACCATGGAGCATGTAAAAGCTATGTAGCATCTAAATATTAAAATATGACCGTTCACTTTTGATATATCTTGGCTGATATTTAGCAAAATGTTCCAGTCAAAGAAAGATACCTGGCCCTTGCATAGTGTTTTCCAGTCATAATCCTAAAACAATTTTAAAGAAATGGATAAATATTATCTCAATTTTATTGATGACAAAAAATTTGAAGTGCAAAGTGAATTCTTTTTTATAATAAACATTGAAAAGACCTTTGGGAATGCTGGCAGTTTCAAAGGAAACTTAATAGTGGATTGTTTGTATTAAACATTAGTTTGAATATAGCAAATCATATTACAATTAAAAACCATATTCTATATTATTAGAATTATGAAAAAAAAATTTTTTTTTAGATAAAAGTTTTAGATAAAACTTTTCTTGTAAGTAAACATCATGTAGGAGGCAAGCAAAGACAGATTTCAGATCAAACATGCCTAAAACGGGAAGGGGTGAGAGTTGGGAAATAGACAGCTGTACACAAAAAGACTCATCTTATTGATCCTATAAAAAAGCACTGTGATGCTCAACTATTTTATCACAAACTAATACTCCTCTTGCCAAGTCGAGGCATTTGATTATTTTATCTTTGGATTAATATGGGCTGCCAGAAAGCAATTAGGCAGAAACGGCATAAAGTATTTATCTTACCTCCCATCTGTTGAAGACCTATTAAAAAAACTTTGGATGGGAATCCTTCCACCAACTTTTATAGCTATGATATTGGTCCTATGTACTTTATTCGTAGCTCAAAGGTTTTTTAAAAATATATATGCTTTTTGTGTTGTAACTGCCACCTCTGGGCATAGTCTTTGGATTTGATTCATAATTAATCACAGTCAAATTTTAGAGGAAGGACTGGGGTTTAATACTACAACTGATTGAACTGCTTAAAGCTAGGTTACTGTTCAATCTTAGCCTTATTCTCAAACCATCTGCCAAAAAATAAGGCTTCTCTGAAAACTGAGTCTTGTTTATAATTGTGCAAACTTTTAAAAGGTTTATATATTGGTCTGTTTAGGAATTAACCAAGCGGGGAGGAAATTTTTTTTTTTTGCTGTTCAGAATTTTATGTGCAATTCATCACAAGTCAAATGTTACAGTAACTGTTTCCTGAATAGTCTCCTAATTTTTACAGGGAAGAGAGTGGCCTGAGCAAATAACTGGGGCTTTGACTCCCTCAGAGAGGGAATGTGGGAGGGATCACTTTGTTGATTACTAAGCACAGGAGTTAAGGGTACAGCCTCTGATTCAGAACTTCCTAGACCATAAATGCTGGAGGTTGCCCGTGAGAGAGGAACTGTAGAAAAAACCTTGGTCATACTACATCCATTCCTCTTTTTGGCATCCACTTTCTGCCACTGGATACTTGGCAAGATGGACCTATGGTCTGATCTTGTAAATGGTAGTTCTTATGTTCCTCTGACCTCTGCTGGCTTCTACTGATTCATGTTTCTCCTCAACAAAGACACTAAGGGCCTAATTACTCTTCTCAGTTAGCTTACCTATTATGTTACACTGGTGATCACAGGACATACATATACAATAGTAATCTCCAAGCCCTGATCCATGTCTTGCTCCAGAATATGGCATCACTGCCAACATCTATCTCCATGTACCAGGATAGGTGCAATGTGCTTCCAGATAAAGTTTTCTGCTACTGAAGTATCACCTGTTATATTTGTCTTATCCAGGGGTGGGCAAAATATGGCCCACAGGCCAGATCCAGACTGCCAGGCCATTCTATCTGGCCTGTGGGGCCCCTAAAAAATTTAGAAAATGAATATTTATCTGCTCCTGGCTCCCTGTCAAAGATGACAAGGAACCAGGAGCAGTAGGACCCAGTGGGAACCTTAGCAGGAGGTAGCAGCCCAGCCCTGCCCCACCCTCAGCCATTTCCCTGCCTTCTTGCCTCACAGTGCCCCGGCACCACATGGCTCTTGGCTGCATCACCTGACCAGGGAGCAAAGGGCTGTGCCAGTACCCCAGGGGTTTGTGTGTGTGCGTATGTGTGCATTTTTAGGGTGAGTCCCACATGCACCCACACACCCCCTTACATTGCCATACACAGAGACCCCCTCACACACCTCAGCCACCCTCCCCCCACACCCCACATATCCATACAAACACCCACATGCTCTCTCACCGCACACCCACACCTCACACACCTGTCCACCCCCACAGACACACGCACACACCCCCACACCCCACATACCTACACACCCAGAGCCCCCCACAAATCTATACCCACCCTCCACGTCCCCCACCCTCCCATAATATACAAGAGTAAGGCTTCAT
>NW_017728994.1:38351870-38358318 GCF_001723915.1 Gavialis gangeticus | reverse complement strand
TGAAAGGAGTACTTCCAGGGGCAAGGAGAGGGACTTCTGATGATAAAGGTCAGGGGTTAGGGAGCAGGACTTCCAGTTACAAGATGATGACTAGGGGTTGGGGCACCTGTCAAGGAGCGGGGCTAGCCATGCAGCCCTCAACAGCTTGCCAAAGCTGGGTAAGCATCCCTGAGCCCAGGATAATTGCCCTCCCCTGTTCTTATCCCTCTCCTCCTCACTGCAGTCTGCAGTGCCATATTTATTTTGTTTGAGAAAGTCTGTGATTTTAAAACCTGTCCCCACTGCATCACTGTCTCCACCCTGGACCTCCACCCCAAGTGCCTTGACCTCCACCTCTAAACGTGTGTCTGGCTTTTACCACATTTTCTTAAAATATCCCACCTTTTTATTGATGGTGGAGCTCCATTGGGTTGATTAGTATAAGCCAGCTGGCCATATTTAAAGCCAGTCACATAAAACAAGTCTGAGAAAAGTCTAAGGCACATCCCCATAAGTGGGTACATGCACTTCCTCAGGGAAAAACAGCAGCAACACAATATGTACCACTGCTGCTTGTCCTCAGGGAACTCATGTGCATGTACGGTCTGGTGCATGGCATATTGCCCTGGGTGGGGTAGGGGAGGTTGAGGCTGGCACCTGGGCTGGCCACAGCAGCCTTACCTGGGTTCTTGAGGGTCTCCAGTGGCTGCAGCATGACATGACAATCTGGCAGCATGAAGCCTGGCTGGCAGCTGGAGTGTGGCTCTTGCAGGCTGGACTCTGTTTTTCAGCAGTGCATGCTGCTATGTGTGCTGCCCCACTTTTTTAAGGCACGGGGGTTTTTTATACTAGAATTTTCCAGTGTCAAGAAACCCCTCCTCATTGCAAATCAGTAGCACAGGGAAAGCCTGCTTGTGCTGTGTGTGGCGCCACAGATATATCTTGTGTCTGTGCTTGTCTGGATGTACCCATAGGGCACTGACAGAAGTGGCATTTGTCACATGATCAGCCCTTTGCAAGAGCTCTACAGCCATTCCCTAACAGAAATGCACAGCTGCAGAGTGCTTTAAAAGTGCCTGATTGCACGACAAATTAACCCTCATTACATGAGAGTTCAGATGAAGGCATTCCAAAGTGGAGCATCTTCATTAACTTCTGTAAGTCCCTGCATGTGACCAAGGCTGGGCTAATACATCCAATATGCTGCATCCAGTAACCAAGTTAGCTTAATATCAGTTCTTAACTCCATACGTCATTCCCTTTTGTGATACTTCCATGAGTTTATCTATTACCAGTAAGATGTTGTAGGACGGAAGATGCAAAGCAGCCAAATTAATACTTTAAAGAAAAGTAAAACAGTGCAAGGGGCCAGCTGAGGTCTACACCTCACTTATATCCAACTTCATTCATAAATGGTGCCTTGGCTTTGTGCTAACACGCTGCAGCACAGCATGAATATTGGTCACAGTGCTACATATCTTGAAAACAGGGCATGAGTGTTAACAGCCGCCAAAGAATCCCCATCTCCTGTTTCTCCCCAGTAAGCTAATGAAGTTTGTTTTTCCATTTTTAACATGTACCAGAATAAAATAAAGAAGTTCAAGGCTAGTAGAAGCTGCTGGGAACCTCTTCTCATTGTTCCACTTGCCCACCCATGAAAGGTTAACCATAGACTGGCTACTCTTGTACATGGCACAAAGACTCCACTATTTTCCAGTGTATGACACAATTTGCAGTTCTCATGTGTGTGCGTGTAGTTGTCCAATTTACTTAAGATCAGAAGCAGGAATAGAGCAATCAGCATTCTTCCAACTCAAAGGTAGAGCTTTGCCAAGTTCTTATGTCATTTGTATTCAAGCAAGTAGTTCTATTTATAATAACCTTTGAGTGACCCAGTCACATTCTTGATAAGGCTCTCCTTTCGAAGAGTATTACTTTACGTCTTACAAATGTGGGGTGCATAGCATCATAAATATGTGGCTTAACTCCTGTATGTTTTGAATATCAGTTAAGATCAGGTACTCTTTTCATTATAGGTACCCAATTTTTTACAGTTTTCATTCTGGACTTCTCAAATTTACATCTAGCTGAAACCTGGCATACAAGCTGTCAGCCCAGAAGCTAGTTTTATTCTAAAAATAGCATACATTAAAGCTTTTACAAGTGTCAGATGGTTTATTTATGCAGTGGTTTCAGATGTTTTAGTTGTCACCTGCTCTAACTATACAAAGGCTTTCTTTAATTTTCTCCCCTCATTTTCTAACATTTACAGCCCTCAGCAATGAAGAATAAGAAGCAAAACAACAGTAATGTAATAACTCAAGGGCAGTATTCCTTGAGAACAAGTAAAAATAACAGTAATATGGTAGAAATTACTATGCTTATGAATGGAGTACCTATAAACCAGAAAAATAAATGAAAAAAGGAAGACATGGTTAGGGATCTATTTAAAGTGCATGGAAGGGAAGTAAAAATTGTGGTCTGTTTCCAGTGCCGGGCACCATTTTTGTGGTCTTTAAACAGCAAGTCCCCTACACCCTTGTTGCTAATTGGCACCACCGATCAGCTGAGAGGGCTGCCCTTTATGTGGCCCTGCCCTGACTACAGATTGACTGACAGGAGTGGGGCTGCACAAAAGGCAGCCCTCTCAGGCGATCAGCAGCAGAGGGAGAGGGGGATGGCCACCACCTTGGCGGCTCCCCTTTGTGCTGGCAGCTTCTCCACCTCGGTCGCCTGTGGGGCTGGGCTGCAGCAGCTGCTGACTCACACTGGGGAGTCAGCATTTTATTTTTAGTAGGTTTTTTTTCCCAGAGATCCTGCACAAAATGACAGGGAATGCCATTTTTCACAGTGATCATGTGAAACTGCCTTTTTCATGGTTTCCTTGAAAACTGTGAAATTTCAAATTGAGTAGATACCGACATATGGTGGACATATCATTAACTGCAATGGTGAGATATTTCAAATGGAAAGAGAAGACAAGATCCCCACCCCCATGCCAGCCCTATGCACATGAAAGGGTTTCTAAACGCTCCAGTTTCAGATGGGGCAGACTTTCCCCTGTGCAGTCATTGTAGAGTACAAACCCAACACTGCCTTCTGAGGATCAATTTCTAAGTCCTAGTTTGGGGGAGCAGTCCAGGGTGAGAGTTGACATCAATTGCTGTCTCCAAGCACTGTCCTATGAAACAGTGCAAGGGGCCAGCTGAGGTCTACACCTCACTTAAATCCAACTTCATTCATAAATGATGCCTTGGTTTTGTGCTCTCATAGGACAGTGCTTGGAGACAGCCATGACTTAAACAAGCCATGCAGTGACCTGGGCAATGCTGGAGAAAGAATAGCTGTTAAAGTGCCAAGGTCTCTCCAGCCCACGAAGCAGAGATGCCTTTACAGATTCTGCACCATGATGTAAAGCTGCAACTGTAGCTTGTAGAGGCTAGTTAGCTCAGGTACTGAGAAGAGTGTAGCCCAAAGCAACATGGAGGTTTGGGCAGTCTGGGCAAGACCCTTGGTATTTAGGCGGTTAGCCTGCCCTGAACATCATGTTGCTATAGCAACACTATTATCAGTTTTTGAGATAGCTAGGGTATGTCCGCTCAGGAGACTCTTTCACCTTTGGATCATAATGTTGACATAGTTTACATGGCAAACCTAACATGCTTGATAGAACTGCCTCTCAAATATGCTACTGGTCACAGTAGACTGTGGTGAATCTCAGAGGTTTCCTGCCTTAAGGGATTATCTTGTGGGTTTCTGCAAACCAAGGGAGAGTTGATTTCTATTTGATAGGTACTGATAAGAAAGAACAGCTCTTACTGATGATTAATCCAGCTGAGCTCTATTTTGTTTCAGCGTGCAGAAGGTACTGATGAAGATGAGATCCTGCTAATGTACTTATATCCCACTTCAGGATTTTATATTCACTTAGGTTATTGAACAGAGGCCCTCCGCCCCTACTTGCAGGTAACTTCACACAGAATCCCAAAAGACTATCCAGTGTGAGGCACAGCAAAGACTTCTCCAGCTCTTTTTGATGAGTCCTTCACTGAAATTGGGTCCTGCCCAAAAGAGGGTCAATGTCAGGAATGTACATATGGCCCATGGGCTACATCTATACAGCCCATCATGGCAATCCCAGTAGCCAACCACAGTTCATTATTAAATTACATTATTAAACAGAAATTATTTGAAAAACTAAACAGAGTCCTGTGTCTTGCTGCATCATGTATGCATAAATTTAAAAAGTATCTGCATGTACAGTCTAGTTTCCTGTTGACAAATGTCATAGGTTTACATCCAGAGTGGGTCCTACTATTGGGCTCTCTATTGGAAGATTACCTTGCAAGTGGCAACCCATAGGTTTGAATTATGCACCCCTGGTCAGAGTCCATGAGGTAGGTGCAAAACATCTGTGCTTCCTGAACATGTGCTTGATCCTCAAGATGGGAAACCTACCTGAAAAGCCAATGTAGACCAGGGCAGGCAATTATTTTGGGTGGAGGGCTGCTAAATGAGTTATGGTGAACTGCCGAGGACTGCATGGGAAGTCACGTCCCTTGACAGTTGTCCTGCCCCCTTGTTGCCATCTTAGGACAGGAAGTCCCACTCCCTAACCCCTGACCTTTGCCACTGAAGATCCTCCCTTTGTCCCCGAGAAGTACTTCTTTTGGGAGGGGGGTTGCCATCTTAGAACCAGAAAAAACCCAAATCATACACTAAAAGTCAAACACCTATTATATCATATTTTAATTTTATTACAGAAGTATTTTTGTCATGATTTGTGCTCATGTAGTTTATATACAAGTGACTGCATAATAGCTCAAAAATAAATTCTTAGTTTTGTATATTGTGGGGGGCGTATGGTAGGGTGTGGGGTTGGGGGTGTGGGGTATGGGTGGATGTGGTAGGGTGGGGTGTGTGTGTGGATGCATGTGTGGTGGGAAGGCAGCCAGCTCTAGCACTTGAGGTTTCTCTCCTGTGCTGTGCAGCCCCGGTGGGGCTTCCCTCCCGTGCTGTGTGAATGCAGGTGGCAGGGAGCACCAGCGATACAGATGACCCAATGGAGGTTGTGTCCCTTGCTGCACTGTGCAGTGCTGGCTGGAGCTGCACCCTGCCAGGCATTAGAGCCCTGAGTGCCCCACCTGCTGCTACTGCTGCTGCTGCCACCACCTGCTGGGGTTGTGCACCATGGGGGGAGTGTAGGGGGGTCCCCACATCCTCCGCCCTCCCTTACAACCACATGCTGCTTATTCGAGATCCATGCTGCCGCCACCCTCCTGGGTGGGGGCTCCTCACTGCTACCAGCCCCAGCCCCATGCTCCACACTCCTGCCCAGCTGCAGCTCCACACCCGCTACTTCCCTACCTACTGCCCAGAGTCAGCAGGAGACCAGGGAACTGGAGTAGGTCCTTGAGGTCTGCAGCAGCTGCAGCAGCAGCCCCATGCAGAAGCTGCTTGCTGGCTGGCCAGGCCCTTCTGCCCATGAGGGTGGGAGTGAGGCAATAGGGTATGTTTATTACTGTGTGTACGTGTGGGTGTCTTTGTAATCTTCCGTGTCTTTCTCCAGTACGCCTTGTATGGGATTCCTCTCTAGCCTTGCCATTATTCTTAGGGATGAACAGCTTGGTTACTGGAATGACTTCAGGCTGGTTCACCAGGGGGCCTCACCTGCCATGTCTTTGACGATGATTGCCTTCAGATTGGGAGGATGATGTTTTGGTCCTGTCTCCCCTTGGTCGTTCCTGCTGTTCCGCCTTTGTGGGGCTCCAGCTTCCCCTACACCCCACCTAATGCTAACCTTGATGTCATCACCTGCGTTGTTGAGGCTGATGTCCTGTGCCATCTTTGGTGCTTGAGTTCCTGGAATATGATGGTCACCAGGTGTGAGAGATGTTATTATCCTAAGTGTTTCCCTCGGCCTTCCTCCTTTTCAATTACATGCTGTCTGGGTTCAGTACCAGTCTGTCCCCTGCTGTGTCGCCTCTGCCCCGGGCTCAGTACTTGCTGTGCATCTGACTTGCCTGTATCCTGGCTCTGCCGAGTCCTGCCAGGCTCCAGTCTCTATTGCTGGCTTCCTCGGTCCATGTCAGCTCTATGGACCACTCCTCAGGCCCCCTCTAGCCCTGCGCTATCATGGAGACCCCTTCTTGGGGTATCCACCAGATCCCCTCACTGGGACTGCTCGCATTGTCTGGCCCCTCTAGGCTGGCTGGGGACACCACTTCCATTCCCCCCCACTTGTCTTCTGCCAGGCTTTTTATCCAGGTCTGGCTGCCCAATTGGTCCTAGCATGCTGATATAAAGCATACCCACACCGATGGGGTTGTCAACCCTGGCTCCCTCGGGCTTGGCCATTCTTTTTCCTTTTTGTATTTTCCCCACGGTTTCACTTTCACCACTTTGATCTTCCCATGCAGCATCCCACTGCCTCCACTCTGTTTTGAGTAAGTCTTTTCCATAGTCTTGC
>NW_017728994.1:38344757-38346870 GCF_001723915.1 Gavialis gangeticus | reverse complement strand
CGGGCTTGGCCATTCTTTTTCCTTTTTGTATTTTCCCCACGGTTTCACTTTCACCACTTTGATCTTCCCATGCAGCATCCCACTGCCTCCACTCTGTTTTGAGTAAGTCTTTTCCATAGTCTTGCTCCCACCCTCATGGGTGGAAGGGCTGGGCAGGGTACAATTTGTTGGTGGGTTCCATGGGCCAAATGAAAGTGCTAGTTAGGTGAATCTGGCCTGCAGCCTGTATTTTGTCTGCCTCTGATGTAGACACTATCTACATTGATGGTTTTGTAGGAGTTCCACTGGCCATAGTTAAAGTGCCAAAAAGCAACATGGGAGAAAGGGGCATTCTGACTGCCAGATTACCCATTAAGAAATAAAATAAAATAAAATGTAATAATGAGAAATAAGACATGGAAGCAAAAACAGCAGTTAAGAGACTCGAGAACAAAAATAAAAAGTCAGAACATGCTAATGAGACAGAAACAAGAGCAAGTGCAGAAACTTTGCAAATTAGAAATGAGCATCTTGACAAAGAGAGGCAAGATGGGGGCACTCAGGTATAAATGCAGGGGGTTGGAGGCCTGTCCCTTGTAGAGACCTAAGGGAGTGTGAATAACATACAGTAACTCTGACTTCTGATTTGCTCAATAGTGAACTGCCCTCTTACAGGATCACAACCTGTAATGGCAGAAATCTCAGAGTTAGTTCCTTTGCTCCCTCCAAATTCCCCCAGAATTTGATGAAGTATGGACATGCTGAGTAATGGAGAAAGGCGGTCTCTACAGGTTTAAAAAAAGAGGTGAGGAGGCTTGGACAGGAATCTGCAGGGTCATGGTAGAAACTAGAGAGCTGAAGAACAGTAACAAAAGTTAAAAAAATTGAATTTTACAAGCTATGGGTGTGGCTATTAGGTGGTTGAAACAGCATGCAACTAGATTAGCTGAGCAGACCATAGAGAAGACTAAGGAGTTAGAAGAAGCTACACAGGTCATAGAGAGCAGGAAGTGACAGGCAGGCCAGCAGACTGTGCTGGACACATGGCATGCTGCAATAAGTACAGGAACAAAATAAAAGTTTGGAAACTGTAGTTGAAATTTTGCAACAAAGGAAAGTACTGCCCCTTGTAATAAATCTTGGTGGTCAGGAACAGCCACCAAATATTTCTATATCACCAGTGATGTGGGGACAGAAATAGAAAAAATGTAGTTCTAAAAATTAAAAGGGGGAGCCTGGGATGATTGGGATGGCTGCTGGAATGGAGATCTGGACCCCAACCAGCCCTGGAATCCCTGGCTAGATGTCACAGCACCTTGACCACCTGCCAATGAGAACTGGGTTTTGGAAAAGTCCACTCCAAAACCTAGAACAGTGCCTGTAAAAGCAGGAGAGAGAGAGGGAACAAGAGGCAACAAGAAGGGAGATAGACTGTTACAGCAAAGTCAGGCTCAGTTGTAGCAGCTTACAGAAAAATTGAATCATATGAAATCATGAACTAATCACTGTCTGACATTTAGCTGTTCAGAGGATGAAGGAAAAAACAGGGGGAGTAAAGATAGGTGTAGCAGGTTAAAGCTGGGAAGGGAGGCACTAAAGGGCAATGATTTTTTTTTTAATAAAATGTTGTTTCCAGGGCCAAATCCATTTCAAAGTAAGTTCCAAATTTTGAGTGAGCAGAGCTCAATTGTTCATGTCTATCTGGTGATTTTAAAAAACAGTTGATTAATTTATGAGAGAGTCCAGAAAAGAGTGATCTGTGTGATCAGAGGATTGCATGGCAAGCCATACGGAGAAAGGCTGAGGGATCTGGGACTCTTCAGCCTGAAAAAGAGAAGGCTGAGAGGGGCTACAGGGGCCACAGCCCCACAGATGGGCTATGGCCTCCCAACAGGAGCTACAGCCCCCCAACAGGGCATTCGGTCCCCAAACAAGGGCTACAGCCCCCCCAACAGGGGCTATGGCCCCCCAACAGGGGATTCGGTCCCCAAACAAGGGCTACAGCCCCCCCCAGCAGGGGTTACGGCCCCCACACAAGGGCTACAGCCCCCCAACAGGGGCCAAATGGCCCCTTCAGGGGTACCACCCCCCCTGCAAGGCCCACATGCCCCACCCTAGCCCCCAGATTGCTGCC
>NW_017728994.1:38336160-38344230 GCF_001723915.1 Gavialis gangeticus | reverse complement strand
TTGCCCCATTTCAAAGGGGTTTGAGATGGGGCAAGAGGCATGTGCATGCTTGTTTGGACTCACCCCATGAATCTATAGCTTTAGTGGGTGCTGTAGGACCCCCTCCCTTAGAAGATAACAATATTAAAAGTTAACAGTATTATGGATTGGATACTTAAACCTTTCCAATAGTTGCAGACAGTGGGTATTAAATTAGTAGAACTTTTGTTATTTAGAACCATGTTAGGACCCTTAAATCAAAATACAGTGGGATTTGATGATATCTGACAAATGCTTAAACTTGTAATCCAAAAGCATTTTAAGAGTCTTCTCAGAAATGGCGATACTGCATGTAGTTATGAAACTCCTTAATGAGAGTCGAGCTAGTATTGCAGAAAGAGTTCAAACCATTTTAACACTGATGACAGACAGGGAGAAGGATGAGGTAGGAGACAGTGTGGTCAAAGAATTTGTTTTGCAGGCACTTCCAAGTCTATCAGAATGGATGAATGCTTGGTATGACAGGGAGATGATAATTTACCCATGGAAGAATAGCTAGGTAAAGTAGAAACAGCCATTAAATACCAATTACCCTGTTAATGAGCTGCAAGTCCAATTAGAAAAATAAAGCAGAGGGACCAGTATGTGTGCTCCAAGATTGTGGACAAGGAAGGAAAGGGAGGAAAGGAAAGCCAGAAAGGATGGTCAGTGGATCCTGACCAGAATAGAAGAGGAGAATAGAAAACTCAAAAAGGTTTATTGTCAGACAGAATGCCAGGTGATCAGATTAACATTTAGTTCAACATAGTGAAGTTTGCCCTTGACAAGTAGAGACACTGAACGTTATTCAGGCCCCCTTAGGTCTGTACGAGGAATAGGTCCCTAAACCCCTGTATTTATACTTGCATGCCTCCAGCTCATGCCAACTCTTATGTCTCTCTGTCAAGATGACCATCTCTGCTTGTTTTGTTTGCCAAGTTTATGCATCTGCACTTGTCTGTCTCATTAGTATGTTCTGACTTTTTACTTTTGTCCTAGAGTTTTTTAGCTGCTGTTTTCAGTGTTTTCTTGCTCATTAGTGCATTTGTATTTTATTTTTAAAAATTTTTTACTGGGTTATCCAGTAACCAGGATGCCCCTTTCTCCCATTCTATTTTTCAGCACCATAACTTAATATAATTAGGGCCTAGCACAACTGGTAATCCTACAAGTTTTATTCAAGTTATTGAGGTAATAACCAGCAAATCAGCTAAATGTTCAAACACTGAGTCATCTGAGCACTGAGATGAGCAGAGGAAATGGATGCTGGGGCACAGATTCACTAGTATACTTCAATTACTCTCTGCTACTTTAGGTTAAGAAGCCCATTAGGAGATCTTTATGACTACTTGGCATTGCCATACAAAATAGCAACAGATCAATCGGGGTCTTGGTGCCAAGTGGTCTAGGATGTTTCTGTAACTATGGCATTTTAAGAAAAGTCCTAGTGCTCAGAATTCATACCAATATGACAACCATACTTTAAAAAGCACTTAAAATATATTCAATAACTTTTCATAGTTTCATATTTTCATAGAAGTAGAGTCGGAGGGGACCTGAGCAGATCATCTAGTCCAACGCCCTGCCATGGGCAGGAATGAATACTGGGCTTTTATGATCCCTACTAAGTTTAAGCTCAAATGACCCCAGCTAGGTAGCTATCAAGCCTCCTTTTAAAGACCCCTAAGGTAGGAGCCAGCACCACTTCCCTTGGAAGCTGGGTGGCAGGGGTCAGGGCCTTATGCTCCACACAAAGACCATACGTGCAGTAACCAGCTGAGCAATGTCGAGTGCTGGGGGGAGACAGCATTCCTGTTCACTCCCAACTTAGCAACTAGCCCTTTCCCAAACCCAAGCCATCGAAGCTTAGGAGGCAGCAAGCAACAGAGGGTGGGGAGAGACGTCTTATGAAAGCAGAAGTGTCCTGTGTGACCTGCTCAGATGAGGAATTCAAACATATGCCACCCGCACTGCCAGCCCAGGCACAGCCCCAGTGGGGCTCCAGCCCCTACCTCTTTGTAGGGCTCTTTCCACCGATTGCAGCAAGACAGCGTGCATGAATAATAGCTATGGGACCAGACTCTTGGTCACATCTGGAGATGCAAGACAGACTGGTTTGGGTATTTAAGGTGTTTAAAAACAGTCCCTACTCCTGGGATTGGAGGGAGAGGACAAATGAAACCATGGACTGACTCTACAATTAAAGCAGCAAACATTTTAAATAAGGGGCTTCCAGGGTCTCCAAGCCCGGCTAAGAAGGGATGGAGCTTTCTAAGGGCAGTGCGAGCAATTGAAAATTGACAGCTTGCTGTACCTCGATATGTTGCTTTGCATCATGGGACTTGGCAGTGGAGTGCGTATCCTCCATCTACACCACAGAAGGAAAGAGTTTGCAAGGACTATGGGGGCAGCAGTGCCTGGGGCTAATCCTTCAGGAGGGAAAGAGAAACCCAGCTCTGACTGCACAGCTCTAATTAATGTGCACATCATGGCCACTTCCCTCTGGAGGGGACAGATGTAGACACCTGCTTCAGTGCACTAAAGAAGAGAAATTTGCCTAGGAAAGCCCCTGCTTTTGCTTAACCTACAAGGCGCTGCTTCTTCCTGCAGTGGGGGAGTGCCCGAGAGCCCTCTCGTTTCATAAGAGGCCTTACAGGGTTACAACAGCTTACTGGGATGGGAGCCAGCTTTAAAGACATTTCAGTAAAGATGACTAAATGCAGGAACTTCTTAAAGAATGCCCTCTGCTGGACTGAGCATCTGGCTGATGTAGGGGTGTGTGAGGATGCTGCTTTCCATAGAATCACAGGATGCCTATACATGAGCAGCGAGGCTGCTCTGAGGTGCTGCAATTCCAGCACGTTGGAGCAGACTCGATTAATCAATTGCCACGCTCCAGCAGCTTCCTGTGACGCTGTATCTGCGTCTGTGTGCTTAAAAATGATGGTGAGGGTGCTTGAACTAAAGCTTGTCAAATGAGACGCTGGGGCACTTTAATTAGACCAGTTGTTGGAGCTACTCTAACTAAAGCGTGCACCTTCCTCCCCCCCGCCCCTTGAGCATGCGTAAGAGCGCCCATGGAAAATTAGGGTTGGAAGGGACCACAGGCAGTCATCCAGTCCAACCCCCTGTTCAAAGCAGGACCATCCACAACTAGAGCATCTCAGGCAAGGCTTTGACTAGTCAAGTTTTAAAACATCTCCAAGGATGAAGAGTCCACAACCTCTCTAGGTAACCTGTTCCAGTGTTTTACTACCCTCCTCGTGAGAAAGTTTTTTCCTAATATTCAACCTAAACTTCCCTTGCTGCAACTTGAGACCGTTGCTCTTTGTTCTGTCATCTACCACCACTGAGAACAGTCTAGCTCCATCCTCTTTGAAACCACCCTTCAGGTAGTTGAAGGCTTTTATCATATTCACTGTCAGTTTTCTCTTCTCCAGACTAAATAAGCCCAGTTCCCGCAGCTTCTCCTCAGAAGTTCCCAACCACCTCACCATTTTTGTTGTCCTCCACTAGACTCTCCTCAATTTTTCCACATCCTTTCTGTAGTGGAGGCCCAAAACTGGACACAGTACTCCAGGTGTGGCCTTACCAAGGCCACAATAGAGAAGATTCACTTCCCTCAATCTGCTGGCAACGCTCCTACTAATACAGCCAAGTATGCTGTTAGCCTTCTTTGCAACAAGGGCACCCTGTTGGTTCATATATTCAGGCAATATCAAAGCCATGTATAGCTACCAGTTCTATTCAGAGAGTGAAAGTTCTCTTTAACTTCATTTAGCAATTGTTACTTAAGGCATCAGTCTAATAAAAAAAGCAACAATAAAGACTTCAGAGCTTTCAAAGTCAAGCTATTTTGATTTGCTTTAAGACTGGGCCATAACTTTTACTGTCTGCAAGATAAGGTAAATCAAAACTCTCTGAAAGTCCAGTTACCTTAATATATTATAGGTTGGTTGGGTTCTTATAATAAAAACAAACAATACATGTGGGGAAGCAGCATTTCTACAGTATATGATAAATCATAAATGTTATATATTCAAATTTAGTGACCATGTAAAATAAATTTGTAATATTTATATACAGCAAGAAATGTCCAAAAAAGGGAAAAAAAATTCCTGCTTGTGGCTTGAGTTGACATAACATATTGCTGTAATCTTTAAGGGCAAAGTATTCTAACATGGTATTCAACAAATATAATTAAGGATGTATGACTTAAGTACCAACTGAATGGTAGTGGTTAGAAGTGATACCACTGGACTGAGACATAATGTTGTGGTTTTAATTCCCATCTAAGGAGATTTAATCTGTACCTAAAAATACTCTGTTAGGTTCATGGATATAAGGAGTGTTATATAATATTCCTAGTGAAAAGACAGAATGTTAATCACCAGATGAAAGGAGGGATCTATAGGAGAGAGAAATCTTAGAATATAAAATCTGAAGAAAGCCTTTTGAGTAGCTAGCAAAACAAGATAGCACTTGATTCACATTCCCAACCCCTCCCACATATCTGAATTAAAATTTATCTATAATTAGAAATGAGTCATAGGTAAGAAGAACAGTGTATAAATATTTGCACCCTATAAAGCACTAATTTATTGCTACGCACAATATATATGCTTAACTCTTGGGGATGTTATTCTTTTCCCTCCCCTTTCGTTACAGGAGTAGTCATGTATCAACTTTATTTAAGGCTGCAGCTAAAGAGGAATCATTATTTTGACAACCTTTTTTTTAAAGAAAGGTTCCTTTAGCCCATTATTTCTGGTTAAAGTCAGCAGTGTCAAAATGACATAAACAAATGACAAAATGTTTGGGATGCTTTTAAGCTGTACAATCAGAGAGATGTAGATGCTTCTAAACAATCCATTATTTTTCGACTTTGGAAATAAACATACTATTCTAGATAAAAGGCCATAGAACAAATATGATACAAGTGTAGAAAATGTTTCACTTAGCGAGATACAGGGCTACATCTTGCCCATTTTACTAGCATGGTTAGTCTCATTAATTGCTATACTTATTTGTTTAGTAAGTCTCTAACTATAACCTGCATTCTTTATTTTCTTTTGCATTTATTGTTTTACTAATCCTACTCATGACATAACTTGAGTAGAGCAAGAGATGGAATGTATGTGGGAGAGAAGGGCTGGTGTGGGGCTATTCTAAAATAAATATCTGCTTAGAGGGGCACAGTTTAGCTAAAACATGGAAATCTCTACTATTAGACTCTTTTCTAATAAGACATCCTTGTCACTAAACCACTGAATTGACATTTGCTGTGTAAACACAATTTTTGTATTCATAGAATAAACAAAGGAAAAGTACATATGTTTATAACAGATGCATACAATGAATGATGCAACTGTCTGTTCACTCTGCCCTTAGAAGTATGTGAGATCCATGAGGGTGAATCTGGTAATCAGGTCTAAATAATTTCATGCCAAGTTGTTGACAACATTTGATATGTACAAAAAAATATGCTAGGCACATAACTGCATACCTTGCTGAACATAACACCATGCAGACACCAGTGGGATTAGATTAACACATGATAATAATTTTATTAACATAAAGGAAATCGTTCTGAACTGGGTTTTTTTCAGGGATGGAACTGAAAGGAATGAAAATGTGTGCTGATAAATTTATTTAAACATATCTATGTCAGTATAGAGTCTGTGTGGCTGGAATATCAGCATTTTAGTACTGTATCCCTGAAAAATAATTTTCTCTTTTAGTATATTTTAACTTTCTTATTTGAGTAATTTATATATATTTCAGCAAAGTATTATTTTTAACACAATTATTTTTATTCTGGCATATTATCATCCAATATATAGTCAAATAATAGAATAATTATATGTATATAGAGTAGCAAAAGAGTGATATTTGAAAGAATTACTCTGTAGAGCTTCTTTTACACTGTTCATAAAGTATTTAAACAAGAGGATGTACAAATTGGCTTAAACAGTAACAAATCTCAGTCATTAACTGGCAAAATGGTTATAGAAATGTAGACTGTAATGTGAAAAGATTTTACATTGGATTTTGCATGTAGGCCCATGCCATGAAGAAGTCTAAAGGCATATCACCTTTAGAAAAAAGCCTCTGAGTGTAGAACACTATTATACACTCAGTAGTTGTCTGTTTCTTTTTTATCTGAATACACAAAAAGCATAGTCCAAAGAATTATCTATCTAGCCATTGTATGCAAGAAGGGCAACAGCTCATAACACAGGCCCAGAGCACAAAAATCAGTTCTGTCCCAATCGGCAGCTGTGTTCTCACAACAGGTATCTGTAATGTTTATTCCATCATTCTCCTTCTAGTCTGCTCAGGGCTTGTGGGCAGACTGTATTAAACCTTTGATTGGCTACAAATTAAAGGCCTGATCCTTTGATTTGTAGTCAACTGGGAAGCCTGATTTCTGACTCATATGAATAGCTGTATCATTAGTACAAACCAGTGCCAAATGAATCCAAGGAGGAGTTCAGATTAAAAATGGATGGCATAATAGAATCCCTGGTGAAAGGTGCTTTAGAAATGAGACTGGAGGGAAAGCAATGTGAAGTGAGGCTATGCTGCATGATATTGAAAGCTTTTTTCTTTTCAAGGGAATATAGTAATTTATGTGCTTTCATGTGAACTACATTATGCTTCACTGTTTTTGACATGAGAGTGATAAAACTTATTTTAAAGGAAAAATGTATGTTTCCTGCTGGTGAGACAAAATGTTGAAAATCCATTTGATTCTACTGAAGTTATATGGATGACATAGGTTGACAGCCTGCTACTACACAGTACTACAAAAGGAAATTGTTCAACCTCTGCCACACTATGTCCATTTTTAAATTGAGAACTTACTGCTATAAAGTCAGTCAGCTAAGAAGTGTTTCTCTTATTTTGGGGTGGTAGTAACAGGGTGCCAAACCAAGACTTTTTTTTTTACTGACAATCTGCAAGCTTTTTACTGCCTACCAAACATACTGACATGTTTTACATAATGTAAACGTAACCTTCTGCCAGGTCCTAGACAGGAGCCAGGTTCAAAATTAGGGATTTAACACCAACCATCATAAAGTTTGGTTGTCTGTAAAAAGTTGGCAGATTGTCAAAAAAAAAAAAAATCTTGGGTTTGCAATCCTGCTCAACTGCAGTAGCAGTGGTTTTATACCATGCTTCTTAGGGGTCTCTTACTCATCTCACCTCCTGATGCCCCCAACTGCATTCCATACCATGCTGCTTCCCCCAGGCTGACCCCAGCCTTACACCCACTAGTCTTGCCTCCTACTTTCTGGTATAAACTACTAAAGAAGGACTACTGTCTTCCTACCTGTGCCCCAGGCACAAAAATCAGGCAGGCAAGAAGATACAGCAGCAGCAGCATATGGTGTAGTGGGGAAGCAGAAGGGAAGCTCCTGTAGGCTAGAAAGCTCTGAAAAATATTCCCTTAAGGGTGCTGTACTCCTTCTCAGACACCAGTAGGCACTGCTGCGCTCTGTCTGTTTTTCAACATGCAGCTTTGTTTAGACGAGCTTCAATCAAGCTCCAGTTTGCTTAGGTTTTTTTAACTGTTTTTTTTTAAGGACTATCTCTAAATTTATGGACAGTTGGCAACACTGGGCTATAAACCTTCCAAAACAAATTTAACTGAAGCCTCAGGATCTTTTTATAGGTTTAACATTCCATAATGTCCTATGTTATAAGTTGCTGGAACAGAAGTGAGTATTAAGTATATCTTTCAAATATTTCTTTCATGGTTTGGTCCATATCATAGGTTAATGACAATGCCTCATGTGGTCATAAAGCACAGCCAGCAGCATCTCAGGTTTCAAGATGATTATAATCATCTCAGTGAGAATTATTGGGGGGGAAATATTCCTTCTCTATCTTTCTACTCCAGCTAATTTGCTAGAAATTAATATTTTAGGACATACGAGTGCTGTGTGCTGTAAAGTTGCATCTCTCCAGTGCAAATTATATCAGAATATCCATGTCCAAGTCAAATCCTGTCACTTGCACTAATATAAAAATGCAACTATTGTTGCT
>NW_017728994.1:38329943-38331160 GCF_001723915.1 Gavialis gangeticus | reverse complement strand
ACTGTGTGCTGTAAAGTTGCATCTCTCCAGTGCAAATTATATCAGAATATCCATGTCCAAGTCAAATCCTGTCACTTGCACTAATATAAAAATGCAACTATTGTTGCTTTGAATAGAGTTCAAAGCTTTGTTCAGTTGGCCTTGCTGAAAGAAAGAACCTAAAACTGCTTAAGGATAGGAATGTAATCTGCCAAAATTTAATCTTTATAGGTTCATAAACCAGAGCAACCTTTGGTGCTTTCTGTGTTTGACATTCCTAAAAATATGTGCAAATAGAGCAATGCTCAACCCTTTTGGTCAATTTGCAATATTGCATATTTATTTCTGGCCAAAGCAAGGTCTGGCTTCATACCTATTTGTTTGGAATTAAATAAAAAAGCCTTTATATATACAGTTCCCACAGTAGTCCTGTTTCTCATGCCTTGGTAAAATTCAGTTGGACCACTAAGATGCATCTTTAAAGGGAGTGTATTTGTAATGTACCTACCATGGGAGCAGCACAGCAAAGAGTCCTCAGGAGGCAGTCGCCTCAGTTCCATCACATGCCAGGCATTTTCCTCAGGGGTCCCTCGAGTCTAACAAGGTTGAGAACTGCTGCAATAGAGAACCTCTACCTTGATGTTTCCTGGAGGAAAGGGAAGGATTGACTTAATCTGGGTGAGCACGGGAGAGACAGGATTAATAGTGGTGCCAGGGACAGGACAGAAATCAGAACTGTGCAGAGGGCATGGGATTATTATGGGCTTGAGGGACAATATTAGAGACCAATATATGAGCAATGATATGAATAAAATAATGTTAAAGACACTGATAAATCAGTATGCACGTATTAAAAAATAGAGAAAGTCCAGTTTCATTTATAGGTAAAGAGCTGTAAAAACATTTGGGCCAGCTCAGCTGTATTTGCTAATCACTGGACAATAAGTCATTCACATTCATGAAAGGGCAATATTGCAATTCCAAATTTATTTTTCAACATTACAAGCAGCACACAATAGGCTTAGCCACTATGTACACAAGTATAGGCAATTTTTAGGGTTTTTTGTGTCAGGTCATTCTGGAATAATTCCATGTGGACATTTCCATGTATTAAGTTACTGAAGTATAGAGATAGTGCTTCAAATTCAGATCCTACCTTCACCCAAACTCACTTGCGAGTGAAGATGCAGACAAGCAGGCAATCTATGTCAAGGAGCACTACACATCCTCTGCCAGCA
>NW_017728994.1:38316121-38329932 GCF_001723915.1 Gavialis gangeticus | reverse complement strand
CCTTCCGACCCTTAATCTATGAAACTATGAAACTATAAGCCCTACAGTAGCTCAGGATTTGACAGTGAAGAATTCAATATATACACTGCAGCTAATGAAGTTTGAACTGAAAGAGAACTGGCATATTGCAAAAGTAGAGTGGTAAAGCGTGTATGTTAAAGATGGTGTGGATGTAAGTTTAACTTAAATTAAATGATTTCCTGAAGCTTTAGACATTTTTCAGATAAGCATTTTTATAATTGTTTAACTGCATTCCTATGTGAGAAATATGCTTGAGCTTCATATTGGTTACTGAAGAATTATTTCATCTAAGAACGGTTGTTATCAGTTTGTTACTACAGATTTCCATAAGTTTAAGCCAAGGGGAACATACATCTTAGAACAACAGTATATAGCTTTTTTCTTTACCACCCAAGTACAAAATGATATAGGAAAGGGGAAGGTAAAAGGGTATATTTTTCATCAGAGGAATAAAGATAAACCAATAGTTTTATCTTTATGCAAGTGCTAGTTCTTTACTAAGTTTAAAATATTTGAAGGACAGGATAAGAGTACCAAACATTTATAGGTACTGGCTTGCAGTCACCCTCCACATTGTGCTTCACATTTAGAGTTTTAAGACAATGTTTGTCCTAAAATAGGTGTTTCTATAGTTACCACAAAGCTAAACTGAAGCTTCAAAGCATCTAGAGCTACTACCCGAATGTTTTCTGCATGAAGCTCCTGGTTCTTAGTTGTTTTGTGCCTAATAGAATCAATGTGTGGAGAAAACATATATTTATTTAGGATTCCTTGAAACAGCCAAACAATGACTATTTTATTTATGTTAAATATGAAAAGTACAAAGATCCATCCATACAAACCAACCCTAGCTAAAGCAAACATTTGCCCAAACAAAGCGGAGTGCCCTTAAAATACAGAGGGGCTCACAAGCCATATGCCTATACCTTAAAAGTCAGTAGACATAGGCTCCATCAGAATAACAAGGTGAGAGTGCCAGAACCCAGGACTTTTTACGGATGTGTGACTCCCCACAACTTCTTTTAATATCACCTAGAGACTATGAAACCACTAAGAATGAAAGAAATTATAATGATTCCTACATGTGTCAGGTATCCAGGTTGTAGCTGTATTGGTCTAGAGGATAAAGCAATCAAGGTAATTTGCATTATCACAGAACTTCACAGGAGGTGAGAGACTACGTACCAGCTATGAACTGACTGCCCGGACGAGTTTTCCATCTATTGACTCCTTTGTGAAATCCTATGAAATATGAACTTTCATTTCTACCCAGGAAAACTTGTACAATCTTTTCTCCAATGCCTGATGAAGGGTACTTGTGCCCAAAAGCTTGTAATTAAAGATTTTTATTGCAAAAATCTTGTTGGTCTAATAAAAGATATCTCTACTATGAGTCCTGAATGATTCCTACATTACACTTATCAACCAATATAGCTATAAGAAACAAAATCATAGCACAGTAGAAACTTACTGATGTTTTTGAATATGAACCCCAAGTTGTATTAACTTAAGGGATTTTTTTCATAACTTTTATAAAAAAAAAAATACTTTTTATATTCTGAATGCATTGTGGCATTGAAAGCTTTCAAAGTAGGACCCGTTAGCATGGACAACTCCACTGGCTCAGGTTCTGGCATACTAAGTGGAGGGAAAGATGGTCTCTCAAGGAAGTCAGGTTCCAGAAAATCTTGAGTCATTATATAAGAAGTCAAAAGACAATTTAAACTTTTCCTGGAAGCTGAATCCAATATAGATTTCTAATGTGATAAACTTTCTGTATAAGATACTGTGACCGTATTTCAAATGGCATCCAAATGAGCTGAAGGTATCACACAGTAGAGGACCCAAACATCTAAATGTGAGAGGGAAAATTAATGGGCAGCAAAATCTCCAGTGGAGAAGAATGGTTTAATATTTCTCATTAGCTGCTACTTGGAAAGAGGATTCTTTTTTGCTCCTGCTTCTGCTTGGTCCTCTAGGAGAGGCGTGGGTAATTATTTGGGCCGTAGGGCCACTCAGGGAGTTTTGGTGAGTTGTAGGCCAGGTCAGCACCGCTCCCCATGCAACAGTTCACCAAAACTCTCTAAGTGGCTCTGCTCCATGTGCAGTCAGGCAGCTGGGATGGGGCCAAGGGTGGGCTGGGAGCAGAATCCAGGAGAAGATTGGGTGGGCAGGGTCAGGGCTGGGATTGCGAGGTATCAGTGTGAGGCCGGGGCCCAGAACAGAACCACAATCTGCTCCCTGCACGCCCCTGCGATGGGCACTAGTTCTGCAGGCAGGGGCATGCAGGGATTGTGGTTCTGTCCCAGGTCCCAGCCCTGTGCTTAGATCCCAGGGTCTCCATAGTGACTAGCCAGAAACCACGTGGGCAGGGCATGCAGCCGAGCAGATGGGATGGAGCCATGGGCAGAGGTAGGGATCTGCATCCAGGAGCAGGACAGGTGGATGGGGCCGAGTCTGGGATCACGGGGCAATGATAGCATGGGACTGGGGCCTGTGGTAGAGATGTGATCTGCTCCCCATGTGGCTCTGCCCATGGAACCGGCACCTATCACAGGAGTGTGCGGGGAATTCATCGTCCCACATGTCATTGTCCTGAAATCCTGTCCCATGATCACAGCCCCGCCTGCCACTCCCTGTCTGCCTGTGTCCTCATCCCATCCCCACTGCCTGCATGGGTTACATCCCTTTCAGTGGGTGCAGGGTGGATGGGCCAGAGTGCCTGCGCAGTGGGGCCAGGTCTGGTGCAGGTGGCAGCCAGAAACAGCTGCTGCTGCCAGGGCTTCCAGGAAACAAGACTGGCCACTGTGCTGCTCTAGCCCTATGGTGCAGCTGGACGCAGTGGGACTGGCTGCATGCACCGTGGCCTGGGCTGCCACCTGTGTCTGGGCCAAGTGGGGCCAAGGGAAGTGCCGCAGGCCAGACAAAATCCTTTGGCAGGCCGGATCTGGGCTGCAGGCTATATTTTGCCCACCCCTGTTCTTGGGCAAGCTGAAGATCTAGAATAACCTGCAAATTAAGGTCCTGAATAAAACAGAGGTGCAAGTGGCTCATACAACAGGGGTCTTAAAAGTTCCTCTGGTGGCTCTTTGCTAGCACAAGACTGGACCTTGCTGGTGAAATCTTCAGGCTAGGAGTTTCAAACTGGGTTTAAGGCTACTTTTTGGCTGCTGGAAGAGTGCACATCAAACTTTGTGTTGTCAAGAATCCAGTTTTCAGATAACATGCCAGTCAATAGTACAAGCAGCAATGGTACCAATTTATCCACACTTCTCACTGGGTTGCTCAAGAGCCCTGTGCTGGAGGGTTAGCTCAGGGAGAGTGCTAGAGTTCA
This sequence comes from Gavialis gangeticus, assembly GCF_001723915.1. NCBI lineage: Eukaryota > Metazoa > Chordata > Crocodylia > Gavialidae > Gavialis > Gavialis gangeticus. The sequence continues at coordinate 38,326,577 of NW_017728994.1, read as the reverse complement.
GTTCCTCACCGTTCTGTTGCTGACCTCTCAGCTGAGATGAGCAACAAGCATTAAAAAGAAACTGAAAGTCCAAATTAAGTGAGGAACTGAATTCAACCCATTTTCCCCTCTGAACAGCTGCTACATGCTAACTACTTATGGTCACTACCAATCCAAGATGAATGCAGCCTAGTGGTTTAGAAATGGATGGCTCTGAATCCTGTTACCAAATCCCAGAGCCAGGCTTCCAATTACTGCATTTCTTTCTTTATAGTAGACATATGAAGCTAACCATCCAATACACATTTTATGAAGTGCATTTTTCTCTGAGAGAGGAATTATTATCACAAAAAACTACTTGCCATTATCATCAGGACCTTTGGATTTTGACAAGATTATTAGTTAAAATTCCCATTCCTTAACTATTCAGGCAATTAATCCTGTCTATTCTGCACTAAATAAACAAGATGAAATAATAAACCAGATACAGAAGAAAACACTGTGGGATTAACTCTGCATTTAGGCCGAATTCTTACTTTTTTATTACATAGCAACCACAAGGACAGTGCTTCCAGCCAATGCTATTGAAATGGCAAAATAAGCATGGGGATTTTGGGCTATGTGGTATGACAAGGATTAAGTCTTTTAGGAAAAAAAACCCAAAACCTCTCGCATTAAGCAGTGGCTGAAAGAACAGATGCACTATTTTTACATTTGCCTGCAAAGGTTTTTGCAGCAATACCTGTAGCAAAGTAATGATGTAAAACTGCATAGTGATTAAGAGAGTGTGTGTGTGTGTGTGTGTGTGTGTGTGTGTGTGTGTGTGTGTGTGTGTGTGTGTGTGTGAAAACCTAATGAAATAAAAATTATTTCTCAATTTTGCATAATCAAATAATATTTCCCCTTAGTTCAGAAATGATGACAGCTTCATTTGCTGACAGGTCTAGACTGGGATAACTTTGTTCGTGGTGATTAACGTCTGCCGCAATGAGAAGTTGCATTTTGTCAGTAGGGATACTTGAGAAGTAATAATACTCAAAACAGTAGACATTTAAAATGTCAAGGATTTAAAAAACTGGATATATCACACAGTGGGGAAGGGAAGGGATTGGGAATCAATTAAAAAGCTTTTTGGTAAGATTAAACATTACTTTTGAGTGGGAAAAAAGGGGGAAAGTGGTGAACGCAAATATATTTAATGGGGCAAATACTGAATTAATATAACCAATCTTTTATATGAAATCTAAGCAAAGCCATAAAAAGAAGAAATCTTTTCCAGAAGAAAATCCGTAAGTGTTTATCTCTTTCTATTAATACAATCATAGTTTAGGTTAAGGCTATCATAAAACTTAAATGAGCTGGAAAAAGGAACATTCTGTTTTGTAACATCATATGCTCTTGTTTGTAACTGTTTAGCTCTCTGCTGGTTTTGGCAGCAAGGCCTTGCCCCTTTCAACTCCTATGTAGTTTTATTATTTGGTAACACTGACTTGAAACCAAGGTAAGATAATGTCTTTTAAAACTGGAATGATATAATTTGGACAGTCTGGAGAACAGAAAGATGCACTGACCTAGGTTCTGCTGGGTGACAGCAGCTTTTAGATCTGTCCAAAAGCCAAGATATGAGCTCACACTATGAGGTACTGGCTTTGAAGGACTAAAATAAGATGACATTGGTCACTCAACTACAAATTTAAACTGCAGTTACAAATGCTTACGTGTGTCTGGCATAAGTCCAAGCCAAGAGATGGGTGACAACACTTGAAGTATCAGCAAAATACACATCAACAAAGTGATATCTAAGGAAAGGATCTCTTTTTCACTTGCAGTACTTAGGAAACAAACCTCTTCAGCTGATTTTTAGGTAGAACTTTGAGTCATAGCTAAAGGAATTCTTGCCTCAGTAAAGACTGGAAGGTTTTAAGATGAATAGTCAAATAGCTTTAACAAACTATTTAAAAATGATTTGCATTTGTACTTATGAAAATGTACAATTAACAAATATATGATCCAATTTACTAACAGTAACTTACTGTATTACAATCTGAATATGAAATACACTTTAGAGTGTCACATACTTCAGCAAAGACCAAAGATCTTCATTCATATTTTTCCTAGGAACTGAGGTCTTTTCAGCCTGACCTTATCATAATTTAAAAATATCATTTCAGAATCTATAGAGTGATTTAATATAGTCAAGAGTCTCGAAGGAACTAAAATTAGGTTAGGTTATTATATTCATCTTGGGTGCAGAAAACAGTGGTTCAGTCCTGACTTCAAGCCAGGCATAACAGAACATAGTATATCCCAGATGAGTATCTTAACTATTAAGCTATTCTGGGATGAGCTACTCTCAAAAAAGTTTTGAAAGATCTTTTAATTTTGAAGTGGAATGAAAACCAAATTTCAAATCCTCCAAATTTTTCCCCAGGTAGAATTCTTGTTTTCTGGCCAGTGCTTTATAGAAGTATGCTGGAGGAAGAGAAGGAGAGAGAGAGAGCCAGATCCAACCAAAGAAAAACTGGTTCAGATCAAGAGATGACATTGTGCTCAGTTTAAAGAAATAGATATTGCTGGGAATTTTAACACACCACCCATGGCGCACTTGGAAAGTACTATCAGTTCCAACATGTAATGTGGAATAATGCCACTTCTACAGCTGAAGAGCTGTAAACTTGTCATAGGGACAGGTTTTCATAATCCTAAAACACTTATATTATAGCTCCTCTGGGAGCATAAGCATCTCTGGTATCACTCCAAGGAAGAGCTCAGAGTTATACTGAATATAAGGAGGCCCACATGGTCTCTCTCCTTCTATAATGCAGTCCAGGAAATCACCTGAATAACCATCTGCAACAGATACAAGCATTATCAAAGAGTCTCATTTTTACATTGACTCAGAGATGAACTAGGGATGTGCCAAGGCAACTGTCAAGTCACATAGCCTTAATTCTGCCACTGCTAGGGCTCACATAGGATGGTTTTTCACATATGCAAGTGCCACATTTGTAGTTTATCCAGTTCCAAGATATACCTTTGCTGTGTGAGGCTTCCCCTGGTGGTGTAGGATCAGTTTACTAACCGTAGAACTCTTCTCTCCACTCACACCAGGCCCCATGGAGGTACCCAGATAGGGAAGGGAGGTGATAAGATAAGGATCTAAGCCTGGTCAAACTTTAAAGCACTACATACAACACAATGAACCAAGCTTTGAGGCTGTTTAAAATAAACTGGGGGCTTCTCCAATCTCCAGCATGCTACCAGAAACAGTGTGGCACAGTGGTGGCATAAAGCAGGATTTTTTTTTCTCTGCCTTAACCCAGCTATCTTTTCCCAACTATCAGAAAATTTAAAATGTATTTTGTAAAATTCATAATATTGGGAATTACAGAACTTGCTTTTGCAAGGAAAGGATTTGATGAAAGCAAGGGTAGGTCTGGATGACAGAGTGCAGTTTAGCATAAGTGCTCTGCCTGGGATAATTAGCCCATTTGAAGAAAGCTGCATTAGGGTGAGATTACACATTACAATTAGGCCATGTTAACAACATGCGTAAAACTTGAACAATTGTAAATTAGGGCTTGTTAACAAGTGCTAACTGCCTTTTAGGCATCTTAAAGTTATGCCACTTCAGGCAAGAATTCTCTCTGAGCTGTGTTACCTGGCTCAAGGAAAGTTAACTTCTGGCTGTCCATTTAGTTGGGCACCAAGGAAATGCAGCTCTACTATTCGCAGTACTAAAGCTTGCTCCAGTATCTCTGTATGACACAGCATTATTCCAGAGGGACATGCTCTAAATGCCATAAATCTTACTGAAAAAAACCTATACATATTGCATTGGATAGGAATGTGGTTGGAAACAGTCGGAAAGATTTTACTAACCAAACTGAGCTGAGGGAAGGAAAGAGATCGTCAAATTAGGGCGTTTGTCTTACTCAAGACCTTCAACTATTACAACTGATATACATCTGTCATTTAATTGAAATGCATTAAATAAATCAGAGATGATAAAGTGGCAAGAATAATATTGCAGACAAAAGTAATAGGAAAGGGACTCAGAGAAGTCAAGTGTATTTCATCTCTCTCACTGCACTGTGCATCACTGTGCAAAGCCAAAGTTCATTTAACCTTTAACTTGCCTACAGTAAACTAAGGAAAACCTTGTATTATTGCATTTGAAAACATTCTGTTTTTTACAGCAGCTACTAGCTTGGACAAACAATTGATTCTATGTAAAATTTTTGTAACTTGCTTTTGTAATTCCCATCCTGCCTGGCCTTCCCTCTTCTCCCCAGACACACACACTTTGCAGAAGCAAATAAACTATTAAGATTATTTGTTAGCTTGAAAATAACAAGTTGACATGCTTTCTGCTTTTAAATGCATAGAAGAAACTTTACAGTCACTAATTAGGAGTTATTGCCCCGTAAATGGTTTCCCTTCCTAACTCAGCTCCATAAGTAGGTCCTCTGTGTTCAGTTGATTTCTCAGGTTGGCAGCCAGCACTTGTTATTTCATTTTTCAGGTGATGGACCTGTACTGGGAGAGAGCCTCACCAACCTCAGTAGCAGGAGTGGGAGCCTGCCCATCCTAAAACAGCAATCCACTATGGTGATGTAACAACCAGCAACCCCTTTTAGGATTTTCCTTTTCTCATTGCTGATAGGCCAAGGATGAATTCTGCTAAGACCTGTAATAGCTAAGGGAAGTGGGTTAGAGAGGAATGCCACTTGATTTAGGCCTTGTACAAAGACACATACTAAAAATGGAGAGTAAAAAATTAAGAAATGTTCACTAAGGTGTCCATCAAGATGGTAGCTCTTATCACAAAGGTCTAAAAATGGTGCGTGGAGTGATTTTTCTCTGCAGTGGATTGTCACATGAAATGTACATTATCCCACCATACAGTTCAACTGGCAGTAATTTAAAAACATTGATCTATTTTGTGAAATGTCAAGGAGAGTACTTAAGGCACACATGAAGTTAATTTTACATGAAAATGTTTATTATTGCACATGTTGCTAATTTATTGGATTCGTTCGATCCAGGAATTCACATACTTAGGAGCTGCAAGGTGCTTCTCATTTTGCAAGAATAGTTTTTAAAACAAGAGAAGAGGAAGTAGAGTCTAATGAGTGAGTCTCCTAGCTGGGAGACTTAGAGCACAAGAATTCTACTTCTGGCGCTTATGTGAAGTTCTTTTGTGATGCTGAGCAAGTCATTTAATACTTCTGCCTGATTCCCCCTCTCAGGTATAAAACTGTATTGTATCACTAGTCTCAGAGGTGGATTCATTGTGAGCATTGGGTAAAGTCTGAACTATTTTGAATGTGTGCTAGGCATTCACTATTAGATCCTACTGTAAAAAAAACTACACTTAAAAAAAAAATTGAGACAATTTCCTGAAAAAAATGTTTCCACATTCCTACTGTATCCTGGCAAAACATGAGTCTAAAAATGCTAGAGAAGTCATTTGCCTTCATGACAACTTATATATCAGGTTTTAGCATGATGAAATTTAAAACAGTCAGCACAAATGATGGAAAATAACTTGTAATTGCAGCAGAAGGAAACTCGACCATACCCTATACATATATACTGTACTTTAAATGCTACAGTTTGCTCTTTTCCCCTCTTAGGGAAGCAATTCAACACCCCGTGGAGGCATCAGGAATTCAGTCTACCCCCAAAAAGGTGATCCTCTCCAAACTGTAACTATAACTACCTTGCAAGCACTGTCAGTTAAATTATACCATTTAAAAAAAGGAATCTGAAGCATTTTTGTCTCTTTTCACCTGTTAGACACAGTGTACATTAATTATTACTAGCATAACAAGGGCATGATGGGTGGTGGGCACCTGCCTCAGGCACCCACCTATGCCTCCCTTGCCCCAAAAGTCTTTTTCATGGAGGGGCAGCCCTGTGCAGCTGGACTTAGAGTGCCAGGCAGGCACAGCCCCATGCACTGTAGAGCATCTACCTGTAGGGGAGAGGGGTAAGTGAGGAATATGGAATACATTCCATGACCCAGGCTTTGCTGTGGAAGGGATAGCCTGGGTTCTTTTTATTTGATAAAGATTACACAAAGTGGCAGGGTCAAGTCACTGACATCAGTGCTAAAATTCCCAGTAACTCTAAGTGCATTATGTTAGAATTTCTGATAAAGGAACCACGAGACTGAAGTGGTCTCCAAAAGCCAGGTGGTCTGTGGCACTTCAGCAGGTAAGTATTTTGTGACTGATACAAACACTGAACTTCCACCGTCCCCACTTCCAAATGAATGAATTTCATTTCTGCTTTGTGTTATATACCAGTCTCTACTTTAAATGAGGAGTGGCCTTAAGCACTTGTTTTACAGTAGGAACATGACACAGAAACCATCTACACAAAGCTATAATGGATCAATCAAAAAAATCATCAACATAGTAAGGTTTTACTCCACTGGAACAACATGCTGCTGCCAGCAGAACTGTGGACTTCAAAAGAGCTGCCTGCCCAGGAGAAGCACACTGTAAGGATGGTAGGGTGGGGGGAGTTGGAGTACGGAAATCCCTAGCAGAAGTGGAGGGGCAGAAATGATGTCAGATATTATTATAAAGGAGGAATACTCTGTAAACTATTTCATTGCCAGAAATTGAAACCTTGGCTAGAGGAAGTAGGGAGAAGATAAACATGGCTTCTAAGGATGGTGACCAAACCAGACTCATAGCCGTGCTAAACACCACATGGGCAATTGAATGCGGAGGTTGTTTCCCATAGATCTCTACACTTAAAAACCAGGATAAAGATTACTTTTGGATATGAAATTATCTTGCTAGCCTTGGGGTTCTTTGTTTTAGTGTCACTAACAACTAGAAAACCAGAGCGTCCAGTGCCAGTTTGACTAGAAGGGATGTGCAAACAGCTAGCTTATCCATTAGGTTTGTGAAAGCTGTGATCCTGGATCTGGGTCTTAGCAGCTAGATTGCAAAGCTCTACTGTCCAGGAAGGTTGTCAGATGTTCTGCACCTAACAGTATGCTTGTGAGCCCAAGAGCTAGAAACAGCAGTCAGTTACTGTGCAGACCCAGGGAGCTTAGAAGCACATTTGTTTCAGTAGTTGGCTCCAGTTACAGAGAAGCGACGAGCATGCAGGCCTGGAGAAGGTTGGTAACAGGAACCACCATGACAATTACTCTTGCAGAATATAGAAGCTCTCTTGGGGTGTTTATACACGTGCTCCAGGAGTCTGTGTGTGGGGGGGAAGCACTTTAGAGGGGCTCTCAGAACTGCTCTAATTAAAGCACCCAGAGTGTCTCGTGTATCAGCATCCCCACGCTTCAAAGTGGTGGCAGGGGTGCTTTAATCTAAAGTTTGATCGACGCGCTTTAGATAAAGCACCTCCACTGCCATTTTGAAATGCAGGGATGCTGATACATAAGACGTGGAAGGCTGCTGGAGTGCAATAATTACCACACAGGAGGCTGCTAGGGACGCGATTAATCAAGCCTGCTCCAACACGCTCTAATTACAGTGTGTTGAAGCAGCCTCCCTGCTCGTGTATAGGCACCCTTGGAGACCAAGCTTCTCTCTCAGCAAGGTCCATAGTAAGCCTTTTCAAAGAACCAAGCCTATTCAGACATAGTAGCGTAAAGATTCACTTTTATGCCTGTATTGATCTAAAGTATGATAAATAACGTTTGGCCTCTGCTTTCAGAGAGATCATTTGTATGAAATCATAGGCTGAACTCCTACCCAGGTTGAAGGAGTTACACCAGAGATGCCCAAATGTTGTCTGCGACAGAAACAGGCTGTCCTGGAGACTATTTGAAACCCCAAACCATTTTTCCTAACCAAATTGCTAAAAGGTAATGGATGTTAACTACAACATTACATTCCAAACCAAGATGCTTATCGGCATAGACATTTGTAGTTAAGAACATCATAAATCTTACCCTAGTCAGCTGATAAGAACGTGTGTGTTTATTTTGTGAGTAGCATGCTGTCCTTGACATTTCTTTTCAAGGCTTTTAAATGCTTGAGTTTTCTGATAGAAAAACCACGACTGCCCGTTATCAATTTTAACCACTTCTTTAAAAAACATTTTTATTGTTTGCTATTATGTGTAGGTATGAATAGAAAAGCAGGCATAACTTAGTAGATAAGCAGGGTGGATCAGACCATTCTGTTACTGAACTAAAGGAGCAAGTGGGGGTAACTCAGCTGACAAAGAGGGATGAAGACATCCACCTCATGCAATGCACGTCTGGCAAACTATACATGTCCGATGGAAGTTCTAGTCGAGGCCTGTGTTCCAGACACATGCAGTCCAGCCTGCCTTTACTCTCAATACCAGGAAGAAGCATGCAGAGATACATGACGTGTATCTCAACTCTGTGCTCAACTCTGCTTTCCGCTCAAGTCCAGGATGAAAAGCCTCACTGATATTAACAGAATTGCGATCAAGCCCATAGCTGGTAGCATAACTGAGGAGGCAACCAGGCCAGCAACCCCAGATGGTGCCTTTCGTAGGGGTGAGAAAAATAGCTGCCCCTGGCAGCTGGACACGCCACCACTGCCAGCAACCAGTGCTGTCCTGTGTGTTCCCACAGCTGAGGGCGCAGAGCTGTCCTGCCACACATCTGCCCATAATTCTCAGTAAGATTCAGTGGAAGCAGAATCAGACTTAAAACAATTCACAGTAAAGCTTGAGAACATTGTTTATTTACAATGTCCATTTTCTTTAAGTACAGCTGGGGCATGAGTTTAAGGTAGTTTAACTTTATATGGAATATGGAAAGCACAAAAAAGAGCAAGCCATCAGTGAGCTAGAAAGAAACAAACATTATAGAAAAAGTGAATTTTTATCGAAGTTTTCTTAACAGCAATTATTTGATGGATGAGTAAAGATGGAGTTATACAGAAAATAGGATAACATGCAATATGGGATTACCAAAGGTAGGTCATGCTAGACCAATACGAGATCTGTCTTTCATAATTGTGATAGATTGTTAGTGAAGCTGGACAAGATTGGGATTGGTAGAGGAAGTGTAAAAGGGGTATGAAACTGGCCACAAGAGAGACACCTACAGGTAGTGTTGAAAAAGAAAGTATTCAGTCCTATATTCCTGTGCTTAAAATGTGAAAGATATAATTTCTTTTGCTTTCAGAGCAATCCTGGCCATTTTCAGACTAAAGCAATTTTCCAATCAAATTAAAAGGCAGCTTTATGTCAAAACTGGTTCTCCCTTTACACCACTGCAAGAGAAAGCACAGAATTATGACTGATGAACTCAGAACAAAGATTTTGTTTTCATGCAAGTGTCGCTGCCTATTAAAAAAAGAGGGACAAAAAATATGCAAGAAATATTTAAGGAAAAGGGGTCCCTCAAGGGACTGGATTACTGTGCGGCATCAGTCTTGTTTTAAGGATACAGCGTATAGTGTTATAACTATGTTAAGATTAAGCTTTATTCTGTATGGCAGAATCAGAACTTTATATTTATGCTGTTTTCTTTTTCATACAACTCTTTGGGCATGGATACATTATCAAAGGACCACACGAGACAGCACTGCAATGAAGCACTTGGGGTGTAACGTACTCATTTCCATGCCATGCATGTCAATAAGCTCTCCATCTTTGTCTTGTTTTTTGCCATGCACCCAGAACTGTACAAAGTATAGCTTTGTTACATCTGTAGGGAAGGTTAGGGAAGCAGCATGCTTTACCAGGGTGCTCTTTGGCAAAGTCCTTTATTCATGTAGATATGCCCATTCTAAACACTTTACACTGGTGAAAATATGGTGATTGATAAAGAACTCATTCACTGAGCCAGTGATTTTCAACAGGGTGCCACAGCACCCTAGGGTGTTTTGAGATCCTTACAAGGATGCCACAGTACCACATAATGTTGAGACTGATAGGTGTACAAACATGATGCACAAGATAAACCCAGGGGCCCATCCAGACAAGCGTGCACATGCCTGTTTTGGCATCTCAAATGAGATGACACAAGAGGCATGCTGGGAACAGAAAAATGTTCCCCACACTGCATATTTGCAGTACAGGCTCTAAATTTGATACTTGGAAATCCAGGTATAAAAAAAAAAACCCACAAAAAAACCTGGTGCCAGGCATGTTCCTATGCCATGTCCTGAGGCAACTGGAGGCTGAGTCCTCTAGGGAAACACTCTGACATCAGGAGCATCTCTATGGTGCCCCTGCTGCCCCAGCACACTGCCTGACTATGCTGGGGCAAACAGGAGTAGGGCAAGGCTGCAGCATGACCCAGACCCAGGTGCTGTCCCTGGTAAACAGGGACACAGGTGTTAGGGGACTGCATGGTTTCTGGGGGGATTTGTGGGTGTGGGTGGGTGTGTGGCGGGGTGCATGCCATTTGTGGGACTGATGCATGCGGGTGTGGGGGGGGGTTGTGAGTGTGGGGTTGGCGGGAGAAACTTGAGGGGAGGGCCACTAAATGCCTGCCCCCCGACCCCCT
>NW_017728994.1:38310649-38311121 GCF_001723915.1 Gavialis gangeticus | reverse complement strand
ATGCATGCGTGTGTGGGGGGGGTTGTGAGAGTGGGGTTGGTGGGAGAAACTTGAGGGGAGGGCCACTAAATGCCTGCCCCCCGACCCCCTGGTACACAGTCCCCGGTGCTGGCAGCAGCAGCCAGCCAGGCCATGCCTGGCTGTAGGCACAACCCCGTGGTTGTGCCTGGCTGTAGGCACAACAGCCTGACCCACCTGCAGTTTGCACATGGTGAACAGCCCAGCCCAGCCCAGCCTGCCCTGCTAGTGCACCTTTGGACAGGACTAGGACAGCTCCTGCCACTACCCATCCTAGTGGGGCAGGCCGGGCTGGGCCATTCACCATGTACAGCAAGTCAGGCTGCATGGGGCAGCACTTGGAGCCATGCGTGGCCCAGCTGGCTGCTGCTGCTGCTGCCACTGCCAGGGGCTGTGTGCCAGGGGGTGGGGGGGCAGTCATGTGCCAGCCCCCCTTCAATCCCCCCACAAACCC
>NW_017728994.1:38303282-38305649 GCF_001723915.1 Gavialis gangeticus | reverse complement strand
CCACTTCCCACCCCCCCTTGCAAATCCCACATCCCCCCCCACATTTTACACCCTGTGTGCCCAGCTGCCAGAGAGGATGAGATCTGCTGGCAGGAGCTGTGGCTATGGGGGCAGCTCTGTCCCCACATCCTGATTAGTGGAGGGATCAGGGGGAGCTCTGATTTTTCTATAATAAAAAGAAACAAACTGCAAACACCAAAGCATATAGATATTTAGAACTTATTTTATTATGATTATAGAGGCTTCCAAATTGCTTTAAAATCATAAATACATCAATAAAAAATTGCCAAACTGATGTCTCTCTCCCTATTTATAGATATACTCATCTTTCATTTTAATCATGGAAGAACACAGATTTTTGGGTATTTTAAAGAGTGAATTGGGGATTTTATTTTTTAAAATCAGAGGATTTACAATTTTTAAACAGGGAACACCAGGATTCCTGTTAGGGAGGAAAGTGGCAGGATCCAGGCACAAGAGCCTGGCAAGGGCCAGCACCAGGGACCCAGCTGGAGGGAAAACAAAGCATCTGACCTCCTGGCCATTTGGGGCCAGGAGGACATGCTTTGACAGTTCAAAGCAGTCCACCACACTGAACACATCTGCCAGGTGATAGATGCCAAGATGGCAGGGGAGGGGCAGACATGGCAACAGTGCCACATGAAGGCCAACTGTGCAGCCACAGCTCACTGGCAGCTGGCCCAGGGGTGCAGAAGACTCTGCTGCACTGCCCATGCCACAGCTCAGGCAGCCGTGTGGTCCCCATCCAGGTCTGGTAAGTGTGCAGACATGGGGATTCAGGTCCAAAGGGGTGGATGCTGTCACAGGTGGCAGCTGCCATACTGCTGCAGTAGGTAGAGGGTGCAGGGTCCACTCTAGGTCAGGGCTGCTGCAACAGTCCAGCTGGAATGGGGGGCTAGTGTCCCCATATGTCAACTGGCCGGGCCTCAGAAACTCCTGTCTATTTGGCTATTCAGTTAATGTGGGCTCCAGGGCAAACTAGTAGTTCCTTTACATGGCGGCTAATGGATGAATAGGACAACTAAATTCTTGGGACAATGAAGGTAAAAGCAGGATAGGAGTATTGTGTGGGTCAAAGGTTCAAAACGTGAAAATAAGTGCACCAGTGGGAGACACTGAGCAGAGCTTGGTGCTCTACCCAGAAAACATGCACGGACAAGTGAGAGGGAAGTGGCACCGCAGTCTCTGGGCACCTTCCCAGCCAGAGGCTCCTTCCTGGTCTTGTACAGGGCCACTTGGTCAGGGCCAGGAAGAGGTTGACCAGGAGGTCCTGGGACTTGATGAGGCCATGGATGGGGTGCCTAAAATAGAAAAGGTGGGGGTGAAATTCAGGTAGACGGTGCAGCTGGGGCCTTGTGCGCCTCAGCGCCCAGTGTGGGGCCTGCTGGCTCATGCAGCACCCTCCCATAACTGTAGAGGGCATCTATGAAGCTGTGGGCCCACCTATGAATCCAGGCATTTCAGCTTTTGGGCCCCTTGTCTTCCCAGGCCAGTGCTTGCACAGTGGTGAGGATGCTGTTAAAATCCCCCCAGTGGTCCAAGGTGAGCTGCACCTTGCTGGCAGACCTCTGGGTGTACTCACGGTCAAGAAAAGCAAGTAGCTTGACCCTAGGGACCACTGGGACCAAGAAGTCTGCAGGCTTCATGGAGCCTGATGGTTCTCAGGCATCCACCTCCTGGTCCTGGGGTTCAGCGGACTCCTTGGGTACCAGCGCTTGCTGATCAGAGAACCCCACCTCAACAGTCTCTGGTGTGGGACCATGGGGCAGGCTGGTAGTACGGTCCTGGGGGGGGACTCATCAAGCACTGGGGTGGCATCAGCGTTTGCCTAAGGGTCAGGGAGAGGAGACCTCCCTCCTCAGGGCTCACTGGGGTGAGCCCCAGGGCCCCTGTCTCCCCCCATATTCTCAGTGGGGGATTATGCCACTGCCAGACCTTCCATTGGGTCAGCCAAGGCCTCAGCCTTGACACCCGTGGTCTCAGGGGCTAGGCCCTGGCCAGCGGATTGAGGGGCTTCTCCCATGGGATCCTGTTCAGGACTGTCTGGCAGCCCTGAAGCCTCCTTCACTGGGATCACCCACATGATCTTTCCCTGGGTTGGGATATTGGGCGCACCCTCCCCCCATGTGGTGGTCTTGGGAGGGTGGAGATAGTCCTCCACATCAGAGGGAACCAGCTGTGCCTGGGCCTTCCTCTTGGCTTTGCACCCAGAGGGGACCTGCACCCACTCAGGTCCTCAGGAGGCACAGGATCCAGTAGAAGGTGAGGGTTGGGGGGGTAGGGCAGTTACAGCGGGGGCATAGTTTCATAGTTTCTAGGGTCGGAAGGGACCTGAGCAGATCATCT
>NW_017728994.1:38296704-38298282 GCF_001723915.1 Gavialis gangeticus | reverse complement strand
GAGGCTTACGCCCTCTCTCCCCTTGACTGCTGCTCCCCTCCCCAGGACTGTGCTAAGCTTGGTTGGGGGGCAGGGTCCCCTGAGCTTCCGGGGGGGCTAGGTGTTGTGGCTGGGTTGCCAGGGGGTGGAGTGGGGAAGGGGCGTCAGTGGCTGGGGCACCCCTCTCACTAGTGGGACCCATGGATGCCCTCCCCACCTGTCCCATGGGGCACTCGTGATGCAAAGGCCTCAGGGTGTGGTACTGAAAGCACCGCAGGTCCCCCAGTGTATAGAACACCCTCACCAGGACACCCTGAAATGGAATCATGAGGCACCCCTTGGCCTCCAGCCATGCTCCTGCTACCAGCTGGATCACGACCTGCCCTCAGAATGACAGCACGTGGCAGAGGCCAGGGTCTCGGCACCCCAGTAAGAGGACCACCACTGGGGAGATAATCCTTTTTAGGATTTGGAGTTTGGGGAGCAGGGCCCAAGTGGGAATATAGGGTGGGATGGAGCTGAAGACCACTCTGGTCCCCAGATCTTCTAGGGGCTCAAGGGGGACATACTTGCCCTCCACCACGAGCCCCCTCTCCACCGCCTTTTGTGTGGTGGCCTCTAAGGCAAGGAAAAAACACCCCCTTGCCATGAAAGCTGGAGACCACCATGATCTTGGGGAACCCCACTACCCAAGCCAGGGCCTGCACCCAGGTCTCAAAGTGCAGGTTCTCCCACTTAGGCAGTTGGCACTTCACCCCATGTCTGCAGGTGAGTGCATAACTGAGGTTCCCCACCTTGGTGGGGCTGGGGCTAGGGTCAGGGCCAGGCTGAGTGGGTGTGCTGGCTGATGCAGCACACCTGGTCCCCTCAGGCACTGGTAGTCTAGGCTTGGGGGTGGGGCCCTTGCCCTTCCTTCCCCTATTTTTTTCCTAGGGAAGGTGGGGAGGAGGGACACACACACATACAAAAGGGCTAGGAAGACTTGAGTTGGCTTACTCAGCCACACAACAAACACCTGGGCAGGGGAAGTGGACCACAGGACTTACCACACAAGGGCAAAACATATAGGGGAGGCTGCTGAGGCAGACGTGAAAGATGGCTGGAGCAGTGGAGGAGCTTTGCTTGTTGAAGTTCAGTCCAGGAGCCCATCAGACCTCCAGCCAGACACTCAGGAGTAGGGCAGAAGGCAGGAAAACAAAGCAGGATCAGATGCAGTGAGGCAGCTGTGGGGGAGTGCAGGAACAAATAGTCAATTAGAGAGGTAATCACAGAATCATAGAAGTAGGGTCGGAAGGGACCTTGTAGATCTTCAAGTCCGACCTCCCTGCCTGAGCAGGAGAAAAACTGGGCTCAAATGACTCCAGCCAGGTAGGCATCAAGCCTCTTCTTAAAGACCCCCAGGGTAGCAGCCAGCACCACTTCCCTTGGAAGTTGGTTCTAGATCCTAGCCACCCTAACTGTGAAGTAGTTCTTATGGATGTCTAATCTAAACCTACTCTCCAACAACATGTGGCCGTTATTCCTTGTTATGCCAGGGGGCACTAGGGGAAACAAGGTCTCTCCCAAACCCTTCTGGTCCCCCCTAGTGAGTTTATAGAC
>NW_017728994.1:38295707-38295985 GCF_001723915.1 Gavialis gangeticus | reverse complement strand
CGTTAAATCCCTCTCCCCACAGCCCCCTTGTATCTTGATCCAGAGCATTTTAGCTTGCCCCTCCTCTGACCCCATTCTGCTGGCAGAGGACATGTATTGCTCCTTGACGTAGAGCACCATACCCCCACCTTTCCTTCTTTCTTTATCCTGCCTGTAAAGCCTATAGCCCCTAATGCTAACTGCCCAGTTGTGGGATGAATCCCACCATGTTTCTGTAAGCCCTATTATGTCTGGGTTTGAACTGGCTATTCTGAGGGCAAGTTCCTCCTGTTTATTCC
>NW_017728994.1:38277202-38290707 GCF_001723915.1 Gavialis gangeticus | reverse complement strand
CCCATACTATAAGCATTGGTATATAGACATTTAAGGCCTTGCCTAGCTGCGTGTGCCACCCCCCAATTTGGGAGACTGTCTGGACCCCTGTTTCTTACCTGGGCACTCCTTGCATTTCTCACCTGTCTTGCTCGGGTGGTGTCTCCTTGTCTTCCTGAGGCCCCCTCCCCCGGCGAGGCTAGGTTAAAGCTTGCTGTACGAGATTGGCCAACCTGGAAGAGAAGACACGCTTGCCTTTAGGAGAGAGGTGAAGTCCATCCCACCCCAGCAAGTCCCCCACCCGAAAGCAGGGGTCATTATCTAGGAACCCAAGGCCTGCCTGGCAGCACCAACTGCATAAGTGCCGGTTAATCTCGCCAATGCAGACCTCGTGTCGCCGTCCCCGCCTACTCACCGGAAGAAGAGAGGAGAATACCACCTGTGCCCCCATCTCCTTAAGCTTGTCCCCCAGACCCTCGAACTCCTTCATAATGTGGTCAGGCTAGAACAGAGGTGCAGTGCTTGGGTGTGGTGCAGTATGGTGGTCCCTTCCCCAAGGTGGTGCAGCAGTGTGCAGCCAAGGACCTCTCCCCATGGGGGTGGAGGGGGATAGCAACAGTAGCACCAGACCAAGGCAGGAAGGGGTGCAGCCAACTTATCCCCAAAAGCTCTGAGAACAAGCCAGCATGCAGTAGCCAGGGGCAGGAAGGGGCACAGCCAGCTTCCTCCCAGAGGCTCCTCCCCCAGAAACTCCTAGGAGCAAGTAGCCCTGAGCTACTTGCCAGGGCAGTTTTTTATACTGCTGGGACCAGAACAAGTGCTGGCCTCAGCCTTCAGCTCCCTCTGGCTGCAGGTCTGGGTGGAGCTGGGCAGGGTCATTTTGCCCCAAGTAGCACAATGTGCCCCACACCAAAGTGCATGTTTAGGCACATGCGCTGAGGCACAAATCCCTGACCCAAATTTGTGCCACTGCTATTTGAGCTGCTGCAAGTTCGTGTGCCTGCATGTGTGGACATGCCCAGGGATTTCAAATAGCAATCTATACTGTTAAAAACATTCTGATCTGCTGTGGTCTTTCTAAGTTCCTTGCAACACACAAAGTGCTCTATTATTTTTCTGTAGTCTTAACATGAATGAAAACTAAGAGATGGTATTGTCTGTGAGGTGCCTTGAGTCTACCAAGAGTAGGGATGTAAATATAATTTTGAAATCTCCTCTAATTATATTGGTTAAATGGTTAACTGATAACACAGCAGCTCAGACAGCTGCTCCTGGGAGCTGTTCCCTCGAGCCCTTTGACAGTGGAGGGGAACTGGGGGGAAACCCCTGCTAGACAACACAGCTCATGTGAAGCCCCATGCTGGCAGGGAGAAAGCACCTGTGAACAAGCAGTTAATTGCTTAATTGAGCCATTAGGCTGCCCACTGTTTTCTTCTTTAACTTCATAGGCTATGAGTACTAATTTCCCCTTGACCCTCCCCTTCCCTTCCTCCTTGCTCCTTGCTGCCACCTTCCAGTTCTTGCTGGGGCACTTCAGGGATTCCTTTCCCAGCTTCTCTGCCAGATTGCACTCAACCCCATGCTGGTAAGATAAGCAATTATCACTGGGTTTATTGGTTAAACGATTGATTGTTTAACCTTTCACATCCCTAACAGAGAGGTGCTTTCAGTTTAATGAGGGATGCCTAGAGTCTAAAAAGTTTGACATTGTATTATTACCTAAAGTCAGCATCATATTCTCCCTCTTTTATTCCCTATGTTGGTGCTGGTGATACACTTCTTCCCCTGGTAAGGCTCCTGTGAGGTTCTGTGCAGGTGCATGCAGCCTGCATGGCCGGATCAGGATCAGTTTAGTGGTTCACAGAATTGTTCTATTTGCTTGAGGTTTTCTTTAAGCATTTGCTAATTAAAAGCACACATCCTTGACATAAAATGGGAGTCATGTGGCAGAAACTGAGCTTTCTAATATGCTTAACTGAAGTCCAAATGGTAAATACACTGTGGGACATTAACATAGTTTCTGATGGCTTAATATAACAAGTGTTTAAACTACTAAAGCTCTCAAAAGATACAGTATGTAAGAATGAGCCAAAACCCAATAGATTATTCACTCTTTGGAACCTATTTAAGGAAGTTATGGGTGTAACTTCAACTCTTTTTGGCTTTCATGAAAGTCTAGTGCGGGAAATACTGTGGAATGTCCCTGGAAGAAGTTAAGAAAACAGAAGTTAAAGTAACAGAATCTATCGATAAGAGAATTGTGGCAAATTCAGAGCAACAAAGCATCTGTTGGCTTGGAAGTCTAGAAAAGGATTTTTTTTGCCCTCATAATACAAATTTAGAAAAATGAATTAAGTATGGTAACACTGAGATAGTCCCAAAGGGACATGTTGGCAAGTCACTCAGTCATTGTATAAGTAGTTTGAGATTGAAGTAACTTTTCAAACCCCTATTGATAACAAAACAATTTCATTCCAGGCAACTGACCTATGTTATCTATAATAAATTTGTATGGGTTAATCTAGGATTTTGACAAGGGAGGTGCAGATGGTCTGGCATATCATCACATACAACACAAATATTTTCTTCCAATTAAAGAGAAAAATTGAAGCTTTACCAATATTCTAGGTGGCCAACACTATATTATTATCTATAAAATTAAAAAAACAAAACAAGCAAGGCAAAAAATTCTCAACATAGTCAGAAGATACAGTGTCCTTGTCCTTAGTCTTCTAATCATTACAGTTAAATGCATGTCTGTTTTTCAGATTCATAAAACAATATCTAACCTTCCTGAGCATCTTGACAGAGGCTTCAAAACTTCACTGTCAATCATTTCTACACCTGAACTAATATTAGCTCTCCTGAGTTAAAGATTTTAGCTATAGCTAAAAACACTCTTCAGGGCTGTGAAATAGATGAGAGATTACCAGGAATAGCTAATTGCAGAAGAAAGGATAGTTTGAATAGTGGAACATCAAGACGTTTAAAAATAACAGGGTCATTAACACCTGTGGAGTGGAGAGAGATTAGCAGGAATCAGAGAGGTGATAATGAGCTGAAGTAAGTTGACTGAATAGACTGAATAGCAAGGCCTGAATAGAAATGCCGCTTTCCCTCCCAGGTAGTTGAGAGGAGCAGCAATCCAAAGGGGCGGGGGTGCAACTGCACCATACCCAATATCCCTGGATCCAATGCTGTTTTCCCCTTTTAGAATGTCTGGCAATTTTTAAAGGTCATGAGAAATGGTGATTAGTAGAACAGAGAAGAATTTACCTTTACAGTATAACTATTTTGTTTATACTGTATTTTCTCACATACAACATCCACTCCAAAATGCATCTTGTTTTGGGGAAGGCAAAATGAAGAAAAAACTATTTTTTCAAAGTTATGGCTGCATGTAGCAGGGATAGAGTCTAATCTTAAAATGACTCAACTTCCCTGCTTCACTGAAAGCTGAAATTGTAGCTATCCTGAAGACTGGTCTCCATGAGTAGACCTACAGTTTTGAAAAAGAGGTAAAGAGTCTCCAGGACTGTGAAATACGAGACAAGAGACCAGAGGCAGCTAGGAAACTGTAAAATTGCCTTGAACAGGTTAATGTGATTCATGCACATCAAAACCATTTTAAAGGAGACAATTGTTAATACCTGTGGAATGAAGACCAATGAGTCATTAGGTCAAATAATTCCCTCAGCTCAATGAATAGTCATGCCACTGCTGCTGCAATATGCAGTAGTCAAAGCAGGTGAACAACTCCTTATGGTAGTGTTCTAGATTAATTATATTCATTTTTAAGACAAACCCTTTGTGATGACAAACAATTTCACTAACAGTCCAGGAGGATTAGCTGAGTTTATGCCTTTGACACTTTTAAGAAAAAAAATTAGCTCATTGAATCTCTTATAGAATGGTACTTTGGCTCATTTGTTAAGATTCAAAGTTTCTAACCACAAAGCAAAGGTCATTCAGATAATGTTAGTCCTAATGCCTGTGTAAATTTAGATTAGAGAATAACAAAAGTAATTTGGCACCTTGAACCTAAACCACGTATTTAAATCTGACCACAAATACCACAAATGTTAGGATAGTGTTTGCTTAAATTATTTGGGCTAGATTATCAAGTGGTATAAGTCAAAATTCTCCACGGAGTTTGGTAGAGTGATTTTAATTTAATTTGCCAATGGGTTGTATTAATCCTTGGTAAAACTTGATTATTCTATACCTGAATTGATCTGTTCTTGCTACGTAGATCCAGACAGTCAAGGGATCTACTAATTGCTCTTAAAAATACGTTTGTGTTCTCTGTGTTACATGCAAATCAAGGATAACTTCCCTAAGGCATCTGGATCTCATTTGTTTTGGAAGCCTCACTTCACAATAGTAGTGATAATAAGAGTCAATATTCTATACATTATCACTAATGGAGATCTATGGAACTGCTAAAAAAAATAAAATCCTATTACTATTAAACAGATAACTCGGTTTCCTGAACTACTGCATACCCCATTAGTCTTCAACGGCACATTGGAAGCCTGAATTTAGCTTTCAACTTTAAGTCCAGGATTGATAGGTGTTAAGAATGGACATTAAAAAGCACCCCAAACTGAAAAGCAAAATCATTCCTGCTACTTTGCACTATATATCTCTGGCTACTTGCAAAATTGATTTTCATGCATAGGGAATATCAGCAAACCACAGGATTGACTGTTCCAAGTAGTATTAATAATAATTGCCCCTAGAGAAAATTCTACTGTTAAAAACAATTTGTTCTTCTAATGGCAGAATAAACAGTTAGTGAAGAAGAGGCTCAAGCCAAACTTTTCTCACACATAGCAATAGCGTTTGTGTTTTTATGCAAACTAAAATAATGTAAAATACACACACACACACACACACACACACAGAGCTTTCTGTCCAAAGATGGCAGTGAATGAGATATGGCACATGAAAACATGTTTACCCACAGAAATTACAGTTGACATTTAATGACAGGAAGTTACAATCCATATTGTAACTATCACCAATTTAGCAGGAAAAAAAGTGAGACCTGGTTTTGTGGGCTTTATCCATTGAGCTATGCAACACTGCAGAACACAGCCTCTGTGAAAGGAATGTTATCTCACCCTAATAAGGCAGAACCCTCTGCTAGAAACATAGCCTGGATGCCTTATGTATGATATAATGCTAACCATCGGGAGAGCTGCTTCAGTGGGGCTGAGAAGCCAGATCATCTTTCCATCACTAACTAAGCAGGATCATCTTTTCAGGATTGTTCATGCTGAGCCATACACAAATGCCTCACATATAGCATGCATAGGAGTAAGTTTCAAGTTACAAGATAAACCACTTCATGTCCTGGGTTGCCCTCTGCAACTGTCAGAGTGAAAGCACAGTAAAATAGGGCAGTCATTCTACTTGTCTAACAACCCATTTTCTGCACAGGGAATATAAAGTAATAGCATATACATGATTTATTTTGCCTATGGAATAAAATTAGTCTGCATCTTAGCTTGAACTGTGACGTTTTTGCTATGTTTATGTTATAACTTGATATGACTGAATGCTTTAGTGCAGGGCAGGTGTCCAAAAAGCCATGTTTCTGTCTAGTGCAGAACAGGAATAACTGAAATACCTGGTGCAAGTGCTGAAAGGAGGTACACAAGCTCTGTAATAATTTATGGTGCTCCTTTATTTTAGAAGACCCCTCTTTGTTTTTTGATATATTTATAACATTCACAACAGCTTTTTTAGTGATTTCAGTGAGAGGCAGATTTCCGCAGTGATGTTAAAGGAAACAGCTGAAAACAGGCCAATAAAAAAATACTTTTTATGTTTTGAAGTAGGTTCTGGGCTATGTTATGAGGAGCAGGTTGATTGCCACCAGAAGAAAAAAGGTATAAGAAGGAGACGAGATAACAGATAAAAGGGAATATCACCCACAAACTGCTAAAATTTTATATAGCCTTACCGGTATTTTTGTGTGACGAGTTCTAGGATTCTTCTTGGAACAGGACTGCAAATGAATAGATTTCCATGAGCTAGGACTGAAAGTTGTGACTATTGCTTCATAATATTGTCCCGGACTTTTGGCATGTTTTCTACAGTTTGTTGATCAAGTAAAAAAATAAATCATCAAATGATGTGTTGAAATTAAATAATGCAAATTATGATATTTGTTGGATACATATATAATAAAAATAATTAGTGCTGGTGAGCTTTTTCTTATTTTGAAAGAAGCTTATTTTTTTTTAGGTATGTGCATGCAATAAAGTGATAGCATCCAGAAAAAAAAGTTATTCTGGTAGAGTATGTTCTTTGTAAAATGTCAAGTGAATATACTCAAAAGTCTATTAATTGACAAGCACAGGTACGACATGGCTCTTATCCATGATCAGTGAACAATGTATGAAAGTCATGTCTGCAACTTGCATGTTGTCCCCAGATAGGCTGTTAATTTGTCTATTGTTATCAGTTTCTAAAATTTGGCCACAATTTAGTTTTATATCAGTGGAGATTCCAACATTGAGGCACCAACCACTCATGATCTGAAAGCCATTCACAGTAATGTAAGTGCACCTTCCTTCATCCCAAATCTACGCAACCCTTGATAACTGATAATATAATTAAAAACCTCCTGTTATGCAGGACCCATGTGAGGCAGGACCTTTCACAGTAGAAATCCTGTACGTATGTCTAGAACAGCAACAGAAGCTGAAAGTTTGAAGGGCACTTTTAGAAGTACCTTTAATTGATGAACATACGTTGAGCTAAGGCAAGTAATTGTGCCTCACTTAGAATTTGAATGCAGAGCTGCACTTGCCTTCAGACGCATCTCTTCTTTAAAAACCAACTGCTTATCTACAGAACTCCAGCTGTGGCAGGAGAGAAACTGGATCTCATTAGGGGTGCATACTTTATCCAGAAAGTTCTGGCGACCTTTACTTTTCACCTTTATTAATTGTTGTTAGTTGCAAGCCAGACATGCAAAACCTTTCAACTGATGGGCAACTCCTCCAAATGTATTAAGGTTTAGAGTTCCATTCTGGTAACAACAGGAATCTAATTTAGCAGCTTTGTAATAATGTATCCCTACTGAATTAACACTGATTTCAGCCAGCACACTCAGCGAAGAGGAGGGACAGAGGGACAGGATACTGAATATGGCACAGTACCACCAGAACACTATTAAGACACGTGGCCAAAGCAATATAGAGAAATGGCCACTTTCTCAGGAATTTTCTGGAAACTGCAGTCTCCACAAAATAACAAAATTTCCAGGAATTGAAAAAAATGTCTCCTAATTTTTTTTGCGGGGGGGGGAAATGCAATTTCAAAATTTCTTACAGGACAGACATTCCAATTTTTACCCAGCTTTACTTTCTGTGGATAAAAAAGGATATCATTTTTCAGTGATATAATCTGAACAATATGATATATCCATAAATTGATCTATGTTCTGGTTCAATTTTAGGAAAAACAGCTTGTTTTCTGAATATAAACCAATAACTTGCATTGGCTTATAAAGGGACAAAGATCTTGAACTCCTATTGCCTTTACAAAATCCTATTGGAGAATTGCATAACCAAGAAGGACCCATATAGTTAAATCACTAGAAATACAAAAATAAAAAAGTCACACTGAAAAAGACTTCTGATCTAGTATTTTTGTTGTATGCACAGAAACATGGCAAGTACAAAAGTCAAGACTGCAGGGGGCCTGCGTACAGGTCAATGGGTATAAGTAGAGTCTTATATTATGGCTCTTTTGGAGGGGGAAAAGAAAGGTAGACTTAGTATCAGAACAATATGGTAAGCACAGAAGACCCTTAGCACTGTTTTGTCTGAACAAACTATTGCTTTAGCAAGTAAAGTCTGAAGCTCCCTTCCTGTTTACCCTGCAGAAGTCAGTTCCCACTAACACTTTGGGCATCTTTGCATGTGCTCTGGGGTGGCAGGGGAGGGGGCACTTTAAGTGGAGCGGCTTTCAGGATCCGGTCTAATTAAAGCACCTGAAGCTTCTCTTGTATCCAGCTTCCCATGCTTCAAAATGGCCTCGGGGCACTTTAACTAAAGCTTGTTTATCAAGCTTTAAAGTGTGTCTGCTGCCATTCTGAAGCACAGGGATGCTGAATATATGAGATGCCAAAGGGTGCTAGAGTGTGCTAATTAGCATGCATCAGCAGACTCGATTAATCGAGTCTTCTCTGATGCGCTGTAATTACAGTGTGTCATGTCGGATCAGGCATGCCTCAGATACCCTTCTATTCTGGCTTCCACAGAAAGATGAATGGATACAGAGGACCCAATGCAGAGCAAAAGGCTGACATGAGAAGCACTTGGAAAGACAAGAAGAATCTCCTTTAAAAAAGCAATTTTTTAAAAGCAATGTGATCATGAAAAAGAATCTAGAAGAATCTTTACTGTATGGTACTTTTTAGCCATGAAAATGTTACTTCCAGTTGGGACTACCATTCCTTGTTCAACATTCATTAATCTTTAGTGTCAGTTTCTTTACTAATGCAAGGTTTATTAGAATCAAAGTTCTTATTCTGGTTAAGAAATACCTCTCTCCACACTGTTCTTCTTCACTCCTTAAAGTTTTTCTCTTTTTTTATAAATGGTAGCAGTACTAGGAAGAGAGAAAACTCTCTCAGGATTGCTCTGACTAATCAGTTTGTCCAGAGCAGCTGGGTACTCTGTTCTGTTTGGTGCTGCTTGACATATCAATAATTACAACCACGCTGTGTACAGAATGCTGGGATTCACAGTTTCATACCTCTCTTTGCTTGCCAACCCTAACTTTTTCATTTTAGCATTTTCTTCTTGGCTGTAGTGACTAAATAAACAGATATTATTGACAGAAGGCTGCCTGCCAATGCAGCAGAAGTGAGCCAGTGCCGATCCTGCTTCCAGTAACATGCACTGGGCATCCAGACTGACAAGTCATTACAGTCAAACTTACGCACCCTTAAAGCAGCTAGCATCAACAGGGAATGAAACAAATGTCTGTCTCATGGAAACATGTCTAAAAAGGCAGCCTTCAAGTAATGAGAGATAGTCAGGGAGAAGGCAGGCTAAAGTTGCACTTCATAGACTAACTGATGCATAAACTTTCATGAGCAACAGCTCACAGTTAATGGCTTCAAAACTAGCTGTCCTTATCCTGAAGATTTGAATGCTGCACAAGCCAAGTTCATTCTGCCAGGATCTAGCAATGAATGAATACAATGGGACTGGTTTCCCTCACTTTATGTGGGTTCTACATGTGCGAATTCGCTCTTATATGGTGACCCTTTTTATACCAAAAATTAATTGTATGCAAGGTAAATTAATTCTTATACGATTGGTGTGGTGGAAGCCCAGTCAGCTGCTTTGTGTGGTGCATTGTGAGAGTCCACCAAAATATGGTCTCCTGTGTGGATCTGTTCTCCTTGTTCGTTGTCTGTGACACGTTTCTGTAGTTGCCATCCCCATTATGGTAGTGTCCTGTGCTTCTGTGCACTGTCTGCTGTTGGTGAATACCAAAATTGTCTTGCAAAAGTGGTAGAAATGGGTCTGCGGCTGGTGAGGCTGGTGAACGCAGACTGGTGGGGCGGTGGAGCATCCCATGGAAGGGGGATGGTTTGCAGCTGGCTGGGGGGGAGGTTGCAGCTGGCTGGGTACTCCAGCTGGTAGCAGGGAGGCTGCAAACCCCCCAACTCCTGTCTGGCTGTAACCCCCCCACTGCTGGTTGGCTGCTTCTCCCCCCTCCCACTCCCATGGGACACTCCACTGCCCCACCAGTATGAGTTCACCAGCTGTGTCTGGTTTGGGGGTCAGTACAGTTGAACTCTTGGAATGTATTCCTATTTGTTACATTATAAAATGGGTTTTTTTTGGTGTAAATTTGAATTATGTGCCATTTTCCAGGAACTCATGTACAGCATAAAGGGAGGGAAACGTGTACATGTCAGCATAAGGAGTAAAACTAAAAAAAGGACTTAGTAGAACATAAATACTTGTACTCATGTCTAGACAATATACTTTGTGCTTGGAAGCAGCTCCCACAAATATATAGAATCCACTATGTAGGCAGAACAGCAGTGAGTCCTTGCAGAGCCAATTAGTCTGCCTCCAGTGCTGCATGGATGTGGCTACATTGATGCCAGTCCAGGAGGTGGTATGCATGGTGCTTCATAGTACCTTTGAGGGTACTGGTGCCAGGAACAGTAAGTGTATGTTGTAGACACGCTCTGAATCTAAAGCTGTGAAGTTGAAACCCCCTGGCCACCTGCCTCTATACACAGCTTACTTGTTGACCTGAAAATTCTGCAGACACCTGTAGTTGTGTGTCTGCACGTGCCCCACTCTTAACAATGCTATCTCATGATGCCTAGCTCATACTTGAACTCATCCAGGGTCCAGAAACTAGTTAGTATTCTTATGCCAAAATCTTCCAAGAGACTGAATCCAGTAGGACCTTGGCATGCTCAGGGCACATCTAACATGCACTAAAAGGCCACAGAGGAGGAAGTGGGGTGAAGCCTTTCAAAAGATTCAGGCAGAAGCAGGTTCACTGCAATCTGTGCTCAGCATCTCCCATTGGCTAGCTGGAGGCAGCTGCATGTTGACCCTGGGCCAGGGGCTAGCAACCTATGTCTATAACTTGAATCCAGCCCATGGAGCCACTTGATTGACTTGTGGACAGGGGGCTTCGGTGGCATTTGGTGGAAGAGGGCTTTGGCAGCACTTGCTTTCTTCTGCCACTGTGGAGAAAAGTGCCAGCTACCAGAAGTGTCCCTGGGTCACAGCTGGGAAAAGTGGCTAGGGTGGCTGGGTCCTAGCACCATCTGTCTGCCTCTGAACATAATTGGGTCGAGTCTGGCCTGCAGCCTTAAAAAGGTTGCCAAATGCTGCTTTAGGTAGTTCTCTTCTCAGTGTGTGGGTTTTTTTCTGATTCTATTCAGAGGCATCCAATTCCCCCCAGGCACTGTATGCAGAACCTAGGGGTGTCTTTACATGTGCTCCAGCGTGGGGGTGGAGTGGAGGGTACTTTAATTAGAATGGCTCCAAGAGCTCCTCTAAGTAAAGTGCCCACAGCATCTTGTGTATGTGGCATCCCCATGTTTCAAAATGGAGGCTGGGACACTTGAACTAAAGTTCGTTCAACAAGCTTTAGTTAAAGCACCCCAGCTGCCATTTTGAAGCATGGGGATGCTGAATACATGAGATGTGGAGAGTACCAGAGCATGTTAATTAGCACACTCCAGCAGACTCAATTAATTGAGTTAAATGGAACTTGATTAATTGAGTCTTGCCTTGATGCACTGTAGTTACAGCACAATAGAGCAGCATCCCTGCACATCCATCGGCACGCAGGGTACTTTACTCATGTATCTGGATTCCAGTCACGGGCTCAAACGCCTTATAATTAGGCACTAGGAATGCTGGACTCCTTGATCTGTAAGTCTTTTGTTACATCTGGTATACAAACCTCATAGGCCAGGGCCACAAATGAGTTCTTTTTGAATCTAAGCTTTAAGGGAAAAAACCAAATGGTAAAAACAAGTAGACAATGTGAATTCTCCAACAGTGGGTAGGGACTCAGTAAAACTTTCCAGATTTTGCCCGGTGCACACTAGTCCTGCAATACACACCCCACATTCCAGGCAAAAGAGCTTGTCATTGGTATTGCAAATGGAGAGGATTTTTTTTCCAACTTGATTTGAGTGAATTAGTTCCCTAGAAACTCAAGTCTCTCAGAGCCAGGTCATGCACAAGCTGGAGAGAATATCTCCAAGTTCTTCAACACTGTTCTACAACCTCTCCCCCGGGTTGAAATGGGCAATGAGATTATGAATTGTGATGAGTTTGTGTAATGTGTACAACATTCTCCCCACTTGCACTGAACTGAGCCCATGTACTTATTTTTGTAAGAACTGAAAAGATGTCAGGTGGCTTGTGGCTGTTTCTTACTAACCTATTCATCCACAGCCTGCCTAGATGTTAAAGGCTTAGTAGCTCATTATTAGTCCCATAAACCATGCAATCCTTTATCAAAAGGAAATTAACAACAACAATAATAAATAATAAGAATAAATAATAAGAATAATAAGCTAGAGATAGGTTATGGCACTATTGGTCACATCCTACTGTCATGAATTCACTTCTCTTTAAACAAAGACATGTTGATTTCAGAAGAGCAACTAAGGTTACTATGAGATTCTTAAAATGATAGGCTTGAAGTGATAGGTTTGATTATAGATGTCTAAGCTAGTTTTGAGTCTATCCTTAAAATAAGAGGACTTTCTAATGTGGCTATATATGTAGATCTATCTATATATCTATATCTCTATAGATTTATTTGTTTAGAAAAAGATACAGTTTACAGAAAGATAAGAACAACATTAAACTTTTAGCTTGCAAATATGGCCTTTTATGTCCTGTTACCTTTTTAATAAATGTTAACTATCCATTTTTTTACCCAAAAATCTCAAATCTGTGCCCCTGTGTAATAAACGTGTACTCCACAGTGTGCTAAGAAACAGTGGCTTATTTCTCTGGCTGATCCATAATGAATAAGTCAGTCTTCCATGCTTAATAGTTTGAGTCATATATACACTGCAACTTATTCCACAAAAGCATTAGAATGTCTTAGTTTGCTGTTTTAAAGATACACCAAATATTAGCTTAGATATCTATAATCAAACCCATCACTTTAAACTTAGTATTTTAAGTATCTGACCAAGTACTTAAAAAGAGATCTTAAAAATGAATGAGAAATACATTAATCTCAATTCTCATTCTGAGATCTACATGTCTTTGTTTAAAGAAAAGTGAATACAATTAGGGTTGTGGAAACAGCAGCGTTCCATTTTGACCAGTGTTTCGGCGTTTTGACAGAACAGCATTTTGTTTCAAATTCTGTTTTGATTCAAAACAGCTGTTTCATTCCATTCCATCAAAACAGGGTTCAAATGGCTAAACTGTTTCGACATTTTGCCCACAGGCTATAATGGGGAAGGAAAAAACAGCCTATAACTTTGCCATTTCTGGCCTGATCTGAATGAAACTTGCAGGAATGGTAGCCCCTTCTGAGAGCATGAATCCTGCCAAGTTTCAGGAAGATAGGTGCAGGGGATTTGGAAAAACTGCACCTCAAAGTCTTGAAAGCAAAACTTGTGTCATGTATATGTTAAGACACAGTGAGGTCAAAACTGCAGGGATGCTAGCCCCTGCTGAGGCCACAAAACCTGCCAAGTTTCAAGGAGATAGGTGCAGGGAGATTCTGGGTTCTGGGGCCCTGCATCTCTAGCTGCTGACAGGCACAGCTTATGTCATGGGTGCTTGTGCAACTTTTTCTGTCTTGGGGCACAGGGTGAGGGGGTAGGGGGAACTACTGCAGGCTCGGCTGCTAGGCCCTGCTGCAGCCACAAAGCCTGCCAGCTGTTAAGGAGATTGGTGCAGGGGGGGTTCTGGGGCCTTGCACCCCTAGCTGCTGACAGGCAAAACTCATGACATGGGTGCTTGTGCAACTGCTGCCTC
>NW_017728994.1:38248716-38276223 GCF_001723915.1 Gavialis gangeticus | reverse complement strand
TTCCGACCCTAAATCTATGAATCTATGAATCTATGAATAAGTGATTCTCCTGCTCTACTCAGCATTGGTGAGACTGAAGTACTGCATCCAGTCTGGACACAGTCTGGACACCCTAGCTGTGAAGCAGTTTTTCCTAATGTTGAGCCTGAAACAATCTTCCAGGAGTTTGTGACCATTACTCCTAGTTTTCCCCAAGGGTGCCCTGGTAAACAGTTGTTCACCAAGCCCTAGATGTACACTTCTGCTGTAGCGGTAAGCTTATACTAAGTCCCCTCTCAGCCTTCCCTTTTTCAGGCTGAAGAGTCCCAGGTCCCTCAGCCTT
The DNA here is from genome assembly GCF_001723915.1 of Gavialis gangeticus. Lineage (NCBI taxonomy): Eukaryota > Metazoa > Chordata > Crocodylia > Gavialidae > Gavialis > Gavialis gangeticus. Next base: position 38,275,901 of record NW_017728994.1, on the reverse strand, counting down.
TCCTCATATGGCTTGCTGTGCAAGTCTCTGATCATATGTGTAGTCCTTCTCTGAACTCTCTCAAGCTTTACCACGTCCTTGTTAAAGTGGGGAGCCCAGAACTGGACGAGTGGAAACAGCATCAAAACAAAACTGGCGGCAAAATTTCGCATAGCCCTAAATACAATAGCAGGCTGTCACAGTGCAGTAAGCAATACATCATTTCTGATCTAATCACATGATGGGAACCATTCTTATCATTAGAATGATATAAATTTGGTTCTGTTCTAGCACATAACTGATGTGGGTTCAGCCTCTGGGTCCATTACTAACAGCTAATAGAATGAATGGAACAATCTGGTGTTATGAATGGCTACAAATAACTGGTTAATATTTAAATTCTGTTAAAAACAAGCAAACAAACATGTGTTTGCATTTGAAGTCCAGTCATCTCTTAGTTTTGGCATAAGCAGATTATGTTGGTAGGGGCAGGAGAAAAACTCTAGCAGATAACTCTGATACAAAGCAGTATGAGGTAGACTTCTGTAGGGTCACAGAAACAACTCATTCTAGGAGGTAGAGCAATACTCCAGAGCTCTGCCACTGACTGACTATGAATTAAACAAGACATTTAACATCACTGTTTTAGCTATGTGTCTTGATATCTAGCACAGTGGGGTTGTGAAACCTGGTATTTGCAGCTACCTTGAGGTGCCTTAAAACAGCAAACACTGTGTTTGGATTTAGAGGTAGATTTCTTGCTCACAGAATATAATGCCCTTGGAATGTTCCCAGTTTCTCTCTTGGAAGAGAAGAATAATCTACTTGGGTGAAAAGAAGGAAAGACACAAAAACTAGGGCTGTGAGAAACAGCACCATCTCATTTCAACTTCTGTTTCACTGTTTCAAAGGGACAGAGTTTGGTTTCGTTGTTTTGTGTTGAAGCACTGTTCTGTTTCATTTCAGTTTTGACGTTTCGCCCATAGGTTATAATAGGGAATCACAAAAATGCCTATAACTTTGTCATTTCTTGCCTGATTTGAATGAAACCAGCAGAAAGAGTAACCCCTCGTGAGGCCACAAAGCCTGTCAAGTTTCAAGGAGACAGGTGCAGCGGTTTCTGGGAAACTGCATTTCAAAGTCTTGAAAGCAAAACTCATGTTACTTGTAAGTGTGAAGGAGTGGGGGTGGGGGAGGGGAGGGGGAACAGCAGGCATGGTGTAGCCCCTGCTGAAGCCTCAAAACTTTCCAGGTTTCAAGGAGATAGGTGCAACGGTTTCTGGGAAACTGCACCTTAAGCTGCTGACAAGTAAAACTTGTGACATGTATGACTTTGTGTATGTGTTAAGGTGTGCCCTCACTAGCACTGGGGCCTCTACATGACATGGTAGTGTGCCCCAATGTGGTTTATGCCCTGATAAAAAATATGTAGGAGACACCAAACAACAGCTGTGTACCAGAATGAGCACACACTGAAAAATCTATCAGACAAGAACACCCAACTACCTGTCTACAGATGGGGTGTCACTACATCACCAGCAATGCTCTGCTTGCTTGGAACACTGGTTGGTGGACAGGACAGGTGTTCCCAGGCAACTGTGGCCAGTTCTGGCCATATCCCCCACCAAGACCTGAATGCTCCTGTCAGATGGTGGGGTCTGGTGCCTCTGGACCTCACCATAGAAGCCATGCCCTTGGCCCACATCGGCAGTGCCTGTGGTGGAGGACACAGGCAACTACCTGTAGTGGAACTTGTGTGCCACACAGCGGACTGCCTTTGCTGGAATGTTTTGGAATATGCCATTATTGTTTAAAATAAGTTATACTTATGCTATGACTTTGCTTATGTTATACTTACACTATGATTTTGCTTATGAATGCTTATGATTCAAGCCATTCGCTTATGCTAAGTAGCCATCTTAATTGTGTCAACAATTTTAAAAGCAGCAAGCGAGTCTGTGTAAGTCTGTGTGCTGTGAATGATGTGAGAATAATGGTTGAATGGAGACTGGTACGAACCAGCTACAGTAAGTAACAAGATATGATACAGGGGTCTTAGGAATGTGGAGATGGTACAATTAGGACTAAAAAACAAACGGGAATGTGAAAGACAATATATAACTGGTGACAGAGTCTGAAATAAACATGCTAAAATGTGAATGGTGATTGGTAACGAAGCCTCCAGAAGCTTCCAGGCTTTGGTTGAAGTCTGCCCAAAAGGAAATAAAATGGCAGTGAAAAGCCAGCCTGATGAGCATTTTGACCACCAGCACCAACCCATCCACACGAGAGAGAGCCTGCGCCCCATCTTGACTGGACATTGCCTTGCAGAAGCCTGTGACTGGCAATCACAGCATGACTCCAAGAGCCGCAGATAGGTGACTTAGTGTGAATGGTGTGCAGGACAAGTGTATGATATGAGTGTGTGGTGTGCTGCTAAATAGTCTAACTCAGTTGCCCCATTATTATGCAATAAACCCAGGTTTGCTAAACCTGCGTGTTGGTTTTATGTCCAATATCTTGGCCATATTGGCCCCATTGTTGGTGACCATGAACCCCCAGGTGAGCTCGCCCTGCCCAACGAGCCACCCCTGCACCAAGTGGTTCATGGCCCCCATGATCTCGGTTGCTGTATGGGACTCATCCATCACTTTAGTTTGAAGGAGAGCGCACTGATGGCCTACCTGACCACACCAGTGCCCTGTGAGGGAGAGGTAGGCGTGATCTCCATCCTGGCTGCTCCAGATGTCCGAGGTGAAGTGTAAAGCCACTTGCAGACCTGCCTTGTGAAGCTCCTCCCTCAAGTACTCCCGGCAGCATACCTCATACAGGGAGGGCAGCACCGTCCTGCTGAAGGTGGTGCATACAGGCACTGGGGAGGATGGGGCCATGAGCTGCCTGAGTCCTGGCCACTCAACTGAGAAGAAGGGCGGGCCATCCACAGCAAGCATCTCCCCAATGTTCTCGGTGATCTCTCCTGCTTTTTCAACACGCCCCCCCTTTCTGTCCGCCTTTCCCCCACTGTTCCAGGGTGGCCTGCCTTTGCTTTGGGGGACAGGGGCTTTAGAGCAAGAGGGGGACTTCTTTTGAGGCATGCTCCCACTGTTGGCAGGTTGAGGAGCAAGGGCAAGAGGGTAGTTCCTGCAGAGATGCATCAGCATCCCTGTGGTGCTCATGTGTTTTGTTCCCTTACCTCAGCTGGTTTTGGCTTGACAGTGCAGGCAGATAGCATATGTAGGATCATCTGCCAGCTCAAAATGATCCCAGACCACACTACCTGCTTGCTTTTGGGGTGCGGGTACATGTGTGGATGCTGCAATTTCCCCATCCTCAGCAGGCAGAGGCACAGCAACAGGAGAAGCGGACTCAGCTGAGCCACTTTCCTCTGCACCCTCTACCTCAGCCTTCTCTGAAATGCGTTTTGGGGAAGGAGACCCAGCTCTAGGGGAAACTTGAGATGTGTGGAGCACAAACTCAGATGATTCCTCCTTCTTCCCCAGAATTTCCCTTGCTAGGGCACTCAGATCCAGATCCTGCTCCAGCTCTTCCTCTAGCACTAGAAGACTCGGGATGGGAAGTGAAATGGGGGTGGAGGAGACTGTCAGGCTGCTGCTTCTTGTCATGATGGTGGTGGTAGTGGGGGTTATGGCTGGTGCTCTTGGAGGGGATGCAGATTCAGGCAGTGGCAGTGCTCCCCTCTCCTTGCTGCCAGTAGAACTGGAAGCCTCCTGTCTGCTTGTAGGAAAGAGGCTGCATCTCATTTTGTGGGGGTGGGGAAGAAACTTACAGCTTTCCCTCTACCCTCTTCCACCCCTCCCTGAAGGCTTGCCAGCTACCTTTCCAGCACACTTCACAGTGTTGTTTCCTAGCGTGTTTGATGTGCTGGAAAATCTGTGTTTTGTAATGTAATCTGTATTTATGTGATATATGTAGATAATTGTATATATGTATGCATTTATGTAATAAATAAAATATAAAAGTATATATGGGTTCCTGAATAAATTCTATATTATAATATGTGATATATGCTGTGCTTCCCTGCACAGTGAATGGAATCACACTGTGTGAGAAATCACAGATTTCTTTTCTTGGGAAAAAGAATCAAAATAGACTAATAAGAAGAGGATTTTGGGGGAGGAATAAATTGGAAGGAATGAATTAATATAATAATAAAAGGGTATTAGGGAAGCAAAAGGTATTGGATCCCACTTGCTAGTAACAGGCTAGCAAGCAGGAAGTGGTAGCTTTTCACTGATGCTCCTGAAAGAGTTCAGTAACCGACCGCAAGGCACAGAGAAAGCTCAATTTAAACAATGCTGCTTTTTATGCTGTTTTTCCATCCCTCCCCCAGAGGGATTGGAAGAGACCTCAGGGAAGGATCACAGTCACTGACCAGCTACACAGTAAATATCAGAGCAGTTTCCCCCAACCCGCTTCCTTCTCCTTAGTTTCTGTTTCCCTGAAAGCAAGTCCAGCTTTGAAACTCAAAACATTTAAAGTGCCCTCGTTTCATTTCGAGGCTGTTTCAAAGCCTTTCATTTCATTTCATTTTGATGTGGGTGTTTTGAGCTCGAAACAAGTCCAAACAGCATCGCAATGAAACACCCAGAAAAGTTTTGCACAGTCATCATAAAACCCTCTTTTTATGCTTGGTTTCTGTTTATTTCACATACCTGATCTTGACCTGCTTCATGGTCTTGTCCATTTGCATTTATACCAGTGCAGCACACTGCAGTGAAGTAAAATGAGTTCAGTTTTATGGAGGGAGAGGTAGTTAGTTGTGTTAGTCTAAAGCTGGGCAGGGCCAGGTGGTCTCACAGAAAGCTTTGCAAAAAAACCTTATGCCTCTCTGAACCAGTCAGTTTTATGTAGTTATATAACATAAGATTTTCTCCAAGTATAAAGACAGCAGACAACTAGTGACAATTTGAGAAATCAAAGGAATAAATGCTAATAATCCCTTAGGAGAGGTGCAGGTGTTTAACTCCCATAAATCAAGTTCTAGCTAGTAACTGGAACAGACAGAGCATATCCAAAGTAACACATGGATAGTACGATACAGGAGATAGAAATATCTCATTTGAATTCTAGATATACTATCTGCTGTAAACCTCTAACCAAGGTTGGAATCTCTAACCAGGTATTCTACCACGGGAATTTTGTTAAACTTTGATAACAGCAAATACCCATTTTGTGCAGACAGTTACACAGAAACATGTCAGAGTCCTCTCCGCTGCTCTAAACACAGCAGAAGCTGAAACCCAGGTAACGACCTGGGGTAGGTGATCAAAGGAGATGATGGGACACATGCTGCAACCTGCTTATTAGGCCCTCTACAGGAACATCTTTGAGATCCAGAGCCAGGGTGGCAGGAGCACATTCAATTCCAGAGACAGAGGAAGCTTTAGGACAGTAGTTCACAGCTTTTTAGGATTCAAGGCACCCCTTGGAAAATGTCAGCTCTTGCTTACACTCACTTTGACTACAGGAAAATACGAGAACAGTATTCTTGTTGCAAAGAACTCAGAATGCCCAGAGCAGGTCAGAGAGCTTTTAAACGCAATAGATTCCCATTTGAAATCTGTGGGTTTATTTTGTGAATCATGTTTGTACACCTAAAAATGCTCACACTGTGTGGCACTCCACAACACCCCTGAAAGGATTTCAATGGACCCAAGAGTGATGCACACCCTGGTTAAGAATCAGTGCTTTAGCAAGACAGGATTTAAAATCATCTAATTGTATTTCACTGGCACATTTGGGCAAGTACAACCCCCTTGTTAGAATGGAGACAAGACAACTCTTTAGTAAGGGTCCAAAGCACAACTGTGTACAGTAATGATAAAGTAATCCTTTAATGTTCAACATCATTTTTAGATGTATTCATTTAAAGAGTACTCTGGCTGCCAGCGATCAGGATTTGCATCTCACATGCAAAGGCAGAAAGTGTCACTTTTTTTTTTAAAGTGTTTTTGTTAGCTTTACAAACTTTAACATGTGAATATACTGCATGTGCCCCCCTGTATTTCATTGATCTTAAAGAGAATGGAAACTGACAGTTTTGTGCATATTTCAAGCTCTTTGTCCTCCATTTCTTGGTGCATTTGACATCGTTTTAATATTAACTGGCTTCCTTCCATTGGTAAAAAGAATTAATTGGCTTCCTTCCATTTGTGTAAGGATTTTTTTTTAAACATAAAAGAAAAATAATGCCTTTAAATATTACCAAGCAATAGAATTTTTAAACTGAGTCACTTAACTAAAAAAAGAAAAAAAAAAGAGCAGGGAAACTGCTTGGTGCACAGGAGGTTACAGACATTTTAACTTGCATTTCCATGGGGTTTCTGTCAGTGGTGACAACACGACAGCTGCTGACATCAGGCTATTGAATGCTAGTGTTATATAGTAAGCAAATATGGCATATTATATTCCAGATGGCAAGTCCTAACTGGCTTGTACATACTTCTACACTGGTACAGAGAGAAGCACAGCTCAGAGACGGTGTAATTCTCTCTCACCCAAGGACAGATCTAAAGGGGATGAGTTGATGGAATCACAACCCCTTTTTGACTGCATAGCTGGAGGAGCAGTGGGAGACTTTATGGAAGTTCTTGCTTTCTTTCCCCTCCATACTCAGAAAGAAGCACATTCCTTCCCTTCCTATTCTGCACCCCCGCCTGCCACTGCCAGTCCAGCAAACAGTTCTTGTCCCACTCCTGTACAGGGGGTGGGATGAGCCCGGAACAGCAGCAACAGACAAGTGGGTTTGTTACAGGGTGGGGACCCAGGAGTGGCCGTGATCTCTCCTGGCGCCCCTACCATGCCAAGTTGTCTGTCAAGCACCCTCGTTCTCGCCCGCCACGTCTTTGATGACACAAGTATTATAAGGGAGGCTGCCTTTTGTCCCTTTGGACACGGTGCTCTTATTTCTTCTGGCCCCTGTTCTGTATAGGTTGAATTGGTGCACCCAGCCTCATGGGCTATGCGTGGCTCCTACCACCCCTTATACCACGCCCCAAGCCTCTCAGCTGTACCGGATGTTGATGAGTCTATTCTTCTTGTTGTCCGCGCCCTCGCAGACACCCTCCAGGCTTATCTTCTCTTAGCGGCCCACACCGGCGCCTCTCTCCGCACACTCGCCCTCTCCGGGGCCTCTCTCCACATGTTCGCCCTCTCCAGGGCCTCTCTCCCTCTCGGGGCCTCTCTCCACGTGCTCGCCCTCTTGGGGCTTCTATTTTCGTGCGCCCTCCCTGGGGCTTAACACACGCCCACTTTGGGCTTCGTGCCAGTGCCTGCACTGGGGCTCGTCACGATTGGGCTCAGGCAGCCTGGGCCCTACCTGGCCCTTAATCCCGACTGCTGTGCCCTCCCTCGGGCTTCTTATTCCTATATGCCCTCCTGGGGCTCAACGTGATACTCTCGCCCTCCCTGGGGCTCTGCTCGCGCTCACGCCCTCCCTGGGGACTTTCCTCGTGATCCCCACACTTGAGGCTCAGGTTGTCGTAGCCGTGCCTGGCCTCCAGACCCCCTTTCCAGGTCTTGAGCCCCACTGGGGCTTCCCACAATTGAGGCTCAGGTGGTCGTAGCCATGCCTGGCCTCCAGACCCCCTTCTCAGATCCTACGCCCCACTGGGGCTTCCTACAATCGGGGCTCAGGTGGCCGTAGCCGTGCCTGGCCCCAAATCCCCTCCTTGGGCCTTAACCTAAGCACCCTCTGGGGTTTACAATTCCTGTACAGCTCTGGCGGCCTCAGCCTTATCTGGCCCCAATCCACTGTGCCCCTTCTCAGGGCTGGGGTCAGTACCCCCTTAATGCTGTGCCCTCTCTGGCACCCGGCTCTCCACACCACTGTGGAACCCCATGAGGCCTCCTCCAACCCCTTATAGCCTCACCCGGTCCTCCGGTGTAACAATAAAGCAAAACCATAAGCCAATCGGCTGCAACACAAAACCCAAGCCTCCTGGCTAAAACTCGCCCCCTAAACCCTCTGGCTAATCATCATTTCCGTCCCTGCCAGGGGCTCCTCTACTTGGTATCCTCACCCAAAAACCGCTCAGGCCATCAGGCTTCTCAACTCGGCCTACTTCCAGCAGAGCTCTCTCTTCCTCAGCTGACAGAGAGGAACTGCCTCTGGTCTCAGCCTGGCTTGTTTATGTAGGCCAGGCCCTGCCCCCTTCCGGTCAGCTGACCCCTGTGGTTGCCCCGGCAACCAACACCTGTCCTTCTTTAGGAGTAGGCACTTCAGTGCCCTGCGATAGGGTTCCTGCTCTCTGCCCGGTCTGTCTGTGTGTTTTCTGCCACCCTAGATGCAGGTGTGGGAAGGGGGAACCCACCACTGTCACTGTCTTGAACTGATCAGGGAAGCTCCTGTCTACGTGGAGCACGACAGAACCTTCCCTTAACCCCAGGAGAGCAGGGACAGTGTTAGTGAGGGAGAGAAGGAGAGAAAGAGAGGGGAGGAAACTTGCTTCTAAGCAGGAAAGGGAATGGGGGGTGGGGAGAGGATATCACCTGTTTTGGGGACTGTAGAGGCTTCAGGGGCTTATTTTGCCCAAAAGCCTTTAAAAAAAACCACATTGCATAGTTCTTTATTTCTTGGGCGCACTCGCTTCTCAGGAACCATCACCAACCTAACTCAGCACTCAATAGCATAACTTAACATAGTCCATACAGGGTGCACTCAGTCCTGTGTCTGCTGTAGCCCTGAGAAGGTGCATGTGGCTTACTGTTGCTTCCTCCACACTGATCTTCCTTCTCCACCTAGCTCTAACTCATCCTGTGGTGGTGCAGCTGCTTCCAACCTCCCAACCTTAAGGCTCTTTCTAAACTCCAAAAAGTAATCTGATTCAGTTCTGCTGCTACAAGCCTGATTCTTCTCTTCTCTTTTTCCTCCCCCTTTCTTTCCTCTAGGCTCCTTTCCCTCGAAACCTTCTAACTTCCTATGGTTGGCTAATTATCTTTCTCAGCTGGCCCAGTCCTCCTAGGCAGCCTGTAATCACTCCCTACTGGCTATAGCTGGGCTGTAGCCCCTGCAAGTTTGCATAGTGCTATAGCTGAATAATGTGTGCGACCTGCTGCAAGCCTCTGCCAGCCAGCGAGTGCACTGCAGGAGCTTAAAAAAGTCCCTGGCTGCTCCCATGGTGCAGTCTGCCTGCAGGGGTGGGTGCAAATAAGGAGAAAACTAGGAGCAGGTGTGCAGTGCCACCCTTGCAGCACCAGTTGCTGCTCTTGCACCCCTCTTTATAAAATCCTGGAACTTCTGCTCCCAGCCTACTGCAAAGAATTAATCAAATGATACCTACTGGAAGCAGCTGGACAACAGTGCATGCTCTAGTGCTGTTAAGTTATTTTGCAGGACAGACTTGCCAAGGTGGCCTTGTTTACAAAAGTGAAATAGGTCTACAGATATTAAGCTGAGTAGCTGGAGTTTCTGAGTGAAAATAAAGTTACACTCTACCTTTCATCTGAAGGCCTCCAAGCTTTCAGAGACATTTGCTAAGCTTTACAAGCCACAGGGAAGTCATGAGGCACAGAGGGTCCTAGCATTCCTAAAGGTAGTTTGGCTCCACAATGTCATCACTTCAGGCCTGTGGCTAAAAACACTATCCAGAGTCAATTTGCTAGTGTTCTGGCTTGGAAGGGAAATGCACCTGTTGTACTAATAGGTGTTCCACAGTAAAGGCCTCAAACCAGTCTCTGAACTTTAGAAACTTACACTATAACCCTCTGTGCTTTCCTTCTTTCCCTACACCATCTCCTTAGACATGCAAAAACAGCAGTAAAATTTTAAAGCTTCTCAGCATTTATACATAGCCTTCTTTCAATTTAGTGGGAGGGGAATATCTTCCTTTCTCTTTCCCCCCTCCCCTCCCACTCCCACTCCAACTCCCACTCATAGCTTCCCTACAACATTATTATTACCCTACCAACCACCCAAGGCTGCTACTCCTGGAACCCACACCAAAGGAAAGCTCAGGAAGGATGGGACAAAGGAATGCAAAACAAAAACTGAGCAACTGGAAAGAAGCTACAATTCTCTGAGCCACTGCTCCTGGAAGGTGGGGTGGGGAGGGAGCACAATGGGAAATATCGCCCATAATTCTACGTTGGAACAGCTCAGTGCCAAAGAGATAGCATCACTGGTTAATTAGAAGGATTAACTCCTTTCTCTAGCATCTGCTGATTTGCCTGCAAAATAGATTTTGACTGATTGAGGTCTAGTGTTTGATATACATGGCATATTTATGCCAGCCTTTTTCAATATTCTTATGTGGTTTTGTACTAAATTCATACAATACAAATTGAGCTTCCTGTTTGCTCTCCCTTGCTGCCTGTGTTTTCCTTTATCTATTAAATATGAAAGAGCCAGAGCCAACATTTCCAAAATGTAGTGTTTTGTTTTTTTTTCTGTTTGAAAGGGTAAAAAAAAAAAGTTTAAAATTTCCTGACAGCCTCACTTAAAACATTAAAAAATGAACAAACTCAAAATCAAAATGGAAGAATGAAAAGATTTTGATTGTGCCAAAAGGAGTTTTAAATGTCACATTTTTCAACACTATTCTGAATTACTACTTCTTGTGTCTATACCACATTTGACCATTTTGTTACATATGCTTGTGCTCTTATATTGTACTTTGTGAGATCTTTCATTGTACATGTGCCTTCAAGCAGTGGGAATTGCAGCAGGTGTTGCCTAGTCTGAGGCTTTGTCCCATGGTCACAGGTAGTTGAACCAATGGTATAGCCTCACTTCTTCATTAGTTCCTTGAAGTGTCCAACTCTGCTATGTAGGCCGTTGAGACATCACCACCTTTGTCATGGTTTGTCAGCCCCTGATGGTAAGGGCTCAGCCACTGGAATGTCCATTTTTTTACTATCAGGTAATTTTATTCAGCCTCTTATTCTACATCTGTACTCATGCCTCCTTGGGTGGGGCATTGAGAGACAGGCAACTGGTAGGGGGTGCATGTGACCCCCCGGAACGGGCCGGTGCCCCCCCTGATGGCCCACACTGATGCTGTTGGTAGGGTTGGTGCCCCCCTCCTGACAGGGCTGCCACTGTCAGTGGCTTCTGCGGTTGCCCCCCCAGATTCAGGAGGCACCAGTCACTCATGTTGAGAGGTTGGGTGCAGATGAGGAAGTTCCTGCATGACTTCCAATGTTTGTGGACTGCAAGATGGTCATATAGCAGGTGTCTGAACTGAACCGGAAATATATATATATTGAATTTAAAAATTGCCAGAATGCTTAAAAATTAATTTTCTGCCTAATCCACTTGAGGCTACATCAGCGCTTCAAGCTTCAATGCGACTCCCCTCTCAATGTGAAATTTCTGCCCAGGCAAGGCATTTCTAAGTGCCTATCGTCATCTAGCAAGTCTTTTGCTTGTGGCCGGTATCCCACTGAGTGTCCAAGTCACAGGTCTCCTCCACAATAACTCATCAGGATACAATTGATGAGCTTGAGCCAGTCTAACACAGTCCCTTGGCTCAGCACCCTGGTTCCTCTCCCACTGAGGGAAACCACCCCTCACAAGCAGTTCCCTTTAACATTCCCTCGTCTCTGCTCCCTGCAGGCAACTACAGAGAAATGCTGCACTCACCAGTTTGGCTCTGAATCGATTTGGAAAGATTCAGAAGGCAGTCTTGCAGAGAAACAGAAACTGAGAAGAGGGAGAGGAAGCAGTGGAGGAAGACTGACATCTGCAGCTGGCCAGTGACTGTGATCTTTCTCTGTGTTCCCCCTCCCAATCACAGTGCTCTGGGGGAGGGACATAGAAACAGCATATAAGCCTCTGCCTGCAGCCTTTCTGTCCCTTTTGTGAACTGTTTCTGCCTGAGCAAAAGAGGGGTGGGTGGCTGTCCCAGAAACAGGTGGGTGAGCAGAGATATAACTGGCACTGGGAAGGCCCCTGTTACAGGCTACCATCCCTGCTGTTTTCATCCCACTGTGCCTCAACACACACACACACACAGAGTCACACGTGTCATGACTTTTACTTTCAGAAACTTGCGGTGCATCTTCCCAGAAATCCCTGCACCAATCTCCTTGAAACCTGGCAGGCCTCATGCCCTCAGAAGGGGCTACCATCCTTGCTGTTTTCATCCAAATCTGCCAAAAAATGAAAAAGTTATAGGTATTTCTGTCATTCCCCATTATAGTCTATGGCTGAATCACCAAATCTCTGAATCAGTGCCAAATCTTCTGAAACCAATTCAGCCAAATCGATTCGGGACAGTGATCCGAATCTTTGAATCGAATTACTGTCCTCTGAACTGGCCGAATCCGAATCAAATACTTTCCTATTCGCACAGGCCTACTATTTATTACAAGGTGGTAGTATTTCAGACCTATCTACCTTAGATATTCTGCCATTATTCATCATACTATCTAATGCACAGATTTTCAGAAGTGCTCAGCACTACTTGGCAGCTCCTCTTGAAACCTATTGGTAGTTCTAGCCACTTTTGAAAATCTGATTATAAGCCCTGAAAAGTAAATTTAGACCTACAGAACGTTGCTTAGAACGTTACTATTATGCCTGGCTATTGAGTCACACTTTTGACTTAGATGTAAGTACTCCACTATTTTGTTCGTACTTGCTGACAGGCAGCATTGAAGAGAGGCTGCATACAGACTGAGTTTCAGAAATTTAGGGTGAAACAGACAGGTAGCACACAAGATTATTACATTAAATCAACCACCCGCCTTGGCAAACTTATTCATTGCTTTTCAGAACCTTGAGTCCAACCTGTTTGAACCCAAAAAGGGTATTTGGTGACTTTTAGCAGCAGCGAAAAGTTCAGCCCTCAGTCAGTATCTTCTTACAGGAAAAAGAAAAGAGTAATGAAAGACAGGCCCCTTGCCTGTGTGGGCAGTCACGGGAAAAGAAAAAACTTTTTTGAAAATATTGACATAGTCTTTTCCTTAATGCCTGTTTCCTTAGCTCCACTTTACTGAACAATTCAGTTAGCTATTTTTAAACCTTTTTGTTTAAAACTAAAAAATAACCCCCTTTTACACCTCATATTTAATGAAACTTTCCTATCACAGAAGCATCTTTCTTTGCTGTTGTCCTATGTGCATGAGGTGCAGAGATACCTTATTTTTCTGACTTGGTGGCATGAACACTTTTGCCACTGAATAACGCTTTACATTTTACTTTATGTTGTTGAGACCATAGGAAGACACTAGTGCATCTTTTACTCTCCACTGACAGAACAGATCTTTGAGCCTGCCTGGTGGGTTAAAATTAATAAGCCTCAATACACTAGTTTCAAGCAGGCCTGGCAGGATTTGAGGTGAACTCCTCTCTTATTCCCATTTTATAGACTTTGACCTTGTTTGGAAGTGAGACTACCCAGCCCAGCTGGCAGCAGACACCTGGGCTGCTGCCTGTTGCTCCGCTTCAGATCCATTTCTTTTTTGTCTATGCGTAGGCTTGGAACCAAGAAGGATCCTGTTTAATTCACCCCTGGCATACTATTGATATTGCACTGATTGCCTTGGCTTGCTCTTGTACACTTCAAGGATAACTGTCCTGTCATCTCTTCTAGGGCTTTGTACAGCAGCCATTACTGGAATATCTGAATATCACACAGGACAGACCCTTCTACATTTTTTCCATAACTGGAGCATCTTTACCACACTCTTAATGCAACCTAAATCACTGTGTTTTTCCCCCTCTAAATGTTACTGAAAGATGAAAAGATCTATGATGAAAACCGTATCTGCATCCTTAAGGTCTGTTGGTACTCGAGGTACTGGTAAAGGTGGTATTTTCCCCTTAAACAGATACAATGGATCATGGAAAGAACACTCTGCCTTGTAGCTTAAACAGAAATGAACCCCAACACTGTGTTTGGAAGCAATTTTTATATAATCTTTCAGCTGTAGGCTTATCCACTAAGTTTCTGCTCATGCTGATATCTCCCCTCTTTATTAACTATTAATAATAGTCTACGTGTTCCTTACCTCTTCATCTTTTATTTTTTTTTCTTTCAAAGCATCTTGCAGTGTTGAACTCTCCTAGGGCTGCCTATCTAGCTTTCAGATGAAAGTAGCTCAGCTGCTATAGGTTCCTCATGTTATCATCCACAGCCAGCACTTATTCCTCATGGCCTTTACAAAACCCTGTACAACATAGCATCTAGAGCAGGGGTGGCAAAATGGCAGAGCTGGCCAGAGTGTGCAGGCTGAAGATCACAGCTCCGCCTTGGCTCCTGACAGTGTGGTCCCAAGCTGGGGCACAGTGGAGATCCGATGCCTGTGCACCCCTGCCCAGAGCACGTATGCTGTAGATCATGGCTCTGCCATGGCCCCGGACCAAGCTGCCCCTGCCACAAGATCCCAGTGGCTCCGGAGCAGCCCCCTGCCCTGCTGCATGCCCTGCCAGCAAGTTGTAGCTGGTCTCCATGGCAACTCCAGCCTTGTACTAACACAGTGCAGCTGTGGCTAGGGTCTCCATGGAGACTGGCCCCAACCACGTGGGCAGGGGCTCCTGGGAAATAGAGTCCACTGCTGGCCAGATCCAATGCCATTGCCACCTATACCAGTCTCCTTACCTCTGCACACTCAGGCTATGCTTCTCCCTCTTCTGCTTATGACTCCATGTGAAGACCAAGAAGCAGAGCATGTCAGTAGGGGCACAATGCCACCAGTGCCTATGGAACATGCTGACATAAGACTGAATGTAGGGGAATAAAATTGTCTTGTGGCTTTGTTTACTTATTTACAATGTCTATCCCCAGCGCAGGATGAAGTTTGACTGGTTATGAATGGGAGTGGGATAAAATGTGAGCATAAAACTTGTGACAGAGTGAGTGCAGGAGGGTTACCCGTAGGACGGGATGGGAGCAAGATCAAAAATATAGTCTCTCCCAGGGTTGTAGGAAGAGATGCTTTCTAAGTTAATGTTGAATCCAGCGTACACTTCCAAGCTGGAGATGGGGAGGGCATTTAAAGAATTCAGTCATGTACATGGCCTGTCAACACTTGAATTGGAGCTTTTCTGTACTGGGAACATGCACGGTGCTAGAAAATGTGTAGCAGGGCACGATGAATTCCATTCTGCAACAGGACTCCTCTTGTTGATGGCACATGATTATTTGATGTTGTGTCAGCAGAATTTCTAGCATCATACATGTCCTCATTCTCAGCAGTGCTGACATGGACTTGCCAAGAAAGAATGGCTCTCTGGCAGGCCTTATGCTGCTGCAAAAGTTGCATGCTGCCACTAAAGCAGGACATTGCGGAAGTTAACGTACAGTTCTCACTTCACTCCCTGCTTCTGGTTAAGTGGGCAATATCACAATAGTAATCTCTCCCAGACCATTTCCTTCTAGTCAAACTATGACAATACCAGCCAGCTAGAGAAGTTAATTTAGGTAGGAACATTAAAAAAAATTAAAAACAGCAAGAACTGAAGTTTGTTCTGGGCTTCCTATCTTGTAATTTAGTTCCAGTGTGAGCTCTGCAGGGCAGAGGGGATTTCTGCTTAAAAAAAACAACAGCACATTGCTTCTTAATTCTATATTGCACGACAGATGACTTGTCAGAAGCACCTAATTTGGACAAGGCTATACGTCATTCAACAGAGAACTAAGATGCAGCATGTGACTGAATGTTTGAAATGACAACGCCATTTCCTTTATCTCAGTTTAGGACATTTGGCCTCTGTAGCTATTTTCAGAAAAGAACACTGTATCTGCTTTGCAACCCTCCCTTAATTGGCTGTGCTATTGGGAGCACTCAGTGAGGGTAACAGAGGAAGGGAAATTATAGTGAGAGAGAGATTGTTTGCAGGCCCCTCTTCTTGCCAGGCAACTAGGACTGATCCTCACTTTATATATTCTTAGGAGCCACAACATCCTGTCTTTTCAAAGCACCAGAGGCAGAAGAAACAGCCAAACCTTTATTCCCTGATTGTTAGTGGAAATGTCTGATGTTGGAGGTGATGTTGGTACTTATGGATAAACAGCAGTTGCCTTTGCTCAGGTCACCTTTCCTCATAGAGTAGTTCTTTTTACTCTTGTGCTTATTAAGATGACATATTGTTGTGGTAGGTGCTGTACAAACAGACAGTTCATGGTGCAAGCTGCTTAGAAGTTAAATAGATAAAATTGATGAAGGTGAAAAGAACAGGCAGATTACCAGCAGGCCTGTGGACTGGAATGAAGTGGAGCTACATCTTAGGAGCTAAAAATTGGAAAGGGGAGGTTAGAGTAAACTTGGAGACTCTGTAAGGAAGTGCCAGGGTAGTCAGAACAGGAAAATGCTACCTGCATGGGTGTGGAGTGGAAACATTGCTTTATGTGCTTTACAAGTAAAGAATGTGTTACCCCTACAAAGGTCAAATGAAAAATTGGTCAGGCCTCACTGTACCAAAATTCAAAGAGAAGGTACAAGACACTGATCACCTTAGACAACTACAAAGGGCTGGAAGGGACCTCTGGAGGTCATCTAGGTGAACCCTCTGCCTGATGCAGGATCATCCCTATCCAAAACATTCAATACAAATCATTGGCTAACCTGTTACTGAAACTGCAGTTAACCCTGTCACACAACCACAAAGCATAGCACCTTAATCTTATACAGGTAAAGCAAGGGGAAAATGATGGCCAGTGTCCAACTACTGCAAGGGTTGTGAAAATGTGCTTGAAGGACTCCAGGAAGATGGCCATGCTGCCCAATTCAGAGGAATGCAACCCCTCCCCCGCCCAGTCCATACCAATCTGACCATAGGGTAAAAATACTTCCCGAACCCAAATGTGATGATTGATTTGACCCACACTGGGAAACAAAATGCTCTAGCCAGGAACCTTGGGTTTTAGTCCCAGCAGGAGTTTTAGCATACCCTAAAAAAATCCCAAGTGTTGGCTGTAGTAAACACCCAGTGCATTTGAGGAAGTCAAACCCCAAATGATACGTGAGGCAACAGAAGGGGGGCGTGGATCTTTCCTGGCCTCACATGGCAACCAGCAAAACCCAGAAGCATGGAGAATACTCTTAGTAGACCATAGGGATAGCTAGCATAGGAATAATCCCTGGCCAATTGTTATGCAACCTCTCCTCAAAGTCATATCTCAAACTGTTTTTCCAGGGACCCTCATTAGCAGTCAGCTTCCAAAACTTCACAAAACATTAGACATGGAAACAGTTATTACTTCATCACAATGGTATGGTTTTAGAAACCTGCAGACTGAGCAAGGAACTCTGGTCCCTGTTCTAGGACAGTGGGTGCTCTCGTTTGACTCTGGGAGAGGACCACACCTTGTTACAGGAGCTCAGGAACTAGTGAGGCAGATATGATGAACATCTGGCACCTCCATGAAATTCTAATGCAGGATTTTGGTTTCTTGGGCATCTCTAAAACAGGAGTAGTTTCTGGCTCCCAGTCCTGCGCTCTGAACAAGCTCCCCTCCCACGAGGCACTAACTTTCATCTCCTAAAATTCCCTCACAGTTGATCCCCATGTAAAAATCCCATGTTAACATTCATGCTGGGTATTTAAAACTAATCATATGAGAGGCAAGTGGAAGCAGGAGTGGTGTAGATATATTTCTCCCAAGACCACATGGTTTGACTTCAACTCATATCTTCGAGTGACTTGAGGTAAAGAAAATCGGAAAAGATAAGTGAAGTACATAG
This sequence comes from Gavialis gangeticus, assembly GCF_001723915.1. Classification (NCBI taxonomy): domain Eukaryota; kingdom Metazoa; phylum Chordata; order Crocodylia; family Gavialidae; genus Gavialis; species Gavialis gangeticus. The sequence continues at coordinate 38,258,273 of NW_017728994.1, read as the reverse complement.
CTCCCCCCATCAAAAGGTATTGTGCTCTCCTACCACATCAGTGCTCTTTCTAAGGCCTGGTGAGATTTCCGAGGAACCCAGAAAGAACATAGCATCTTTTCAAATAATTTTAGGCCCTGATTATTGCTCTTTGTTCACCACATTGGCAACTGACTCTGTATTAAGGCTTTCAGCCAGGAAACATCTTACTCCATATTTCCTGATTAAAGGCTCTTTGCTCCTAAGAATTTGTTTGCAAACGGAGTTTGCTGCAGAGCTTCTATAGGACTTGGATAAGTTGCAAACAGAAACAAGAAAGAATAAGTCTTTCTGATGAAATGTAAAAAATTGAGTTTTTACTACTTGTCATCATTGAAGGCCTTGTGGTGTGCTTCTTAGGAGTATGGGAGTTAGACTCTCAGATATAGACTGCTGGCACCATGCAGAATGTTTCCACGTCATAGCTACCCTAAAAATTTCCTTCGAAGCTACAATTAAGTAGTGTTCTTTTTTGGTCCTTAGTGTCACATTCTGCTTCTGTCAGTGGCTGTATTTTGGCAGTGGTGAAGTGATTCCCACGTGCATACATTTTATGCATCAACTTTGTAAAGTGCTTTGCATTCCTTTGAGATGAAAGGTATTTATTTTTCCAGCAGACAAGATTTTCTTAAGTAAATTCAGTTTGAAAACCATAAACAGAATTCATGAATGCCTGGCTATTTACATCCTCCAAGGTACTCTTACTTCAGAACTAAGATCCTGATCCTTCAAATACTTATGGAAGTGTCCCATTTTTTTCACATGAGAACACTTACTTATGCATGTCTCTTTGTAGGATCAGGACCTACATTTGCTCTTTTGATTTCACACTGCTATGACTGCCATGCACTGTAAAAATAGTTTCTTTCTATTTATTCCCTATTGTTTTCATGTGCGGGGAGAGAAAAAATGAAATTCTAATTGGTTTGGGTTACATAGCTGCTGTTAATCTGTAGTTGGATAATGCAGGATGAATGCCTAAGGAGATATTAAACTTATCAGTAAACAGTAGACTGGGTATTTTTCTTATGGATTAGTTGTAATATATTTTTATTTATTCCAATTGCAACAGCATTCAGGAACCCTGATACGGGTGCTGCGATGCTAAATACGATGCTAGTAAAGAATGAATGAGAGGCCCTGTCCCTTCTGAACTTACAAGACAGCCACATCACAACACAAGTTAAAGTTTTGGTTTCACATGTATCTTAGCACCTTGCAGTGTAGCTACCTCATAAACAATATCTCATATTTTAAAGCTTCACTTGTGACAAAGGGTTGCATTTACTAAAAACTGAAGTTCAGCATTACTCACCCTCTTTATTTTTGTAACAATTATATATTTCAGCTATGGTATTGCCACCACCAAGATGGTATTTACCTCCTATCTATGTGTGAATAGACATATGATATTATTGAATTAGAAATTACTTCTTAATTATAATTTCTCTGGTCTCCACATCTCAAAAAGGATGTAGTGGTATTAGAAAAGGTACAGAATTATTTCTCCCACTGTTGGAGAGACGATTCTAGGCTAGTTGGACTGTTGGTCTGACCCAGTATAGCACTGCTAATGCTTTCAAAACATGCCCCTACATATGCAGCTTAGATTATTAGCCATATGTCTGTTCAAAACCAGAAACATCCTGTTATGAAAGACTTTCCTTACGCAGATTAGCAGTGCTGTCCTTCCATTTGTCAGGTACCTACTTAGTAACAAAGGAACAGTTCTGAAGGTAGGAAAAGTTTGAGGAGAAAGGGCAAGGACTGACTAGTGATATTACAGTCAAAGAATTTTAGCTGCTGGTAAGGAACTGGCTCTCTCTCTCCTTTATTCATTTCATAGATTTTTGCTTCTAGACAATAATAATCAGTGTCCAACAGTCAGGGGAACACAGAGGCTCTAACTTTGGCCAGTGAAAACATTGTCCCAGACAAGAATGCAAGTCAATACTACTTACTAAAGACAGAGGTGTTCTTCAGGGTGCTGCTTATTTTTGAGGGGAATCTGTCTGAAGTAGGCTGCAGAAGTATCACTTTTTGAATGGGCTCAAATATTTCCAAGGTTTTAGACAGCAATTATTACAGGGCAAAACTAAATATGCTCCACATGGTGGTTATAGAGAGCAAAAGCTCTATGGAATTATTATGATCAATGTGCAGATTAAGACATCTTTTGTTATTTATTACCCACAGTCCTATAAAATGTAGTAAAAAGTGGTAGGAAGCACTCTATTTGAAACTAGGTTACTGTTTTGTAGACATATTGGACAAGAATCATTCTTGCTGTCATCTACTGGGTATAAATCTATCACACTAGGGCTGATGATGTCCACACTGACCTCTTCAAACAATTCAGTTACATTTCCCCAATTCTGTGGAATAAAACAAGTGGCATCTAACACCAGAGGTAGCTGATAACTTTCTTAAATAATGTATTGCCTCCCTTAGAACAGAGCATTTGTTAAAGGCATTACCTCCTCAGGAGTTCTTCATGAAAAAAATTCAGCATTATAAGCCAGCTGAGTCTATACCTAGAGAGAAAATTCTTGAGTCCACTGTCCACTGAGACCTCACATACCATGATGTTGGGTGCAATGTAAGAAATCAGACAGGCATACAGAGCTGGCTTCAGTTTAGCTACAGTTTGTTCAGCATAACAGCTTCAGGAACAAGGAATTACAGGGATGGAGACAAAAAATTATAGAGTTATGGGGGAGTAGGTAGACATTTACTATACACATCAACTGCTTTGTTCTGTTTTGTGCATTTGCCCCTACCCATGGAAAATGAAAGCTGAAAAACATAGTTCTATTTCATCCAGTGTATGGTGCTGTAGAGCTTTTACTTGCCCTAGGATAGGAACAACTCACAAAAAAGTTACTGAGAGCACCTGACATTTAGCAATTCCTGCTTCTCCCTCTCTCAGCTTGGTAGTTTGTTAGTTTATCCATATCTAAACATGTTTTTAAGATGTAGCCAATGGAAAAATCTTTGATAAAAAGGAAGGTAGGCAAAGAAAAAGATGAAAGTTAGAAAATATAGTCAGAATGCCATTTGAGTATATCACATATTTTAAATCTTCTCATAACATTAGAAGAATTAAAAATCTTAGAAGCAAAAAGGCAGGGATAGAGGAGGGGAGAAAGATATTGATGTATGTTTTTTAAGATGGTGAGAAAATCATAATCTGAGGAATTTATGGTGCTTTCAAATACCATTGTTAAGAACAGCCTTTTCTTCCTGGTTAAGAATAGTTTTTTCTTCTTCTTTTGTACTAATCTGAATATCAATGCATGCAAACACTATGGTCATATCTGAATTTGGGAAAAATGAGGGAGCTTCCCCTATAAATAATTCAGAAAAGATGGACAGAATGTTTTTGAGTAGAAGGATGTTTTCTCTTCCTGTATTAGTTTAATAGGATGGGTGCCAATGCTTTTATGAATCCTGAATGCAACAGATTTCTTTCCAAATGAAGACGCTGGAGCTCTGCCATCGGAATGAGGTGCTCACATTACAGGCTGCCAGCAGATTTCTGCTTCCTTAATGAAAACTGGATTATCAAATCACTTTTCTTTTGAGGACAAAATTCTGTGCAAGAGATTGTTATAAACCATATTGATGCTATACAACATATACTGACTAATGTAATAATATAGGAAGTAGTGCAGTACAGAAAGAACATAGGATATAAAACAATCCAAAGTGTAATTCTACCATTGAGATGTATAAGCTCAGCTTGTGATGTTAAGTGAGTTGTTTACTAGCAAAGTTGCAAAACACTTACCAGATTCTTCACCAAATATCTAGTAAATACATCTCAACTGAAGATATGACTTTAGATTCCCAGTATTAAGGACTATTCTACAACTGTGGACAAAAGCTGTAGTTCAAAGTTCATGAAACATGAAAGTGAGTTCCAAAATACTGCTCTAGAGGCTGTCATTTCTGTGACATAATATCTTGTTAGTTGACTGCTCTTTGACCACTAAATGAACCATCTACTTGGTGGTTATGGGGTCTTTAGTTATCTGCTGGAAAGAGAGCAGGCAACATTTTGTTAGAGAGGATGGAGAAGTCAACTGGGTGGCTCTTCTTGATTTGCCTTCTTACTAACAGGGAGGAATGAGCTGAGAATAAGGAAGTAGCTTGGGTGACAGTGGTCCTGAAAAGAGAGAATGGAGAATACATGATTCTAAGGAAAGGAAGAAACACAGAATACCTGAATAGAAGTAATACACTTTAGAAAAACAGACTTTAACCAGTTCAGATAACTGGTAGGGAAAATCCCAGGAAAGGCAAATCTGAAGGAAAGCAGAAGAGCTGATTGTTAGAGACAATATTAAAGGGTGCACAGGCATGTAATATTAATGTGAAAAGATAGGCAGTATATAGCAAAAGCCTTGTTTAGCTAAAACATCAGCTCTTCAGTGACTTGATACTTTGAAAGGAATGTTACAGGAATTGGAAAGTTGATCATATTTTTAACAATCAGAAACATTTTAAGAGCATACAGGAACAAAACCAGAAAGGGCAATGCATAAAGATATAGCTAGCAAAGGGGAAAAGATAAAGAGTCGATTCTATAAATACATAAGAAGTATGTAGAGGGTAGCAGGAAGTGTAGGTCTGTTACTTCAGAGAGAGGAGAAACTAATAACAGATAATGCAGAGAAGGAAGGAATTGTTTAATTGTTTGTTGAATTGTTTTAAACTTTTTTTTTTACTTCAGCCTTCATTGAAAGAGGTTAACTATCACATAACCAAAATAAACAGAATAATTAGCATCAAGGACAGGGCATTCAACCTAGAGTAGAGAAAAAACAGGTCAGTAGGGCTGTTCAAAGCTTCGGACCGTGATTCGGATTTGGAGATGATTCAGACGATTAGGAGGCTGAATCTGTGAGTCTGAATTGAATTGCTAGATGCTTTTGGCTTTCTGAATTGATCTGGAGCTTCCAAATTGATTCAGAAAAGATTTGGAAATTTGGAGGGCTGTCTGTATGAGGAAACAGAAACTTGGGGGGGGGGGGGACCTGATATGTCTAGCTGGCCAGTGAGCATGATTCCTCTCTGGCTGCCCTTCCAATTACAGTGTCTGGGGGGAGGGACATAGACAAAGCATAAAAGCCTGTGTCTGCAGGCTTACTGTGCTTTTTCTGAGCTGGTTCTGAGTGAGCAACAGTGTCAGAAAGGTACTGTGCTGCCTAGCTTGCTTCATAATCAGTCAGTTGCAACTTGCCTGCTCCTTTTTGTTCTTAGAAAGGATTGGATAGGTTTTAGCTTATCTTAGTTTAGCTTAGCTTAGAATCTCTTTACTTAATACTATCCAATTCATTTCTTTCAATTTATATTTGCTCTTTCTTTTTTTTTTTGAAAACTTTTAAAAAAGAAAGTTCAGTGTTTTCCCTGGCAGTATGATCCATCACTGGGCAGGGAGGCACTTATATGCACACACTTATACACATATACAAGAAGAAAAATCAGATATTCATAGAAGAGTCAGATTATATATAGTAGTTATTAATATTATTATAGTTAGTTTACATACATATTTGTTCCTTTTTTTTTTTTGCAATACTTTTAAAACAGAAAGCTCAGTGTTTTCCCTGGCAGTGTGATCCATCACTGTGCAGGGAGGCACTCACATTGCACACACTTATATACACATATACAAGAAGAAAAATCAGAGATCCATAGAAGAGATTGTATAGCTATTACATTAGTTATTAATATTATTCGTTATAGTTAGTTTTAATAGTTTACATACCGACAAAAGAGAACACAGAATAAGTCAGACAGATTCAGAAAGAACAAGATATTTTAGGTACACTACACAACACAGAACAGTACAATAATGAACCATAACCCAGAAGAAGAGGGAGAAGTCAGACAGTCACCCATTCAGAGTCAGAGCAGAAACCACACAACTGAAAAGCAACACAAACACACACTCTGTATACTTTTGTTACAAGCCAGCAACAAGCAAGCCCCAGTCTACAGAAAGCAAAGCAAACAATTCACACAAGGTAGAAGAAGTCAGACAGACACACCTTTTGCAGCACAGGAAAAATTAATATGAAGTGTGCTGGAAAGGCAGGTGACAGGTCTTCTGGCAGGGGAGGGAGAGAGGGTAGGGGGAGAGCTAGAGCTGGAAGTCCCCCCTCCCCCCACCCCGACATAGATGTATTTTCTTCCCAAGCAGCCATGACACTTCTGTGGAAGCAAGGAGGTGGGAGCAGTGTCTGCACCTGATGTCCCTGCACCTGCACCACTTCTCCTAAGTCCAGAAATAGGCATCAGCAGTGGAATCAGTGTCTCCTCCACCCCAAGGTGATCTCCCAGCATGAACCTCCCACTGTCAGAGGACGAGCTGGAGCTGGAACCAGGGGAGCTGAGCGCCCTGGCTCAAGCAATTCCAGGGACCGAGGGGGAAATTAGAGTTTATGCTCCACACCCCTCAAAGTTCCCCTAGACCCAGGTCTCCTTCTCTGGAAAGCAGCACTTCAGAGGAGGCTGAGGTTGTGGGGACTCAGGCAAGTGGCTCAGCTGAGGCAGCTCCTCCTGCTGTTGTGCCTCAGCCTGCTGAGGAGTGGGATAAGGAAGCATCCCCACCCCCAACCCAGAAGCGGGTGAGTGGCGTAGTGTGGGACCATTTTGAGCTGGCAGATGATCCCAGGTTTGCTATCTGCCAGCACTGCCAAAGGCACATCAGCTGGGGCAAGGATATAAAACACTCTTCCACCACGGCGATGTTGCTGCATCGCAGGAGCCAGCACCTTGTTGCCCTCTTGTAGCTCAGTCTGGTATCAGTGTGTGCTGAAAGGGAAATCTCCCGTTCACTCCAAAGCCCCCTTCCCCCCAAAGCAGAGGCAGGCCACCCTGGAACAGTGGAAGAAAGGTGGTTGAGTTGCAAAGGCGAGCGAGATCACCCAGACCACTGGGGAGATGCTTGCTCTGGATAGCCAGCCCTTCTCCATAGTTTAGCAGTCAGGGTTCAGGCGGCTCATGGTGCTTCTGGCCCTATCTTACTAAGTGCCCACACGCACCACCTTTAGCAGGACCCCTGTATGAGGTGTGCAGAGAGTACTGAAGGAGGAGATGCACAAGGCAGGGCCGTAGGTAGCCTTGCACTTCAGCTCCAACATCTGGAGCAGGCAAGGTGGTGATCACACCTACCTCTCCCTCACAGGGCACTGGTGCGATTAGTCAGGCCATTGGTGGGCTCTCCTCTAAGCTGAGGTGCTGGATGAGTCCACCACAGCAAGGGAGATCATGGGGGCCATGAACCGCATGGTGCGGGGAGGGCTCGTTGGGCAGGTCGAGCTCACCTGTGGGTTCATGGTCACTGACAATGGGGCCAATATGGTGAAGGCTGTCCATGATGCTAACTTTGTTGGCATCTGCTGTGTGGCACACAAGCTGCACCTCATAGTCAGGGATGCCTTGGAAGGGGACAGGGCTGCCAGCGATGGCACCGCCACCAGTACTGCTACAAGCCAGGCGATTTCAAAATGCAGGAAACTTGTGGGTTACTTCCACCGCAGCATCAAGGGGGACAAGATGCTGCAGGAGAAACAGGCAGACCTCAGCATCCCACAGCACAAAATCATGGGGAGACTGATATCAGTGGCCCCTTAACAGAGCTGAGTGGGGCACCATCTCCCAGATCTTGGTGGTCCTCAAGCCCTTCCTCGAGGCCACCGAGATCCTTAGTGCTGGTGATGCCCTCCTCAGCCAGGTGATCTCCATAGTGAAGGAACTTGAGAGCCAAATGGAGAAGGTTCCAGGGGATCAATGTTCCTGGCTGGGGCAGGCTGCTGTCACCAGATATGCAGGTACTGGTGAGGCAGCTGAAGAAGGGCATCAGGAGATGGCTGGATCCCTTGTTGTCCAGTACGGTCCACACGATGGCAGACATGTGCAACCCGAGGGTGAAGGGGAGCATGCGCACTGGCGGCACCAAAACCCTCGATCACTGGATGCAGGTGCTGGTCAACAAAGTCAGGGAGGCCAAAGTGCAAAAGCGAGGGGATGCGAAAGAAGGGGATCCACTTTCCTGTGCCAGCACTCCCAGCACCAGCTAGTCTCCTCCATGCCAGCCACTGCCAGCCAATGTGGGCCATGGGCACCGGACTCCAACCTCGGGCAGGTAGTGCCAAGGCTTTGGTGGCTACTTATCTTGCTGATGATGTGGAGCCACTGGACTGCGACCCCTGGACAAGCCGCAGCCAGATGTGGCAGGATCTGGCTACGGTTGCCTGGCAACACCTGTCCTGTCCACCGACCAGTATGCTGAACAAGAGGGTGTTCAGCATTGCTGGGGCTGTTGTGATATCCCACTGCACCCACTTGGATCCTGCTTTGGTGGAGCAGCTGGTGTTCTTGAAGATGAACCTCCCACTGCTGGGGTTCCCCAAGATCCACCTGCAGATGGACTGAGTGCCACCCTCCTCACTTCATCTGCATCAATTTCTTTTCTCAGCTGGAGGGGGCACTAACTGCATCACCAGCCAGCAGGGGAAGAACATATCCCTGCTGAGCTCGTTCCCCTGCCAGGTATGTCATGGGGCTATGGGGAAAGCGGAGGCCCCAGGTTCTGGGAATGACCACTAAAACTGTACCCTGCCAGAGTAGGGAGGCCTGGTGGGACTGCTGGCAGTGTGGCAGCCCTGTAAATGCCAGGACCAATGATCCCCTGGTGAAAGGTGGGTAGGAAGTGCCATAACCTCCAGCTAATGCATGCACGCACACAGTCCTGGCTGGGGAATGCCCAGACCTGTCATGTCTTTGACAGGCCTGATGCTTGCTGGTTGCAGTGCAGTTGTGAGGCTCCCGGTGTGCTCAGCTTAGCTGCCTGGGATGCCAGCTTTTGCGCTGAAAAACTCTTTGTCAGGCCGAGGAAGGACCTGCATTTGGTGCGTCTTCTGGTCCTGGATGGAAGGAATAGTAAAGAAGCCAGAGGCTGGCCTGGCCTGCAATGCAGGCAAGAAAGCTAGTCAGTGAAAATGGAAATAGAGGTGTCAGGGAGGGACAGGCTGGGGTGGGGGAAAAAGGGGAAATCAGATACCTGGGACAGCGGGAAGTCAGATGTCTGGCAGGTTGCAGTGTGTCAGAATTCCACTGTCTAATCTATATCAAGTCCATGAGTTTCTGTACCTAGGAGGCTGATGAAGTGAAGTTCATAGGCCATGAAAGTGGTTTGCATTGTAATTTGTTCCCTCTCAGGATCAGGCCTGAGAGACTGGAGGCATAGTGTTTTTTTGGTGAGAAATGTTTCCCCACAGGTGGTTGGGTATTGTTGTCTTTGAAAGATTATGGTGTGCAGTTTGTGGGGGTACTGGAGATAGTTGGCAGGTTTTGTGTTTTGAGCTGTAGGAAGTTGGCTTCAGTTTTGGTGATGAGGTTAGGTTGCCTGTTTGAATGTACAAACCACTTTTCAGAGCTAGGCCTATGAACTGCACTTCATCAGCCTCCTAGGTAGTAGGTACAGAAACTCATGGACTCAATACACACAGTGAAATTCTGGCACACTG
>NW_017728994.1:38242870-38248606 GCF_001723915.1 Gavialis gangeticus | reverse complement strand
CTTTCTTGCCTGCATTGCATGCCAGGCCAGCCTCTGGCCTCTTTACTATTCCTTCCATCTAGGACCAGGAGACGTGCATTAGCTGAGATGCTGCTGGTGCTACTGCTAGTGCAGTGAGTCACTTAGTTATTTTACCTGTTCTCATATAAAGTGGTGGACCAGGCTGAGGCTGCAGGGGAGGAGGAGGAAGCCTCACTGGGGCACACTACCATGTTGTGTAGAGGCACCAGCGCCAGCGAGGGCGCACCTTAACATGCACAGTATCACCCACCCATGTCATGACTTTTGCCTGTTAGCAGCCAGAGGTGCAGGGCCTCAGAAGCCAGACTTCCCCTGCACTTATCTCTTTGACAGCTGGCAGGCTTCATGGCTGCAGCAGGTCCTGGCATGCCTGCAGTAGTGATTTTCACGCCCCTATGCCTTAAGACAGACACAACTGGCAGGCTTTGTGGCCACAGCAGACCTGCAGTTTTCATCCTGCTGCACCTTAACACACACACACACAGACACACAGTGTCACCTATGTCACAAATTTTGCTCATCAGCAGCTTGAGGCAGTTTCCCAGAAACCCCTGCACCTTTCTCCTTGAAACTTGGCAGGCTTCACTCTTTCAGCAGAGGCTACCACCCCTGCAATTTCATCCAAATCAGACAACATACAAAGTTATAGATATTAATTGATTCCCCATTATACCCTATTGTCAAATCTCTGAATCGGCTCCAAAGCTTCAGAGTCAATTTGGCTGAATCTAAGCAGAAAACCGATTTGGAGCTCTAAATCGAATCACTGGCATCCGAATTGGCCAAATCTGAATTAAATAGTTCCCTATTTGCACAGGCCTACAGGTCAGGATAAGATAAATGCATTCAAATCACCAGGCCCAGATAACACTAATTCTGAAATATTTAAGAAATTGGTTGAAATAATTGGAGAGTCACTGACTATGATGTTTGAAAACCACAGTGTTGGAAGATCCAAAATTCTGGAAAAAGGGCAAATGTATAGCTCATCTTTAAAAAGAAACAGGAAACATAGAAGACCAAACAGTTTAAATTAGTACTTGAAGAGAAAGCAGTCTAAAACAGATGGAAAGATATTGAAACGTATAATCAATAGGGCTGTGTAAAAGCACTGTTCCGTTCTGACTTCAGTTTCGAGGTCTGGATGGAACAGTGTTTTGTACTGAATATAATTGTGAGTTGAAACAGTGAGGCTGTTTTGACCCTGTTTCAACCGTTTTGCCAGACCACGGGGCTGGGGAAAGGAACTTAGCCCATCTGGGCTGAGTTCCCAACCTCAGCCAAGGCGGGGAGTTCACCCCAGCTAAGGTGATTCCCCAGATCGTGCTGGGGGTGGGGCAGCAGCCCAGGTGGGCTTCCTCCCTGCCCCTGCACAATCTAGGGTGGGGGATGGTGAGGCAGCCCAGCTGGGCTCCCTCCCTGTCCCCTGCCAGATCTTGCACTGGGGATGGGGAGTCAGCCCAGCTGGACTGAATTCCCATCCCCAGAGCTATGGTCGAAACGTTTTGACTTTTGAAACATTTCAACTAGCCTCGTTTTGTTTCAAAGCTATTTTGCAGTCTTTGTTTTGTTTTGATTTTGCTGTTTCAACCTTGAAATGAGTTGAAACAGTGTCAAAACGAAATGGCCGTCAAAATTTCGCCCAACCCTAATAATCAAGGTTGTAAAGCGCGCAGGAGATAAAGTGAAAAGGAATAGCCAATATAGATTTGTAAAGAACAAGTCATACCTAGCCAACCTAATTTCTTTCTATGTAGAATGGGGAGAAGTAGATATAACATACCTCAACTTCAGTAAGTCTTTTGGCAATGTTTCTTCAAGCAAGCTAAGAAAATATGGTCTAGATCAGCGGTGTTCAAACTTTTTGTGCATGGGGCTGAATCCAGCTGATGAACCCAATCTGGCACCTGGGGCAGGCATAGTGGGGGCCCCATCTGGCCATGTGGAGTGGGGTGGCAGGGCAGCAGCCTGGCCCAATCCAGCTTCCCAAGGAGGCATGACCCTGCCCCAAACCAGTTCCACAGGGGGGAAGGGGGAATGGCTCAGCTCCAACCAACTGACAGGGCAAGGGGGTGTGGCCTAACCCTATGGGAGGGGAGGAGCATGGTCCAGCCCAACCTGGCCCATGAAGAGAAGGGGAAGTTGCCCAACTCCAACCTGCCAAGCAGGGCTTGGGATTCTGACAGTGGGGGTGGGGTGGTTGGCAGTATTATCCACCACTGCTTATCTACTCCCAAAATTTCTGACCCATGGGGGAACTCACAGGCTGGATTCAAAGGTTCCAGTCTGCATTTGGCTCACAGACCAGAGCAGAAAAACTACTACAGGAGTGGTTTTCAACCTTTTTTCATTTGCAGCTCCTTAAAAATCGAATTGAGGTGCAGACCCCTTTGAATTGTGTGTGTACTCACATGGTTGATTATAGTCATCTTTTGCAGACCCCTTAGACACAGTCTGCAGACACCCAGAAGTCCACAGACCACAGGTTGAAAATCACTGTACTAGAAGATTGGTGCATACGTGGCTGGATGAAAATGCTCAAAGAGTTGAGAGGAGGTCTCAAGTGGTGTTCTCCAGGCATCTGATACTGGAAGGGACCTTGCAAGATCCAGCCTTCCTGCATTAGGCAGAAAAGACAACTGGAGTCAGGTAATCCCAGCGAGGTGACTGTCCAGTCTCCTCTTCATATATCCTGTTCAACATCTTCATTAATGACATGGAAAGTGGAACTGACTGTAAACTTAGTGAATTTGTAAACATAAAAGAACAATGAAAAGGCATAAAGGAAGAATGGGAAATCATTGATTAGGCTGAAGTCCTGCAGAAAAGGATCTAGGACAGCGGTAGGCAAAGTCTGGCCTGTAGGTCGGATTGGCCTATGTCAGACTCCATTTCCCAGCAGCCCCTGCCCACACTGCTGCCCCCCAGGGCACGCAGGCCATGGATCGCAACTCTGGCCTGTTCTGTCACCACTGCAAGATCCTGGACCCAGCCCTGGAGCAATTCCCCACCACTGGGGCTGGTCTCTGTGGAAACCCTGCCCCTGTGCTGTCATGGCTCTGCTTCTCCTGGGGACTCCATGGAAGCTGGCCACAGTGAGGTGGGCAAGGGCTGCTGGGAAATGGAGTCTGGCTGCCAGCCTGATCTCCCATTTTGCCCACCCCTGATCTAGGATCTCTGCATCACGGTCTGAATAAGAGTCAACAAAGCAATATTGCTGTAGTAGAAAACGGGTTGCTTTATTAGAATGGCAATCAGTTGCCGTCTGTGTGCAGTTGGTACAAGACAAGAAGTAGTGGGCTGGATATTTTGGTTGGATATTGCAAAGAACTTTCTACCTCTGAAATTGGTGAAGCACTGGGACAGAGTATGCCTAATTTGTGGAATTCCTGTCATTGGAGGTTTAAAACAGGTTAGTCAAACATCTGTCTAGACTAGCTTGAGCACTAGGTTGGACTAGATGACGTCCCCCAAAGTCTTTCTGGCCCTGTTTTTCTATGATTGTCTGGTAAACAAACTGCCCCATGTCACTAACCAGCCCATGTTTGATTAATAAGGCATGTTACAACATACTATCATATTCTAGATCAGCAATTTCCATTTTTTTTTTTTATTGGTTTCATACACAATTAAAACTTGTATATGTTATCCCTGTAGATTAAACATTTCAAAAGAGAATGGTTTTGCTCGTTTCTAACTTCCCGATTACTGTAGTATAATCAGCTTGTAACTGGATTGGTTGCTTTTACCAGGTGCTGGTGACATTGTAAAGAGCTGACAGACTACATTACAGTATCTTAAATAAAGTATGCTCTTTATTTTATGCATGGTATCTTGTGATAAAGAAAATAAGAAAGGGACATTTCCAGGCACTATAGCACATGGTGAATCCAGCTAATCTCTGTTGGGTTGTCAAGTTAAGCATTTCTATGAGGAATTTGGATTTATTTACAGGCCAGATCACTCTGAATTGCATGGTAGAACCAAAAATGGAGAGAGGTTGGGGTAGAATACAAATAGTGTCCTCTTTGCTTTAATTTCACTCAGTCAATCAAAAGTGTTCTGAAAGTACATGAAGATTCTGCTGTATGAGCTGTAGGTTTGAATTGAACATGTCCTTGTTGGCTTATGAAGTCCACTAGTCAGGCAATGATTCGATTATTAGAAAAGATCCTCCGTGCTTTCAAGGAGCTTTTAAGAATGGATTGCTACGTCTTCTCTCATGAAATTTCCTTTTGATGCCAAGAATCTTGTAAAATATTGACTTTTCCTCTTCCTCTTTAGTGATTATTGATAAGGCTGTTGGATGAAGCAATTTGTAGAATGTGGAGTCCTAAGATATCCTGAACAACCTTGGAATGTTTTTAAGCTTGGATACTGTAAAGCTCTTGTTGGTTGATGATCTTCTCTTCATCATGGATGAAGACAAAGTATCCATACTAATTCTTTTAGATTTAATCAACAACCTTTCATATTACTAACCAAGAGGTTTTGTTGATGTGACTGTGTGACTGAATTAGTCTTGGGCACCAGTTCCTCATTTCTGTCAGAGATGACTCATGTAGTAATGCAATTATATGTCTGTCCCAAGGGTTGTCCCTTGCAAAGCATCAGATAGATTTTAAATGTATATGTGTACTTACTTTTAAATACACATTAAAAAGATAGAAATAAAAAATATAAACACATGCAGTGTAAAATCATGTAAGCTCAAGCTAAAATAAAACAGAATATAAGGAAAATGAGAATGTGTCATGAAAAAAAAATACCAATATTACAAAGTTGAGAGGACTGCTGTGAAAGCTGAGTATAAGATACTGTAGTGAACTAACCCATGCCCACACTACATAATCTATTGTAAAAGCACACAATACTGCATTTGTTCTGTTAAGCTAACTGTAAAGCTCCTAATAACTTAGATAAGTTATTCCAAATCAACTAAGTGTACATTGATCATTAGATATGGTGAAACATTGCCCTCCATTTCTGATTTGATTTTGAACACTGGTGTTATATAACTATACAGTAACAAAGGTAGATATGATGTGTCACTGTTCTAATCACTGTCTTTCAGATCCTCTCTGCTTCCCTTTTGTTGCCTGACTGTAAGGTGGGGGAATAAGTGTCAACAACCCCCATATCCAACAAGGCAGGCATTCAAGAAGTCCTATAGGATTGAAAGCAGAATCAATCAGAGACTTCTTGGAACAAATGCCTGACATTTAATTGGCTTTTACAGCATCACATTTGAGTAATCTAGGGCCTCTGCAGGACATGCTTGATAATCTGGTGGTAGCACTAGATGACAAAGCTAATCTCTTTAACAGATTCTTTGCTTCCATTTTTCTGAGCAGGGACAGGGACATCCCCCCCACTGGGATTCCGGACGGACCCAGGGGAGGTGCAACCAGGCCCAGGGTCAATGAGGACTTGGTCAGGGAACTTCAGGAGGGACAAGTTGTACTCAAATCAGCAGGTCCTGACAATCTCCACCCCAGAGTGCTGAGGGAATTGGCAGAGGTCACTGCCGGACCCCTGGCACAGCTTTATGAGCACTCGTGGTGTTCTGGGGAGATGCCAGAGGACTGGAAAAGGGCCAATGTGGTCCCCATTTTCAAAAAAGGGAGATAAGAGAACCCAGGAAATATAGGCCCATTAGTCTTACCTCAGTTCTGGGGAAGCTCTTTGAGAAAATTATCCAGGAGCACATCTGCA
>NW_017728994.1:38234936-38237870 GCF_001723915.1 Gavialis gangeticus | reverse complement strand
CCATACCAACTATGAAACTATAATCGTTTCCAAATTCTACACCAAGTTGATGGTATACCTGCATGATAAGATTTAACATTACAAAATGTGTTGATTCAGGTATTTTTTACACACTAGAGAAAAGTCAGATAAAGCCAGGTGATTTTTTTTATTGCACAAAATAAATTATATAGAAAACAAAATGCAACAAAACAACTTGTATTGTAGGCTGCACAACAGATGTTACAACATGAATATATTTATTGCTTTGAGAAAGGAGCAATTCAGTGCTAGTAAGCAGATTAGTTATATTTCTTGCTTATCTAGATTTTTCATAGGATTAATGCAACTGGGCTAGAGGCATCTTGCAGCATATGGACCACACCCAACTGTAATTTATTCTTGGCTACTACGAAGGTACTGGGCACATTCCTGATATTAGCATGAAGCATTCAATTTAACATCACTGATACCAAGGCTACATAATAATCATCAGAAGCACACATGTATCAAATAATTCATGTACAAGATTCTAAAATGCCCATTCAGAGAGCTTGCATGAGCTACTGTATTGAAATTCATCTCATTTACAAATGTAGATAACACCCCAAACAAACTCATTTCACTTTCCTTCCATATACATCCAATGGGGGATTTTACCAAAACGACACCTATTTACCAGCACCTACTTAGAAAAGTATTTTTTTTTTTTACTATTGTAGCTATGAACTTATCTTTTCCAGGGCAACATTCAGTTTACGAGTTTGTAACTAAGTTGAAAAAAAAATATTCCAGGGTGACCTTTGGGAAAGCAAGGGAGAATACCCTGCGTTTATTTTTTAGTTAACAAATATATATTTGTTAAAAAAAAACCTTCTAGAGCACTGGAATATGTGTATTGTAGTATAAAACATGGATGTGAGTTTTTAAAACATGACTTTGTATGCCCTGACATGCTAAGTCCCCAGTAATTAACATGGATTTAAGTAGTATTTAACAAAAAATTTAAACTGTAAAATATGTAAGTTATATTTAAAAAATATGTCACTTTATTAACTTAGAAAAGCATGTGTATAATTAATACAATAATGTTGTCGCATGTATTTGTAGTCTGCTTAGGATCTGTAATCCTCTCACTACTTAATACTGTATACATGGCTATTTTTGTAATGTAATTTATTGTGAACTCATGCACTCAGAAGAGTTACAGAACTCAAACAAAAGAAAGCTAACAGTTTAAGTTAAGTT
The DNA here is from genome assembly GCF_001723915.1 of Gavialis gangeticus. Taxonomy (NCBI): domain Eukaryota; kingdom Metazoa; phylum Chordata; order Crocodylia; family Gavialidae; genus Gavialis; species Gavialis gangeticus. The sequence continues at coordinate 38,236,643 of NW_017728994.1, read as the reverse complement.
TAAATAATGCTAGAAATTGAAGCATAAAACCACACAAGTAAATAAAGTCAGGGTTAAAGTGGAAACTCTTAGCCATATTCACATTTTAGTTTTAAGAACGTATAAACAAAGTAACACCACTAAAATCAAATCAGAAGCTCTGATTCTGCATCAGGATCTACTATTGCGGACCAAGGCAGAATCTCCACTGACAGGAAGGGTCCCAGTTAAGTAAAGACTGATTTATTCTGTAATGGCCATTGTCTTTACCAACGTTTACCTGCTGGAAATCCTTCAGAATGTTTTGTATATTGAGCTCTTTCACATGTCATACATGATACAATAATTGTCATGCAACAAGATGGCTGTGGGACAGTCTGTCAGCCATAATCTCTCAAAACCATGGAAAGCAAGTTAATTCCTGGGACTATCCAAATGTTTGTTTAATTTCTTTTAAAGTGCCACTGGTACAACCAACTATGCATTAGTAACTCAAATGATGCAATCATAACAAGTATATATCATAGTAATTGTTTCCTGTGGTACTTCATTCATAAATGCGAAGTACAGATACATCCCCCTGCTCTGGAAAAACATATCTGCTTGACTAAACCTGGATGCCATTCTCCCACTCTGGAAATTAGTTATTATCTACTGCAATTATTTTGTTATAACTTTACAGACAACTCTACGGTTTGTATAATTCTATAGACTGTAAATGAAATGTCTAAATACACCATAAAACATCCATTGGAATGTGACCATCACAAAGAGATTAGAATTTTGTCATAATGCTATGAACACTATAAAGCAGGAATGCTGTAGAGCAGGACAAGGCTAATATCAAAGATGAAAAACAGCACCATCATAATAAATTCTGTAATCAGGTTTCTGATGATATAGCGAATTTTGTAGCCAAATATATCTGACCTGGCTAAGTCCAAATATAAAATGCTTTTAGCCCAGTTGTAATAACTTTACATCTTTATACAGAATAAACATTCCATAAATCAACAAAGGATGCATTTGAGCACAAAAATAAAAATATTTAAGTGATTCTCTAAGCAGCATTTTGTTTTTTCAAAACATAAACATAGATATTGGACAGATTAAATATCTACAAGTGCTTTTCCTTTACAAAAATACATATATTCTTAATAGTAGGATAGACTAAGTCATTAACAATGACCTTCTTTTTTCACTTCAATTTGAATGATTTATAAGCTAAATTTTACAACCACAAAAAGGTTTATTTGTAATAAGATGTTACCACTTTTGACAAAAAGCTTAAAATATTTTATATTTTAAAAGAAAATCAGCAACATAATATTACAATATGTTCTATGATCTCTTAAGCATTGTGAGGGCTGTTATATTAAAAACTGATAGCCACTGACCAGATGCAAGGAAGCCTTAGAACATAGTTACTGTCTTTCTTACCATTACTTGGATCACAGCTTATATAAGGACACTTAAGCCCCATCCAAACAAAATCCCATTTAGAGTACTATACCATCTATTCAGTAACCTAGAAAATTTTACAATTCAAGCTTTGCACTGATTTTAAAAAATGCAAAATATTTTCTAATGGCTGACTTTATAATAGGGGGAACAATTAAAATTATGCATTGCTAAATGCTTATTCCAGGAAGTTTCTATTCTAGAAAAAAGTAAGAATTAAGATTTATTGCAGATTTTTAAACTGGCAGATTTAAGAATCCCATAAAT
>NW_017728994.1:38195135-38229936 GCF_001723915.1 Gavialis gangeticus | reverse complement strand
AATTAAGATTTATTGCAAATTTTTAAACTGGCAGATTTAAGAATCCCTTAAATAACTGTACTGTTGCTTTCTAATTTAGTTTAGGACTCTCCTGGAAAAGAAAAGAAAGAGCTTAATCATATTTCTTTTATTTTATCTATTTTGTACCACACAACAGATAAAATATCTTCGATGTTTTTGCTAATCAGTAATTCGACGTTACGGAAAGCAATGCCATTTATTAAAAAAATAGCTATAAAAATCTGTAAAATGTATTATGTTTCTCATGATCTTCCAAGTCTGCCCTTTCCACCCTCCAAAATACACTGAACTACAACCAGAAACCCAAAAGTAGCTTGGTGAATATTTTGTGCTTTGGAAGGTTTACAAGATAGACAGCACGCTGAAGTATTTTATTAATTCATAGGCCAGGTATAGCAGACACATCAGTTGTGCAAGCCTCTGCGCTTTTTCTCATTAATGGACATTAACCATGACCTCCAAGAGCCACTCTTTTTATCCATGGACTGGTAATGAAATCCTTACACTAATTCCCATAATCTATTATTAAAACCCCCCACAAAACTGACAGATGTAGTTTGATGACATGCACAGCTACTTACCAATAAGATGTATTCGATTAATGCAAGATGCATTAATTCACTAGGCAGATAACAACTGTACTCCTCAAAAAAGTGCCAAAATGCTTTGCTCCAGTCAGTTTCTGGATGGTAATTTTTGGTAGTAAAAAAAGGCTCTTAAATTGATTAGGCAATCAGATTATTTTTATAAAAAAATACTTAAAAAAATCTTTGTGAGTAAAGTAAATTTTGTCAGTCAGAAGCAAAGAGTGATTTTTAAGTCAGTTAGAATGTAGTTTTTCATACTACAGAAAAGAGAGCAACTCTCATTCTACTCAACCAAAATCCCTCAGCAACTGCCTACATTAGTAAGCATACACTATAATACAAAACAGTTTTAAGGAATAAACTACCATCACAAAATATATACCTCACTTTGACAGTAAACATTTTTGCTATCTTTTTTTAAAAATACCAACCTCTGTACATAGCCAGCATCATATATGTTTTATCTTTGCAGCAATTTTACTGAACCATTTTCTCTTGATTGTCACCTGATTTCTTGTTCATTACCTAGAGAAAAACCCAGAAACAACTACTTATGCTCATTTCACACTCTTAACCGTCACATTTTGTTAGGCTTCGTTAAAAATATTTGTTAGAAAATACACATGAAAGTTACTTTACCAAAAAGTATGTAGAATGGATCATACCAGCACACAAATTCAATCTAATGCCACTCTTTGGTTCAAGTTAATGTAATCACTAAAACTAGTTCTTCTGATTTCTGGCCTCTCCCACATTTGAGTATGGAACCACATCTCTCCTGCCAGGCAGCTCTAACTAATTTTCAGGTTTATGGGGCGTTTTCACAGTTACTAGTCTCTCAGGATATGGAGAGCATCCTGGTAAATAAGAAACCTATCAGTGAATTAGTTTGCTGTTCTGGATCCTGACCTCTTGTGTTTCATTCCAGATGTCAGGGATATACAGAACACCACAGAAAAAAGAGCAGGGAGATAAAAAGAAGAAAAATATTTCCCCTCCCCTAAAATTAGTAGTGTTAGTTTGTTTGGGACCACATTCCTGCTGAAGATGCTTCAACTGGTTAGCAAAGGTAAATCTTATATATAGTGCTTTGAAAATGCTGATAGATTACCAAGTGGAAACTTTCCATATTTCCTTCTGGTGGTTCCAGCCCTGTGTGTTCTGGAAGCCATCCTGGGACATGCTAAGTTGGTTTTGATCCCTTCTATAATGTATCTGTAGCTGAATATGCTTTAGGAAGGAATTACTTTTTCCATCTGCCTGGGGAGGATTTAGATAACTTAGGCCCAAAGCATTTAAAACCAAACCAAACCAAACCTTCTTGACTTGACCAAATCTACTAAGGTATACTTTTACCACTATTTCCATATTTAGAACATTCCATCATGCTTTCTCCTCCAAATGTTGAAGTTTTTGGACAAAACAAATAAAGAATGATCATTTGAGGCATGGATGGGCTAGTCTTATTCAAGACAGACTCCAGAGCAGAAAGAACTATTTTGCCCTCATAAACAATGCAGTAAGGTCTGTCTTCTTACAAAGATTTTCTTGAGCCTCTTCCAGCTAATATGATGCAACCATGAAGAATAATCTTACAGGAAGGAAATATAGGGAAGTAGATACCATTGGTTCAAAGAGCTAAATTTTAAAAGATCATAAGACAGACCTTATGTGGTTTGTTGCACTGCAGAAGAGATTAGTTTAGTCCCAAGAGAGAAGCTGCTTTACTTCAGCATCTAGATTTGGTCTTCTAACTAGTCTCATGTAAATGTGTGTCATAATCATGGTGTTGCCAGACTGAACTAAAACTTGCATTAGAGACAACTTGGTGGTTCTCCAGGTGCGATTCTTTAAGGCAGACCTTCAAAATTTTATACTCAAGATTGCAGGAGGAGGTTCTATTGTTACAAGGGCTTCCATCACAACTAAAAAAAGAGACTAAAATCACTCTGTAGGACCTTTGCATCTCTTATTGTGAACAGCTCCAGACTGCTAGTAGAAATCCTTCAAACTATTTTGTTCAGTCTTGTTCATGAAATCGTCTGTATGCATAAGACTAGAAGACCCATGGATTACATCTGAAGCTGGATACATCATAACATGTTCTTTGAGTTTGAAGGTCAGCATCTGAACTTTTCCAAGCTGACAAGGTTGCATCCAACTTACAATTTGAGATGCCATCAAGAATCCTTCTACCCAAATTTTATCTTTTTTGTATACCTATTCATTTTCTTGAGGCATGAAATAAGAAAAAGATCTAGAGAATCCAGCCTATTCTGAGGAATAGAAATTTTTGTCTGGACTTCTTAATATTGAGAATGAAGTAGCTAGAATGGAAAATATCCTCCACAACACCATTTATTTGGAAGGCATCAAACTATTACTGTCAAACTAGCTAACTGGTCAATGAGGAGGATTTAGACCCATTTCCCTCTTAGCTCACAAATAAAAAAAAAAAAAGAGTCCATTCTCTAACATCTTTGTTGTGAGCAAAAACAAAAAGGACTCACCAGTCCTTAGAAAACTTTGGTTAATCCCTGTAATCAGCTAATACCTCACTTAGACATTTCTTAATGCAAAATTCCATGTATGTGATTTTGAGAATCGGAAGATTATTGCTTATCTGGAACCTAAATCAGTTACAGTCTGGCTGAGCTAGCTGTTATGGCTTTTGAGGACACCACATGGAATATCCTTCTGTAACTCCTAAATGGAGTACTTTGACCTTTGTGGTGAAGTAGAACGCAAACGGAACAAAGGAACTCAACAAATGGTTCTATTTAGAGAGCAAAGACCTGCACATTTTGGTTTCCTATGAGAGAAGAGAGGTCAAGAGAAAAATTACTTGCTGCTTTCTCAATTCCAGGTTTAACAGCTACAACTGGAATGGATAATGTGGAAGTCCTGAACTGCATCTTCATCTGTGCTGAACAAAGAAAATATAGCCAAAGTCCAAAAGGAGAACAATAAACTTCCCACAGCATCAGCTAGGACTGAATTATACTTAGAATATAAAAAGAAGAGAAGTATAGCCAAAAAGTCTCAGACTAAAGGAAAAACACAGGATCCAGAATTCAAGGTTACTACCTGGCAAAAAATAAGATTAATACAGTCTCAGAGTCATCCTTTTTAAATAGTCTCTAGTAATATATTTCTACAATATTTATATTGCCTAATAACAGAATATATTTCTTTCCATACTTGTTTCACAAGGAGAAAAACTAATTCATTAATACACAAAAACAAATGTTATCATTCGAAGTGTAGGATGTTGGTTTAAAAGATATGCTGTATCAGCAATCAGGCACTTTCTTATAACATTTTCTGTAAGACCATAGGGGCAACAATATAAAATTCATTTTTTAGAAAAGACTGTAATCACATTTTAATTTTAATTAGACAGTAATTATGTCTTAGCTGAGCACACTTACATTGAGTTTGACATAATTTTAGGACTTGATCCTGAAAATATTCATGGGAATACCCCTTATTGTACTAATAAGTCTTAAAGACTGAGTGGTTATTTAAACAAGTAGGAAATACCCATGTGTTTGTTAGACTGTAAGGTTGGACACAGTGTTGGGGCACTGTACGAGTACAATATGTAATATGCATCAGACTAATCTAATTTAATTGTATTATATTTCCATCTGAGATCTTACTATTTTGCAAACTCTTAACTTACAATACATATGTTACTAGACAAATACTGCATACAGATCTCTAGTCAAACAAAAGGTATTACTATTGACTTCTGTTAATTGGCTAACCTGGATGTAGAAGGTTAAAACTTGTAGACACTCGTTTGAAAGAGAAAATTTTTCCTGAATAATTAAAGGTAGAACAACTAGTAAATTCTAGTTCATAGTCCCCTGTGGCTCAATAATAAGCTTCCAAGGTATATTATCTTGAGTTGCATCAGTTAAGTCAACTTAGCTCACAAGATGGCTGCCACCATGTCAAGGAGCTGTACATTTGTATACTCTGACGTGGCTTAAGTGACTTAACTAAGTCACCTTAAACTGAATTAGTACATGTCTATGCACCCCTTGTGTGATTTCCATGGAATACTCATGTGCTCACTTCATTATAACTCATCTTTGGCACATAAGTCTGTACAGAAGTTCTTTTATTCCTACAGGGTTTGCATATATTTAATTGGCACAAATGTGTCAACAGGGATAATCAAATATACACATGTGCATACACATGGCATCTATGTTCCATACAGAAAAAAGAAATTTCCTGCAGAAGTCACACTTATGTTATACTGGCTGCATGATATACATCTGGTTGACACCTCACTCCTAGAAGAAGTATTTAACCAATCAGGCACTGTGCCATCAAAACAGAAACATTTAAGTGTAGGCAGCTAAATCATATATATTCATAAGCAGTGAAGGCAGCGATTCTCAACTGGGAACAATAAAACTTTGCCCGACAATAATGTCCATGCTTACTGTGAAGATCTGCCTTCTCTTATCCAATCTGTGTTGGATTAAACATATTATAAAATAAGGCAATTACCAACTCAGAGCAAGCTAAATCTACGGCTCACTGAACTTGGAATGCTGAAAGTCATTATAAACATCCAACCCCTTAATTGGTTGCAACTCAGAGTCCTTCACAATACAGTAAGACATTTCAGTGGTTGTACTATATTTTATATGAATTTGCTGATTTAATGAAAAAATCTTAGCTATGTTGTAAAATGTTTGAAAATGGATTTAAAATGATAACTTGAGTGCTGTTTTTCTGATAAAAAATGTCAATGGGTGGTCCAGAATTTGCCAAAATAGGAAGTACACTGCTAAACTGTTACCTAAACCAAATAAAAATTAACATTAAAAACATGAACTGAAACCAAATTCTTCATTTTTAAGTGAAGCCATAACAGAAATACTTCTGGTGTAAAAATACTATATTATATATATAAATTGTAAGGTGCATTTAGACCCTGATCCTGCAAACAGATCCAGCTAGAAAAGTACTGTGCTTGCGAAGAATCCACTTGCCCACAGAGGACAGAGGCCTACCTATGAGGAACATCTTATCAGCTCTGTCAACAGTATGGGCAAAGCAAGCCCTATAATCAACACGTGCCTACAGATGAAAGCAGCCTGCTTCCTTCTGCTACAATGCATTAGCACAATAGGGCAATCTTGACCTGTAATGGTAAGATTGCTAAACAGAATGCTACCTGCTATGCATTTTTGCTTCTGTTTGCTATATGACTTTTGGAATACAAAGGCAGGATATGACCCAATGTGTACACACAGGTGAAATCCTGGTCCTGCTTAAGTTAATGACAAAACTGACAACTTCAGTGGGGCCAGGATTTCATGCATAATATACTTACATGTGTTACATATTTAAACAACACTGAGACTGCATTTCTATAGAACCTATATCCTGTCACCTTAAATACTCTGATCCCATGTTTCTTGAGTTGGGGTTTTTATTATTGTTTGCTTTTTTCTGAGCATGATTAACTTACCCTGTGGCAACTTCTGAAAGCCTATCTTGCTCCTTTTTGTTTTATGCAAGAAAATAAGTGGTAATCTACAATACTTGCAGCTAAAATGTATTCAGCATTACTTAACTGTATTTTTCTCTGCAGTTTAAAGTAAAAAAGCCATTATGACTTTTAAACAGAGCTAAAACAATGGAAGACTACAGAAAACATATGCAGTACTGTTCCCAGCAATGTTACCAGAAACCTCAGCACAATGTTCTACACTAGAACTATTACACTGTGATACTAGTTCTAGTGTAGAACAATGTGCTGAGGTTTCTGGTAACATTGCTGGGAAAAGCACCCTGAAAAACCAAGTATCTGGGTCAAACTGTTTATCTTCCAATACTGTATCGCCTTTTATTATAATGAAACTAGCTTTGACTGTAAATAATTACATATATCTTCAATAGCTTCTAAACACCATGTAACCACAACAGACATTTAATATAATCAAAGCTATATGTTTTGAAATATGTCACTTTGTATTCTTTTTACATATACCATGTGTCTGATGTAGATACACCTTAAAAAAAAAAAGAAAGGAAAACCTGAATATGAATGCCACTGACAAAAATATATACATTTTGATATGTGGTGTGACCTTATAGAGAAAATGCTACTTTTCCATTTAGTATTTAAATAATTTTTGACCTCACTTTTACAAACACTTTATTAGAAGAACCATAATCTGGCCAGCTTCCATTATCCTAAAATACCTGCATCTCAAATTGTCAATTTTAGACAAATTGTAAAAATGTGCATTCAAAGGTTATGAAGTTTTTAAGTGATACTGGCAAACTATTTATGCTTTTTAATTACTGTGTTCTGCTCTTGTGCCTAGGGTACACATCATTCATAGCAAAAGGACTGCTGCACACTCATGAGTGAGCTATACCTGGACCTATCAGAAGCTTACCAAGAGAAAGGCAGTGGCACAATAACCACTTTTCTAAATATATTTTCTATACAAAATATTTCAAGATATAATCCTTATTTTTCTGTACAGTACTCTATCATTTATACAACAATATTCAGTAAAATAGTAATTGTGTGAAAATTGCAACACGACATGGAATGAGCACTTGGCCATTTTGCTAGTGTAATCAACATGAAGACCAGAAACTTTTTCTAACACGCAGGCAAAATATTCCGTAGTTTCTGAATCTTGACTGCACACTTCGTGATTTTGGCTATGACTTGCAGCACACTTGTAAGATACCACAAATATCTTATGCACATTTCAGTAGCAGAATGGCACTTGGCTTGCTCTAATAGAAACAACAACTGACAATTTTAAGAAAGACAAGGTTCTTATTTGCATGCTGAAAATCTGGTTGTGTCCCCCTAATCCAGGCACATCCATTCATTGTGCAATCTGTCGATGGGTAAACAATAGTGCAGAATTCATCTCAGTATGGTCTGGACCTTTGGTCTAGCCGAAGTCAATTCTGGGTCGATACTGCAGTACCATAGGATAAGACTAAAAATAAAACACAAAGAACACAACAACAAAAACAGACAAGTATAACATGAAGACATAACTCGCATAAAATACAAACAAGATGCAGTTAAATCATACTTTAAGAATAGTTAAAGGCCCTTCTCCAGGACTGTGCATATTATAGTTACCATCAGGTTAACACTGTTCTATACATTTCAATAACATTTAACCTCAAGCCAGTTTTCTAAATGTATAGTGAAAAGCTTTGTATACCAGTTAATTTTGTTAGGCACAAACAATATGCATGCTATATTACTCCTACAAATTATATGCCATATTTTATATATTTTATTGATATATATATATATGCTGGATATTCATAGAAAAAAATCCTCCTCTTATTTCTGTGCAGTGAGTTTGAAGCAAAACAAATACAACATATCTTTATACCTTCACTTATAAAAATACATTATTCTAAGATGTAGCTGGCCCAATTTATAGAACTACAGACCTTCTACCTGCAGTCAGCTCTAGCTAATGGGAGCAGGGAGCACTCATCTCATTTGAAAGTCAGTTCAATCACTTGATTTCATGAAAAAGGCTAAAATTTCCTGACGAGAACCCTTTCAACTTCATTCAGGCAGTTAATTTTGCATAGTAAAATGCAACCGCTACTATTTGGATACATAAATTGGACTGTATTGCAATGGAGAATAGGAAGCATGAGAGAATGGAAGCTCCAGATACTTGCTGCTGGAAATTCTATTTTACATAATGAATAATTTTTAACCTACATTTTCCAGGATGAAAACTTAGATCAGTTTTCATTTAAGTCATATTTTTTCCACTCAACTTCATTGTGTATTCTCTTTAAATGCAAAAATAGGAACAGGCTATTTTGTCAGCAATAGAATGGAGTTAACAGTAGCATGGAATAGCCTCAAGCTTTGCTGGCAGAAGTAACCACAGCTGAGGTACACATTTAAAACAAATGTGCATTTGGAATTATTAAGAGGCTGTATGATGCTATCATTAACTATTAAAACACTACTTTTGTTTTCCTCATTCTTTAAATACCCAAAGCCCTAGGGTGCCTGCTCTGCTATCTTCATGTGCCCCTTTCCAGCTTGCTGGGGCACAGGGTGCCTCAGTGTGGGGGCTTGCCTATCTAGCTGAAAGGCAGCCCCCACAGTCAGCCAGACAGGCAGCCCTCACACTGAGGCACCCTGTGCCCCAGCAAGCTGGGAAGCGGCACATGAAGACAGGAGAGCAGGCACCCTAGGACTGCCTCCTCCCCTGTCTCTGCATTTGTCCTGGCACACCAGTTTGGCAAGCTTTGTGCTGCTTTTTTTTTTTTAAAGGGAGTTTATTTTTTTACTACCAGGAAATCCTGGTAGAAAATTTTCCCCCGCGCTGCAAATTAGCAGCACCACGTGTGGTTTAACATGCAACACATGCGATTTGTGGTGCCGCAAAGAGGTTTTGGCACCATAAACTGTGCGTACCTGCACATCTGGATTCGGCTTAAGTTTCAGCAATATAACCATCTCCAGGTCTCGTGTGCAGTTCTTGTTAGTGTTCAGTGCATTCAAAGGAAAATGCACTGTTTGTAGAGAACAGTATTGATTTGAAACATGAGTCTTAAACCATAGATGAGGTGGCTTCTTTGCTACCATATAGCAGTGGTATCCTGCATAGATACATTTAATTTATTGAGTTTTGTTTGAATATGCATTTATTACATATAAATGAGAACACAGTATTTTTGTCCAAATGCCAAAACTACTTTGAATATTTCTGATCTAGGTATCCGATTTCTCAAAGCTTCATTGTACAAGCCCCACAATAGAAGTGATTTTTCTATTCTTTTCTTTTTTTTGTCTTTTTGGCCTCTGAAGTACACCTGTGACCTGCACTGAGACATCCCATACCCCAGACAGACCCCCAGCAGCACGTGGAGCAGCTGGACAATGTGTCCCACTGCAAAGTGCACAAGCAGGGGTGCTGCATCACAAAAGTAGTGGTACAAATTTGTACAGACTGTCAAAAAGCCCCAGGTGGAATAATTTCAATCTTTGCAGGTTAGTCTAAGCTGCATAAATTGAATCAATAAGTAAGTGAACAGACATTCACTTTTGATTCTGGAAATGCAGCAATATGCCTGCAGTGACCTAAGGCACAAGCCAGAGGGCACTACAGAATGTGTCCCTGCTCAGCTAGAGAAGACAGGTTGGGCCAATGCTAGCTTACCGACCCTGTGAGAAGGGGGTTGCAGGGCAGGTGCAAAGCATTTTGGGATGGTGGGGGACTTGAATCTGGAGGGGATTTGGGACAGAAGTTAATTCAATAAACCGATTTAACTTAAAACAGTTAAGTCTAATACTACATCCATCCAGGTTTATCTTATTTTTCAAAATGGTTTCAGCCATTTTGAAAGCAGTTCATGGCTACTGAACTTTTGTTGTGTTACAGACTTGAACTGGTTTCTGATCAGTTATACTTGTTTATGTGTAATGTGTGTCCCTAGTCATGTCACTCTACTGAATTCAGTACAATTACAAAGAGAAAGTGTAGCAAAATTTCACCTTCTATTGTAACGTAAAAAAATGAGTCCACATCCGAGTAATTTTCAAGAGATACTGGCCAGGGGAAACTGCTGGACTGAAGTTCAGATCCAAATGTGCAGCTTGAAAAGGTCCTTAAAACAGGCCAAATGAGAACACATAAATCTGACCACTGTGTTTAGGCTCCAGATTCTGGACTCTGGGCATGCTATATAATATGGAGACACAATGTTAGACCATCTCTAATTTATAATATAGAAAATGGAACATACTATTTAAGATTTAGTTTTAAGGTCTGAAAGAAATTATAAGAATTGCTATCTTGGAAATGACTAACTCTCCATCCAATATAGCATCTTTTGCTTGCCTATACTTGGTTTTGAATCTTTTAGGAGTACTAATTTAATGCACTGTAATTGGTGCTACTGTGCATTAGTGAAGATGAACACTTCGTCTAATTCACATTAAGTGCCACAACAAAGTCTACTGTGCATTATCAAACTTTGTGTGCGATGCACTAATGCACAGCAAAATTAGTCTAATGCGCATTTAGCATCTCATGTAGATGCACCCATTATGTCCCTAACTAAGCAGTTTATAGGAGAGGGATAAGGCAAGAGTGGGAGAATTCTACTTCTCTGCTGATCAGCTTTGCATGATGATAAATAGCCTATTTAAAAAAATTATAAACCTAGTAATTCCCAAGCGGATTTTATTCATTCAATAAAGTTGCAATAAGTGAATAACCAGAATACTTAGACCTGTGTGTGTCCAAGTTTTGCTCAGGGGAGCTTTGTAATGTGAAAATAAAAAAAAAAAAAAAACCCCTCTGCAACAATATGCGTAAAAGCAGAGGTGTTGACCAAACCTTAGTGACTGTAATATGTTCAGTCGTGAGTGCCTCTTACCTGATAAAAAGTGCCATCCTGTGAGCAGACTTGCGAAGATGAGCAGTTCTGACACCGAAACTGCGAAGGAGATGATTTTCTGATCAGATAAGAGGCATCCACAACTGGACACATACATTTAATCAATCACTTAAATGTTTTTGTTTTAAGTAAGAGATTTAAAATTAATGTATTCTTTTTAAAGCAGGAAAGCATTTTCTACTGGAATAAATGGCTGTTTTTTCTTAGATTACATTTACCTCTTATAAGGCTCTCAAGTGTTCAATCAAAGACCCAGACTGAACAGTATCAAAGACAGAGATGATGCATTTACATGATCTTTATCTAAAGGAATGGGTCATTAGCTAACAACCACTACAGATACTGCAATACAGCTGGGCCTAAAAATCAGATGTGACCAGGGGCAGGGCAAAGCAACCACAGACATTTCTGAAACATTTCATCCAGACTGAAACAGCACCCTAAGACATTGAAACCACAGTAACAGAGATAGTAGTATAAACTGTATCATTTCTATTGGTGTTACTTTGTAGTCTTTGATTAATGAAGAGTAATTGATAATTATTTACTGTTCTGATTATAAAAAAAAAAAACTTTGTGTATAAAGTTGATCCTACATTTTCAAGTTCACAAGTTGGAAAATAAATAGCTTCTTCGCCAAATATATGTCGATCACTATTACGTCCTTGAACTGCTATAAGCCTTATTAAAAAAAAAAATCAAACAGGAGATGAAATAACCAAGGAAAGAACCAAAAAGGCTAGAAGCAAAATTACTAAAACAAAAAACCAAAACATCTGTTCTACAGATAATGTTGTGTAAGGCTCACTCAGTCTTCAGCCTAAAATTCCATGTTTATATGCATCAAGACAAATGTTTTTTTTAGTTAAATGGAAACTGTTTCCAGGTTTAAATGAAGACAGTTCCTTAGGAAAAGGCTAGATTCAGTTTGCAATTCTGGATTCAAACTTCATATGAGGTGCAGAGGTGAAACCTTGAATCAAACCAGCTCTGGTTTTAGGAGTGAAAAATAAAAATCTTCCTAATGTTTCAAAGGAAAGGAGAAAGTGGGTAGTTATATTTATAAAACAGCTGTGTGCAGGAGTCAGCTCAGATTTGACCTTTCCTAAAAGTGTAAGTTAAGTAAATTTGGCTAACTTGCACCTGGAAGAACAAAACATTGTTTTTTAGCTACCTTGTAACTATTTTAAAATTTAAGCTTAGATAATTTCTAGACTAAACTAAAAATTTTCACAATCACTAGTCTATTCCAAATAAATGCAACAGTGCACTGTAAAAAGAACTCATACATCTTAAACATATCCAATCGTACATGGTTTCCTTCCAGGTTACTGCGAGTTGTTTCCTGGTTCTATGGCTCTAGTTGTGATCTTTCCCAGAGCTGGGGACACACTTTCCAGCTCTCTGCTCCCTGCATTGTAACCAAAGGTCTGGAAGCCTCAAGTTGCCACAGGGCCCTTAGGGCTTACAAGTTCCTGCCCTACCTGACCCCCACTCCAGTGGAGCAAACTAGGGAGACCCCTAGGAACTGCAAAACAATGGTGATCTGGGTAACCCAGACAAGGTGGTACTTCCTTACATGAGTTGCGTCTGTCAGCAGCATTCCCTCTTAAGCTGTGTGGTGCGCAGCTGTGCAGGCGCGCTCATGCTGTGCTGCCAGGTGTGCCTGTGTGGCCACACAGCTTAGAGGGAATGCTGCCTGTTAGCTAGCTGCCATAATGATAGAACAGATGACCCTGTGCAACACTCTTAAAGGCCAGTGAGGTTATCTGTTCTGCTGCCCCAAAAAAGAGTACCAATGCAGTGATCTGCTCTTGTATGGTAATGGCTCCATACCAACATACCATATTGTTTAACTGTGATTTTTATGGGAGATTTGTTGAGGGGAAAAGGTCAATTTACAACTGGAAAAATACAGTATCTAATATAGTGATTCTCAACCTTTTTATACTCCAGGCACTCCTTGAAAATGACAGCTCCCAGCTTTCACTTGTTTCTTGACTACAGAAAAATGATAGAGCAATTCTTGTTGCAAAGAATTCAAAGACCACAAAAAGTCTAAATGCTTTTGACACTATGAATTCATATTTGAAATCTGTTCAGCTTATAAATCATGTGTAGGTGCTTGCACTCTTAATGTTGTGCAGCACACTGTCACCCCTGAAAAAACCTTGCACCCTGGTTGAGAATCACTGGTTTAAAACAACAAATAAATGTATTGGACAGATAGTCTGGCATGCCCATCAGTATCCTTCAGAATTTCACTGACATTTTTCAATGAGAGAGAGGGGTAATTTGACTGTAGTCCACTTCATTCGGTTGAGTTTGGTGCCATCCATGAGCAGAGAGATAGTTAGCTGTGTTAGTCTGATGTCAGACAGAAGCCAGGGTAGAGATGCACCTTACAGGCTAACTAAGATGTATAGAAAGCATACATATACAGAAATCTAATGCATTTAAAAAGATTTTTTCTTTGAGTTTCTTTAAGTGAGTGCAAATATGATGGATTTGATGAGAATGGTATTCACTGTTGCTTCCAAAGCAATGCAACTGTCAAGTGACAACGTGTAGACAGGAGCAGGAGTATCAAACACAATGAATGCACTCCAATGTTACTGATGTTGCCTCATTTTTCCTCAATGTTTCTTAAGAGCATAGCCAATACTAATACAAACTCAGAAGGCTAGCCAAGCATGTATCAACTAGATCCAAAAGGCAACATAGTAAAATACTACTTTTCCCACTAGTGGTGCAATACTGTATACTATGAAAACATTTTTAACCTTTAATCCCCGTCTATATTTTATATTTGCATAAAAACAAAGAGACACTTTTGAAAGCCCTCTTTCAGTTTTACCTTAAAATAAGAATTTGAAAATTGTACTATCAGCACTATGCTTAAGCGCTGTCTTCTCTTCCCGTGCCAGGATGCTTTTTACCTTTACTTGAAAACCAAACAAACAATCCAGAGGCCCTAGAATTTACTACAGATGTGCAAGTTAAACTATGGGTGTGTCTACATGAGATGTGTTAATGTGCATTAGCCTCATTTAATGTGTATTACAGGCATGGGTCTACACCTGTGTGCCCTTAATATGCATTACAATGCCAAAATTAGGCTGATAGTTAAAGCTCCTTAACGCATGTGTAGACCCAACCTGACACTAAAGTTAGTGCCGGGTCTGCCCAGCTGCTAGGGGCACGTGGCAGGGCTTCAGGGACTTTAGTGCCAAGTCCTTGCACGTGTAGACACTTGCAAAAAAGTTTGCTTAATGCGCTTTAAATGCAGTCACGTTTAGATGCATGTGTTGATACACTATGACTAGTATTTAACCTTTGTTGCACCCACACGAAGTTTCCATTTTATACCCAAAGGCAACTACTTTGCACATACAAAGCCATATAGGTATATGGCATTCATAAACAAATGAATATATACAAGAAAAAAAATGGACAGTTAATGATGGGCAGAGTTAATGGTAAAGATAAAGCCTAAGGGCTGTTAACTCAAACTGAACATTGTAGCCCGTCAGCTATTCTAAATGTATATATTCAGGGGGAAAAGAATCTGAGCTGTCTTAGCTGGAGACAATTTTTTATATATTAGTTCTATGAGATTCTTAATACAGAATTAAAACAAGTAATGGTGAAAACAATATAAAATGATTTGCCTCAGCTAACTGCCCCAAAATATTGATTGACAAACAGATAGGTAGATACACAGATTTTGAATGCAAAACTGTTAGGCACAAATTCCTACATTATCATTAGTTGAGATCCTAGTATTTTAAACTGAAAGAAAAAAATCCAAGAATAAAATGAATACTTCTATTTTTAGATCAGAATTGAACTTACTCAAACTTTGTATTCCTGCTAAGTTCTATTTCCCCAGCTAGGCAGTACTAGGATTTAAATCACTGGGCATGAAGCCTTGATTTAATCTTTTTTTTTTTTTTTTAAAAACAGAAAAAGTGCATTGTTGTTGTTTGAGATCCTCTATTTTAGTTAACTTCTTGAAACTCTGCACTTTTAGAGAGAGGTAAGGACTTAACTCTGTACACAAACTTGCAGAGAGACAATAGGGCTAACAGGTAGTGTCTGTTACCTCTCATCTCCATATACTGCTGTTAACAGGGATGTTATCTCTGGAGACACAAATCCACAGTTTGAGAACTGAAATTAAGTGTCACAGAGATGCTTAATGAGATCTTCTACACTGAGCATCAAATCCCATTGGTAAGAGTGGTTTTCTGTAATCTTTACTAATCTATAAAGAAGCCTCTGGGAACCCCATAAGATTGGGCTCCTAATATACTCCTGTTGTGACCTATTTATAATACTTTTCTAAAAAGGTTTTATGAATACATTGTCTGAAATAGTATATAATTAGAAGTCATAATCCCTATTCCATGATGATATATTTGAGTTTTAACATACCTTAAATTAAAATTATCTTTATATATAGGGTGTTTTTTTTTAAAAAGCATCTTCACAAAAAAAAAAATCAAAATACAATTAAATACAAAATCTGATTAAAAAATATGTTTTAAAAAAATTGTTGATTTTTATCCAACTTGGGCAGCATCCCTAGTTTAGAGCTTCATTAATTACATTAAGAAGCCAAAGAGGAGTTATCTAGATAGCACATGAGATTAATTTTTAAATACAAATTTTGTAAGGGTCTTCAGATAACTTTTGGACCAAGCCAAGACGACACATATATACCCTGTATGTTCATCCATCTATACACAGGTATACATAAATAATAATTAATGATGCAAAATTCAAAATGTATTTACATTTTCGCCTCTGAGTCTCCATCTTGTCATATAGATGAATTCCATAGTATGATCCTTTCCCATGATTTCTCCATTGCATAGTACATCCAGCTTAAACATAATAAAACAAAGCACTCAATCCAACAGGTAAAGAATGTTAACATTCAAGTGAAATTGTAAGTGAAAATCTCTGAACCAATTAGGTTCATAAAAATACATTCATCAGAAACTGTTAATGTATGTACCATACACTGACTGGTGACCCCAGAAATGGTGAGATGAAAAACATGGAAGGAATCATGACTTGTTCACGGAAAATGTAATGGGGAGGAGGGTCACATAAATACCTAAGATAGATTAATTAGTCTGTAGTTTGGGCTGTTTTTTATAGTACACAAGGAAAATAGCGGATCACCCAGGCAACTACAGAATTGGTACATGTTAGCCAATATCCCTTTCTTCCTAGAAGCTACTGTTGTAATACTTGACAAGTGAGTGTTATTATTAATCATGTATAAAGATGAACAAAAAAGCATACACCTGTATGTCAAAATAACTTGAAAAGATACCTAATTATATGTCCATCGCTCTAAAGTTGAGCAACAAAAATCATAAAAACCATACAGCACCTTGGCTAAGCATCCTTCAGTGAGTATGGCTAAACAGCAAGATTTGGAGCACCATGAATAGGTGCTCAAACTTATCTTGTACCTAACGACTGTGACAAAAAAATCCTAATTTAGCTGAAATTTAAATTTAAGGCAGATTTAATTTTAATAGTGAACTAATACCTTCCAGGTAATTAAAACAAAAATCAAGCTTGGTTCACTTAAACTTACCTCATAAGAACTTGGAAGTTTTAATTTTAAACTGAGAAACTTTTTGATAGTTCCCACAGTCACTCGTGTAGAACAACGGATGAACTTCTTCATTAAACCCTGAAAGAATAAAATTAGAAAAGGGATGTTGGATATTTTGAAGCTATTCACCTTCATCTTTGGTTAGGTAGCATATAAGCAACTTTTGGTACAAAAGCATCTATTAGTATGAGTATGAGCTGCTTTACTGGTGTCCAATTTTAGTGTGTTGCGTTTAACTTATAAACCAGTACAAGAACTAAGATGCATTCTGGCTAACCTTCTTTTAGGGAAATCCCTAAAAATAATGCTTTTCAAGCCAGAGCAAAGCAGCAAAAAGTACAGATCTGTCTGGGCTGGAGATTCATTTTTTGGATACACACTGCAGAGTGAGACACGCATATCTTGCCCTGCTAGTTTAATACAAAAGCTTTTCTGCTACATGAGAGTTTCAAACAAGAAGTGTTATGGGCAAGTATCTACTGACCTACAAAGAAAAGATTCTGTAGTACATGCATAGGGAAGTGTTCTGCTCTTACGCAATTATTTTATAGTCTTTTTTTACCTGTATTTTGATATCATATTTGCTCAGATACAGAAAACCCCTTTCCATCCAAAATCAGCCCCCTAAGGTAAAGCCTCAAATACCTCATGTGCCCAAACTAACCAAAGGCCCTCTATAAAAGCAATTTTAAAAATAAAAGACCATATACATACAGTACAAAGCACTACGTTGTATAGTCACATGCCAAATTCTCTCACGTACAACATGCGCAAAATCAACATCCCAGAATTGGGGTGTATTATGTGGGGTAGCTGATTTTCTGCCCAGGATAGAAGCTCCCTGCTTTGATTCCTAATTACAATGCAGCAGCTGTTGCATTACAATTCAGGCAGCTGAGGACGTCAGTTGACTTAATGGTTGATTGTTCTTCACCCCACAGATATTAACTAGATCATCTCTCTTTCTTAATGATCTTGATGTTCCCATAATCAAGCTAAACTTCCTTTGGACAATTTTTCTATCTGCTAACTGCTCCTGGTCTCTCTCTTCCTATTTCACTGTATTTGAGACCTTAGCTCTTTCTCAAAGCATAGATCTACCCACGGAGACCAGGCTTTAAGTGCAGCTAGGGTTTCTGCTTTACTTAAACAGGAAAGATAGGGCAAGTCAGCTGAAAATTATGAAGCCATATCTCTGGAAAAATCTTTTTTGTATTCATTCTGCCTTTTAAAAACAAGGTGCATATTATATTCAAGAGCATTTCCAGGTAAGAAAATATGGTGATTTAACAGTAAAATCCTAAAGAACTTACCCCCCGGTTGGATACTCTTAGCCTCAGTCTCCCTTTTCTATTTTTCTACAAATAGAAAAATTCACTTACCCCAGGTTACAGAAAACCAGTGTCAGAACCAGGTCAGGTCTGTTCAAACCACCCAGAAGGCACTGCCATAGTTAGACTGCCTTCAGCACCCAAGCTAGCTGGCTTATGGATAACTCTGGTAACTCTGCTGTATACCAGTGTACCTTCAGTTTGTGGGTTAAAATTACTAAATACTTTTTTGTAAGAGTATTAGGAAAATATTTAAGTCAGTTTCTGCTGAGGAAAAATCATAAGAGAATGGGGTATATTAAAATATGCTTTTCACATTGGTTCATTATTGCAATTCTCAATTAATTTGAAACATACTACTATAAGGGCTTACAGAGATGATTAAGCCATAAGTGAGTAAGTTTACGGGCAAGCAACTGGAAATATTCCAAGAAACTCTGAAATGCCTCAACTCACAAAAGGATTCAGTAGTTTGGGAAGTGCAGATGGATGCAGGTTATAAATTCTGCAAAACTCTCCCCTGTAGACATTTACCTTAGATTGTTATGAGACCCCTTGGGCCCCTAATGATAAGACACAGCCAAAAACAATAAACAGCACAAATTCTTTGCAACTCACTTTCACTACGTTATCCCCTGACTGTCCATTGTTACGTAAACAATCCAGGCAAATAGCAATCTGTGGGTCACTCCTATGATAGTCTTTATCTTCCTGATTTTCATCACCATCTTCATCTACTTTGGGCTTATCAGATTTTGGATTTTCATCTGCAACATAAAAATCAGATTATTTATGTATAATATAATTAACAGTCAAATGCAGCATCTGGGACTGAATTCATACACCCCCCCTGAAACTTGAGGCTTACTACTGAAATCATAATTTATTATGCATAAGAAGGATATTCATTTTATAGGGAATGGTTAGGTTAGGGGCTAGTCGTCATTATGGATGATATTTTTATTTGTTTCTTTCCAATAATTAAAAAACCCCAAACAAATCTCTGAATGTATCAGGACTATGTGACTGCACAGCTGCCTTAGGCTTTGTCTTCACTGCCAAAAAAAAGTTCTCTCGTTGCAGGTTTTTTCTTTTAAAACCATCAGTACACTTTAATAAAAGCCTTGTGGATGCTTGAGAAAATTACCATGAGGAAAACTACACAAGGTTGATGCTATACTTCTGTCATTGGTGAACCTCAATTAGGTAAAAATTGTAAGTGCCTTTCATCATAGAGAAGGACAGCTAATACAAGTGGTAACCTATTTTAAGTCTTCTGCTTCTTGCAGTTAAGACATACCATGTATAACCATTTGCTCTTATTGTTACCTTTGCCTTCTGTCACCCCTTCCTTTCATTCATTTATTATACTCTATATTGCATCTTAATTTACATTGAAAAAACTCTTCAGAAAAGGGACCATCTCCTACCATGTAGGTATAAAATGTCAAGTATAGTAGAGCCCCAGTGCTATTTTTGGGGGGTTACTATACTGCATATAATAAAAATCATACAGGAGAGAAAAATTGAGTGTTTTCAACTGGTTTACCTTTTGATAGATCTGGAAGACAGCATACAAGAATTCTAACAAGTATACCTAAGTACTACTTGCTGACTCCCTCTGCTGTGATTCTGTGGATACTAGCAAAATCTGATCACTACAGGCACAATGCACGAAAAAAAGATATTTAGGTAGCTAAGGTGCAGAGCAGTTACCAAAATATGAATAAAAAAGTAGCCAAAAGCACAGTTCTGACTCATAGTAATGCAATAACTGGTGTATGAGATGGCCAAATAACTGAAGTAGATTACTTTTTGACTCATCTGGTACGGTTTTCTTCCACAAACAACTTACACAATTCTGTTCTACTTTAATAAAACCAGCTAACTAAAACTTCAAGCTAACTAAAACTCCAATTACATATGATACTCTACAGCAAACTATTATAATTTTGTCCATATTGTCTTTCAGGCCAGCATTAAAACTATTAGTAGGGGGAAAAAACAAAACTTGCCACTTGTAATGTTTGCCAAATGCAAATAAGAAAAACTAGTGAAAATTAAAACGTTAATTTCAAACTGGAAAGAACATATTACAAACAATGGAGAAGAAAACAAATAATATAAAACAAATACTTGATAAGCCTTCTTTAAAATAAACAATTGTTACTTTGGCTTGGTAAAGCTGTTTTTTTAAAAATGGTTTACATGAGTTAAATATGCTGTGGTATCTAAATGATGAAGCTGAATTAAAGAACACAAAAACCCCTTGGATGGTCTGTATTACTTATCAGCTCAATAAAGAACTTTCAAAGTTCACAGCTCTACTACTGAAAGACAGTCATTCTGGAATCTATATAAAACAGTTGTTTAGCACTTGTGGAAAAACAGTTTTGCTATATGTCATAACTAATTCTTGACAACCTCCTACTAAACAGCTGGTCAAATTTGATAACAGAAAATAATCTGAACATAAAGACTCAAGTAGTTCTGTGTCACTGCATGGTGGATTATAACTAGGATCAAAGTAGAAAATATCAAGTAGTGTGAAAGATATTAAGAATTCAGAGTGGAAAATGGTATGAATGTTAAGCATGAAGGTACTTGGTAATTCAGTTGAAAATATTACTAAAATCATTATTGCTGTTCAACTGTTGAACAGACAAGTTGAACCACAGCTCTCATTCTGCAAAAGCTTAATTTTATGTACCTCTATAGAGCCACTAAATTCAATGCAACTATGCCAATGTAGAAATAAGCACAGGATTGGGGTCAGTCAGGAAAGCCATTCTCTAACACAGGTTTGGCCAACTGGTAGCCCATGAAGGGTCAAGCTGTGGTCCCCAAGCTTTTGCCTGGCTGCTGCTTTCCCCCAGTGCTCTGGCTGCAACAACAGCTAGTCTCCAGGCTCCACCTCTGTCCATGAGCTTTTACTGCTTGCCTTTGCCCCTGCTCCTACCTCTGTACAGCGCGCAGTGGGCAAGGGGAACCCGTGTGGTACCCCAGAGGGTGGTGCCGCCCAGGGTTCCTATGGCTCATGCTGGGATTGGCCTAAGGGTGTGCTGTCTTGCTGATGCAGCTTGCAGGGCACATTTGGTTATAGTTGGACACCCTGACTTAACAGATACAATACAGAATGTATTGGGGGGGGCAGGAGGGAGAAGGAAGGGCAGAAATCACCTTGTCCATTTTCTTGAGGTTTGTTTTTCCTCCAAAATTCGATCTCACGCTGTAGTTCCTCTAGTAAGCATCAAACAAAAGCAGTGTGATTTTTCAGCAATATAGAAATATCACTAGAAATTAATTTCTAATACAAAAAGGTATAATACTGAATCAGAAACTTACGTTCTCGAAGTCCAGGCACCAGTTTGAATATAATTTCTTCTAATGTGTTATCTAGCCTTTCATAGGAAAAAAAAATTATTTCAAATAAAGAAAAGAAAAGAACATATACAAACAAAAAAGATAGTTGAACATTAAAAGTAATTATATGACAATACTCTGGTAAGTAATACATCATTCACAATCCTATAGATTTTAGCGTGGAAAGGAAGAGTGGAAAGTATTCACATTTATCTCCCTTCAGCCATTCCTGGAACATACTTGTTTTAGACTAGGATATAGTAACAGCAGATATCAGAATTAAAAACAGAGAGGAAAAAAGGAGGAAAGAAAAGTGAAAAAATTAATCTGTATAAAATATTAATTGTAGTATTCAAATTTTTGCCACAAGCAAATCATCGTGTAAAGCAGTTTCCCTAATATTTGAAACAAAAATTAGAAAAATAATAAAATACGGTCAAACAAACCAATTTGAAGATGCTGACCTGTGTACTATATATAGCAAACTTTAAACAACCACTGACCATACTATTTCCCTGTAAATTTCCCATTAAGACTTTTTACCCCATGGGCTAAAAAAAAGCAACAGCATAAAGTATTATAATAAGCATTCTTAAAATTCCCATGACCACAGTAGCTAGGTACCATAAAATACACCAATAGTACTCTAGCTCAAAAGGAAAAAATTAACCCTAAGGAAAATTGTCAGAGGATTAATTTACAGTAGACACACAGACAAATGTTATGTTTAATTAAGTTATGGTTATGGCGCATAATAAAAGGAAGGCTGCTTAGAGATAAAGCTCCCTCAAATATATTTTCATTTTTGCATGTGTAAACAGACTACAATAACTGAACCGTGTACTGAAGTTGTTTGCTCAAATATCTATGAAAAAAGAGAAAATGCTTTTGCTATCACTTCCAGCAGTACAGCTAGCAATTTAGTATCTATCACAGTATTTTCATATAGCAACAAAAGCCATTTATCTAGAACAATCCCACCTACACTGATATGACAAACAGATAATCTGAATATTATAAAGTATATTTGTACTATGGGACTGGAAATTGTAGACTATTTAAAAAAATAATGTAACAGTTCCATAATACATTATTCTATTTTGATTAGAAGAGTAAATCCATGGGACCAACTAAATGGTAATATAAAGTGAGGTGCAGATAGATGTAAATGACAGTGTGGCATAGCTTGCACTGATATGCAAGCATTTACAGCCTGGATTTGGATATTCACTAAGCTAAATCCTTGGCTTCTTTTCTGGTTGCTTTGCTATATACACTCATTTGGAACTCGGCCAGGCCAGGATCAAACAGAATGGTGGCCTGGAGCCCTCACTCAGCTTCTCCTTAGCTACAGTAAGGTATACTCCACACAGCTGAGGGAAGCCACCAGGTGTCAAATCAATGCAGGTTAGGCTACTTTATCACTTAACAGTGATAGTTACACCCAACTACTTAATTTATATCATCTAGAGATATCTGTAACCTTGGCACCTCCTTTGACCAGATTTAAATTGTCAGCAGATTCTATTCCCAGTTTTTAGCATCTCCAGGTCAGATGCAGCCTCAGAGAAAAACTATATACTGCATTTCAGGTTAGGGACTTACACACACAGGCATTCAGGATATGTCTTCACTACAGCTTACCATATACTGTGTAGACACTCAGGCCAATGTTAAATGAGCTGGCTCAGATACCAGATGTGATTCTCACAATGCAACTGGATGTAATAAACCGATGCATTGCTGCTAACTTGGTTCTCCTAAGGGCAGTTCAGTTCCACACCAAGATATTAGACATTACCAACTCAAAATGTCAGGCTAGCAAAATAAGCTGTTTGAAATATCATACAAGATGGCATCTTCTAAGAACCCTTAATTTATAATTATTTTCTTTTTTAAAGTACACCTAATTTGGTACTATAAATTCATCAGAAAAAGAAAACTGAGGGACTCAACTTCAGTCTAAGATTGTGTGCGCAAACTTGCAGTAAAAAATTACTTACAAGTATCTCATAAAGTGCATAGCTGCTCACTACACCTCTTGCTCATGAGGGATGAAAAGTTAGACAGGAAGAAGACAGAAATGATTTACTGTTGGTGAATGGATAAAGCCTATTTCAATAGGGAATACTTCTTGCAACTAATATAAAAGAAAATCTGGAATTCTTATAACAAAATCTATTTCTAATTAAAAAGATCAAATTCTGTCATCAAAGCATCTTGGTCCGAAACCACTATTCAACCTTTTGTACTACGGTCCTGAATTATCATGTTATGTTATGAAGACAGCTTTGCCACAGCATTTTTCATATTCAGTGCCTCAATAGATTTCTTCTGGGTCTGATTCAATGAGAAGTAAAGAAATAGTAAGTCTCCAGAATCTCACATAAACCACTCTAAGTTGTAAAAGAAACTCAGAGAGTTGGAGGGAAAACAAAAGTCCCAGCAAGTTGAAACACCCTGTTTTGAAAGTTGTCCTCAGAAGCCTGTTAGCCCAGGCCAAATAACACCAAAGGTCCTTTTACTGCCTCAAGACTGAAGGCTCGGTTCAATTAGTAAGCACTGTTT
The DNA here is from genome assembly GCF_001723915.1 of Gavialis gangeticus. Lineage (NCBI taxonomy): Eukaryota > Metazoa > Chordata > Crocodylia > Gavialidae > Gavialis > Gavialis gangeticus. The sequence continues at coordinate 38,205,976 of NW_017728994.1, read as the reverse complement.
CTCCTAAGGTACCAAGCTTAGTTGTGTTGGGAAAGGGTATCATCACTTGGGGTTTCCAAAGACTGACCACCACACTCAATTTTACTTGCACCTTCGTCTGAAAACAAATGAGCTCCTAATTCTTCAGAATGGCATACAAACCCAGAACACATTCCCCTTCCCCCATTTTAATACTCTGCCCTTACTTATAGATGTGAACTCCTTGCCTGGTGCTGTTTATCTTGGGGCTAAAGAAATTGTCAGTGCTGCTTAAACTGCAAGAAAACCATCATACTTTGTAAGTTTATGATGTTGGCATGAAAAGCTAGCTTCCTTGTCTATAATTATCTTTACTTTTCAAGTAAGTAAACAAAACAAATAGAGCCACTTGACATTTGTTATGTAAACGGCATTAATGTTAATCAGACTGACAGTCAAAAAATGCTAGAAAAAGTAACTACATTCTGACTTTTGCCTGTAGCAAACGACATGAACCCCCTCCCCCTCCCAGAAACCTATAGAAATTTTTTTTTCAGGTCATTTTTCAGGTATTATTTACAATATTACTGTCATAAGAAGGCTTTGAAAAGCAATGAAAATTTGTCTTTTGTAGCGTACCAAACATCCTAAAATGAAATTATTTTAGGAAACTCCAAGTCATCTTTTTTGTCATTTGGTACTTCCAGTAAAAGCTGAACCAAGACTATATAAAGTTAACTGTAGTTCTCCACCCCACCCTTGTCCAAAAGTTCTCTGAAATAGAACACAATATAAAATAAAACAAGGTAAATATCAGCTTTTTTTTTTATATCTCAGATTTCTATTTTACCCAAGCAAACAACCCTTCGTTATGAAATATTCTGTAATGTGACAAATTCAAGTATCATTAGTGTTCACTGGCATACACAGAACAAGCTGGCAGAAGAAAGTGATTCAGTATTCATGACGCACCCTACTGATTTCTGGCACATAACTTTGTATAGGTTGTGAATACAGGACAGGGCCCATAGTAATTCTAAGAATTCAACAGCTCCCATGTTATAGATGGACACAGGATTTCAATCAACTTTACAGGACTTAAAATCCCTGTATAATTAATATGTAGGACACCAATAACTCAGAAATATCTGTATTTCAAAGATCTTGTAAGATCAAATTTGTAACAATATAAAATCAATTAATAGAAATCAATATAAATCAATTCATACAAAAGTATAGCTGGAAAGGACCTTCACAAGGCATCTAGTCCAAACCTCTGCCTGATCATCCCTATCCAAACCAGCCTACACAAATCCATTGTCTAACTTATTAGTAGAACTACACTGTCAACTCTGACATCCACAAGGCACAGCACCCTAACCACCACAGGCAAAGCAGGGGGAAAACAGTGGCCAATGTCCTGATGCTGTGAGGGTTGTTAAAATGTGCTCAGAAGTTCCAAGGGAGAGGGCCATGTCTCCTGATACAGGAGGCAAAAATGCTCAGTCTGTACCAATCTGACCACAGGGTAAAATTCCTTTCTGAACCCAAATATGGTGATCAATCTGACCCGAGCAGAGAGGCAAGAACCTACAGTCAGGAACCTCTGGGCTTAAGTCCCAACAAGTGCAATGGCACACCTCAAATCCCAAATTTGACAGTAGTCACACCCAATGCTTCTGAGGGAGATGACTCCTCCACAGCTTGTATAGCAACAGGAGCGGGAAAATATCCCTCCCAACTCCACGTGGAAACCAGCAAAGCCCAGAAGCACAGAAAATACCTACAGTAGAACACAGATATAGCAATTCTTAAGATCATTCTTGATCAATGCTTGTCCATCCTCTTCTTGACCACTTCCAGTGATGGATATTCCACAACTTCTGAATAGATAATCTCACCGCCTTACTGTTCTAATAGTGAAGTTTTTCCTGATATTCAGTCTAAATTTATTTTGTTGCAATTTCAAGTCACTGGTCTGCATCCCACTGCAGCAGGAGTGAAAAAGTATTTTCTCTCTTATTTGTGACAATCCATCAGATATTTGAAGATGTCACGGTCTTGAATACATTACTACCAAGGGCTCTAACATTTCCTCTGCCATTTCCCTCAGTATCATCAAAACTTTTTTTGCTCATGGTGCATACATTATAGGCCTATTTGCTTTAAGTTAAAAATATATATGCAGTACTTACTGCCATATCACATGTAATTATTTCATTTTTAGGATATACGATGGGCTTTCAGAAAAGTCAGAATAAATTATGTACATTAAGCCATGCTGTTAACATCAGAAAAGGGATAACACTATTCACTCATTCTTCTTATTTTATAAGTTTAACCTTTTAAAATATTTTAGAATACATAAATAGTCTAATAAATGATTGGTTTTATCCAGTCTTTTAGCAGAATAAACCTAGTTACCATAAAAGAGATATCAGGAAGTTTCCAGAGAAAGTGTCTCTTTCTGCACTTCTGGCAAAGCTTTTCTCACCCTGGTTAGAGCCCATAATGATTTTACAAATGCAGACCGCTATGTAAATCAGAAAACGCGTCTTCTGCAGAAGTGAAACTGACATAAATTAATTGTGAACAGTATATACTATATATTGTCTTCTGGGTGGACAATCACAATGTAAAACAACTATAAAACATTCTTTCTTTATAGATAGATGGACAGATAGATAAAGAAAGCCTTCTACAAAAGGTATATTCCCCCACAAGACTGGAAAGATCGTTCTTAAGACATTGTCTAACAAAACTGGTTAGAGGAAATTAAACTGCATCTTCCTCATTTGCCTTTCTAGTAAGTAATTTAAGCATGTCATTCTCCCACAAACTGTTCTACACACTCAAACATCTTACCACAAAGCCAAGGAGATCTGTAGATACCACAAGGGAATTAACAAATAAACTCAACTCAGACAAGACCAATGCCTGATCATTTGTTCATATACTGACATCAAAAGGACATTTTTTTTCAATTTTGTTCATTACTCTACTGGTAGAATAGCTTACAAAATAACACCTCAGAAAACAATAACAGCATATAAAAAAAACCTCTTTTTTTTTTTTTTATCCGTATGCAAGGCAAAGGATAGAGGAAAAAAAGATTATAGTCCACCATGCTTCCTCAAAAGATGAACACTCATATCAAACTGTTTTTGTTCAGCATGGATCAGGCACCTATTATAGCTTGCCTTAGCTTAGATGATATAAATTCAATTACCAGTTTCATTACTGAAACAAATAAAGGAGATATCCCACATTCTCTCAATTAAGGGTTACAGTGGACTATCGTGTTTGGCATCTCAACCCACCTATAGGATTCTATACTTATCTTTTGGCTTCTTGCAATAGTAAATACTTTACAATGTGGAAAATCAGTTATAGACATAAATGTGAACATTTTCCAGAAGTAGCCTCCTCAGTCTCCAAGAGCTACAACCAGTGACTAACGAAGACTGTTCAGTGGAGATGTTGAGATAGATATTATAGATATGGAAATGTTTTATGCCTCCGACTTCAATTTATTTTCATCCCTTGCTAATTCACAAAATTCTATTAAAACAAATATTTCTCTTAAGACACTAGATTCTTCTGAGAGAATCTTCGTTTTTAAATAAAGGCAGTAATTACCTTATTTATAAAATAGAAATCAAGAAACATGTCACTAGGAATGGAGGAACTCATTTTTCCTGTAACTTGTGAAGATCCCATTTATGGGACATCATAATTTGCCAGGTTTGCTATTCCTATTTCATAAAATATTAACAGTGAAATCCTTCAGGATGAAGAGCACTGTGCGCGCCTTGTACTAAAAGGGGATTTCCAACTAGGTGAGGTCTAAGAACTTGAATGAATCAAAATTATATAGCTGATTAATCAAACTTTAATGGTGTTGTAGCCCAGTGGGACATATAAAGTTTAATGCCAGTTAATTTACTAACCTAGATCAAATAATCATCTGCATAGGTAAACATACTATATGCAATCCCTGTTGAACCAGTTAACTGGAAAAGGGAAACTCTTTGGAAATCTGCTCCAAGGTTGTAAGAAACAGAGATAACAGACTTAAAATACAGCCACAGAAATGGCAGTTTCTGAAATGCTTTTCAGGGAATACATCAAGTTTGTACCACTACTCTTTTCCTAGTTACAATATAAACTTATTTCTAACATGGATGATCAAAAGTCTTTCTCCTTTTAAATTATCCTAATCTATATAGCGGTCTGTTAAGATAACAAGTTTCACTTTTCTGCTCAAACTTCTGAAGACAGGAAAGAAATACAAAAGATGAAAGGGGGAGCTTTCTTGAAGGGTTAGGGTTAAGTTTTTAGCTAATTTGCTGATGCTGGTTGTATAGTACTGTTCTGCTGTACTTTAGCCATAGTTGGGTATTCAGTTCATTTTTATTTTATTTTTTTTAAAATTAAGGATATCAAGTACTTACACAAAAGAGTTTTTTTAGCATTTGTATATAGATACATAAAATGAAATTTCCTCAGAATAAAAACTGTATTGAGGAATTTTTAAAAAGCACCATTCCATATATTTAATCAAACTTTGTTTCATACCATCTTACCTTAACATTTCTAATGGATTGGTCTCGTGCACCTGATTGCCACATCTGGGGCAATCATTACTGTCTTCAAAGTGCTGAACAATACAAGTCTTACAAACTGTACAAAGCAAAAATAAACAGTGTTAGGCAAAATGCGAACAATGCAGCGCTTCTAGATCAAGAAAATATTATTGTTCACAAATGACTTACTCTAAAAAAAAAAACCAACCAGACAAAAACAAAACAAAACAAAACAGGCCAGTGTTAACTAGATAATGTAGCAAAAACTAGAGAGGTAACAGAAAATGTACTGTTTTGTACTGTCCTGTTCCCCAAAGTCATGACTAGCTCTGCTTAGTGATGATATTATTGTATTGAGTCAATCAAAACAGGTTAAGCAAGTTTTAGTTCTCATTTTAATTCTTGTTGTTGTTTGTTAATCCTCACAACATTACAGAATGCATAATCACACCACTTCGTTCTTAATCAAAGTCCGAGACAGAGTGTACTAAAAACTACAGCAGAGCAGGAGCCGACTGAAATTTTAAATCTGTTTTTGAAAATTCTAGAATTCTCAAAAATCCAACACTTATTAAAAATACACTACATCGGGGAGTAGCGGTGGCTGGTCCCAGAACAGCGGCTGCATGTGGTGCAGCAGTGCAAGGCTGGTGGATGCAGCTGCCGGGTACAAGTTTCCCCCTCCGTGTCCGGGGTGGTGGGGAGGGAAGGGTAGTGGCAGGCAGCTGCAAAGCAGCAGCCACACATGGTTTAAAAAATCTGAAATTTTCAAGTTTCCAGCAGGTGCTAGGTCCCAAAGATGCCAGATTTATGAGGTTATACTGTATCTTTGCTCTTTTAGAAAGTATTAGATAAAATTAAATATATAACAAGAGTCCCAAAGGTAGAAGCAAGTTATGTTTCTACTAAGATGCAAGGCCTTCAACATTAGTGATGTCAGGACTGATGAACATTAATAAATGAATCTTAATATCCAGAACAGATTCATTGATACTGCATTAAAAACCGAACAATGTCATTTAATCCTATAAACTGTTACTAAACCAAGCAAAGTATTGCAACATGGTTTCTTCCAAACACAATTAATTACAGACTTTACTGCCATTAATACTAAAAATGAAACAAAACTTGTTAATACCCGATAGGTTGGTTCTTACATATGTCATTTTTCACCTACACTGAAACAATTGCAAATACTTTAATAAATGGACATAAAAAGTGTTGGCAATTCTAGTACAGCTTCTGCTGATATAACTTAAAAGTTTGTCCATCAATTATTCAAAGAGCCAAGACCACTTCTAAAACAAATTGCTAAAAACTATGGACAGAGATTTCTGAGGAACTCCTAAAATCTTCACAAAAATAAAAAGTCAAACATTTAATAATTTGGGCAGCCAGTACAACAGGCCAACTGGATATTCAGGAAAGTTAAAGCAAATTAACTAAAGTTGTGAAGTTAGTGCACATACATTAACATGTATTAAACCTGTATGTGAACACTGTAACTGGGATTCAGTGCACTTTAACTTGTTTACATTAACTTGATAGCTTTAGCTCAGCAGCCAGAAACATTTCAGAGCTGTGGGTGGGAACCAGCTGGATAGGGTCCAAAATGGGTTGGCGCTCCAACCTAATTGCCACCATTGCTTCTTCTTGGTCCCTTGCTATATTGATAGAACATAGAAGTGTTATGAAATTAGAGATCCACATCTGTACACTAGCTGATGATCATATTTTCTTTCCAGATACATTTAGCAATTTAGTTCTGTTAGCAGCATTTTATAGAAATGTTGTATAGTCATGACAGTGACTGAAGTACAAGTGAGAGAACAAGGAGGTGCCAGCAGCCAATACCATTAACTAAGCTTGCATCTTCTGATAATGTAGTGCCACAGATCTTGGCAAGTTCTAACACTTTACTGATAGGTGTTACTATTCTATGTGGTAATGAAAAAAGATGCATATCTAATAATCTGTATTTTTTTACTGACTTTTCCTACTGGGATGTGTGAATTCTCAGCCATTTTTCTGAAAAGTTCTGGAAAGCTTTTATAATAATCAAATGATAACAATGAAGCCAGTTACTTTATCGGGAGAAGATTGAGATACAGCTGCTGAAGGAAGATTGGTTAGAGCATGTTGCTTTTCTTCTAAAGTAAACTGTTGGTAATGTTGAGGAGAATGCTGAGGCTGAAGATTTCTGAGGTCTATAAGATCCAATGGATGCACAGATCTCAATTCAGCACATCTGAAAGAACAGGGCATTTAATGTGATGATAATGCCATGGAATCCAGCACAACCATTAGCAGCATCTACATGAAAATTACATTGAAGGCTATATACGGGATGTTTTCTGTCTGTTCAGTCTTTCTGCCCGACAGCAATATCCGAGCTGAATTTCTGGTGAAAAGCAGGGTGTTAAGTGAATGATGATCTTTGTCTGTCAACTTTGAAGGCAGATGAAAATGATGAACAAGAATATTTTTTCACAAATGCAGAAGCTGCTCTGAGGAGCTCCTGTTTCTACATGAACATAGGTATGACAAAAGTAGTAAAGATGTTTTAAAAGCTGTCTTACCAGAAACTAAGGATGGACATAACATCTAACTGAAAAATGGCTTTTCTTAAGCAAATAGGACAACGACCACTGTAAATTTCATTGGGAATAATGCAGACCCTTGTGTTGAGTTTGGCATTCTTTTGCCTTGCATTACAGTAGCTTAAGTAGGCCTTTGGGTGTATTAAGCAAGGCCAAATGAGCATAATTTTTTCAGAAAAGACTAGCCAGTCTTAAGACATCAAATCTTAATTAAGGGTTCAGGTCAGTGTTTGTAACTCAACCAGCAGGATGACACAATTACATTTCCTTTCCGACCAAATATGTCAAAATTTTTTCATCAAGTCATGCTATAAGCCTTCGTTTCAGGAAAGGGATAAAAAAGGGGGCTCAGTGCTCTGAGATGAGTTCCTCTGTCATCCTTTGCCAATATTCCTGTCTGCAGGCATAACAAAGACCCAGCACCCCTTGGAAATTACTCTCTCAATTTGGGTAAGACTCCCTTACCTGGCTGGCCACAAGTTACAAAAAACGTAGAATTTTAAGACGCATAGATTCTAAGTTGTAAAAGCTTGCTTATTTCTGCTTGAATCATAAAAGTATATCCAGATGTATGCTGTGCTGTTCTTTATTTTCATAGATTTCATAGACATTCGGGCTGGAAGGGACCCCGGAGGATTAAGTCCAGCCCCCTGCCCCATGGGCAGGAAGTCAGCAGGGATCATAGAATACTAGCAAGATAAACATCCAAATGTGTCTTGAAGGCATTCAAAGTGGGTGCTTGAACTACCTTCAGCGGCAGTCTGTTCCAAACCTTGGGGGCGTGGACAGTAAAGAAGTTCTTCCTTATGTCCAGCCTGAATCAGTTGCAGTGAAGTTTGTGACTGTTAGATCTTGTCATCCCTTGGGGTGCTCTGGGGAACAGACGTTCCCCCAAATCCTGGTGAACAACCCCGACAAACTTGTAGGTGGCCACCAGATCGCCCGAGCCTGCGATTTTCCAGGCTGAAGAGTCCCATGGCTCTCAGCCTCTTACCATAAGGTCTGTTTTCCTGACCTCTGATCATACGTGTGGCTCCCCTCTACACTCTCTCAAGCTTCTCCACATCCTTTTTGAATTCTAGAGCCCAAAACTGGATGCAGTACTCCAGCTGTGGCCTCACCAAGGCCGAGTACAAGGGGAGAATGACATCCTGGGATTTGCTTGAGAAGCATCTATGGATGCAAGCCAACGTTTTGCTCGCTTTACTAGCTGCAGCATCACATTGAAGGTTCATGTTCATCTTGTGGTCAATCATGACCCCCAAGTCCCTTTCATATGTAGTGCTGACCCGTGTATCACTGCCGAGCCTATAAGCATGCTGCAGGTTTTTCCTCCCAAGGTGGAGAATCTTGAATTTTTTGGTGTTAAACACCACCAGGTTCTCATTGGCCAATCTCATGAGCCTGTCAAGATCTTGCTAAACGGGTACTTCGTGTCATTTTTTTCACCAGTCCCATGGGACACCCCTGGCCACTGTGGGTCAGGGATGCCCAGGTGAAGGAGATTCCTTACCCTCCATCAGTGCTCACCTTGTGAAGGAACACCTTGACAGGTTAGAGATCTTCAAGACAGCTGGCCCCGATGGTTTACACCCAAGGGTACTCAAGGAGCTGGCTAGCATCATAGCTCAGTCCCTGGCACGGATCTTTGAGAACTCTTGGTGCTCTGGTGCAGTGCCCGATGATTGGAAGAAAGCCAAAGTAGTGCCTATCTTGAAAAAAGGGAGGAAAGTAGATTCCACAAACTACAGGCCCATCAGCCTGACCTCTATCCTGGGGAAGGTCTTGGAAAAGATTATCAAAGAGGCCATCCTTAACAGACTAGCTGAAGGCAATATCCTGAGGGATACCCAGCATGGGCTTGTTGCGGGTAGGTCTTGCTTGACCTATCTCATTTCCTTTTACGACCAGGTGACCTATCACCTGGACAAGGGGGAAGAGATTGATGTCGTACATCTTGACTTTAAAAAAGCCTCTGATCTGGTATCCCATGATCACCTCTTGGCAAAACTGGCCAATTGTGACCTTGGGTCCACCACGATCCGCTGGCTGGGAAGTTGGCTCCGCGGTCAGACCCAGAGGGTGGTGGTTTATGGAAGTCAATCATCATGGTGCCCTGTGACCAGTGGGGTCCCACAAGGCTCTGTCCTTGGACCTATATTGTTCAACATCTTCATTAATGATGTGGACATTGGAGTCAGAAGTGGACTGGCCAAGTTTGCCAACACCACCAAACTTTGGAATAAAGCATCCACACCTGAGGACAGGAGGGCGATCCAGACTGACCTTGACAGGCTTAGGAAATGGGCGGACGAGAACCTGATGATGTTTAACACCGAAAAATGCAAGGTTCTTCACCTTGGGAAGAAAAACCTGCAGCATGCTTATAGGCTTGGCAGTGCTACGCTGGCTAGTACTACAGATGAGAGGGACTTGGGGGTCATGATTGACCACAAGATGAACATGAGCCTTCAATGTGATGTTGCGGCTAGTAAACTGAGCAAAACGCTGGCTCGCATCCATAAATACTTCTCAAGCAAATCCTAGGACGTCATTCTCCCATTGTACTCGGCCTTGGTGAGGCTGCAGCTGGAGTACTGCATCCAGTTTTGGGCTCCACAATTCAAAAAAGGATGTGGAGAAGCTTGAGAGAATCCAGAGAAGAGCCACGCACATGATCAGGAAAACAGACCTCACAACAACAGGCTGAGAGCCATGGGACTCTTCAGCCTGGAAAAGTGCAGTCTCAGGGGTGATCTGATGGCCACCTATAAGTTTATAAGGAGTGTCCACCAGGATGTGGTGGCATTTTTGTTCACCAGAGCGCCCCAAAGGATGACAAGGTTGAATGGTTATAAACTCCTGCAAGACTGTTTCAGACTGGACACAAGGAAGGATTTCTTTACTGTCCGAGCCCCCAAGGTCTGAAATAGCCTGCCATCGGAGGTAGTTCAAGCACCTACTTTGAATGCCTTCAAGAGAAATTTGTATGTTTATCTTGCTGGGATCCTACGACCCCAGCTGACTTCCTGCCCCTGGGGCAGAGGGCTGGATGCGATGATCTTCCAAGGTCCCTTCCAACCCTAACATGGATGAAATTTGTGAAAACTCCCTAAGTGGCCCTCAGGCCCATATAAATTGCTCATCCTTGTGCATATTCCCTGCAAAGCAGAAAAAACAAACAAACCCAAACAGTTTGATTAAAATTTCATGCAACTACCTTAAAACACTAGGGGAGCTTATACATTTGGAAAAAATACTGAACTGTAAATTATTATTGATATTATCTAGAACAACTTTTCCTTTTTTACCCAGAACTGTGCTGCCATCAGGAATTGTCTACAAGTAGCACCTGAAGTTCTTCCTCCAAATCTTTGAACTCACCACAATAGATATATAAACATATGTCAGTACTGCTACCCGTATCAACACCAAAGGAATAAAACATGACTGATAGTAAGTATATGTGCATATATATATGTAGACATATATATCATTTTAGCTTCTTTAAACTTAAACACAGGTGAAGGGAAAGAGGCTTCTAAAATGCTGATTAGTTTTCCCTGGAACAAGCGGCCAGCTTTTATTACATATACATTTTTCACACAATTTTCTATTTCTGCAAAAAGACATTTTCAACATACTGTGTGCTACAGGCCAAATTCTATAGGCATACTGATATATCAATCCATATCGT
>NW_017728994.1:38176477-38190135 GCF_001723915.1 Gavialis gangeticus | reverse complement strand
GAAGGGAAAGAGGCTTCTAAAATGCTGATTAGTTTTCCCTGGAACAAGCGGCCAGCTTTTATTACATATACATTTTTCACACAATTTTCTATTTCTGCAAAAAGACATTTTCAACATACTGTGTGCTACAGGCCAAATTCTATAGGCATACTGATATATCAATCCATATCGTATTGGCACTGATAAAAAGCTCCTGGCCACTGTATGCACCCTTGGGGAAGCGTGGGAGGCATATACCCCCTGCATTTGTGTGTGGGGCGAGGGCAGACTACACGCTGGGGGCTGTGCCCGAGGTGAGCGGGGCAGGTGAAGGTACTGAGAAGGGGGCTATGGCGAATTCTGGGATGGCTGTAGCCCAACCTGTAGCCCCAGTCCCAGTACCACCACTGCCCTGTCCCCACCCACTCTGAGTGCAGCTGTAGCTCAGCCCCCAGCCTGCACCAGGCAGCCCACCCTCACACTGCACACAAATCTAGGGGACACATGCCCCCAATGCCACCCCAGGGGTCTGTGCAGTGGCGGGAGCTGCCCCCTCCTCCCACCTCCATGCCCCCTGGATGAGCTGCCTGCAGCTCTGTCCTGTGTCCTCCACACCTCACGCTCTGGGCTGGGAAGCACCTGCCCCTACCCCAGCCCTAGCCCTACTCCCTTCCTCACCATGGGGACCTTGATCTGCCCACCCACACCCCTACCCTCTTCCACTGTCCTTCCTCCCCCTCCCAAACTTACTGGCAAGATGCTGCTCTGCAAGCTGCGAGGCTGCATATTGGTAATTGGATTGGTTTGGGCTGGTTAATAATTGGACATCAGTATTGGCCAAGAAAATCTTTATTGGTGCACCCCTACCACATTCCCATCAAACCCAGCCAAAGTCAAGGAAATGGTGGAAACACAGAACCAGAGTAAATCACTTTCCAAAGGCAACCCCATCTTTACTCCACTGAGGCAAAGGAGGGAACACTGGGAAGAACTTCACTGCCAGGAGTCCAACAGCTCTATCCTATCTGTTCCTGTATCCGCAGCAAAGTAACAAGACAATTGATACAAAGAAAAGCTTCTCTGTAAAATCAGCTTTATTAAGCTAACAATATTAATTCTTTAGTCGCTAAAATAACATTATTTAGAAAAGCGTTCCTGAAAGAAAATCTGAAACATTAACCTGTTATTTTGTTCAAAAGCATAAATAAAGTTGTTTATCAATCACTTATGCACATACAATGCAGCATTTCATGAAAGGACCAACTATTACTTTAAATCCAGCTTAAACAGAAAAACAACAGAAGACCCAAATCACTTTTTTGGAAAATCTCCCATGGCATCTACCTTCCACTTATATACTTAATTAAATGTATATATGCCTTAGGTACACAACTGCAACAAGCAAAATGCTCAAATGATAAATCACAGAATCACAGAAAACTAGAGTTGAAAGTGACCTTGGAAGATCATTTAGTCCAGTGGTTCTCAACCTTTTTTGTACCAGGACCCATTTGTAAATACTGATAGTCAGTCTCGACCCACAGCCCCTTACTCCCAACCCGTTGTCTCCCACCCCCAGGCACCAGCCCCTGGTCTGTGTGGTATGGGGAGCCCCATGCAGCCTCTTGAAGCCTGGAACTCTGCTAGTCTGCAACGGAAAACCCAGTTTCCCACGTTTTTCTCCTTTAAAGGAAAATCCATTTTTAGAGTTTGTTCGTGACCCTTTCGTATATTCTTGGGATCCATATTTGGGTTGTGATCCACAGGTTGAGGAACGCTGTCCAACTCCCTGCTCAAAGCAGGACCATCTCCAACTAGATCATCCCAGCTAGGGCTTTGTCTAGCTTGGTCATAGATACCCCCAAGGATGGAGATGCCACCACCTGAGCAGCCCGGTACAGTGTTTTACTAACCTCTCCTAGTGAGGAAATTCTTCCTAATATCTAACCTAAACCTCCGCTGCTGTGACCTGAGACCATTGCTCCTTGTTCTGTCATCTGCCACCACTGAGTACAGTCTAGCTTCATGCTCTTTTGAACCCCCTTCAGGTAGTTGAAGGCTGCTATCACATCCCCTCTTGGTCTTCTCTTTCCTGAACTAAATAAGGCCAGTTCCCTCAGCCTCTCCTCATAAGCAGGGATTCTGGTTTTCTGCGATAAAAACCCCCTCAAATTCTCTGATACCCACCCCCCCAAACCGTGGTTAAAATGAAAGGTTCAGCATACAGAGCTGGGGGCACAGGTCCCCCCAAGCCCCCAGGAGAATGTGCAGTGGTGGAAAGCTGGCCTCACCCCCTGGACAAGCCACCCGCAGCCCTGTCCTACTCCTTGCTGGGGCCTGGTGGGCACACATTGCAGTCCCACGCCCCAAACCCGCCTCCTGTGTTTGGCAACAGCCACCAGCCCTGCCCAACTCCCTTGCTATAGGGGCCTCAATCCTTTACCCCCTCACAACTTACCTATGGGAGCTGCTTTGCACACTGCCTGACTGCCCTCCTTCTGCTCTCCTGCAGGTCCCTGCAGGCTGGAAATCTGCCAGCCTGCAGATAGGTCTTTGTAAAACTGCAAAATCCATGGGTTTCTCTGTTAAAACGAGAAATCTGCGTTTTCCTCAGGTAAAGGGGAAAATCTGTGTTTCTGTCTGTTTTACTGTGGGAAATGGAAAACTCGAATCCCTGCTCACAGGTCTTGATCCTCCAGCCCACTCACCAGTTTTATTGCCCTCTGCTGGCCCCTCTTCAGTTTGTCCACATCCTTTCTGTAGTGGGAGGCCCAAAACTGAACACAGTACTCCAGATGTAGCCTCATCCATGCTGAACACAGGGGAAGAATCACTTCCCTTGACCTTCTGGCAATACTCCTACCAAGACGAGTATGCTGTTTGCCTTCTTGGCAACAAGGGCACACTATTGGCTCATATTCAACTTCTTGTCTACTGTAAACCCCAGGTCCTTTTCTGCAGTGCTGCTGCCCAGCCAGTCAGCCCCCAGCCTGTACCAGTGCATGAGACTGTTCTGTCTTACCTACAGGACTTTGCATGTGTCCTTGTTGCACCTCACGAGATTTCTTTTGGCCCAATCCATCAATTTGTCTAGGTCACTCTGACTCCTAGCCCCACCCTCCAGTGTATCTACTACTCCACACAGCTTGATGTCATCTGCAAACTTACTGAGGATGCACTCTATGCCACCTTCCAAGTTGTTGATGAAGACACTGAACAAAACCAGCCCCAGGATCTATGCCAGAGTACTCCACTTGATACCAGCTGTCAAACAGACATTGAGCCATTACTACCCTCTGAATCCAATGCTCCAGCCAGTTTTCTACCAACCTCAGTCCATTTATCCAGCCCATACTTCCTTAGCTTGCCTGCAAGAATGTTGTGGGAGACCATATCAAAAGCCTTGCTAAAAATCACAGTATATCACATCTACCTGTCTCTCTGCATCCACAGAGCCAGTTATCTCATCAGAAGAGGCAATCAGGTAGGTCAGGCATGACTTGCCTTTAGTGAATCCATGCTGACTGTTCCTAATCCCCTTCTTGTCCACGTGCTTAGAAATGGATTCCTTGAAGAACTGCTCCATGATTTTTACCGGGACTGAGGTGAGGCTGACTGGTCTGTAGTTACCTGGATCCTTCCTTTTTCTCTTTCTTAAACATGGACACTGTATTTGCCTTTTTCCAATTAACCAGGAACTCTCCTGATCACCACTGATTTTCAAAGATGATGTCCAGCAGCTCTGTAATCACATCAACCAAATCCCTGTGCTCTCAGGTGTATCCCATCTGGCCTCATGGACTTGTACATGTCCAGCTTTTCTACATAGTCCCCAACTTGTTCTTTCACCACTGTTGAGTACTCACTTCCTCCCCAAACTGTGGTGCCAGGTGCAGTAATCTGGGAGCTGTCCTTGCCTGTGAACACTGAGGTGAAAAAAGCATTGAGTACTTCACCTCCTGCATTCTCCATCACTAGGTTGCATCCCCCATTCAGGAAGAGACCCATACTCTTTCCCTGACCTTCCTCCTGTTATTGACATACTTGTAGAAACCCTTCTTGTTCCCCTTCCCATCCCTTGCTAACTGCAACTCCAATTGCACTTTGGCCTTCCTAATCTTATCCCTGCATGCCACAGCAATACTCTTATACTCCTCCCTAGTTATCAAGTTTCCACTTCTTATAAGCTTCTTTGTTGTGATTTAGTTTACAGGTTTCCCTTGATTTATGCGGTACATGAACACCGCATAAAGCAAACCAACTTTATAATGTAAGAAATAGGGATAGGTTCCCATGTTGGCTGCTCTCAGGGCCTTTCTAGCATGGGCTGGGGTAAGTACGGACAAGCAGGGCCCCAGGCAGTGTGGGGTGCGGCACTCACCCCAGCAGCCCTGGGAGTTGCTGGCGCAGGCCACCTGCAACAGGGCACAAGTGCAGCCCAGTGGCTACAGGGAGCTGGCATCGCCTGCTCCTGGGGCAGTACAGCAGGAGCTGGGATGAGTGGAGACAGGTAGAGCCCCAGGGGGTTTGGGGCACAGTGCAGCCCAGTGGCTACAGGCAGCTGGCACCAGCAGCTCCCAGGGCTGCTGCACCAAGGGCTGGGGTGAGTGCCACACCCCGCACCACCCTGGGGCTCCGCTTGTCTGCACTCACCCCAGCCTGCGCCGGAGCGGCCCTGGGAGCAGCCAACACCAGCTGCCTGCACCAGGGCATGGTGCAGCCCAGCAGCTACAGGGAGCTGACATCAGCCGCTCCCAGGGCAGCTGCAGCAGGAGCTGAGGTGAGTGGGGACAGGGGTGAGTGGGGATATGGCCCTTTCTCCTCCCCCCACACACTTACCTGTTTGGGCATCTATGCTGATCGTATACGAGCTAATTTACCTCACATATAACAATTTATGTCTATTAACTGCTTAAGAGCAAATTTGCATATAAAGAGGCTGCATAAACTGAGGAAACCTGTACTAAAGAGCTCCATGCTAAAGCCAAGCTGGTCTTCTGCCATACTTGCTAGTCTTCCTGCACATTGGGATGGTTTGTTCCTACACTTTCAGTAAGGCTTCTACAGCCAGCTCTTCTGGACTCCTCTCTTTGTCAGACTGGCTTCCCAGGGGATTCCACCCATGAGTTCCCTAAGTGAGTCAAAGTCTGCTTTTCTGAAGTCCAGGGTCCTTACTTTGCTGTTCTCCATCCTTCCTTTCCTCAGGATCCTGAACTCAATCATCTTGTGGTCACTGCTGCCCAAATTTCCATCTCCTAGTACATTCCCCGCCAACTCTTCCCTGTTTGTGAGCAACGATCAAGAAGAGCATGGCCACTCCAGCACTTGCACTAGGAAGTTGTCCCCACTCTCCAAAAGTTTCTGGGATTGCCTGCGCACTGCTGTACTGCCCTCCCAACAGATATCTGGGTGACTGAACTCCCCGAGAACCAGGATTTGTGATCAGGTAACTTCCGCTAGCTGTTTGGAGAAATCCTCATCCATTATTTCTTCCTCCTGGTCTATAGCAGACCCCCACCACAGTATCACCCTTGTTGCTGTCTCCTCTTACCCTAACCCAGAGACTTTTGACAGGCCTATCTCTACTTTCATACCAGAGCTCTGAGCAATCATATGGCTTTTACATGAAGTGCAAATCCTCTTCTCCCCTGCCTGTCCGTCCTGAAGTTTATAACCATCCATGACAGTGCTTTAGTCATGTGAGCTACCCCACCAAGTCCCTGTTATTCCAATCATGTCATAGTTCCTTGGTTCTGCAAGTACTTCCAATTCTTCTTGCTTGTTTCCCAGACTCCTTGCATTTGTGTACATTCACCTAAGGTAACTTGTCGATTGCCCTCTCTCAGGAAGAATGAGAACACTTCCCCTGTTGCCCCCTCCTACTTGCTCTTCCTCCAGGTCATCCACTTACCTCGGGGCTTTTGTCTCCATCCTCTGGTGAACCGAATTCAAAACCCTCCTCACTAGGTTATCGAGCCTGTCTGCAAAGATGCTCTTCCCTTTCTTCGTCAGGTGGATACTATCTCTTCCTAGCAATCCTTCTTAGAACAACAGCCATGGTCAAAGAAGCCAAATCCCTGCTGGTGACACCACCTGTGCAGCCAGGCATTGATCTGCACAATGCATCCATTCCTGTGTGGGCTCTTTCCCTTGACTGGAAGCATTGAAAAGAATACTACCTGTGCCCCTGTCCCCTTCACTCTTACATTCAGAGCTCTGTAGTCACTTTTGATCTGCTCAGGGTCTCTCTTGGCAGTATCATTGGTGCCCACATTGATAAGCAGCATGGGGTAGTCATAAGAGGACCAGATGAGTCTCAGTAATCCCTCTGTGATATCTCAGATCTGGGCTCTGTGCGAGCAGCAGCCTTCCCAAGACAACAGGTCAGGTCAGCAGATGGTTCCCCCGGTCATTTGCACAAGAGAATCTCCAACCACCACCACCCAGCACCTTTTCTTGGTGGCAGTGATTTCTATCCTTCCCAACTTGGGAAGGCCTGTCCTGTCCTCCTCCAATAGAATGTGCTCCTCGCCCTCTGTTGCTAGGACTCCATATCTGTTCTCCAGATGAACTGCTGCAGGTGGAGATGAAGATTTCTGCTTGCTGCCAGAGGTCACAAGCTTCCACTTTCCTGGGAGTCCATGTTCTCTCCCTTCTCTAGTGTTTCCTCTGGCAGTTCTTCCTCCAGTCCCAGAGGTCTCCTCCAGCATCGAATCAATGAACTCCTCATGGCAGAGGATGCTTCAGAGCCTCATCACCTCCTCCTGTAGCTCTCTGGCCTATTCCCTGAGACACACCAAAAGGAAGCACTGTTACAGGCACTTTCCCATCAGCCCGTCATTGGAAAAAACCTACAAGCCACAGGCCCCACAGCACCAAACCTGGACCTGGAAGGAAGCCTCAGTGGCAAGTGGTCCTGCCTGGACAAAGACGTCACAGATGCAAGCAGAAACAGTGGCTCTGGTATTACAATGGCCTCCAGCTATTTCCCTGGGTCTATTAATCTAACTCTTCTTTCTTATTCCCTTCTTCCAAGCACACCTTCCCTGGCAAACTTGACTAGAAGCTGGCCTGTTTACTGTTCCTTGGCCTCAAAGAGTTCCTTTTCCCCTCCTTCCTCATACCAGGCTGAAAGGCTCTCCCCTCAAATGTGGAGTTGGAGGGGGGGCAGAGGGGGAGAGGGCAAGGGGGGCAGCAAACTGATCTGTGAGCTGACCAGCAAACAGCTTGCCCTTTTTGCTGCCTGCCTGATCGCTTGGGGAGTCTCCTTTTACACCCTGCTGGGTCTGGACTGGCTCTGCCACCGTGTTAGATATTCTCGCAGGCACAGGCAGCAATCACTTAGCTAGCAACACTCTCAACTTCTCACAGCATGTGCCCCAAACATACACAGTCCACCAAACAAACACTCAGCAAGTGAAAGGCACAGGCAGCTCTGGATCACTCACCTTCACTGGGCAGGATCTGCTGCCTTGTGCCTGGCTTCTCTTTCCCTTTCCCCTCTTGCTCCCAGCAAACTGTGTGCAAAGTGCTCGCCCTGTTTGCTGCCCCTGTTCACTGGCTCCATGGTCGCTTGGAGAGTCTCATTTTATGCCCTGTTGAGTCTGGACAACCTTGTTTGAAAAACAAGCAATATGGATAACAAGATACCACCACAAAGGGTTTTTTGTTTTGGAATCCTGCTTATACCTTGATATAGAATAAGATAGGTCCACCGAACTTTAGAACACACTACAAGTTGCATCTAATTTACTTAGGTTCCAGAGGGTGGAGGGGCTGAGGTTGTTTGTCTGAAGCCAGGAAGTTTGGATGGAGTTCTGCTGTGAGCTGGCAGTGGGACTAACTAGTTAGTTTAGCATGCAACATTTTTTTTTGTAGAACAAATCAAAATATTCACAGCACTTACAATTCCTAGCTATACATTTGCAATGAGAAGCAGGCACTTTTGAAAGTTCTGGCCCTGGTCATTTCCCTGTGTGGACTGGCATAAAGCTAGTACTTCCCTCCTTCAACAGCATCATTGTTTATGTGGATAGACTTTTTCTTATAATGACACTTTATCCTTTATTCCCCTGACCTGGATGCACTACAAGATATCTAAGAGGGATTAAGGGAGTATTTTAGGTGCCACTCATTAATATTCTCATCATCCGCATTTAGCATTATTAGCTAAATAGTAGGCTGGGTCCCTAAAAAGTCCCAGCTGGTACAACAGCACTTGAGGGTTGAGAGACAATAGCATTTATTTCCATGAAGAACTCTCCGTGTTCCATCACATCCTACATGATTAAAGTAACATGATTTAGACTTGAAAAACTCTGTGGACTAACAGAGGTGAAAGAACTCGAAAGTGATCATCATCAACAGTCCCAACAGTTACAGAGTAGGCAATGTGTGAAGTACTCTATTATCATAACAATATTAGTATTTTTGATGATACGGATCAAAAGGACATGCTTACGGCAACAAACCTTTTCCCTGCAATATACATCCAATGTGTTCTCCCGCACACTGAAGTAATCTCTCTGGGAGAACTAGTCAGTGTTCTTGGACAGTCTCCAGACCGCTATAAAAACTCTGTTTTCCACAGGGACAGTGGCACTAACAGGGATGATTTTGCAATGTAGTGCTGTTGTCAACTATACACACTGAAATTCAAAAGCAAGGTGTCATACACAGGTTTCTTAGTCACTCAGTTACAGTTTAGACTATGATAACAATTTCTCACAAATCGGTGTAGCTCATAGAGTTTACCTTCTCTCTGGTTCTTTCTGGCAAAGCACATGGGAATAGCCTCTTTATATGCATCTGCCTCATGGTCCAATACCACCTCCAAATGCTGACTACTGCTACCATTTCTGCTCTGTTTCCACACCATCAAGCAATAAACTCCATACAACACGAGAACCTGAAGTTTCAGATGTGAAAAAACTACTTGTAACCTTTTTTTGCCCCCCTCACAGGGACAAGACACTATATCCCTAGGCAGAAGAACATGGAAACACTGTTAAAAAACCTCCTCATAATCCTTGAAGCAGATGACTGCTGCTTGCAGCACAATGAACCAACTGCCACAATACACTCAAACAGGAATAGGCAAACTCTTAGGTGCAGATATATACGTAAGGGTGTACGTTGTAGCCGTGTCCATCTAAGGACATAGGCAGACAAGGTTCTTTGGGTGAATCTGATATCTTTTATTAGACCAACTTAAATAGTTGGACAACAATTTTTAAGCAAACTTTTGGGTTCAAAAACCCTTTGTCAGGCTGAGAAAGTTTCAGCAGTTGGTGTGTGCTGTTCCTGGATGGAATGAAAAGTAAAGCAGACAGAGGCTGGTCTCGTCTGCATGCAAGACAGGCAGTCAGATATCATGGGCAGATGCATAAGATAGGCAAGATGTATACAAGATAGATGAGCCTATGCACTCCACTTCATCAACCTTCTGGATCCTAAAAATCATGGACTAAATATAGAGATTGGATTTATGACACAATCTGCCTGACATCGGACTTCCCAGGTACTTCTGCACTATTCATCCCCCTTCTATCCCCACCCACCCAGTCTCTCTCTCTCACCCATTGGCTCCTCAGTCTATATCTTCACTGACTGCCTATTTTATGTGCATAGCAACCCAGCCTCTGGCTTCTTTACTTTTCATTCCATCCAGGAAGAGCACACACCAACTGCTGAAACTTCAAAAGCCTGATGAAGGGTTTTTGAACCCGAAAGCTTGCTTAAAAATTGTTTTCCAACTATTTATGATGGTCTAATAAAAGATACCAGATTCACCCAAAGAACCTTGTCTGCCGACATATACGTAACAAATTATGTCATGGCTGACAAGTTGTCATTTTGCCAGAAAAAAAATTAGTAAAAAAACATAGCTTTAATCATTCACCTATTAGATGCAGCCAAGATTATAGACAGCCTAATGTGTCTTAGTATGGTAGGTTTTTTTTTAAATTTTAATATTCTTTTAGAATTATTAAGTACATACTCCACTGGAGGACTGAGTGGCTAAAGGGATGGGTTATGAAACCTGGAACTTTACTTCTTTCAGCCTCTACCTCACATCCAGTTTTCTTGAGTCTGTAGTGACTAAAAATCCTTGCTGTCTTTGGTAGTGTTGGAGTGATGTTGGAGCTGTGATGGACCAGGAAATGAGAGGCAAGGATTTTTCTGGTGAGATCAACATCACCCTTGCATCTTGCCTTCTTTGGCTGTTTAGTGGGGCATACGAAATGTTGGTAGCCTTAATTCATATTACAAAATACTTGTTGGTAGCATTAAGAACAAGCCAAGCACTAAATAAATACAGATAGTGAATTATTTTTTAACTACTAAAGGTAGTTCTTCCAAAATAGGGAGAGGAAAGTTCAAGAAATATTGAATAGCTGGTATCTAAACTTCTGTTGTTCTGTTGGTACAGAGTAGATTTAATTTCTTAGGAATATTGGTCCAATATGCTCAAAAGCCCCAACACTTTGCTTACAGGAAGATTCATGGCACTTTTTCACTATTTTACTAAAACAAATTTGAAATTGCCAGCTTATATTAACTACTCTGTATAATAACTGGAGACCATGTATATCAGTTCACCTTTTTACCCTGTTTGCTAAGTTAACATCATCAACTGATTTAGATCATATATAAAAAATAATTACTTGAAATCTGGCACATGATTATTCAAAGCAGGTGCAAAGAACAATTATTAGGAGATAATACTTTGGATGCGACTGAGATGGTTTTAAAATGCTAGTAACATTTTAAAAAATTTAAATCTTCTCTAAGTATACAGTATATAATAATGATTAGAACATCTTCCAGAATTGAGCACCATACAAATGGTCTTTTATTATGTATGTAATACTTTAATACAGAAGGGCTCAACCTGTAGCCCACAGGCCAGATCCAGCCCCCAGAGCTGCATCATGCAGCCTGTGGGGCTCCCTAGGGGTATGAGGATTTGGCAGTGG
Source organism: Gavialis gangeticus (assembly GCF_001723915.1). NCBI lineage: Eukaryota > Metazoa > Chordata > Crocodylia > Gavialidae > Gavialis > Gavialis gangeticus. The sequence goes on along the minus strand of NW_017728994.1, from coordinate 38,179,177 downwards.
GGGGGCAGTGGCAGCCAAATTTCTGAAACTGTGGGGAGCCCCATGGGCACGATAACTTGACCCTGCTTACTACTGGGTGCACAAGGCCTTGCAGAGGCAGCACAGGATCTGATCCTGGCGTGCTGGGCCAAATCCCAGTACACTGGGCTAGGCTGAGGTGTTGTGAAGCCAAATCCTGGTGCAGTCCAATCTCTGCGCACCTAGCTAGTGGAGATGGCACAGGATCGTTTGTGGAGTGTGGTTACAGGCAAAGGGGGTTCACAACCCAATCCTGGTGCCCAGGGCCTGATCTGGCTCACAGACCAGCCCTGAACCATTCATCTGACCCACGGAGCCAAAGGGTAAAGCACCACACTGCTTTAATGTCAAGTAAACTTAAATGTTTCAGTTTCGTTTTAGTCCTTCAAAGAGTTCCACATTCTCTCTACCAAGATTTCTTTAAAGGAAGTCTGGCTAATTCCCAATTTTGCAAAAGACTCTGAGGCCCATAAATCCTTTGCAACTATAAGGACCCTAAGAAATGTCACCATAAAAAGCCGGAATATTAAAAACAAAGAAAAGAAACAGGTATTTTGTTGAGGAAACCAAAGCATACCTTCTTTTCATTATGGTTTTACTATGGGGCAAAAATACCATTTTTTATTAATAAACCTGAAAACCTAACAGAAGTGCACTGTAAAAAAATTGTGTTTGCTAGTCTGAACTCTTTTCTGATCTAACGATTTTCAATTTTTTACTCCAAATTTAGACAGTTTTTTCTAGTTCAACTAACTGCATAAAAGGTTTTAAATGTTAAAGTTCCCTCAAACTAAGTTATTTATTGCAAGGGAAAGATGTTTAAGAGAGAAAAAACAATATTCCTTGTATTTTAAAAGTTATTTTTGCTGAAATTTTGCTTAACAAAGAAAAGAAACCATCTACCAAAACACACAAAAAAGCAAACAAAAAATCCAAAAGCCTTGAATCCCTTGGCTGCAATCAGACATGGAAACCTGTGGTCCAAAAGAACTTTTGTGAAATGTATGCTTAAAGTAAAAAGAGAAGGTTCAGATAAAACTATGGTCACAACCCTAAACAACGGTGTTCACAATAAAAGATCATTTTTCCAAATTATACATTTTAGCTCTCTTTGTCATTCCATGCTAGATTTGTCAGGGTGCATCACCAGGTCCTGCAAATTAATAAAGACAACCATAATTAAATAGAACAATGCTTCACAGAAAATGAAGAAAACCCTAGCATAGGGACCTTAGAGGTTTGATCAAGTCTGTTAGCCATGGCTGACAAATGGAAAATCTACTACAAAATAAATGGCTTCTGTTCTTTTCCCCCCACAATTCTAATTTTACCTGTAAAGTTGCCAAATATTGTAGAGGTGCGAATAAATGGCTTGCTATGCAAAAGCTGCATATGTGCACTCACTTTAAAGTTCTAGTGACAAACTTGTAAACATTTATACAGAGGTTACTCATGCAAGTAATCCCACTGATTTGACAACATTACTCATGTGTTTAAAATGACACATGTGCCCTACTGCTTGAAATGTGGGCTGAAAGCATGTCTTGTGAATAGATGCAAGGCAACCTTAATAATCTCTCACAAGTCTTTCACTGTTGTTCAGGGACAGAGCTAAAGAGGGGAAAATCGGTTTCTTGATAAGTTTCTGCCATGCTGAGCTAACTCAAGAGGCAGGCTAGGCCTTTTGGTACAACAAGCAACATACAAGAAAGCTTTAAGAACTGAAACAAAAAAGTTCAAACCTGACACTCCCCAGCATGACTGGCTCAGTGCAGCAAGACCCTCCTAACTGAAGTAAAGGAGGCAGTCAGTTTGCATACTGAAACCAAATACAACTATTGTTTATATACTATATGGACACAATCAAAAACCAGTGCCTGCAAAAAGACTTGATTCTAGCAGAGAGCCACTCAATGTTTCCAACTCCTTACTTTCCCAAGAAGGAAACTCACTAGCATGGTCCCTACCTAGATGTAAGGAAAGAGGAGGATAGGGTTAGAAAGGTCTCAACAAGCCTCCCACAGGAACCACGTTGCGAGCGGTGAAGGCCGTGCTGATCCTGACCCTATTTATAAGATGCTGCTGCTTGTCTGCGGGTCCCTGAGAAGTCTCAGGGGGGCTCCAGCCATGTGAAGTGCCAACCATCCTGTTGTAAAAGAGGCAGGCTGGACCCCCTGCTCCTCACTGTGCCCGGTCAGAAGCTGGTGAGTCCTTTGGAAATACCCAGTATGGAACAGACTCTCTCAGACACAACCTTTGGCCACCCCCAAAAAAAATTTAAAAAAGAAGAGAAAGGAAAAGAGAGCGGCTATGCCCTGAGCGGTGGCTGGCACAGGACTCACAGGTGTGGAGGCACTCGGTGACGGTGGTGGGCTTGATGAGATAGCCTTTACAGATGTAACAGGTGATGTGGGGGTTGAAGTCTTTCACCAAGTGCTTCCTCTGCGCAGCCATCCGTGGGGCGGGCGGGCCGGGAGGCAGCGTCGGGCCGGGCTTCACCAGGGCTGCTGCGCCGCTCGTGGCATGGGGGGCGATCCCGCAGCTCCGATCAGCAGGGCGTCGCTCCCGCGGGCCGCTCGGCGGCGGGGCCAGGTGCGGCCATACCTGCGGCACAGCGGGGAGGAGAGCGGTCAGCTCAGGCGGGCGGCGGGGCCGGGCCGTGTCGCAACACTTGGCCGGGGT
>NW_017728994.1:38171247-38176196 GCF_001723915.1 Gavialis gangeticus | reverse complement strand
GGCCGGGCCGGAGGCACGCGGGAGCCCCGCGCCCTCCCCTCAGCCCGTCCCGGAGGCGCCGCCATGTCCCGCAGCGAAGCGCCGCTCCCCCAAAACCTTCGGGGCAGGCGGAAACTTCAAAACTTTTAAGCCCTGCCTGGCGCTGCCCTTACAACCTGGGCCCGGAGCCTCCAGCAGCCCGCCCCGGCTTCCCCTGCCCTCCCGTCCCGTCCCGTCCGCGGAGCAGCCTCCCCCTCTCCATCCAGGGGAGGGGACCAGCTCAAGGACTTGTGACCCACAAGGGCTGCCACGATGTGTCTCTTCAAGCAAGCCGGGGCAGGTACAAGGAGGTGGACTTGATCAAATGTAAAAACAGCCATCTCAGCCTACTCTCCACTCCTTACTTGGGGCTATGTACTCAATACGTGATATTATTTTACATTTTTAATTCGTAAATATGTGTTTCTGATGAAATCCTAACTCTTGTGCCTGTCCAATTCATTGTTAACAACCTTTACTTGTATAAAGATCTCCTTGGAAAAGGGAACCAAGAAAAAGGAACCAATGTGCAAGGGGAGTGGACCGGATGATCTGTAAGGTCCCTTCCAGCCTCTGAAACTTCAGCCTTGTGCCGGGTACTTCCAGCAAGAATTGGGACTTGGCTCTGTGTAAGCACCTGTGACTGTGCCATGCTGTGTGGAACAGCTGTGGCCAGGGGGGCTTTCCATGTTACTTCCGAACTGACTGTTTGTGTAGGCCTAGACTCAGTTTAATCCTTCCCAGTTAAGCCAAACTGCAAAAGTTTCAACAGCTGAGGCCTAATCCACGTACTTGAAACTTTAATATCCAAGTGGAGCCTCGTTAGAAGACTAGACCTGGTTTCACTTATAAAAAATTTTTTAGTGTAATGGTAAGGTAAGGGCAAAAGATTATAACTTAAAAAAAAAGGCTGAGGTTTTGAATTCACCAACAGTTAGTTTTGGGAAAAGATTTCTCTACAACATCAATGGAAGTTTCTTAAATTATACTAAGGTTAACTTCACAGTAAAAAACAGCATGTACTATGGTTTAACAAGAAGTAAAAGTGGTTAGTGGCACAAGGACCAAACCACAGTTTGTCATTTGATCATATTATAAACTCTTTCAATCTTAACATTAGAAAATATCAACCTCACAAAGAGAAAACATGCAATTTATGAAAATATTTGTTTGTTAAATCACTTGAAGGAAGGATAAGGAAATGCTGGAGAGAAAACAGTCCTAAATGCCTTTAGAAGTTTCAAAACATTGCAAGTGTATGTAAAAACATAACGGTAATATTTTTCTTGGTTTAAAACACTTTATCTAGAGGAGTATTAAAAAAGAAGGTTTTAAGACTGACTCTTCTAAAGCTGTTCTGTTCTTACATATAATCGATGGGCACAGCCTCAGCTTAGGAAATATGTTAAAAAGGCATTTTTATGGATTATATTATTAGTTTTAAGGTACAGATCTTAAACATCATCTAAGAAAAAAGTTAAGACTGAAGAAATGCAACTCTGAAACTGAAAGTTGCAGAAGGTGTGATGTTCAGTAAATCTTAATTAGCAGTAATATATTACTTGTTAGAAATCACAGTGCTTTTAATCAATGTTTTCCTGTGACTGTAATAATCATAAACCCCTTTTTCCAATCAATGAACTCTAAATCTGCTATTTAGCCAAATATTTATTTTTAATTTAGCAGGATTTTTTTTCGGAATCATCCCATGGGTGGTCATACTGAACATACACTGGAAGTCTATAAGCATGGCAGTGTCATACTGAACTCCAGTAAGCATTTCAGTGCAATAGTATTTATGTACAGGAAGCAGCCTGTGACTTCTAAAATAATTTGAGGCTGGGAGGCGGCTTTGCTTGAAAGAGAAATTTTGAGCAGTTCATTTTTATCAAATCTGTTGGGGGAAAAAAACCCTCAAACATACTTATTCATCCAGCTTACTTTAAAAAAAATAACGGATGCAAACCATACCATTCAAATCCAGCTACAGAAATGGAATTTCTGTATTCAACAGAAATATAATGCTGTTGTATTGGTAGTTAATTCATGAGAGTCAAATTGCAGTCACGCTAATTATCTAACAGACATTAAACTGGTTTAGATCAGAAGCCAAGTTTTTTTTAATCTCTTTTTATAAAAAATACCAATCCCAATGTCACTTTGAAAGCATGCCAGGTAAATGTCATTGTGCTTCAAAGACATTTACCTCCTATCTCTACAATCTAGGTGCTTGAGCCAGGGAGGTACTGAGCTCTTCCTGTGAGGTGGTGAATGCTCTCAACTCCCATTGAAGATAATGGAGGTTGAGTCATTCACACTTCACAAGGCAGCATGTAGAACAAATCAGAACCGGTAAAAGGAAAGCTCTTGTTTCCATTCATAAGGAAAGAACAGTGAAGGCAATTCAATGTTTATTGTTACCATGCAGCACAAAGTAGTAAATAATCTCAAAGCTAATTAAAATAAATCACACTAGAGTAAACTGCAATGTATGTGAAACATTTGTGTGGTGGCTAACTCTGACCAGCACTATATTTAACACACATATTTTGGAATATATGGTCAAATAATAAATGATGTATGCTGGTGCATCTGCTTATACCAATGCTAAAACATCCCCTTATTGTCTAAAAGAAGTTTAGTACTTTGGTGTCAAATAAAAGTGATATATTTTGCAATGTAAGGAAAAATCAAGAATATTAAACTCTGCTATTGATATTAAATGCCGTATGTTAATAGCATCACGTAATAGCAGTAGTAAAGAGGAGGCAACTACATCCCCAAACTCTGACATGCAAATAATGCTACTCTAACTTTTCCATGTTTTTAAAACCTAACTTAGCTGTTAGTTGGCTGCTTCTCCTTTATTTTTTCATGACTGAATTAATGGAGTGTCTTGTAACTTCATATATATTCATCTATCCAGCCATAGCTACCTCTGTGGAAGTCTAACCTATGGAAATGAAAGAAGGCTTTTTAGAAAGTATGTGGGCAATTTACTGCATTCCCCAATACTACCTGTTGTAACACACTGGCATATATAAAGTATAGCAATTCCTTGTTTTCTACAGAAAATGAATGTCACTTTTAAATGGAATAGCCAAGTCAGAAATAAGAAAGCAGTGAATAAAATAACACCTGAATACAACTGTATCATTAATTTTACTTGATAACACTGTAACAAATCAATATCAAGTACTGACAACACTTATGTAATGTTCAGCTCTATGTTATGAAACAGAAAATAAGTGTTGGTCATCACCCAAACATTAAAATGAAGGTCTGACCCAGCGGTGTAGCTAAGGCAGGTGGAGGGGAGACGACTGGGAAAGCAGCCCCAGTGCTGCCTCACAGGGTGGTGGAAAAAAAATAACTAGCTAATTAGCAGTGCCAGCTAATAATGCCACTGCTTTTGGCACCACAGCAGCCAGTGCTAACCTGGGCATTACCCAACTGCTCAGGGCATGGAGCTGCTTGGCTACATCTCTGATCTGACCCTGCCAGCAGATTCATATTTTCCCATTTCCAATCATAAATAAGTACCCAATTATCCTCAAATATTTGGATTTGCAATGGGAAGGCAAAATGCTGGGACAGCTGGATTGAGGAAACTGTCACATTATTAACAACACCCAATGTGCTTTGTTTGGAAAACTGAGTTTTGTTCATCAAGTATAATGGGAATCCATTGTATTCATAGCAATCAAAAATGGAACCACTAACCATTCTGTTACACAAGATAATCCTTTATTCTGAGACAATATTAACTTTAAAAAATTCCCTAAGGTTTAAAATTCATGTTTCTTCTCAGTTATAATTAAAATATGCTAAAAATAACCTCTTCTAGATCTTACTTTTGTACAAGTTAAATATCTTTTCTAAATTATGTAAAATAATCATTTAGCTTTGATTGTTATGTTTGATCATATATTGTTGCTGTTCTTTATTTTCTAGTAAGAGCAATAAATACCATAGAAAAATACATTTTTCAATCAGATTTTTAGTATCAATAATTATCTTTCATCTGGCCTTTTCTTTCTCTGATTTACTGGGGAAGGGTGGGAATACAGTTAATCCTTCCTTACCTCCCTCTCGCTTCTGAGACAGGATCAAGGGGATTGTATGATTGTGTTTCCCAAACTCTGTGGGTTAATGAATCTTTGTCAATTCCTGGAATTTCTGAAGGACCATCACAAGACTTAACTGAGGGTGTGAGCAAGTGGTGCAATATGGGGATAAGCCACCTTGGTTTCATGGAACACAGTTGGGAACCAGGGCCTTATAGGAATTGTTTTCCCATCCCCAGTGACCTCTCTGTAATGTACCTATCTGTTAGCACACACTAGCCTTGTCTAATTTTGTTACTTGTAGGTGGCATTCTCTCTCTCATGCTTAACTTCATTAGCACACAAAATGGGTAACTCTAAGGGCACCTATACACAAGCAGGGAGGCTGCTCCGATGTTCTGTAATTGCAGCAAGTTGCAGCAGGCTCGGTTAATCAAGTCTGTTGGAGCATGGTAATTACTGCACTCTAGCAGACTCTAGCATCTCGTATATCAGCATCCCCACACTTAAAAATGAAAGCAGGAGTACTTTAACTAATGCTCATCGAACAAGCTCTTAAGTGCCCCTGCTGCCATTTTTTAAGCATGGGGACACTGATATATGAGATGCTCTGGGTGCTTATAGATTCATAGATTCATAGATTAAGGGTCGGAAGGGACCTAGTAGATCTTCTAGCCCGACCCCCCGCCAGGGCGGGAGAACAACAAAAAACCCCAAAAAGAGAAATGGGACTCAAACGAGTCCAGCCAGGTAGGCATCCAGCCTCTTCTTAAAGACCCCCAGGGTAGGGGCCAGCACCACTTCCCTTGGAAGTTGGTTCCAGCTCCTAGCCGCCCTAACCGTGAAGTAGTTTTTGCGGATGTC
>NW_017728994.1:38168281-38171052 GCF_001723915.1 Gavialis gangeticus | reverse complement strand
GAGTTCCTCTGCCCTCAAGGACCCCAGTGCCTCTCCCACTAATCTCCTCATCTCAACAAAGTTGGCCCTCCTGAAGTCTAGGGCTACCGCCTTGCTGCGGGCCCTTGACACCCTACGCTGGATGGCGAATTCCAGCAAGCGATGATCACTATTGCCCAGTGGTTCTCAGAGCCACTCTAATTAAGGCACCACCCCCCACCAGCCGAAATACATGTATAAATGCCCTAAAGCGTTAGCCTGTAAGGGTGCACTCACCTGATACCAATCTGATTTCCGATACATAGCTCTAGCTTGAAGAGCTGTGTCCAGCTGGTAAGCTGGGGGGGCAGATCAAGGTCCCTATGGTGAGGGAGGGAATGGGGCTGGGGCAGGAGCTGACCAGCCAGGACGGGGAGGGTTGCAGGACAAAGCCACAAGTGGCTCGTTTGGGGCTGGGTGCCTGTGCCCCCCAGATCTGTGTGGGGTGGGTGCAGGATGGAGGTGCAGCTTGTTGGGGGCACACGGGAAGGGAAGGGAAGGGAAGCATCTTCCACCACTGTGCATGGATCATTTGGTGCTCATTGTCTGGGAAAGGGCACGGGGGGGGGCGTATGCCCCCCCATATCTGCCCAGCCAGAAAAAGCCTGGCCCCAGCCCTGCACAGATCTGGGGGCACAAGCCTCCCCACACCCCCCGTGCACCAGATGAGCACCGGATGAGATGCCACCCCCTTCCCGATGAGCTGCACCTCCGTCCTGCACCTGCCATGGCCCCAGCTGGACAACCCCTGTCCCAGGCCCTGCCCCAACCCCAACCTCACACCCTCCCTCACCACAGAGGGCCTTGATCTGCACCCCCACCATATCCCTTCCCTTCCCTTCCCTTCCCCTACACCAGACTTTCCAGCTGCACATAGCTCTCCATGCTGCTGGTTCTGCTCCTCACTGCCTACATGCTGCACTGCAGCTGCACACACGCACAGGCATTTATCAGACAAATTATTGGCGCATCGGGCCAATTTCCGCTACAGAAAATGTTCTTATCAGTGCCAATCTACTAGCACCTCTACTACCTTGGCAAACAAATATGCTGGTTCATGTTTGAGAGGAGTGCATAATGTCATCATGAAAAAGACTCTTCCATTTGTCTCTCTCCCTTGGTCAGAATGAGACACTCTTTTCTTATAATGTTATGTAGCATTCTTAATAGCTGTTCTATTTGAATTAGGGGATACAAACACCTTTTTGTGGTCAAGATGGGACACAGTATAAGCCCTGAAAGAATTGATACTGAAGTTCATATGCTAATCAAAATTAAATCACTCACACTTAGGTCATGGACAGGCATTCATTTCTAACACTGCAAATTTTGAAGTGGTAGTACCTTTCCTGAGAGGGAGCATGCGGGCATTCCATCCCACAGATGCCTGCTTCCCATGCTTTCCCCAGACCAGGTGACCCTACAATGGGGAAGGCATGGGTAGCAGCTGCTCTTTCTAGTCCCTGGGAGGAGTGAAGCAGTGAGGCTCTCCATGCCGTCCCTAGGCCAGGGCCACACAGTGGCAACTTGACTCCTCCCAATCCTGAGAAGAGTCAATCTGCTGGAAAATGCCCCTATGTTTTCCCCAAACTGGGGAAGACAAAAGGGAAGCTGCTGCTTGACTCCTGATCACAAAGGAGTAGTATTTATTCTAGCCAGAGAAACTCTCATGAAGGGGAGATGTTTCAGGTGGCAAAGTGAAAGATCCTTCTCACTGATGGGACATGTTTCCTCCAAAAGAAACTGAATGATCACATGTATGCTGGCAATTTCTACTGGGAGGGTGGCATTTCTCCTGCTAGAAATACAGTGCCCACTTGAGACCTCAAACTTGCCTGAAACATCAAATGAAAGAGAGAAAAGACCTAAAAGTCTACCTCAGCTCAAGTGGCCATTTCAATTCCCGGACCAGAATTGTTTATACATTTTTGCAAACTGGGTCTACGCAAGTATGATCTCAAAGCAGTATTTGGGCATGTACCTTTTGCTGTAAATAGAAAATAGGGTGAATCAGCTGAAGAGCAGTGAGTAATTAGGGGAAGTGGGATCAATCTGTTCCTGCTCCTTTCCTCCTACTTGGAAAGGATATTAGGGATGTGAAAGGTTAAAGGATTAATCATTTAACCCATAAGTATAGTGATAACGGGTTAGCTTACTGGTTACCCTTTAGCTCTCGGTGGGATCAGTCTGGCAGGGAAGGATAGAAGGGAAGCAGTACAGTGCCCTAGCAGGAATCAGAAGGCAGCAGAGGAGGGAGGAAGGAGCAAGGAGAAGAGGTGAGTGCAGGGGAGGGCAGAGGAGGGGCAAGGGAGACTAGTACAATGGCACAGCCTAAGAGGAAAAGAGCAAGATCCGGGTTTTCTGTTTGCTGTAGAAAAACACGGATTTTCCCCTGTAAAGGAGAAAAACCATGGGAAACCATGGGTTTCCCCTTGCAGACTGGCAGAGTTCCAGCCTGCAAGGAGCTGCTTAGGGTTGACAGGAGCAAGAAGAAGGTGATCAGAGACAGGGAAGTGACATGTGCATGTGTGCACACACATGCACTTGGCTATCAATACAGCCTCAGGCAGCAAGGTGGAGAACAGCTCCCACAGCTGCCTGCAGGTAAATCTAGGAAGGGGTGATGCATGGAAGTGAGGTGTGGGGCATAGGTGACATGGAGGGGACTTGTGGGGAGATTGAGGTAGCAGCTTACACCAAGCCCTCATGGCACGGGAGGGAGTGGGGCAGGGTTGGTGGCTGGGGGTGCTACC
>NW_017728994.1:38160697-38163281 GCF_001723915.1 Gavialis gangeticus | reverse complement strand
CAGCTGTCTGCAGGTAAATCTAGGAAGGGGTGATGCATGGAAGTGAGGTGTGGGGCATAGGTGACATGGAGGGGACTTGTGGGGAGATTGAGGTAGCAGCTTACACCAAGCCCTCATGGCACGGGAGGGAGTGGGGCAGGGTTGGTGGCTGGGGGTGCTACCCAGCTGTGGTTATGTGCAGTGCCTGGGGCCAGGGTGAGAACGTGTGGCTGCAGGGCCTGGCTGGGGAGCAGGACGGAGCCACAGGTGGCTCATCCAGGGGAGGCTGGGGCCAGCTCACTGCCGCTGTGCACACTTGTAGGAAGGGGTCAGGTGCTAGAGGCAAATGTGGCAGGGGGGCATGTGCCCCCCAGATGTCTGCACCCACAGCAGGGCACCGGGCAGCAGATGGGCACTGGGCAAGAGCTGCCTTTGTGGCCAAGTGGGCGGAACCTTCCTTAAAAGGGCAGAGTGGGGTGGCGAGACTTGGTGCTGCTGCCTCTATGGTAACGCACCCCCTGCCCACCACTGGAGTTGTAGGGCACAAGCCTCAACCTTTAGAGTTTCAAGGCACTCCTCGTTAGACTGAAAGCACGCTTCAGAAAATGCCAGCTCTAAGATTTCACTCATTTTTGACTATGGAAAAATAATAACACAATTTTTCTGTTGCAAAGAACTCAGAAAGACTACAGCAGATCAAAACGTTTTTGACACCAGATTCCTATTTGAAATCTCCGGGTTTATTTTGTGCATCATGTTTGCACACCTAACAGACTAACAGTGCATGGCAACCTCACAAAAACCTCCTTGCAGCACCCTGGTCAAGAATCACTAGCGGGCAGCTTAATACTGACAATTATAAAGCAGATTTTGTGAAAACGTACTGTATTTATTCAAATCCAAGACAAGATGTTTTCTCCTGCCCCAAACAACATTTGAGGCTATGGCTTCAGCTCTGAGACCAGAGCTGGACTACGTCCTGTCCCGGACTAGGGTGGCTCATGTGATGAGGGAGACTACATGGGGGAGACTGTGCCACCTGTTGTCCTCCCCCCAGACTGCCTACCCCCCCTCCTTCAGGCCCCTCTAGCCCCAACTCCACTGAGCAAGGAGGGCAACTGGGGTGGGGGACAGGTAGCAGGGGGGCAACGTGGTGGAAGGGAGAGAGAGGGGGCAAGCACAGGCATGGAGAGGAAGGCGCGGGGGGGCGGGGAAGGGAAGGAAGAGAGAACAACAGGTGTAGGGGCAAGGGGCAGAGGTCTTTGCTGCTGGTTTCTCTGCTACGTCAGTGGGGGAAAAATTAAGATAACATTCCACTAATTAGACTGCATGTATATAATTTAATTATTGGGGAAGACATTTTAAATTCAAAGTCATCTTGGATTTGGGTAAATATGGTATAAGTTTCTTCTAAGGTCTGTTGTTTTAAAACCTATCCCTATTGGATTAAGTGGAGTTATGACTCAAATACTTCAAAAACAAAATAATGCACCTGTAGACTTTGTTATTCTTTTGCTAGATTAACAGGGACCAAGTAAAAATTACAAAAATGTAATAAAACCATTCTATTTTGAAGATTTGTCTTGGTCTGCTGCTATTTTGCAGAAGCATATTCTAATTTACAAGATGGATCTTAAACAACTTCCCACAATGCTCATTCAACTTTTTCCCCATACAAAAATGGTGAGGCTGCACTTCCACATGCATTTACTTTTCCTAAAAAGGAAGAGCCATCTACATATAAAATGATTGTTTTTAATTTTCTTATATTTTTATCATTGGATTCTAAGGGAGAAGAGTGAATGCACCCTTTATTTCTGGTAAAATAATGGCATACTGCATAGACTAGTGAAGACCAACCTTTTGGCAGGTGGGTCAGTCATAAATTAGTCCCACACCTTCCTCAAGTGCTACTGAAACCCCCTTTCTCTGCCCCGTCTGCTGCTTTCTTTTCTACTCCCAGCCCTGTGCTCCCTGCCTAATTTGCTGCTTTGCTTTCTGCTTCCTGCTATATCTGCCCTTGTGCTACCTGTCCCCTCCTTCATCTGCTATGTGCTACTTGTGGCACCTGTGCTGGAGGTTGGTCACTCTTGGCACAGACAGTCATAGCTCAGGGGTGGCTCTGGAGCCACATGCAGCTTTTCAGAAGTTAATATGCGTCTCCTTGAATCTTTGCTCCTCCCTCCCCCTTGCACTTGTGCAAAGATTCAAGGAGATGCATATTAACTTCTGAAGAGCCACAGGTTGGCCACCCCTGGTCTAGCTACTCCACACAAACAGTAAAAGTCTTGAATTTTCCTCTTTTATGCTATATTATGGTCAACTACTCATTTCACTACCTTTTACCGACAGCTTTGAGTTGGTGAAAAGCATCTGCTGACCATCTCTGCTGTCACTGCCAATACTGGATTATCTTCTGCACCAACTAATTTTCTGCACTGCCATCAGATTCACTTCACTGCATGCCTCAGCCAGTTCAGCTCCTTCTAACCAGGGTTATTTCATGGATTTCCAAATGAAAATCTGATCAGGAGTTAATGCTACATCAAATCTCCCAGCTGCTACTGCACACTCTCACAAAGCATCAGCCAGTGGCAGTTGGTGC
>NW_017728994.1:38148930-38155697 GCF_001723915.1 Gavialis gangeticus | reverse complement strand
CTCAGCCAATTCAGCTCCTTCTAACCAGGGTTATTTCATGGATTTCCAAATGAAAATCTGATCAGGAGTTAATGCTACATCAAATCTCCCAGCTGCTACTGCACACTCTCACAAAGCATCAGCCAGTGGCAGTTGGTGCCATTTTTCAAGGAAGTTCAGCAGAGTGACATTAAAATGCTAGTCTAAATGTGGCTGCCACCTGCATGTACAAGACCGAGGTTTTCTTTCATTTTTCATTTCTAGGATTAATTTGTGAAACTGTACCCTTGGCCAAGTCACTGTAGCTATTACTTCACTGGAGAGGGAGATCAAGCTCTCTGTTAATATTCTTAGTTTTCCAATTGATTCTCAACAAAATTATCGCTTTTGCACATTACCTTATAAGGATTATGTAATACAATTTAATGACTGTCATATTCAGTTAATCCTGAAATTTGTCTTCTCAATGTTATGTTGTATACTGCAAGCTACTGTTTCAGAATTTTCTCTGCTGAAATACTTAAGATGCTTCTCTTAATACATGGTTCAAAAAAGGTTGTACAACAATATAAAGCCTTTACATAGTTTTACAAGATGATGATGCCACCTTTCAATCTCTGGAAGGAACAGGAAAGAAAAAGTACAGAAAAAATTACTAATTCACACTAAAATTATTAGTAGCAAAGGTTTTTGCTTCCCACAGTTGAAAGCTGAAGCAAAAATAACATTCACATTTATACTGCACGTGCCAAATAATTTTGCAGCTATACTTATGCAATGAAGTTATACTACAAATTAAAAACAAAACCTATTACTAGGCTTTATCCCAATAAATTTTAAAATTCTAGTAAACTCAGGAAGAAACAATCTCCAAAAACTCTACTCTTGCCAATTATGTTCTGTAACAGAAACTAATGATTCAAAAGCGAATATGAAAATAACAACTATATTACTAGACCTTTACAGAATAAATTAATGGTCTTAAAAAAAAAAAGATCTAGGGTGGCATTTTCATGGTGCCCTGGGGAGGTTAGCACCCACTTACCACTGGCTTTCATCCTTAAAAATGTGCATCTTAAATCAGACTAAAACCTGCTTCTAATCATGTAACTCTTGTAGTGTCTGCCAATTAAAACATGGAATGCCACTGCCCTAAGTTGAACAGAGTTTTTCTGCATTTCATTTTTAACTTACTAAAATACATCAAGGAAATTTTCTCTAGTTCAATTAAGAGAAAAAAAGAGCACAATGCTGGATACTTTGACTCCAGCTACATTGTACCATTAAATCCATTAGACAAAAACACTGCATAGAATTACCCCATGCAAGTTCACTGAAATCCGTAAGGTACTATACAGTATGAGAAGTGTTGTAGCCATGGTGGTCCAGGAATTAACTGAGAGATAAGGACTTTTTTTTTTTTTTTTTTGAAGGGGGGGGGAAAGGGTGATATATTTTACATTTTTCTTATGCAACTTCATTATGGCTCATGGTTGCTGTTCAGTTTTGCCCATGTAGTTACCTTGAGGGTATTTGGTATACTGGAACAAACATACCACATTTTGGGAAAGGCATGTGTAGAATCCATGGATTCTGATGGGCTCGTTTTGGGGAGGTTGATTGTAGTAGCAGTGGAGACGTGTTGATAAGCATCTATTGTTAAGGCAAGGCTGCATCCCACTTGGATGTCTGTTGAGCAGTAGGGAATTCACTTCTGATGATGAGTTGGGCGAGGTTAGTCAGCTGTTTGAAAGCCAGCAGCAGAGGAAAGGCTGGGAATGTATCATCCAAAGAGATAGTAAAAAACCTTGCTTGTATAGAATAGGTAGCAGTCTACCAACTTGAGGAGATAGGCAGCCAATTTCTTGGGCAGATTGTGGGGCTGGCTGCAATTTTTTAGAGCTTAATGTGGCTGCCCCAACATTCCCCTAAGCCTCTGACTGACTGAGGTGTCTGGTGGCCCTGCCCCCCACCACTGATTGTGGGCTATCTGTCATAGCCCTGTTCCTTGCCACTGGTTGGAGAGGGGTGGGGCTACATGACAGGCAGTTTTCACTGATGAGGGGTAGGAAGCAGCAGCCATCTTGCCTGTTTGCCTTTGTGTTAGCAGCCTCCCTCCACCCTTGCCCCAGGAACGCTACAGGGCCAGGACTGCTGGCTCCCGTTAAGGAGCCAGCATTTTATTTTTAGTAAGGTTCTTCCCCACTCCCAAGGATTTTCCAGAGATCGCCCAATTTCATGACTTCCATGAAATAATGGTTTGGGTAGGTTCTTAAGAACAAGTTACAAAGCAACATAGCCCATTTAGAGTCAGAAAAAACATTTTTTCCATATTGTCAAAAGTTGAGCTGAAATATAATGGACGTTTATAAAAGTTACATTTTTTCTGCGATTGAGCCCCTGGCAGTGCTGTACACCCATGCCATGACACTCATGCATGGCTGCAGAGTGCTTTTAAAATGGCCTGTGGTACAAAAAATTAATCCTCCTCAAATGAGGTATTAGATGAAGGTGATCTGCTTTAGAGTACCTTAAGAAACTTGTGTTCCCGAGGGATAACTTTGTGTGTGTTGTGGGCTAGGCTGATGCAGCCCAGCCTCAGGGCTGTCAACAGGGGAAAGGGAAGGGGGATGGAGGGAGCAGCACAGAGCTGCTGGCTGGGGTTTGTTGCCTGGATGGAGCTGTGGGGTGGAGCATGGAACAGAGACCCCACCTTGCAGCCCTCCCCTCCAGCTACCCCGGCTGGGACATTGAGGAATCCAAGCCAGGCCTGCGTGGCAAGGGGGCTCTGTTCCACTCCCTTCCAGCTCAGGCCAGGCAAAGCAGAGAGGGGGAAAGGAGCAGCATGAGCTGCTGGCTTGCCCGGCCTGAGTTGGAGCGGGGTGTGGAACAGAACTCCCTTGCCTTGTGGGCCCAGCCTGGCTCCCCCCAGTGCTCCTGCTAGGATAGTTGGGAGAGGGGCCACAAGGCAGGGGCTCCATTCCACATCCCCCACTCCAGCTCCAGCTAGGCAGCAAACCCCAGCCAGCAGCTCTAGTGGTAGGGGGGGCCTGGAGAGAGGGATGGTTCAGCAGCCTCCTCAGAAGCTTTTGGAGCCTCCCCAACTACTGGCCAGGGTGGCATATTCCAGCCCTCCCACCCCAACCTAACAGGCAAATGCCTGTTGGGTCACTGGGGGGGAAGGGAGGTCTAACTCATGGCGCTTTGTAAGAAGCACCATGAATTAGAGCGTGGAGCAAGGTACATCTATCAACATCCAATGTCTTTATACATTTTGGACCCTAATGACAGTTACCTTTTAAAATGTGAGTTATTTTAGATAATGTTTTGAGATAGTGTTTCTTGTAAAATGCTAATATTTTAAATCAATATCTTAATGGAAAAAGACTCAACAAAATTGATATTTTAAACTGACTTCTTGTCCTAATTACATTCCAATTGTGAGGGAAGGCAGGCTCAGGATTCCAGCCAGAAAATTATTCTCAAGTGGGCAATCCCTCAGAACCCATATCTTGGCACTTTATGCCAGTTGTGAAGTCACTTTAGACTGAAAATCAACCATACTGGTTTTCTGGCTTTATCCTCATATCTGTAATAGAATCATAAAGCTTTACCTATGATCTCTGTTACTGTCCAAGTTCTCCAAGAATTGGATTTAAACCCCCGCACCACCCCTGCCCCCAAAAACAACTCTTAGATGTAACAGTGTTTTTCCTTTTATTCCGGTTCTACAGCGGAAGAGTTTGAACTCAAGAGGCACCTATACACATGCAGAGAGGCCACTCCACCACACTGTAATTAATAACAATAATAATAATAATAATAATAATAATAATAATAATAATAATAATAATCCGACACCGGGAGGGAGCTACAGCGAAATTTGGGGTGGCTGCAGCCCCCACCAACAAAACCCGGCACAGCCCTGGCTCCAGCCCATAGCTGCAGCCCGCCCACCCCGCACAGATCTAGGGGGGACATGCCCTCCCCCCGCCCTCCTGACATGCGCACCCGTGGGAGCCCTCCCCTGACAAATCGCGGGTCTATCCCACGCCCCGCCCCAGCTGGTCAGCGCCTGCCCCTATCCCCTCCCTTACCTGGGGGGGGGGGGTTTGCAGTCTCATAAACTATGTTTTGTGACTACTTCTATGGAGACCTTTATGGGAAATACAGCTGTTGCAAGAAATGCTGGTAATGCTTCAGGAGGTGGCACTCCGTGTGCATTTAAAGCCAACACTTCATCATAGTGATGCAGGGCACAACAGCGCTGGTGATGCAATTTTCTGAATGGGATTTAAAAGCTAGTCTTAAAAGCTGTTATTGAAGATCTCATGACAAGTTCTGCTGTCATAACTCATTTCTTTTTTATTTGGGAAAAACTCTTTTTTTCTTTTCCTCAACTTCTCTGCCCAGCTCCAAAAAAAAAAAACCACCTTGTTCTTCTGACAAGTTCCTTTACTATAGTGACATGTGGGTATTGCTCTCTACCATGCATAGGCTTTGATTTTACAAACACTTAACTATGCATGCGAATAGTTCGACTGACTACACTAAGGCCCTGTGTCCTTTCAGGACTGGCATGGCATAAATATAGAATCTTAAGCTTTAAAGGAACTTCAAGGTCCAACCCTCTGTACAAATGCAGGATTTGCTATTCCTCTAGAATCCCAGGTAGATATCTATCCAGCCTTTTCTTGAAAATCTCAATTATAAGAGATTCTACAATGCCCCTATGAAGTCTGTTTCACTGTTCTACTGTCCTTACACTTAGGAATATATACTTCCCACATGATGAAAAGTACAATATGAAATCTGAGGTAGTGTATTTTTCTATCTTCCGTAACAGAGGTATAAAAATGGATTGGCAATTTTTGTTTATGCATAACTGTTTAGTATTCAAGCAACTTTGTCTTAATAGTTCATACTGTCTCAACTGTTAGGTACATAAGGTCATAATCAGCTTGCTTTTAGATGCAAGAGGATTTACATCACTATGAAAATTCTTTACTGTAAATAAATTTTTTTTAACACATTTAATGAACACCAATTCATTACTTGAGCTGCCAGTTAAACCTTTCTCAACAAATGCACCATGAAAAGCAGATGGCAAAGTCAACTAACTGTAGCAATTAACACGTAACACTGTGACCTTCCAACATTTTTGCATCATCTTAATATTGTGCTCTTTTATATGCATCAAAATATCATGCTTTTCATCTCATAACATAGTAGCATCACTGTTTTCTTCTCTATGATCACCTTATGTTCTTTAGGTGTAAAGGGTACTTCAGCTGTTGATCTACACAAAAAACCTTGACTTTCCTCACTCTATTATTTTTCCTCAGTTGGATTTTAAGACCAGAAGATACAATGCTACTGAAATAATTTGCCTTTAAACCACTGAATTAATTGGTATATACATTTCTGACAAGTAACTGAGCTTATGCATACTTGTTGATATGTACTGTAGCATGTAGTCTGTTCATATCTCAGTGAAAAAAAGTTATTCACACTGAAATATATGCAAGAGGATTTACATCACTATAACTTTACATCACTTAGCCATAGCTAAGTGGAAATAAACTAAGCAAAGGAGATTCACATTCTGCTACTAAGAAAACTAGGAAGTTGTAAGGCACTTTTTCATTTTCACATGCCTTAAACCTGTTCAGAAATGCCAGTGCTATAGAACGCCTTCACTAATCAGAAACTGACACTTGCCAGTTTGAATTAGCTGCCAACAATTAACACAGGGGCGGGCAAGATTCGGCCCAGGGGCCGGATCTGGCCCACTAGGTGATTTCATCTGGCCCACAGGTGCCCACCAATTAATTGTCCCCTGCCCAGCCCATTTGCTTTGCTCTCACCCTCTTGCATGGGAGGGCCCCAGTGCAGCCAGCATGCACAGCTTCCGGGAGGGGCCACTGCTGCTGCCACTTTGGGACCTGCTCAGCTTCCCCAGCCTCCAGAGGTTCCTCTTTATGTCCCGGCTACAGTGCTCACTTTGGGCAGCAGGTAGGGAAGCTGCAGCTGGGAGGGGGCTGGGGCTGGCAGGAGTGTGGAGCCTGAGGCCTGCTCCCAGCAGGGTGGCGGTAGCATGGGTGGGCAGGGTGTGGATTTGTGGGGTGTGAGGACCCCTCCACACTCTTTCCCCCATGGTGCACAGCCCTTCCTGGCAGTGGCAGCAGCAGCAGGTGACAGGCCCTCAAGGTGCTCATGACCCATGAAGGTGCAGCTGCTGTGCAGGGCACAGCTTCAGCCAGTTTCAGGAGATGCATGTGGCAGCAGGCAAGGAGTGGAGCCAGGCTGGCCCACCTCTGTTGCACAGGGCTCACGTGCAGCCCTGGGAATTCGCACACCAAGGGGCAGCCCTGCACGATGGAGCTGATGGTGTGGCCCCACTCTCTGCTGCTACATACAGCCCCCAGGACTCCACCGGGAAGCAGGGAGCAGGGCTCCCCACCACTTCTGGCAGAGTCCTGTGAGCTGCATGTCATGGCAGGGAGTAGGGAAGGCAGCTGGCTCCATTGCACAGGCCTTCCCCCCATTGGCATGCGAGTCCCCAGAGCTGCACATCAGCTCCGCATGATAGAGGTGAGCCAGCCTGGCTCCACTCCTTGCCAGCTGCCATGTGCAGTTGCTGGCAGCAGTGGTGGGGGTCTTGTGCCATGGGGGAAGTGTGTGTAGGAGGGTCCCCAGAACCCCCACAAAATCCACATACCCATACCCTGCCCACATTCTCCACAACCCTCCCACATATACTTACATCCATACCCAACATACTCTAC
>NW_017728994.1:38142749-38143930 GCF_001723915.1 Gavialis gangeticus | reverse complement strand
TCGCACACCAAGGGGCAGCCCTGCACGATGGAGCTGATGGTGTGGCCCCACTCTCTGCTGCTACATACAGCCCCCAGGACTCCACCGGGAAGCAGGGAGCAGGGCTCCCCACCACTTCTGGCAGAGTCCTGTGAGCTGCATGTCATGGCAGGGAGTAGGGAAGGCAGCTGGCTCCATTGCACAGGCCTTCCCCCCATTGGCATGCGAGTCCCCAGAGCTGCACATCAGCTCCGCATGATAGAGGTGAGCCAGCCTGGCTCCACTCCTTGCCAGCTGCCATGTGCAGTTGCTGGCAGCAGTGGTGGGGGTCTTGTGCCATGGGGGAAGTGTGTGTAGGAGGGTCCCCAGAACCCCCACAAAATCCACATACCCATACCCTGCCCACATTCTCCACAACCCTCCCACATATACTTACATCCATACCCAACATACTCTACATCCTCCCACACCCTGTACACATAACCACCCCTATACACACCCCACCATACACACACACACACACACACACACACTCCAACACATACTATACAAGAGAAACACTTTATTTTTGAGTTATTATGCAAATCACCTCTACGTAGACTATGCAAACACATAAATCAGGACTAAAATTTTTTTTAAATAAAATTAAAATATGGTATAGGAGACGTTTGACTTATTATATGGTTTGTTTGTTTTTCTGGTTCCAAGATGGCAACACCCCCCAAAAGGAGTACTTCCGGGGGCAAGGGAACTTCCAGTGGCAAAGGTCAGGGGTTAAGGGCCAAAACATCCAGTCCCAGGATGGTGACCAGGGTGCAGGGCACTTGTTAAGGGGCAGGGCTACCGCTGTGGCCCTCAACAGCTCACCACAACTAATTAAGCAGCCTTCCAGCCAAAATAATTGCCCACCCCTGAATTAACAGCTCCTGTAAAGTTCATGTGGGAAGCTATTGTTAGTCAAACATTTAAAAAGATAAATATTTTTTACAGACAGGATGCCAGCTTACAATTTTGTCTGAAATTTATTTTACTTGCTGCTTTAAGGTTTCTATTTCTATTGTGCTTGTGGATTTTTCACACTGAAAAAGGTAAAAGAAAAGTAGCTTTTAAATACACAAATACTATAAAATCACAAAAATTGTAAGGGATCCTTAAGGGCAGGCATCAGACTTGAAAAATGTTTAATAAATTCCCATTGTATA
>NW_017728994.1:38140740-38142706 GCF_001723915.1 Gavialis gangeticus | reverse complement strand
TAGTTTCTCTCAATCAACAGGCTACCCAACTCCCAGTTTCACTGAGACATTACACCTTGCATCAGAGGCACCAGGCCATCATCACTGGATAACACAGATTATAACATCCAGTGTTCATTCACTTGCAACTCCACCCATGTCATATATGCCATCACCTGCTTACAGTGCCCCTCTGCAGTCTACTTTGGACAGACTAGAGGATCCCTGTGTCAGAATGAATGAATATTGCTCTGAAATCAGCTGCAGAAACGCATGCAAGCCTGTGGCAGAACACTTTAATCTCCCTAGACACTCCATTGCTGATCTGAAGGTGGCTGTTCTCAGACAATTTTTTAAAAAACAATTTGAACAGGAAATTGTGAAATAAGAAATCATCTACAGACTAGATTGTGTTAAGTATGTTTTAAACGGACTACGGATTCTTATCCAATTATCTGGGTTAGCTTTAGTGACTCCTTTGTCCCTATAGGTTTGTCTTTCTTAGCACTGCTCCCCCCACCTTTTCCTTGTCCCTACCTCTTTCTTGTCTTTTGCATTCTAATTTCCCCTCCTTATACTCTGCTTTCTGCCCATCTTTTCACAGCATCTGATGAAATGATCTTCTGCTAATGAAAGCTTGTACTATGTAATATCCACTTTGGATGTTCTGCAAGGTGCAAATCTATCCTGCCTTCTAACTTGACTTCAGACTGACATCTCCCTCCTTATTATGAATAAGATTCTACTTCTGCTAATGTCCAAACTACTGGCTGCAGCAGAACTAGGAACAGAACTAAAATGGTGTTGACTATGTCTTCTCAATAAACATTAAATCATGTAAAAGGATACTGCCCATTGCTTACGTAGCATAAACTATGAAGGATGAATCTTCTAGCTTTGCTACTGACCTCCTCAAAACCAGAAGTCAGTTGACAATAACCAGGATGCCAAACCTGGCTGGTGGAGTGAATGGTAAATATTTACCACTGCATCACTTAGTACAGGACTGACCCTTATAAAATTACTACACTTGATCTTCGCCCACAAGAGGCCAAGAAGTAGCCTCTTAGTATTTCCCACCTGTGCCTTTGATGTGTCTGAAAATTATAATAACTATTTTGTTCTTTAATCAGTGATTTGAGTAGTAAAACCCAATAAAAACCCTGCTGAAATTATAGGTACCTGCAAAGAAAATGATAATAATAAAAAAAAGACAGGAGGGCATTCTTGACTTTCTCAGTTAATTAGCAGACTACCTAAGTCTAGACATGAGACACATTCAGCTGCCAAAACACATCTTAAGCAATTTATTTTGGAAATGAGAGATGATAAACTACACATTTCTAGAACTGCACAAGATAATAATTTTTACAGAGATATTACATCCTGATACTAGTTACAAAGAGCAAACGGGTATTATTAATATGCAAACCATTAAATTTGGCTGCTATATCCTGTTCACTTTGATGAACACTCAAATTAATACTATGACAAAAAAAATATTGTATTTCTTTGATTCCAAGATTAAATGCTTTCCCCCATTCAACATGTGGAAAATGAAGCCTCATCTAAGAATAGAGTATTAAGTAACAATGCAGTACCTGCAGACAGTGCAGAGTCTTGCACTGCTCTCTGCTCTGGCTCCATGCTGAGTCCCTCACTGCTCTCTGGCTCCACACTGGATTTTATACTGATCCCTGGTTCCATCCTAAGCCAGCGAGTAGAGAGGGAATCAGTGCAAAGCCAGGGAGCAGGCCAGGACCCAGAGCACAGCCAAACAGCAGTGAGGGACCCACAGCAAGCGCAGCTGTGGCAGTGTGGGGAAGGGGAGATGGGACAGGACAAGTAGTCAGTAGGCAGGTAGCAGGGGGGCAAGGTGCAGGGATGGTGAGCAATAAATCAGGATAAGGCTGCCTGCTTCTCTCCCCCTCCTCCCTGCCACTGCTGCTCTGGACAGGTGCTGCTGGGGGGGGGGGGGGGGGGGGGG
>NW_017728994.1:38133501-38140460 GCF_001723915.1 Gavialis gangeticus | reverse complement strand
CCCCCCCCCCCCCCCCAAAGCCCAGGGACTGCTCTGCCTGCCAGCAGCTCACCCTCCTCTCCCCACCGGAGAGGCAGTTAAGTCAGTGAGGTATGTGCACAACACGGGTTTAATCAGCCCTAAATTGAAGCAGTGTTTTTTAAAACCCAGCACTGCAATTTAGGGCCCCCATTTCATCTACACACACCCTATTTGGACACTTATGGTTTGTCCAGTGTGAAAACAGTGTGCAGTAAGCTAGGATATGAAGGAACAGAAGTGCAGTTCCTGGGTCTAACTCATGGCACTTCATAGAAAGACTGATCCTCCCGACCCAACATATGGTAGCTGTTGGGTCGGGAGGCTACAGGATAGAGCTCCAATTTGGAGCTAATCCAGGGAGAGAGGCTCTGTTTCTGTAGCCTCTTCCTTTATCTCCACCCCCCTCTCCCAGGTCCCATTCTGTCTCAGGATGGGAGGGGGAAGAGGCAGGGGAGGGAGGTACATTCTGGGGTTTCCCCAGCCAGGCAGGAGTTGGGGGATGGATGGCTTGGAGCTCCAATCCACCTAGCCCACCCTCCAGCACCAGATGGGCAATCCCCAGAAATAACTCCCTCCACTTCCTTTCCCCCCTCCCATTCTGAAAACAGGCCCGGGAGGAGAGCTGGGGTGCATCAGCTGAGTACTGGTCCCAGTGCATGTAGACACAGGTTAATGAAATCCTATCTGAACCCTCATGTAATGAGGGTTCAAATTATTGCAGGATTAGGCCCTTTTAAAACACTCTGCAGCCATGAATTTGTATTTGGTCATGGCTGTAGAGAACTTTCAGGGGCCCCATCAGGCAAAGACTGTCACTTTTGTCTGTGCCTTGAGTTTACACTGCACTGGGTCTCAGTCCCAGCCGCTAGCCTGTTCAGGGTTAAACCCCCGCCTCACTTTCCTGCCACACCTTGATGAAATAATATGAATGTTATTTCTAAGGTGGGAGGCTGTCCATTGTTTGACCTCTTGATAACAAGGGCCTAAGTACACGCTCCAACCTTCCCTTACACATGCCCCATGCCTCACAGCTGTTTCTATCTCACATCCAGTATTTCCATACTGTCAATTCCAATATTTCTGTCACATCTGGTATATCCATATTATCCCATCCGATATATCTGTTCCCCCCAGTCGGTGGTTCTGCCCCTCACTAGGGCCACTCATCTTCCAACTGGGCCGCTCTACACACTTGGCCCCTCACTGGGCCTTCTGCCCTCACTTGGCTGCTTCACACTCCTGGCCCCTCACTGGACTGCTGGGGTCTTTCACCCGGTGAGGCTCAGGTGGCTGACACCATGCCTGGCCCCCTGCACTGGGGTCTTGCACCCTGTAGACGCAGGTGGCTGCCACCATGCCTGGCCCCACTACACTGGGCTCAGGTGTCCCCCTCTGGGCTTGCCTGGCCCAGGTCTCCTTCCTTGTCAGTAACTGACCCATGGGCAGGGGCTGGGGTTTTCAGGCGCCCCTCCTTGCCTTTCACTGGTGTGGTAACTGACCTAGCATTTCTGAGGGGACTGTTCCACTACAAACAGCCCCACCAGATCACCCATCCCCGTCAGGGTGCAGTTTTATGTCATACCCAGGACCAGGAGCCTTCAAACCATCCCCATAGCTCCTGCCCTTAACTGCAAGGTCTTCCAGGAGCTAGCATGATGCTGCCTCCTCAGCACCAACTGCTGCTTCTCTATCTGAGGGCCTGGGTTAAAACTGAAGCTGCTCCACACCCTGAGCCAATCCCAGGGTCCTCCTAGGGTCATGTGCTAGCCTTGATGAGGCTAGCATCCACCTGACAGCTGCTCCACTGCCAACTAGAAACCTTAAAGTGGCAGGCACAGGAGTTCACTCCCTTTTTGAAGCGAGACTCATGGGGTGCCTGTAGATATACACAGAGGCTGTTCTGATGTGGTGCAATTATAGCATATCAGAGCAGACCCAATTAATCAAGTCTGCTGGAGTGTACTAATTACTGCACCTCCAGGAGCTCCCGCGTCTTATGTATCAGTGTCCTCGTACTTCAAAATGGTCACAGGGGTGCTTTAACTAAAGCTTGTTTGACAAGCTTTAGTTAAAGTACCCCTGCTGCCATTTTGAAGTGTGGGGATGCTGATACATGAGATGCTGTGGGCACTTTAATTAGAGTGGCTCATGAGGCTGCTTTAATTAGAGTTCACCCCCGCCCCGGAGCAAATGTAAAAACACCCATGGTGCACAGCAGCAACTTCAAGCTGCTATGCACCATGAGTATCCACACAGGAAGCTAGTTTAGAGCTGATAGTGCACTGTAAATTCACATAGGCCAAATTTGCACTAACCTCCCTGTTAGTGCATGGCCTCCAGTTGAAATCTAAAAGAATAATCTAATGCTTATTCTAATAAGTAGTACTTTATTTTTTTAAGATAGTAGAAGAGATAAAGCTATTAGAACATTATAAAATACAAGACATCTAAAATGAATATAAAGAGCACTTAGAAATGTTTAATTTTATATATGTAAACCTAAACATCTGTACCAGCATTAGTGCACATTACAAAGGCTATGAGATTACTGCACATTATTAAAACAGGCATAAGATTATCTGAAGAGACTGGAGTCAAACAGAGGAGAACCATGGACAAAGTTGGAAAGAAACTAGATTCTGGAACCACCACCAGATTGGCAAGGACACGGATGGGTTGGAGAGAGTGGTCTTAACAAGTAAACAGACCTCTTAATTGCAGCATTCTTATGATAAACCAGGTCAGATTAAAATATCAAGCAAAATCTTTCCTCTCTGGCAATGGGTAACATTTTGGTGTCACAAAAAAGACAAAACCCTTCAAATGCTAAAAGGGTTGTAAAAGGGTCAGCTGTTGCTTTTTGTCACAATCCCTGGTTTTGGTTTAGCAGTTTTGCTGTGGTATCTCAGGAACAGAACAGGAAGCATCAGAAAATATTTATTTAAAGTCAGTATGCCTCTTGGGTTTCCTCCTGCTCTACCTGGTTAATTCACTTGCTACAATTCAATTTAATAAGTCATGATGTTGTACACAATAATGTATGATTTAAAATATGTATTTTTTCATGTGTAGACTTTGAAGCAAATACTTGTTTCCTTTGCTTTTAGAAGGCAGAAGAGTACAGACAGTAATACTATAATGTCCGTTAACTTCAGCGGAAGCGGGCACAGACTCAAAACTACTCATGACTATTTGGATTAATGCTGCACAAAATCCTGCACTCACGATGGAACAATCCCATGCACCAGTACAGGCTGACTGGCTGGGCAGAGAAAAGGACCTGGGGGTTACAGTGGACAATAAGCTAAATATGAGCCAACAGTGTACCCTTGCTGCGAAGAGGACTAACGACATATCGAGTTGCATTGGTAGGTGTGTTGGCAGTATGTCAAGGGAAGTGATTATTCCCCTCTATTCAGCACTGGTGAGGCCACATCTGGTGTACTGTGTTCAGGTTTGGGCCCCCCACTACAGAAAGGATATGGACAAATTGGACAGTCCAGCAGAGGGCAATGAAAATGGTGAGGGGACTGGGGGACATGACTTATGAGGACAGGCTGAGGGAACTGGGTTTATTTAGTCTGGAGAAGAGGAGACTGAGAAGGGATTCAATAGCAGCCTTCAAGTACCTGAAGGGGGGTTCCAAAGAGGATGGAGCTGGACTGTTCTCAGGTGGCAGATGACAGAACAAGGAGGAATAATCTCATGTTGCAGCAAGGGAGGTTTATGTTAGATATTAGGAAGAATTTTCTCACTAGGAGGTTAGTAAAACACTGGAACAGGTTACTCAGAGAGGTGGTGGAATCTGTCCTTGGAGGTTTTTAAGACCCAGCTAGACAAAGCTTTGGCTGCAATGATCTAGTTGGGGATAGTCATGCTTTGAGCAGGGGGTTGGACCAGATGACCTCCTGAGGTCCCTTTCAACCCTCATTTTCTATGATTCTGATGTCTACAGACATTTACCAATTTACAGTTCTTTTGTACTTGGTGCCTAAAATAGGTTTATCAAGTATATGTCTACACTGCAGTCAAAGGTGGCACTGCAGCACGGGTAGGCCTTCCTGAGTTAGGTCCTGAGGGTACCTGTGGGCCTGTACAGTCCATATGGCATACACCACTACATATTCACCACTACTGTGATGTGAGCTAAGTAGACTGAAAACAGCATACATATGGCTACCCATGCTGCTATCACACTTTCAGCTGTGAAACAGACATACTATTTAAGACAGCCCTTGCCCTAAAGAGCTTATGATCAAAATAATATAGGACTGGAGAAGTATTTTGCGGGGAGAATTGCAGGGGGAGGAGGCAGGCTGTGTCCACCTCAGTACTTAAACTACAACACTATTCTTCATAAATTTGTTTATTTATGACTTAAACCAGATAACATTACTGAGAATCTAAGGGTGCCTATAGATGTGTGCAAGGTCAGTGCATCGCAGCAGACTTGATTAATCAAGTTTTCTGATATGGGCTAATTAGTAAGCTCCAACAGCCTCCACATCTCATGTATTCAGTGTCCCCATGTTTCAAAATGGCGGTGGGAGTGCTTTAACTAATGGCAGGGAGTGGGGGAGCGAGGGGGGTATCCACTGGCTGCACACTCATATCAACATGCCACTTGTAAAATCAGATTCTATGTACAGCACCCACATCTGCCAGACACTATTTTTATGCCTCTATGATGTAATGAATCTACTTATGATAGTGATGTGAGGAAATAATAACTGGTTACTTTGCATGTAGTATAGGTATATTGCTTCACAGATAGAAAGTAGCCCCCATCTCAGTCTTTATAGTCCACATCTCATCACAATGGCCAGTGTATAGATAAGAAACTCTGTTTCAACATGCGGAACTTCCATTCCCCTTTATGGGTTTTTCCCCAGAAGGGGATGATTTGGCTCTATATTTTGAGTCCCTCCTACTCTGTATTTTTTTCTCAAATGGTAAGAAATTTTTTGAGCAAAAGAAAAAGTCTGTGACTCATTTCACTATTAGCATGTGGGCAGAAATAAGGAAAGAATTTGGTTTTCACACAAGATTCAAATATTGTTATAGAAAGATAGCTCTTCTTGCTTATAGGAAAAATGTTTGACATTTCTTGCATTTCTGCAGATCCCAAGTCAACAAAACAACAGCTATCAGATTTCAGTAAAAAAAAAGTTTCAGTTTCACTATATATATCTCAGAATGTTTAAAATAAGAAGCAGAAATAAAATGGTTAAAATGAAATAAAACAATTCAAGAACTTCCACATGTCTTTTGTTCAATAAACTAGTTCATTTAACTAGCAAAATATGCATAAGGTAATGCAGTTTTCAATGCCTTGTACAATGTACACCCCTTTACACAATCCATATAAAGCAAATGAAGTGGAACATGGATTGTGATATAAAGCCTGTTTTGGTGAATATAGACTTTTGTCTAAAATAGGACCAATTTCTGCTTACTGAAGCTATCCAATGACTTCACTGAGACATGTTACAAGAGTAGTGTAGTAGGATTTGTGCTGCAGATTCAGAACCTTTTAAGAATAGTTTATCAGAATAACCTTTTAATGATAACATATTATTCCCTACTTAAATATTAATGAAAGAGCCAACATTTACATTCAATGCCTATGGCTTAATGAAAAAAACTTTTCAAGGATAAAGTAGACAAACCATATTTACTTAAATACAAGACAAGGTTTTTTCCTCTCAATCACCATAGGGAAAAGAGCCTCATCTTACATTCACGTACAAGGAAACCTCATTAAATACACTGTCTATCACTAAACTACTACCAAAAGCAGCATGTGTTCAATAATGGAAACCAACTACGAAGCTGATTAAATGCACCCAACACTGAACACAACTATAAAATACCTAGACCATATTGGGCAAATATGCTGATAGGAACCTACCACAAAGATATACAGTAGTGCCTATTAAGTGAAGTCCCCCTCAGTGCCAACTGCTTTTCAAGTCACGGTGAGCCATTACTTAGCATACATTTTGACTTCTTTTTCACTCCCACAGTGGAGCTGCACCTTTCTTTCCCATTTCCAACTATTCCTCTTTCTTCACCAGCCTTAAATGTCTGCCAGACATCACCAAATGGGGCCCCAAATATTTCACACAGAATTGCTGTTGCACCCTCTCTCAGCCTGTCACATATTAATGGCTTGAAACACTATTGACTCTGCTGAGGACCAGTCCAGTGAATGATATGGTAAATGATAAGCCTTTTGGCTTTAGATTAATTATCATGAATAGTTTCGTGTGTGTGTGTGAGAGAGAGAGAGAGAGAGAGAAAGTGCTGCTTAGACGTGTGTTTACGCAGTACCAGTCTTAAAACTTGCAGCAGTTTCAAAAAAGGTAACATGCACTGATTCTGGATGGATTAAGTCTATGGGTAAAATTACTACAGTTATGTTTAATTTCAAGGTCAGTGTTTTTGAGTGGCGAGACCCATGGGGGAATTGGCCAGTAAGTGGTAGGGGAAAGCCCAGTGGGTGCAGGGTGTCTGCAGGGACAACATAGCAGGTGCCAGACTGAGCACCAGCCCCATCACCTTCCTGATCCCAGCTCAGGGAGGGGCCTGCAACTGACCTTGCTGGGACCCTGGTACCTATAGAACCCCACAGTCCACACAAAAGGCCAGACACCAAACTAAGCTGCTTCTAGTGCATGAAAGAGGGGCACTACACCCAAAACTGCCCCTAGATGGATTTCAGATATTCATTGGCTTACATCATTGACAAGGAGGGGAGGGAGGGAACCCTGACCTGAGGAGCTATGCAGTCCCTGTAAAGGTTGGAGAGGTCTGTGTTGATGGGTTAATAGATTGGCTCAGGTGCGACATATGTCCAGGCACAATACATGAGGGTCCAAGGCATCTCAGTAGGTAATGTACTTATGTGACATGGAGACACCCGTCCCTACCCTGTG
>NW_017728994.1:38127203-38128501 GCF_001723915.1 Gavialis gangeticus | reverse complement strand
ATGTCCAGGCACAATACATGAGGGTCCAAGGCATCTCAGTAGGTAATGTACTTATGTGAAATGGAGACACCCGTCCCTACCCTGTGGTGTATCCAACACTGATAACTGGCAAGTGTAAGGGCCAAGTAAAAGCCAATGTGGCCTCCTAAATAGCTTACCCCATTGTAGTGGGGAGAGACTAGGGCTCAACAGGTCAGTTGCTGCAGAAGGCCTGCTGAATGCAGAAACCCCTGATGGGTGCTAACCCAGAAGAGGCTACACATGGGGAGATCTTCCCTTTTTGGGACCCTGCGCTGTTTAAGCCATTGTCCACCACCACGGCAAAAACCAAGCTGGGCTTGACAAGAAGCCTCTCTTCAGCAACAGAAGTTCTTAGGGAAAGGGGTTGCAGTCTAGTGTAATTTAGACCTTCCAGAACAGGGAGATAACATGTCAGAGCCCACTGAGCCTAGCCCTAAGCCGTAACTGGGTCAACTAGGAGCGACCCAGGATTTTTTCCAGGAACAGTGGGAAGACCCCATGCTTGTGAGACTATATGGCCAACTGGCCCAAGCTAATCGAGTAGTCCTCAACCTCTACCTGACCAACCAGGACCTCCATTTTGAACTGCAGGGGGACCTCCTAGTCCAGATGACTAAAGATCAGGCCATGGGAATTTGGCAGTCCCAGCTGTTGGTGCCCCATCCTTACTGCAAGTAGGTGCTAAGATTGGTCCATGAGGTACCCTGGGAAAGTCACCTGGGGCGGGAGAAAGCTCAGAGCTCAGTGTGGACAAAGTTCTTCTGGCCCAAAGTATATGGCAAGATCAAGTAGTACTGTGTGCCTCGCGCCCAAGTTTCAGCTAGTAGCACCCCAGTTCAGTCCTAAGGCCCCATTGGTTCCAGTTCCCACGGTTGATACTCATCTCGAGCAGGTCTGGGTGGATTTAGTTGGCCCACTGGAACCCAGGTCCTGAGGCACTTGATTCTTATTAATGCTCATGGACTACACCACCTGCTACCTAGAGGGGGTGGAGATTCAGTCAGCATTTGCCCAAACCATGGCCTTGGCGTTGATCCAGATCTTTTCCTTAGTGGGTATTCTGAAAGAGGCCTTAGCTGAAAAGGGTACGTTTTTTCTGTCTCAGCTGTTGCAGGAGGTTTCGGGGTTGCTCAAAGTTCATTCAGTCACAACCTCAGCGTACCACCCTCAAACCTTTTGTGACCAGGTCACAAAATCCTTAGACGCAGGGGTAGCAGTAGACATAATCTTTCTGGATTTTAGGAAGGCTTTCAACACTGTCTCTCACCCCATTCTCA
>NW_017728994.1:38126469-38126737 GCF_001723915.1 Gavialis gangeticus | reverse complement strand
GGCCAACCATACCTTGTCATGCATCCACAGATGCACCTCAAACAGGTCCTAGGAGGTGATCCTCCCCGGCTTTGCGACACTGGTCAGGCTGCACTTGGAGTACTGCAGCCAATTCTGGGTGCCGCACTTCAAGAGGGATGTGGACAACACGAAGAGGGCCCAGAGGAGGGCCACTTGCATGATTGGGGGCAGCAGAGCAGGCCCTACGAGGAGAGGCTAAGGGACTTGAACCTGTTCAGCCTCCACAAGAGAAGGCTGAGGGGGGAAT
>NW_017728994.1:38124511-38126459 GCF_001723915.1 Gavialis gangeticus | reverse complement strand
GGGACCAGCAGGCACTGGGGGAATTCCTGTTCCCCCAAGCACTACTAGGAGTGACTAGAAATAACAGTCACAAGCTGGCAAAGGGTAGATTCAGACTAGACATCAGGAAGCGCTACTTCACTGTCAGGGCAGCTAAAATCTGGAACCAACTTTCAAGTGAAGTGGTGCTGGCTCCTAGCCTGGGGGTCTTTAAGAGGAGGTTAGATGAACACTTTGCTGGGGTCATTTGACCCCGGTACTCTTTCCTGATATGGCAGGGGGTTGGACTTGATGATCTGCTCAGGTCCCTTCCAACCCTCCCAGCTATGAAACTATGAAACCAAGTGCTCCTTGAGCCATTTAACCAGACATTAAAAAGGATGTTATAGAGGTTTGTAGCAGATGAGCTTCGGAATTGGGACTGGCTACTCCCCTATCTGTTGTTCACCATGTGCAAGGTGCTCCAGTCCTGTACAGGCTTTTTGCCATTCGAGTTATTATATAGGAGGCAGTCCTGAGGGATGCTGGACTTACTGCAGGAATCATGGCAGTCCCAGGTCTCCACTGCATTGAATATTATGTAATATTCTAAAGTTATGCAAACAATGGGATACAGTGGGTTTTCCCCTTAAAAGCAAACCTAGAAGCTTTCCAGCACAAGCAAGAACAACATTGTAATAAAGGGGCCCACTGTAGGTATATCAGCTGGGAGACCAAGTGCTACTCTTACAGCCATTACCAGAAAGCAAACTATTGGCCAAATGGCAAGGCCCATTTGAAGCACTACAGGGCACTGAGCGAGTCAACTTTGAAATATGCCTCATAGGGAAGTGTTGCTAGTCACAGGTATACCATGTCAATCCTCTTAAAACTTTGGATTGGCCAATAAGCCTGCCTGATGTCCCTGAACTGGGAGATAACCACTTCAGTGGCGCAGGATCCTCCCACCAATCCTCCAGCAGGGCCGTGCTTGGGGGAGGAACTAACCTTGGCTCAGCAGGGGGATATGAAAGCCATGCTGACAGGTTCTGCGCTGACTTTTCCAGGGTTAATACAGTTTTGAAATGTGATGCATACCCCTTGCCTAGGATAGATGAATTGGTAGAGGGAACTGGCTGTGCCAAGTACGTATACACCTTGGACCTAGTGAAAGGGTACTAGCAGATTTCCCCTGTACCCTGCATCCCAAGAAATTATGGCCTTCACCAGCCTATGGGGGCTATATCACTTCCAGACTCTTTCCTTTGGACTCCTCCATGCCCTGGCCATGTTCCAGCAGTTGATGGGCAGGATACTCCATCTGCAGCAGGCATATGCTGCTGCATACTTAGATGATGTTATAATGTTCACCGATATGTAGACAGACCACATTCAAGGAATAAGGGCAGTCTTACAGTCAATCTGCCTGGTGGGACTTACAGTCAACCTGATGAAGCGTCACCTAGGCAAGATGGAGACCAAGTATCTGGGGTACACCCTGGGCAACAGCAAGACCCAGCCTCTGGTAGACAAGGTACAGGCCCTGGTATAATCCCCGGTACCCGCAAAAAAGACAGGTTAAAATCCTTCGTAAGTTTGGCTAGCTATTATTGGTAGTTTATTCCCCAGTTTGTGGCCCTCGGTCCCCCTAACTGATCTCCTGCAAAAGGGGGCCCTGCAATAGGTGCAGTGGTCACCAGACTGTGCAAGTGGTCACCAGTTTGTGCATCTTGGGGACCCACTTCCAATTAGTCACTGATGATGCTCTGTTAAAATGACTACATGCCATGAGGGAGACCAATTCTCCATTAACGCAGTGGTACCTATCTCTGCAGCCATTCAACTTTAAAATATGCCACCATCCAGGAACTACCCATAAAAATGTGGACTTCGTCTCTAGAGAAGGGGCAGAGAGGTGCAAGTAATGGAAGAGTGTACCTCAGGCTGCATTCTTGGAGGGATCAGTGTGTAACAGGCTCCAGGCTTGTAG
>NW_017728994.1:38117676-38119511 GCF_001723915.1 Gavialis gangeticus | reverse complement strand
CCATAAAAATGTGGACTTCGTCTCTAGAGAAGGGGCAGAGAGGTGCAAGTAATGGAAGAGTGTACCTCAGGCTGCATTCTTGGAGGGATCAGTGTGTAACAGGCTCCAGACTTGTAGCCTGGAGCAACCAGCCAGCCAGTTAGTAGGCTACCCACTTAACGGGCTGCAGCTGGCTCAGCCAATTAGTAAGTGAGGCAAAGTTGACTGGCTGACCCAGAAATAAATGGCAACAGGAAGAAAGTGAGAGAGGGGACCGGGAGGGGGAACTGCCTATGTGAAGAGGCAGGCAAAGGGAGGAAGGAAAAGAGTATAGGGTAAGAGTTAACTCAGGCAGCTGGTGTTCATGGTGGACTGTTGATACTTCATGTTGTGTTCTGTGGTGTGGTTTAGCCCAGAGCTTGAACTTATTTTGGATCATTTATGTTTTCTGATGTGCTCTGTGGTGCAGAAAAACCCATGGCATTATTGTCTACATTGGGAAGCCTAGAGAAAGACCATAGCAGGGACCAGGCAATCTGGACCTGGGAGTTAGTACAAGGGTTCAAGGAATGATTTGAGCCAAGTGGCCCATTACACCATGCAAAAAAATAAACAAGAAACAAAAAAAGTTGATACTACCTTGCTAAATTGCCATTATAAAAGCTGCCGATATCTTCAAGTTAGAGTCACAAAGCAGCATGATATTAATATTGTGTATAAGATGGGATGCATTATATAATTATTGATCTGGGATTTTTATGTTGGTGGCTACATCTTTTGCAAACAGCATATTTTTAAATGAAGCCCAACCAAATGCAATTGCTTTGCCTGAAGCAAAACCAAGTTGTTTTAAATTTATATGATAATATTGTATGCACCTGAACTTTTGAACTGTTAAAGCCTACTTGTCAACTGAACAAAATGAAACAAATTTAGAGGTGATGACAACAATGCTGGGGTTCACTGGCACTTCTGTAACTATGGGCATTGTTAGTATAATACGATTTTTAGTTTGTAAAAGGATATTAAAAAGGTTTAAGAAATTTATATCTGCTTAAATCATAAGAATAGTCACTTTTTTTGGAGGCACCAAAACTAAGTTATACTGTATGTCCAGAATGTTTACTGTTGAAATTTGTTGCCTAACTGGAAGACACCTAATCCTTATGCCCTTAATCCTTTGCAACTAATTACAAAATAAGAGTGTCCACAAAGGCTTTCACTGTATACTTGTATTTTATAACCTGGTGTACTGAAAACACTTGCAAACTCCTCCAAACATATTTAACTAATGCAACTGACTAAGTTAAAGCAATATAGAATATCTATTGTGCATTGGGTACATTTACATTACATATAGACTTCTGTAACATGCACACACAAAGAGTAACATACTTTTTTTAAAGTATCTCTCTCTCAAAGTTGCATAAGCAAACTTGAAAACAAAACACAAAAAACCTTACCAAACCAGGAAAAGTTCTACTTAGAGGATAAGAAAATAAATACTATAAGACTGACATTAGTCATGTTGCTTAATGCACTACTAGAAGATGACACTGTGCTGATAAGCTTAGTATAAGAACCTCTATAAAAAAGAATCATTATATTATTATTTCAAAAAAGAATATTCATGTTAAAATAGGATATATATTGACTTTAGAGTGGGACTGTGATAAATAGAAATGTTAATATTTTGCTGGGTGATTGTCAGTGATGCCTCATTAACCTCTCAATACTATTACTAGTGTTTTATTGAGAATTTAATAAAAGTGATTTTAAGAAGATGGTGTACCAAAACAAAGCATAAAAATGCAGTGAGTAGTGAGTGTGCGCATGTGCGCGCACCCCCCCTCCCC
>NW_017728994.1:38103590-38112676 GCF_001723915.1 Gavialis gangeticus | reverse complement strand
CGTAAAGCGCCTGAGTGTCTAAAACACCCCCAACACGCCTCCACTCTGAAGCGCCCGGGAGGTTCCTTTCTCAGTGTCGTAAAGCATCTCAACTGTCATCTCCCTCCCTGCCGTAAAGTGGGCCAGGCCTTCCCTCGGTGTCGTTAAGTAGTGCGACCCGCCTGTATGGGAAGCCCCCCAGCGTCTCCCCTCCCCCCCCAATAAAGTAGTAAAAATGCAGAAGAGCTTCATGTTAAGGTTTCCTAGAAACTGATATGCAAGCATTTTCCCCCAGTCACTGAGTGTTCCTGGGATTTGACCCCAGGATCTTTGAACCCACAGCAAGCACTGTGCCGCTGTGTCAAAAGGCTCAATTAGAATGTCACAGTCTACCTCAAAAGTATTATATTCATGAAAGGCAGATACAGATTCTTAAATTAATACAATCCTGAATTGGGACCTCAAGTCACAACCTTAAGTCTCACTGAAATTAATATTCCCCTGACAAAGATCTCCCCTGCACAGGTGTTTTATCTATAGAGATAGTGTGTGGAATACAAGACCAGATCCCAGAATCTGGTTTATAGAGGGAATGAGGGCATAAGCAATCATAATTCTACAGAATTATAGTGTTTTGCATTACATTACCTATGGGTTAAGGATGTATATTATTAAGCACTCAACTGCCACAATGAAGGTTGAATGAGCAACCTTCATTTGAATAGATTTTTAAAAACTAGACAGGACCACTTATCATCTAGATGGATTCCCCAGAAAAAGACAACTTACAGGACTTCACTACGTTAATTCCTACTTTGATTTCAGAAGTGGGGTTTAAACTTGAAAATATCCACCTTTATTTTAAAGTTATTTTTTATGATGAACAATTTACTGTAACCCTTGGCAAATTATTCCAATAGTCAAACTTGCTCCTTATTGCCAGTCTGAATTAATCTAGCATTACTGACTTTGTTTGCTAGATTTCAGTCACCAAGTCTTAATAACTGTAACCTCCTAGTCTCCTACCTACTGGAACATGTATGCATTTACTAACTATGATCAAGTCAACCCTGAATTTTACCTGGATAAAACTAAATTCATATCAAGTTCTCCAAAGCTTTTGAATCAAGTTCTTTGAACTAAGAATGTTTCCCATTCCTTAAATCAGTCCCACAGCTTCTCCCTAAGCCTGCTTCAAGATCCTTCTTGAAGAAGACACAAAGCAAGTATTCCAGTAGTGTTCACATCCAGGGTGAGGGACTCCTGAGAGCCAGTCTAATTAAAGTGCCTGCAATATCTTGTGTATTCAGTTTACCACACTTCAAAATGGCAGAAGGGGTGCTTTAACTAAAGTCTGTCTGACAAGCTTTAGTTAAAGCACCCCCACTGCCATTTTGAAGCATGGAGATACTGACTACATGTGATGCCATGGCTTGATTAATCTACTGGATTCTGCTGCTAGATAAATCAAGCCTATTCTGACCTGTTCTAAGTAGAGCAGGTGTTGGGCACATGCTAAATACAGAGATAATGTAAGCTTTCCACTACTTGATATTCCCCTACATAGACATCCCCTTATTTAGGCACAGAGTCCCCCATCCCATAAGAATGTCCTACATTGTTTGCTTGTAGATATTATTTTATACCTAGCTACATTAAGACGCACTATTTGCTTGCACCGACTTAACTGAACAGATGCAGATTGCTCTGTGAGCTACCTTCCTCCAGTTTATCTTATTATGTAGATTTTATTAGTAATGATTTAAATATTTTCTTCCAGGTCACTGATAAAAATCATTGAAAAGTGTAGGACCAAGAAGCACTTCCTGCAAGAGCTCACCAGAGATTTTACAAGGGCCTTGAGAATTCCAACTTTAAAAACAACTTTTGATCCATTTAGTGAGTGTTGTCTCTTTATACATAGTCTAATCACTCTGCGTATGCGCTGCATAATAGTCTCTTGGACCTTTCAATCTCAAAAGTAGTAAACCTACATTGCTCAGCAGCAATTTCTCTCTTCTTTAGCACAGGGCAAGCACGTTGATGTCTCAAAATTCAGCACTTGCAGAGATAAATGCCAACCTATCTTTAGAGAAAAGAGGTTTTTTTTTCTGCTAATATTTTTTTTTATTGGATCAACTGTAAAACTGATCCAGTAAAAAGTTATCAACAAAGAAAACCCTTGCTTCTTGTATATCTCCTAAGCCATCCTGTTTATAACACTCCAACCAAACTATCTTTGTCACTGTACTGTGCTCCATTGGGCTCTATTTAGTCATTATAAACAGTTTATCTTGGAATGATTTCTGTTTTTCTATTACATACATTGTCATGGAGGTTCCACAAAGCTGTACCTGGTCCCTTCTAGGTGCACTGATTTTGTTCCATAAGGCTTAAATACTTCAATATATTGGGAACCTGGCAGCAAAGCTGTCTTGCTACTGAACACATTCACAGGTGGCGGATAGTGGAATGACCCTCAGGGAAGGTTAGCTGTGAAGTAAGCAGGGTTAACTTTGTTAAATAAGCAGTTCTGGACCAAACAGCAGCAGCACCACCACCAGGATGTGGTGGGGACAGCAGATGACAATGTTCTCCCTCCTGAAAAGCCACATATATCCTCAGACAGTGCTGTGACATGATGAATACAGGTTGCCACTATAATAAACCTGTCCAACCCCCAGCCATGGATCTACAAGTCCTCAACGGCAGAGCAGGTTGAAGACGTTAGACTCACAAGAGCTGTGAAGACAAACAAAGGCTGCAGTGGAATGAGATCTCCAATTGTCTTGGCCCCTTGGCAGTGGTTCAAGGTCCTGTTTTGTCAAGAACCATGTGGAAGCTGATGTGAAGCAGCCTTTCCATGATAAAAGAAATTGTGCACACGTATCTTCCATGAAAGTGGCTTTAGCGCATTTTTCAAGCCCTTTGGCAATCAGCTAGTGACAACGAGAGGCCTGGAAGCCACAAACTACCACAAAGGCCACAGTTACAAGAATGTCATCTAGCACTTGGATTGTCAGGAGTGATTCTGCAGTTGTACCTGCAACTGAGCAGTG
Source organism: Gavialis gangeticus (assembly GCF_001723915.1). Classification (NCBI taxonomy): domain Eukaryota; kingdom Metazoa; phylum Chordata; order Crocodylia; family Gavialidae; genus Gavialis; species Gavialis gangeticus. The sequence continues at coordinate 38,109,638 of NW_017728994.1, read as the reverse complement.
TTTTATAGAATCTGCTCTACATACCCCACATGGGAAGGGGGCTAGAAGAGGTGTCCTAAACAGTCTGTCTTTTTCTTTTTCTGACTACATAAACACATCCAGTAAGATCACCTTTACTGCAGTCAAAAAACTAGTGAAGAGACGCAATCATTTTTCGGGACCTAGAATATCAGAACCCTTATGGACAACCCTAATAGGGAACACCATGCCACGCTGCAACCATGGCTCAAGAACTCAGGCAACACAATACTGAAATCGCTGCAATGAATGAGGCCCAGTGAGTGGGAGATGAGCAGCTCAAAGAACAAGTATGCAGCTATACCATCTTCTATAAACAGGAAGGAAAAACACTGACTTTACAGAGGTGGCTTTCCCATTAAGAATGAACTCAAACCAACTCAACAAATTCTCCATCAGAATTAATGAGCAGCTCATGACACTGTCTGAAACTCGAAGAGAGCGAATATGCCACTCATCAGCATATGTGCCCCGATTCTTGATACCACTGATGAAACCAAGGAGGAATTCTATGCCAACCCTGACCAAGTCCTCTTTGGCACTCTGGAGGGTGACAGACTTATTCTGCTCGGCGATTTCAATGCCAGAGTTGGAAGGGACTTGAACCCCTGGAATGGAACCATTGGCTAGGAGGGACCAGGAAAGGTCAACTCCAACAGCATCCTCCTCTTGACCAAATGCGCAGAACATGAAATCACTATCACCAACACCCTGTTCCGCCAGAAAAATATGTACAAGTCATCATGGCAACACCCATGATCTAAGCATTGGCATTTGATTGATTATATCCTAGTTTCTGTCCAGGATCAAAGATGTCCGAGCTATGTTAGGAGCTGACAATTGCTGGACTGACTGACTCATCCACTCAGTTATGTCACTCAAACTGTCTCCCAAAACAATGGATGCAACAAAAGCAATGCTGATGGAAGATCAGTGTTGAAGGACTCAAGGAACTAACCAAGTGAAACCTCTTCCACCAGCACCTCAATGAAAAACTGGCCAATTCCAGCCAACACCAATGGGAGAATATTGGCAGCACTTGGGGTGCCTTCAAGTCCACCGGCATCAGTGCCTGTGAAGAAACTGATGATGATGCCATGTGGTTTACTACCAGGAAATAGCAAGATTAGTTCGAGATTGACTGGGAGATCCAAGAGTTGATCAACAATAAGCACAAGGCCTTTTGTGCTTGACAGAATGACACCAACTCCAAGCAAAAGAAATTGAAATCACCAGCAAGCCAAGAGATCCAAACAACATGAAAAGATGGTGGGAAGACGAGCTAAAAGATTCAACATATCACTGACATTCATGATATGCACGTTTTTTCAGTGTCACCAAAGCCATCTATGGTCTGAGCACTCAGGGACCAACCCCATTGAGACCTACGGATAGAGAAGACTTCAGCAAGGAAAGGGGAGCCATCAATGCCTGCTGGAAGGAGCATTTTGAAGACCCCAATTGAGATTGTTGATGAGTGTTCTCAATTCCATCCTGCACCACCCAATCAGAAAATCTCCAAATCCCTCCAACCCTTGACAAGGTGAGGAAAGCCATCAAGCAGATGAAGAGTGATAAAGCATCTGAAGCAGATAGAATCTCTGCTGAAATCTGCCCCTACCCTGGCCCTGCTCCTGGCAGCTCCGGGTGCTGGGTGCCAGCGCTCTATTCCTGCCCACCCACCTGCTCACACATACTTGAGAAGGTGCTAGGGGGTACTCCTGTGGGTACGTGTATTCCTGGTTGACAACCCCTGCTATACTGGATCTTCTTGCTGCTGTTGGCTCTTTTTGAGAGATGGCTGCTGAGGTATGCAAAATGTTCAACATTTTCCAGCTTCTGTCCATCAATGAGGACCTTTGCCAGGGAGGTTGACTGGCCTGGAGCAGGCTGGTGAAGCACCTTTGTTTTTCTGATGTTAAGAGTCAGTCCCAGGCACTGGTATGCTTGACAGAAGAGGTTAAGGGCCTTTTTATAGGTCGTCCTCAGTATGTGCAACGACAGCACAAATCATCAGTGCACTGAAGTTCGGCAATCAAGGCTGAAGTAACTCTCCTTTTGGTATGGGGGCAGGAGAGACTGAAAAGGTTGCTCTCCATCTTGTACTCGATGATACCACGTGACAGGTGGTCACAGATGAGCATCTTGGTGACTGTAAGAAAGATGGAAAACAAAACTGGTACAATCATGCAGCCCTGCTTGATGCCAGTTTAGATGGCAAAGGGCTCTGTAGTGGAGCTAATGCATATGATGGAGGCAGTTATCTGATCATAAAGAAATCTTAGGATGGTGATAAAGTTCTCTGGGCAGCCAAACTGATAAGATCTTCCATACAGCCTCACAGTTAAGAGTTGAAGAGTCTGGTTAAAAGTCAATAAAAGTCATATACAGTTCCTGATGTTGTTCTCACCATTTTTCTTCAAACTGCTGGGCCACAAGAGTCATATCTGAAGCCACATGGAGACTCGGGAAAGATTTCTTCAGCAGGAGGGAACAGTCAGTTGAGCAGAATTCAAACAAAGATGGAAATCTGAGCTCCAGTACAGTGACAATGCTGTAGTGTGTGCTCACTTGGAAGCGGACCTTCAGGCAATCATTGACATTTTTACCAAGGCATACAAGAAAAATAGGACTGATGCTTAACATTCAGAAGACTCAGGTCCTCCATCAATAAGATCTTAATGAGCAGTCTCCGTGAGACTCTGGAAAATGTTGAGTATTTCCCATATCTCAGAAGCCACCACTCGGAGAAGGCTGACAATTGAAGAAGAAATCCAACATCACCTCAAATATGCAAGTTCAGCTTCTGGATGCCTGAGAAAATGAGTGTTTTGAAGACTGCAACATCAGATCTGAAACCAAGCTCATAGTTTATAAAGCAGTCCTGATCCCCAACTTACTGTACAGAGCTGAGATGTAGACAATGTACAGGAGACACTGCAAGTTGCTGGAGAAGTACCACCAACACTACCTATGGAAGATCTTTCAAATCCAGTGGGAAGACAACACACACCAACATTAATGTTCTCTTGCAAGCGAATATGATCATCAAGGCGATGATCATTCAACATCAACTTCGCTGGGCCAGTCACATCATTCAGCATATACTCAAGAGAGGGGCAGAGAAAGTATTTCAAGGACATCTAAGGCCAGCTTGGAAAAGTGCAACACCTACATCAGCTCATGGGAGACTATCACCAAGGACCACCCCAAAAGGAAGGAGAGTTTGCTGCAAGGATCTCAGTACTTTGAAACCTCATGACAGGAGACAGGAAAGCAGGAGTGCCAGAAACAGCATGTCGTGGACCAAGTCAGGAACCCAGTTCTATCCTCCCTGGACAGAAACACATGTTCAAGTTGCAATAGAATAGAACTTGTCAGTCCCCAGCTGGCTTTTGTCTTACCTGTGGGTCTGAAGATTGGTGCAATCGTGAAAGACAATCATCCTCTACCGTGAGGGATTACCAATGATACTGGGAACATAATGGTTGATTTTTAAAGTTATTCCCATACTTCCCTGCATACTTAAGAAGCGTGTACATCAACGTTTCTTACAACTTAATGCAAGAAAAGTCTGCAGGATGTGAACACTAGCAAAAAATCCTGCTTCCTTATAGTCACTCTTTCATCTCTGTCTCTTCTATACTACATTTCCGCCCCATTATTTTTAGGTTAACAGTTGAATCAAATGTGTGCTAAAGGGAAATCTCTATTATACGACATTAGAAATACTGCATCTCCAATGTATTTCTGCTAATGCATAGATTCTTATTCAGACATCTGTTATTTTGTTTAGATTATTACTGTAATATACCCATCTCCCCTTTCTTGCTGTTCGTTTTATATGCACAATTAACAGACTTGGGGCGATTATAAATGCCGTAGCTAGAATTCTGCCACAGTTCGATTATAACTTCAGTTTTGGGTCAGTAAACAATAGAGGAGCTGTTATTTAAATTCAGTATGGTCCCAGACAACAAAGCAAGGCCTCCTCCCAGCCTGCAATGTTACTTTATTAGGACCTTATTTTATTGCAAAGATTAAAACCAGTGAAAGAATCCAAAAACCATGTAAAAAGCCTTTGTCTCTAACCTAGACACAGAACTCCTCATACCTCCTCAAACATTAGTGAAAACAAGCTATTTCATAAGGTGTCTAACTTTTAAGGGCAGCATCCTGTTTCAGCCTGGTGAATCTTAAGTGACTAAATAGAAACAGTTATTAGTCACAAAATGAAAATGTAATGCTATAACAAAAGAGGCAATGAAGTCCCTTTGAATGTAGTTTCTTCAGTGTATTTTATTAAAACTGATTTTAGGAGAAATACCTCGTTTCATGATGCTTTCATATCCATATGTAATAGCATATGGATATATATATATTTTCTCATCACAACTGTAATTGGCCAAACTGTGGTCCCTTAAATTAGTGAGAGTTTTCATTAATGCCTTCACAGGAAACAGTGCTAAGAAGTGATTCTGGAACTCCAGTAGGTGATATCTGCTATTGGACTAGCTAAAGCTGTATCTTCTTCAGTCTTAAGTGAATCATTCAATTACCTTTGGTTTGATATCCAGAAGTCAGAGGAGAAGTTATTATATCAATTCCTTGTATAATTTTAATTAAGACCCACAATTCAATAGACCCCAAAAGATCCTGGATGCTGCAGTTCTGACTGGCTGTCTGTTCAGTAAGTTGCATTTGTTCTGAAGCAATAATTTGCATTTCCTATCATTTTATAACATTACCTACTATTTAAATTATAAGTAATTTTAACTGTGTTTAATATCATGGAGAGGATACACTTGAATATGCACTGATATACTGTAATATAAAGCTGCACCTCAAGTAATTTTTGCATAATTTGTAGTGATACTGTTGAAAAAAGGATCAAAGGCCGTGCTAGAAGGCAGAGGGGTGTGACTGGCCTAACATCCTTTATAAGGACTGAGGGCACCGTACAACCTCCAACAAAGACTGAGAATCATTTGGCTCTATATACAGAAGAGGAGAAACTCCTTTTAAATAAAGTTCCTTCCAGTACGAATAGTTTCAGCCATGCTGCCTGGCCAGCACAGACCAAGCAGAACTGCTAAGAAGCTGTGCTCTATATTAGGTGCATTTTTTTTCTTCTAGATACTGACCTAAATTCCAACAAAAATATTTATAATTTCATACCAGCACTTTTACTCTAGAGTCTGCTCCCTGATACTTCTGTTTTCTTTGCGGTAGACTGAAGTTTCTTCCAATTCCTTAACTTATCTTCTACCTGGAGTCTTTATCAGATCCTCATACTTGTAAAGGAGTGACATGTAAAAGAAAAAAGAAAATAAATAAAGAAAAAAAATTATCCTTCATATCAAAAACTGGTAAGAACTCTTACAGAAAGACTCTTACTCTTATAACAACAGAAGGGAGGAGGGAAGACAAAGGGACAGGAAAGATAAAGGACAAGGTTAAAAGACAAAGTCCTGCAGGAAAAAAACAGCATATACCAGCAACATTTTATGGTATGTATGGGAAAATCCTTTTAAAAAAAATGTAAACATACAAACTATTGAGTCCATGAGTTTCTGTACCTAGGAGGTTGATGAAATGCAGTTCATAGGCTTGCCTGTGAAAAATGGTTTGTAAATTCCCTTTGAGGATCAGGCCTGAGAGATCGGAGGCAGGTAGTTGAGTGTTCTTGTCTTTGGGCACACACCAAAAATCTATCGTTCTGGTGCGCAGTTGTTGCTTGGTGTCTCCTATGTATTTTCCATCAGGGCGCTTGGTGCCCTAATGGAGATATGTATTGTGAAAATATCTCTATACTGGATGTATTGTTGGCAGGTTTTCATTTCTCGTCATGGCATGGTCTGGATCCATTTGGTGTGTTTTGGGCTAGGAAGTTGGCTTCTGGTGATGACGGTAGGGAGGTTCAGTGTTTGAATTTACAAACTACTTTTCACAGACAAGCCCATGAAATGTACTACATCAACCTCCTAGGTAACAGAAACTCATGGACTCAATATAGACACTGGAATTCTG
>NW_017728994.1:38098416-38101944 GCF_001723915.1 Gavialis gangeticus | reverse complement strand
ACTACCAGAATCTAAGACAGAAATCTTTTTGTAGAATTTTTTTAATGAAGCTTTAAACAAGGGATAAAAGACTTGTTAAATGCCAGAAGATTATTCTAATAAGCAAGGCTACAATAATTAGTTATTTGTTCAATTAAGAGAACATTGTACATTTATAAGAATCTATTGTAGCTGAACATTAAAATACAAGTTCAAACCATCTTGTTAAGTGGATATATAGTTAGGTCTATTGCTGCAGGCATCATTTAGATATTGTCTGATTTATGTGGCTCTCTCTAAGCATCATATATGCTTTAATACTATGTTCTGTTTCCCCAGAATATGGATGGTGAGAGTGTTAAGAACTGCTATTAAAGGGTGTGCTCTTTGAGGGGAGGAACCTTTCAACTGCTATGGGAATATTACGTATGGTAGGGGAAACGAAATAATTCTGACCAGAATCTAGGGGCTAAGCAGGAAGAGGGTACAAAAAGGACAGGGGACCCTGAAAGGACTGACAAACCCTAAGGACTATTCATTTAATAATTTTTATAAACTTGTGCATCTTTTGGGCTCCCTGTGCAAGTAAAAGTAAAGTAGATGGTTGGTTTAGCAACCGTCAATCCTTCTGGATCATGGTGTATGCATGATCATATGCGTAGGCAGGAGTACAAAGGAGTGGAGGCTGCCCAGGCCTTCCATCCCCACTTTGGATCACTGAGACCAAATCAAAAGGCCGGACTGAGTCCAGATGTTTGGTACCTCCCTGACTATAATTGTATAAGCATCTGGGAATTGACTCAGGTCTCGTGTGGCAGACAAGGATTCTACCACTAAACCATGGGGAACTCCAAAGTAAGAGTATGTGTTCGGAAATAATTTAAGTGCCCCTGTACTACCATCACATAATATGTCAGAGGGGCCATAGGTTTGGTGGCTATCTGAGAGCATACAGCTTTCAAGAAACCTTAGGAAAGCTGGTTTTACTTTACAGAACCAAACGTTCTGTGGGGTTCCCACTGGCACAGAGTCTCAGAAATGGAACATGCACCCAGAGGCTGTACCCTCAAGGTCCACAGTCAAAGCAATGCCTAAATCCAACCAAACCCTTGCCAGTCAAGAGCACATGGGACACAAGTCCAGCAAGCATCCACGAGTGACAAGTCATCCAAGCTATAACAACATATATTAATTATTTGTCCTAACATGTATCTCACACATTTAAACACTTGCTTCGTAAAGTAAAAAACAGTAACAGCAAATTCAGAATTCCTCACTAGTACTGATTCAGTATGAAAACTCCAGTAGTCTGAAGAGGCCTTTTTCTATGAAAACTCTGAGTAAAGCTAGATGTTATAGAAACACTCAAAACCAATAAGGATTTGATAAAATACAGCCTCTCTGAATTCAGTAAAAAAGCTCTTTCAGAGTTGATGGTAATTTTGGATCTTGTTCAATCTAGTAACAAATACAAATTATGGTTCAATTTTCAGACGTGTATGCAAAAGTTCATTCATCAGGTGCAGGTGCACATTAAAATGTGCACCAACAAAGGGTGCAAATTCTTACCACAGCCTGTTATTTGATATATATCTGCATGCATCTAACTATCACTAAGAGCCCAGCCTTTTGCAAACTTGGGCATAAACTTGTGCAAGGTCATGAGAGGAAGAGAAAATTCACTTTAATTATCATGAAATAAAAAGGTAAAATGAAAAAAAAAAAATCAAAATGATCAGTTTTATCACATAATCCAGTAGAACTAATTCTTAGGAAGGGAAGTTCTAAATACAGCATTGACTAACAAATACCTATATTATCTTACCATAAGTTTCTATATAATAAAAATTATCCTATAATTATCTATTGCCTTTGTAACTACACATCACTGCTTATATAAAATTATTGTAAAGAAAATAAATTCCATAAAATCATGAACACAAAAAACCATTTAATTGTATTCAACTGTAAATTCATGCTAGTTAGAGAACCAAGATTTAAAGAAAAAAAAACATGTTTTCATTATGGGATTATCAAAGTAACATTCAGGCTCTTGTATATGTTTCTGTAAAAGTCACTTAGAACTTCATACAAATCTTATTTCATATAGATCAGCTACTCATCCTAAAGATCACTACTATACTCACTGGATTATAAAGAAAAAAAAAATTTCATCTGGCTGTCAGATGGGATCAACAGTTAACTAGAACTGAATTCTAAACTCAGAATATGTGATGGGAAAATTCTACTAATCTTCATATGCTTTATTATGAAAGATATTAAAACATAAGCTAATACTTGAGTCATTTTAAAGATTAGACCTACTATTTCCAACTTCCATACTGCTAAAAGTTTGTATTTCACATTCTGTCATTAAAGTGATAGTAGTTTCTTGGTTATCTGAAAGGCCTGGAACTCCTGTGATAGGGAAGCTAATAAAACAAATTTCTGAAGCAAAATTAAAATAAATTTAAAATGGATAACACCATGCCACAAATATATTTATAAATGAAAAGTAAAAAAAATCTAGAAAGTAAAAGGGCCAATTTTCTGTTGAATTTCCAGTCTTTTCTTTTTCTACTTATATCTTCAGATTCAGGAAATTAAGATCTTATCATATGCTACATCATCATTATTATTATGGCAATAATTTTAATCACTTAACTATTCATGTTCAAAAGTTTATTTATGAAACCTTGGTTTTCATTGATTCAATTTGGTGATAACTTATTATAGTCAGACGTAAATAATATCACTCTTCTTTATATTGTATGCCACCTGTTATCGCAACCTTCATCAGCAGCAGGTAACTTCCAAACAAAATAATGTTAAAAACAAACCCCACCCTGTTTGTTATCACTCTGGATACTGTCACAAACCACTTAATGTAGAGGTGCACTGATACATCAGTCCAATATTGGATCTGCACTGATATAAAGAAAACTATATTAGAAATCAGCTTTTTTTGCCTTATGTGGCTGATAATGTGGCCAATAAATTGTGCATGAGCGCAGCCGCAGCGCAACACATAGGTGGTGAGGAGCACAGCCCAGCAGCTTGAAGAGCTGCATCTAGCTGGTAAGCCTGTTGTGGTGTAAGGGAAGGGGTGCAGATTAAGGGCCCCCGTGGTGATGGACGAAGCTGTGTCTCATCCCGGGGGGGGGGGGCGGAGCAGAGAGGGCTCTCGTCACTGCATACATCCCAGGAGGACATGGGGGAGGGGCATGTGCTCCCAGATCTGTGAGGTGGGGCAGGTTGGGGCTCTTCCTGGCAGGGGCTGGGCCAGGCTGCACTCAGGGCAGGAGGCAGGGTTGAGGGCAGCGTTCCCTCTAAGTTGTGTGGTGTGTGCAGCCGCACAGGTGTGCTCATGCTGCACTGCCAGGCATGCCTGTGTGGCCATGCACACCACACAACTTACACGAAACACTGGTTGGGGGGCTATGGTGAATTTTGGGGTGGCTGCAGCCTTCCCCCCCGACAGTCCCCTCTCAGCACTACCACTGCCCATGACATGGATCAAAGGGGGCAGGAGGGTGCAAAAGCCCCCAT
>NW_017728994.1:38097109-38097419 GCF_001723915.1 Gavialis gangeticus | reverse complement strand
AGGCCAACCATACCTTGTCATGTATCCACAGATGCATCTCGAGCAGGTCCAAGGAGGTGATCCTCCCCCTCTATGCGGCACTGGTCAGGCCGCAGTTGGAGTACCGCATCCAGTTCTGGGCACCGCAAGAGGGAAGTGGACAACATGGGGAGGGTCCAGAGGAGGGCCATTCACATGATCAGGGGGCAGCACAGCAGGCCCTTCGAGGACAGGCTATGGGACCTGAACCTGTTCAGCATCCACAAGAGAAGGCTGAGGGGGCGGGGATCTAGTGGCCTGTTACAAACTAGTCAGAGGGGACCAGCAGGCA
>NW_017728994.1:38095082-38096691 GCF_001723915.1 Gavialis gangeticus | reverse complement strand
AATAAGGGTCACAAGCTGGCAGAGGGTAGATTCAGGCTAGATATCAGGAGGCACTCTTTACGGCCAGGGTAGCTAGGATCTGAAATCAGCTTCCAAGAGAAGTGGTGCTGGCTCCTACCCTGGGGGGTCTAAGTGGAGGCTAGATGAACACCTTGCTAGGGTCATTTGACCCCAGTACTCTTTCCTGCCATGGCAGGGGGTCAGACTTGATGATCTGCTCAGGTCCCTTCCGACCCTACAAACTATGAAACTATGACCCTCAGTTGTTCTATAGCATGGGAAAACCCCAACTATCTTGAGGTTAAAAAGAAAGAAAAAAAGTTGTGGCCACATGATGCAACCTTTTGAAAAAGGTAAGTCTTCCCTAACCCAGAAAACTTTACCCTCCAGAACCTGTTCCAATCCAGAACAGTTTCTTTCTGGGACAAGTTATTTCTTTTGGGGACAATGGTAGCAAAAAGACAGTTACCTCCAGGCTTCTATCTCAAGACTTCCTGCTTCAGGGCAACTGTGTTCATGTAGATGTAGACTTTGAATTGTCCTGGTTATGCCTTTAAAGGGTCATAGGGAACGTTATCATTGTACTTTGGGCAAAAAGCATAGCAGCCTGAAAGAACATTCCAAATTCTTTCAGTCTTTAAGCTTCTGAACTTGAAAAATTTTCATGAAAACCAATGGCTGAATGAAGAAAATGGCTTTCAATACTAACACTGCTACTTAAAGCACATGGTACAAAACCAACTGGGTACAAGAAACACTCAACTGACTGAGTGAACAGCAGAACAGTAAAGACATTTTAAAAGCCAAATTCTTCATTGAACCACCCTATACCTCTGACATCAATAAAGTTCCAGGGTGTCAATCAATGCAATTTGCCATTCAGCTGCCACTAGGAATTTGTGGGAAGGAACTAGAGGCCTCCAGTTCATTATCATGGAGATCACCACCTGATTCAAAATATTGTACATCTTATGCAGAACAAAGAAATGCAAGAGCTGGCTCTACATCCAGCTAGCTAATATGACAAGAAGTCAGTCCACCAAGAAAGTATATTATAGGTTCTCCTTTTCTAGCCAAGTGAGAATTATTTTAATAGAAACATGGAGATGTCATGTTCATGGAATATACTGTAGTACTCAAAAACATCTTCAAGAGCTTGTGCTAACTTGTTGGTTTCCCCTATTTTCATTGTGTTTAAGATTACCAATTTGATTCGATTCTATTTGTAGCTCACAATCATAGAAAGTTAGAGTTGGTAGGGACCTCAGGAAGTCATCTAGTCCAGCGTTTCTCAACCTTCTAAGCAGCAAGTATCCCTTAACTTCTGAAAAATGTAATAAGTATCCCAACACTCAGTTTTCCAGGGGATTTTATATTTTCAGACTAACTACTGTGTGCCATATGTTGGAAGAAGGGCTGTGTATATAAGGTTGTGATATGACAGATGTCTGATCTGGTGTGGGTAGGTTTGCCACCTTTTACACCAGGGTGCACAACTCAAGTCTGTACCTGGGCTAGAGGCGATGTTGGCTAAAGTTAAGAGGGCTGAACCCAGTGCTGTGCAAAGCATAGCATGCCAAATTATTACTGGGGAATTTAACGCACCATG
>NW_017728994.1:38085388-38090082 GCF_001723915.1 Gavialis gangeticus | reverse complement strand
CAGGGTGCACAACTCAAGTCTGTACCTGGGCTAGAGGCGATGTTGGCTAAAGTTAAGAGGGCTGAACCCAGTGCTGTGCAAAGCATAGCATGCCAAATTATTACTGGGGAATTTAACGCACCATGCAATGGCAGCGCACCAACTTTTCCAGCCCCATATTCCTTTGACTAATAAAAGCTCTTTAAGTCTATAAATACATTTAAGGTAGAGATATTAAGAAGGAAGAGAATTATTCAGTCTCAGGTGACAACAGAACCAGGATCAATGTCTTTGATGTCCAATGTCCAATCACGTGAGGAATCAGGCCAATTATCAGTAAAGTTCCTAGGGACTGGATGAATTCAAAATTAACATGCTCTGAGGTATTTCATGTTTAGGCTAGCAGATCAAATACTACACAAATTTAGTAGTGAGCATAAACTGCTACTACATAAGAGCTGTTCACTGTTTTATTTGTAGGGATGTACTGAAATCACATTTTCATGATTTTTGCAGAAAATGTAAACTCAGGCTAAGATGGCTGCTACCTCTGCCCCTGGCTACTGATTGAGTGAGGGCTGCCCTCATGCAGCCTCTTAGACCAGGCAGAAAGGGACAGGCCCAGCCCCGATTTTTCCCCTCTTGGCAGCCACAGCCGGCCAGGCCAGCTGGGCCCATCCCATAAGCATGTGCTGTGGAGGGTGGGGGACAGTGCCGAGGAGAGTGGAACCCAGCTGAGGTGAGAGTGTAGTCCGGCCAGGAAGCAGCACGTCCCCAAGCCCACACAGGCTGATTTCTCCCTCCCTCCATGCAGGCCAGGGCCTGGTAGGAAGCGGAGCCAGGGGACAGGGGAAGCCCATGCGTCTGCCAGCTACCCCAACCCTTCGCGAGGAGGGTGGCCACAACCTGCCCACAAAATTGGACCCTAGGGCCATGGCAACCTGCAAAATTTGGCCCTAGGGCTCTGTGATTTGCATGCATCTCTATTTATAACAAGTGTATGTGAGAATAGTTGAGTAACTAGCAAACAAGTATAAATATATATCCCACCATAATTGGCTCCTTTTGAATAGTTCTCAGGGAGAGGACGAATAGTAAATCGTGATGAAGACAAATATGAAACACGAAACCAACTCTCCACCTCAAAGGCAGTTTTGCTGGGGTATGACTGAGGCTGCTCCCTATATTGCCCCCATTCTGTTGATCAAAGGCTTTAGTATCAATGGCTGCCAAGCTGGCTTTCTCCACAATGCTAAATTCACTGAAACACTGTAAGGGAAAAGTACTGCATCACTGGAATATACCATCATGGAAAATGGCCAAAATTTGATATTAGATATTATATTAGATCAGACATTAACAGGGAAGATGAAGTGAGCAGTGCTAAAGGGAAGGGTGCAGACTGTTATACAGTGGTCTTTTCTGGCCCCACTGTAATTTGAAATGTGTGGCAAGTAAGACCTATAATTAATCATCACCAACATGCAAGAATCACAAGCTTCTCCATTCAAGGAGTCTGCAGATGGATGATCAAACTAACGTGAATTGTGTGGAGTTGTCTGTGGAGAAGTTGATCGACGATCTTTTCCTGGTTTTGCCTCTGGTAGCACTGTTTCCTAGAACAGTGCCCTGAAGTCTGCTTTGAACCACTGCACGTCTCCAGCTCAGGTCTTTAACCAGGAAGTGTAATGAGGAGAGCGTCTCATTATGTTTTTGGCTGGGAGACTGATTGCTCATACCCAGTTTTAAGTGGCTGGAAGACAATTACACAGAAGTGCTGCTGCTATCTATCTTGCATGTCACAGGATCTGCAAAGCAGGTAGCAACATCTGATAACTCATAAGCAAGATAATACCTACCTCATTTCATATTTCACATTTTATTCACAGACTTTCTTTAAGAAGCATGTTTGATTTTTTTAAGGTATGGTATCTCTATGTGTATATATCAAATAGAAGACTGCCTACACACCCCACTATAAGACAACAAAAAGGAGCAGGATTCAAAGTTTATTTGACACTTCACTTATATCTACTCTCTCTCACATCCCATTGTTCTTTGGGTCCTGCTGGGTATCACACAATAATCTGCCTGGCAATTCTGAGGAGGGTGGTGTGTTGCAACTACTTGAAACCTATCCATTTCACTTCACTTTATTCTGTATGATCTCCAGGCTGCGAAGTGAAACTTGGGATGTTTCAGTTTTACTTTGAAACTCATGGTATCAAAACAGCACAAAGGACCAGAGTAGAAAGAGCACCTGAGGAGCTCATTTACCACTGCTACTCTGCCATTCTCCTGACTGATTTAAGCTCAGTTCTACTTCTGGGCAAAACTGTACATGGCATCATTGAATGTGAGCTTCTCTCTTTTCACCTTATTTTGTTTTGCTTTTTTCATTACATTTTCTTCAAAAAGACATTCAAGGTATACTAAGGTCAATTATTTAAGCACAAAAAAGAATTTTAAATTAGAGCTTCCAGTTCTGTTAACTGAGCCATGCTGCACACCTAGTTTTGATTAATGTTATTTGTTTAGAAGTATAACTCTTACTTCATACAGTATCCTGTGACTGCAGCCCAACTTTGCTACCTTCTAAACTTCCTAATTTTCAGGTGTTGAAATTTTCAAGGCAAACACTAAATTAAATTAATCTTTTTGCATTTAACAGCTGCAATTTGTCAGTAGTTACAGAATTGTTATTTATGAAGTACCCCTGCATTCAACAAAAATGAAGACATGACCTTTGTCCCCAACACTAATGCACAAGTTACTACCAACAATACTGTCGAGAACATTTTTTCTTCCCTTACTTCTATCTGGAGAACAGCTACAATCATAAAGGTCATACCACTAGAGATAAAAAAGGTCTGGCCAAGGGAGAAAGCAGTGTTTAAAGGGAACCTATGAAATAGCCCCACTGCACATGTGCTCTTGGATTGCAGGTGCCTGCATATGTTCAGCACTTTCTGCCTACTGTATCGAACTGCTGTAGAGAAATACGTGATATTAATGTTATTTTACATTCCCCATGCAGGAGATGGGTGTGTCAGGGAAAAGACCGAAAAGGATGTAAGTGGGATTCCAAAGAGAAGTTGAGAAGTTTCAAGTCTAGCCCTCCTCCCACTGCAGGGAATGATTATCAAGAGGAATAGGATCAGGCATTAGCTTATTATTATAAGGGTACAGCTGTAGCACATTTATCAAGCAGTATCCCAACACGCAGGGTTACAAGGCATATTAAAATTTTACTCTGAGAGAATTTATTCTGGCTTACTAAGAACAGATTAAAAAGACTCATACCTGACAGAGACTGCTCCTAGCTTGGAGTGTTAAGACATAAACCGTATTTCCTTGATTCCCCATTCAACAAAAGGGAAAATCAAAGCCTTATTTTAAAACTGAGTAAAGTGAAAATGCAACATCTGCAGACAAGAGGCAGCAAAAATCTACCCAGGGAGATATGGGGCAACGCAGGACCTGTTGCAGAGGCAGGGCTGTCCCTGGTGGGGAGGTGGGGACAAATCAGGGCAATTGTCCCAGGCCCCATGTTTTGGGGGGGCCCAAGGAGCCAGGCCGGCTTCACACCCAGCTGCTTGCCACCCTTCCACCCCCGCCCATATCCAGGCCCTTGCAGCCCCCACCTTCCCCCATGTCTGGGCCCTGCACCCTCTATGGTGGTCTCTGTGCAGAAGCACCGGGCAGTGGGAGAGCAAATGGCTGAGGGAGGAGTGGCGAATGGAGGCAGACACCAGGGAAGACCAAGTGGTGGAAGCCAGGAGGCCAGGGTCAGGCTACTTGCACTTGCCCCTCCCCCCCCCAAACTCACAGCTGGCTGCCCCGCCACATTAGAGAAAGGGTCAAATTTGAGACAAATTTATGATAACAGTAATTTTCCACGTATAGACTCTACTATGTGGGGGACAGGGGGTTGTTGTAAATCCAGTGTCGGGTTACATTTAGGTAAATACGGCATTTTCATTGTTTTCCTGCTCAAAATCAGATTTATACCGATGCACCCCAGATAGCAAGGCCTTCTCATCCTCCCGGGTCTCATCAGAGGAAGAAAGCCGCAGGGTCCGCTCATGAAGGCGAGGGGGATTCCCGCTCAGCCCTGTCCCTTCCGACCGCGCCAGGAATATAAACAGCCGAGCCTCGCAAAACTTTCCGCGCGCAGCAGCCGTGTCACGGCTCCGGGAAGCCCGGCGGGGTCGCGCGGGCGCCGCCGCGGCCACAACAACAAAGCTCCGCTCCCCCCGGCGCGGCATGCGGCTGTTTGCGCCAGGGATGGATGATTCACCGCCAGGCTCCGGCGCGGGGCGGGTGATTCACGCGCCGCCCCCGGGACCCAATCCCAAGTTCTCCAACTTTTCTCTTCCCGGCTCCGGCGTTTCCCCGGGAGAAGCAGCAAGGCGGGAAGGGACAAGCCCCCGCCCCGCGGCAGGTGAACGGGCCCAGCAGAGACCGCACGTCCCCAGGCCGAGCCCACCCGCCCCTCGCGGCTTATGTAACACCGAGCGCCTGGCGAGGGAAGCCCCCACTGCTGCGCGGCCCCTGCTCCCTCCCGGCAGCGGTGGCGGGAACCGCGAGAAAGTTCCTGCGCGGCGCCGGCCCCGCCGACTTGTGACACATGAACCCCCCTCCTCCGCTTACCTGCTGCCGGCAGCGGGCGGGTGCTGCAACGCCGGGGCGAGTGGGCCGGGCCAGGGGCGGGC
>NW_017728994.1:38078740-38081258 GCF_001723915.1 Gavialis gangeticus | reverse complement strand
GGGCAAGGGGCACCAGTAGGGGTAGGGGGACTGTGGGGGGTGGGGAGTGAGGGGCACCAGCCACCAGGGCTGCGGGGGCTTTCATTTTAATCACAGATTTTGGGGGCTTTATCAGATAACTGCAATCCTTTTTATCATGGAACACCTGGTCATAACTATTAGACTATAGAGTTATACTCCCTCTCTTGCACCCTCAAGCCCCTTATCTTTCCCAAAGTATCAAGTATTCTTTTCTTCATAGTGAAGCAGCTCCAAAAGGAGGAGTAGTGAGTACTTCCACTGCAGAAAAGCCTGTAGCCTGGTGATTAGGTTACATCCCCCCCGTCCCCCAAAACCTTTCAAACTTGTTTTCATCGTTTTTGGTAATTATTTATTATTAGGCTGGGATTTTCAGAGAACTGAAACACAGACAGTATTGCCAACCTGTATTGCCAACCTGAAGCATTCAAAAGCCATGTCTCCAAAATTTGTGCAGTTGGCTCAAAAGCCAGATGATTTTAAAATAATAAAATGTGGGATTGTTTCTTCACAACCGCAAGACATACACACTTTTCTTAAAAACTGAAAGCTGAACTTCTCATATAGGCACTTGATTCCATGATCTGCAACTTTAATAAAATATGAATCATCGAGAGACTTTAAACTAAATTGCAAGATTTGGCAATGCTACATCAGTGCAAAGTTTAAATTCCTCAAGCTGTTTTGAAAACCTCAACTTCAGGTTTTATTTTAAGTCTAACGTTGGGGGTACAATTTGGTTTGCAGTGATGAGGAAATTTAGACAGGATCACTGTTTGGCTGTCAGAAGTGCTTTATTTTGCATGGCCACGGGAGAAAAAGCAAGGGGCAGCTAGTTCTCAACAAAAGCAAAGCACAGACTCCTTTATATACTGATAAGTCACATACAGGTCAACCTGCCCTGTAACACACTCTTGGCAGTCTGACAGAGACTCGTCTTGTCTTGCTGAACCAAGCGCATTTTCTCAAGCTGTTTCCAGATAAGCTTATCCTGAAAGCCGTCTTGTTATTCCCACTCGGCCTTCACCCATGTCCCCCATCCTGCCTTGACACATATACACTTCTTTCAGTACTTTTCCATTCCTCATCAGCAGTTGCCCAGTAAATTTTGCACGTGGCATCTAAGGCCTTATCTGGATGAAGGCTCACTGTTCTCATTTTGTGGTTTCACTTCCCTCTGTTGATTATTTCTGGCAGAGTTGTTAACCTTGGCTACTCCCTAGGGTTCTACTCTGAATCCCATGCTTTTTAGATATGTACATGCTTTCTCTGGCTGGTGGCTTTAATTTTATGGGTTGTCTAATCACCATTAACTGACAACACTTATATCTGTTTCTCCTGCTCTGATCATGTCTCTCCGGTGACCTGTGAACAGGAATGTGGTTTTCAACTGTAAAATTTGTGGCTGGCAAAGAATGTTTTAAAACTAAATAAATAAAATCAAAGTGATCAACTTTGGTGTTAAACTATTACTAAGTTCTGTGTCTTTTATAATCTTGCCACTCAACTAATTGTGCCTTTCAAATATGCTCACTGAAGCTCTTCAGGGTACAAAAATATTTTAGATCTCTAAATGCCATTTAGGCTCAGATTTAAAAATGTCACACAATGCCCCCACAAAAAACTCATGAACTTTGCTAGAGTACATGTTTCTCTCTCTCAAACTCACTAGGAAATTGTAACTGAAGGCTTTAAAACATATTGAATTAAATACTCTACATTTTTATGTGTTAGACTTCTTGCTGCAATAACTAGCAAGATGATATCTATCTTATTCCAGATTTAACTTCCAAACAATAAGATTCACAGGTTATGTGGGTACCTGCCCTTTCAGAAGGACCTGCCCAGCATGTAAGGTCTTATTTATACTTACTACTTAGTAGAAAGCTTCTACTTTGGGATCAAGCTGCAAGCCGACATTGGCACCCAGAGTGCATAACTGGAGACCCTCTGGGTTAAAATCCGTGGGGAACATGATACAGGGGATACAATGATGGGAGCCTACTACAGACCTGCCCAGGATCAAGAGCTTGACCAGGAGTCCTCCAGGGAATTGGCTGAGGCCTCACACTCCCGTTGCATGGTTGTCATGGGAGACTTCAACTACACACACTGAAGGGGCACACTGAAGTGCTTTGGGTTAGAATACAAGGAAGTCAAGGGGAAAGGGACTTAATGGTGGGGGTCTACTACAGACCACCCAACCAAGGGGAAGAGCTAGACCGGGAATTCTTAAGTTAGCTCATGGAGGTAGTCAGGTCAAAGGACGTGGTCATCATGGGTGACCTGAACTTTCCAGACATCCACTGGGAAGAGCAGTCAGCCAGGTCTGACCACTCACATAGGTTCCTAGCCAAAATATAGGACCTCCATCTAACCCAGGAGGTGCACAGCCCCACCAGGGGAGATGCCTTGTTGGACCTGGTGCTGGCCACGGGCAACAACCTGGTGAGGGGGCTGCGGGTGCTCGACGACCTGGGCGACAGCGATCATCGCCTGC
>NW_017728994.1:38064987-38068596 GCF_001723915.1 Gavialis gangeticus | reverse complement strand
GCGGCACTGGTCAGGCCGCAGTTGGAGTACTACGATCAGTTCTGGGCGCTGCATTTCAGGAGGGATGTGGACAACATGGAGAGGGTTCAGAGGAGGGCCACTCGCATGATCAGGGGGCAGCAGAGCAGGCCCTACAAGGAGAAGCTAAGGGACTTGAACCTGTTCAGCCTCCACAAGAGAAGCCTGAGGGGGATTCTAGTGACCATTTACAAACTAGTCAGAGGGGACCAGCAGGCACTGGGGGAGTCCCTGTTCCCCCGAGCACTACCAGGAGTGACTAGAAATAACGGTCAGAAGCTGGCAGAGGGCAGATTCAGACTAGACATCAGGAGGCGCTACTTCACTGTCAGGGCAGCTAGGATCTGGAAGCAACTTCCAAGCGAAGTGGTGCTGGCTCCTACCCTGGGGTTCTTTAAGTGGAGGCTAGATGAACACCTTGCTGGGGTCATTTGACCCCAGTATTTTTCCTGCCATGGCTGGATGTCGGACTTGATGATTTGCTCAGGTGCCTTCCGACCCTACCAAGTATGAAACTGTGAAACCCAGACATCTTGTGGGAAGAGTGCTCGGCCAAATCTGAGTGGTCGCAAAGCTTTGTCTCATGGTTGGATAACCTCTATCTGATGCAAGAATTTGATGGGCTGATGAGAGGTAAAGTGCTGCTTGACCTGGTTCTGGCAATGGCAGACGACCTAATCAGCCACCTAATGATTGAAGGGAAGCTGGGTGACCACGAACTGATCACCTTCACTATCTGCCGTAAAGTTTGCAAGTCAGTCAGCAATACAGAAATCCTTGACTTCAGGAAAGCTGACTTTGACAAACTCAGGGGGCTTGTCAGGGAGGTCCTAAAAGGCCACAACCCAAAGGAGAGGGGAGTTCAAGATGTGTGGTTGCTCCTCAAAGGAGTGATCCTGGATGCACAAGTAAAGTCTATCCCATCTCGGATGAAAGGCACCAAAAGGGCACAGCAGCCCCCTTGGCTCTCCAGGGTACAGGGTACAGCGGACTTGCTGTGTCTAAAAAGAAAGACCTACAAAGGATGGACAATTGGATCCACATCCAAGGAGGAATGCTCTGCACTGGTCTGGACCTGCAGGGAGCGAACCAGGAAAGCCAAGGCTGTGATGGAACTCCAATTATCTATGAGTATGAAGGACAATAAAAAGTCCTTTTTTAGATATAGATTTCATAGACGTTAGGGCTGGAAGGGACCTTTGAAGATTGAGTCCAGACGCCTGCCCAAGGGGCAGGAAGTCAGCTGGGGTCATAGGATCCCAGCAAGATAAGCATCCAAATTTCTCTTGAAGGCGTTCAATGTGGGTGCTTGAACCACCTCCTATGGCAGGCTATTCCAGACCTTGGGGGCTCAGACAGTAAAGAAATTCTTCCTTATGCCCAGCCTGAAATGGTCTTGCTGGAGTTTATATCCATTCAACCTTGTCATCTTTGGGGAGCTTTGGTGAACAAAAGTTCCCCCAGATCCTGGTGAACACCCCAATAAACTTATAGGTGGTTATCAGATCTCCCCTGAGACTGTGCTTTTCCAGGCTGAAGAGTCCCATGGCTCTCAGCCTGTTGTTGTGAGGCCTGTTCTCCTGACCTCTGATCATTTGCATGGCTCTCTTCTGAACTCTCTTAAGCTTCTCCACATCCTTCTTGAATTGTGGAGCCCAGAACTGGGCGTAATACTCTAGCTGCGGCCTCACCAATGCCAAGTACAAAGGGAGAACGATGTCCTGGGATTTACTTGAGAAACATCTATGGATGCAAGCCAGCGTTTTGCTCACTTTACTAGCCGCAGCATCACACTGAAAGTTCATGTTCATCTTGTGGTCAATCGTGACCGCCCAGTCCCTCTCATCTGTAGTGCTAGCCAGCATAGCACTGCCGAACCTATAAGGATGCTGCAGGTTTTTCCTCCCAAGGTGGAGAACCTTGCATTTTTCAGTGTTAAATACCATCAGGTTCTCATCCACCCAGTTTCTGAGTCTGTCAAGGTTAGCCTGGATCTCCCTCCTGCCCTCAGGTGTGGATGCTTTACCCCAGAGTTTGATATCATCGGCGAACTTGGTCAGTCCACTTCTGACTCCAATGTCCACATCATTAAGAAAGGTTCACCAGGGCCCCCCTTGGAGTCACCAGGAACAATGGCCACAAGCTGAGGGAAGATAGGTTTAGGTTGGATATTAGGAAGAACTACTTCACTGTAAGGCTGGCCAGAACCTGGAATAGGCTTCCCGGAGAGGTGGTGCTCTCACCTTCCCTGGAAATCTTCAAGAGGAGACTGGATAGGCACCTGGCTGGGGTCTTATGACCTCTCCCACCCCCAGTGCTCCTTCCTGCCCATGGAAGGGGGTCGGACTAGATGATCTGTCTAGGTCCCTTCCGACTCATTGATTCTATGATTCTATATTGAACAATAGAGATCCAAGGACAGAGCCGTGGGGGACCCCAGTGGTCACAGGGCACCATGACGATTGACTTCCATCAACCACCATCCTCTGGGTGCAACCACGGAGCCAATTCCCCAGCCAGTGGATCGTGGTGGACCCGAGGCCACAGTTGGCCAGTTTTGCCAGGAGGTGATCATGGGATACCAGATCAAAGGCTTTTTTGAAGTCAAGATATATGACATCAATCTCCTCTCCATTGTCCAGGTGATAGGTCACCTGATTGTTGAAGGAAATGAGCCTGGGCAGCCCTCCATAAGGCCATGTCAACCTGGAGGTCTGGAAGGGGACCGATCTGGCAGGCTAAGCTAGGCGAGAGTTCCAGGAGCCCGGGCACAAATCCAACTTCACCCCGGTGACCTGCCTGAGGGCCGGGCAGGCCGGGACCATCTCAAAGGGTCCTGGCAGGTACGCGGGCCCCGGGGTCAGCACCCAGCGACCCCTCTGAGGGGAGGCTGGCCCAGGCTGGGGTGGCAGGGGCCCGGGCAGCCCTCCATGAGGCCATGTCAACCCGGAGGTCTGGAAGGGAATCGATTCAGCTGGCCAGGCCGGGCAAGAGTTCCAGGAGCCTGGATACTAATCCAACTTTGCCCTGGTGACCTGCCCGAGGGCTGGGGAGGCGAGAGTGCTTCCTTGGGAGTGGTGGGGTTCTCCTGTGGGAGAACCGGGTTGACCTGGTGTCTGCTGTGGGACTTAGAAAATTTCACCCAGCCTGCTCTCCTGTGTTGCAAGCAGTTGACACGGACTTCCCGGCGGGGCCTGGAAGTCTGTAAGGGGTCACTGAGAGCGCATTGCCTGATGGTTCAATCCAGGTGGGTGGACACTTTTGGTGCCTCACCCCAGTGGCGGGGCCAGGTGCCACATTCACAAAACTCTTAGGAAACGTTCACGGAGATTTTCAGGAACATGGTTTTCGGGACCCTAAATGCCCATCTTTGGTTCCAGAAAGGCAGTCACAGAAACTTCCGGGGCAGAACCGTGCTGCACCCAAGAGCCAAACCCGAGTTTTGTGCCCCACTGCTGAGAGGGGGATGGTGGACACTTTGGCGCGTGAGCTCCAGATCCGAGTCTGGTTCTCACACCTGGCCTGACCCCCCCCCGGGCCATAGCTCCCGTGGGCCCAGGCTGTGCCCCAATGCCGTTTCTGTGATCCTTT
>NW_017728994.1:38064252-38064977 GCF_001723915.1 Gavialis gangeticus | reverse complement strand
CTTTTTTGGTTCCTTTTTCGGTGCGATTGGGCAAACCCCCTGGGGGGGGGGGGGGCCCTTTGCGGGCCGGTGGTCCCCCCATTGGTGTTCAGGCAAGGCAGTTACCTCTCCCCCCACCTTCTCTTTTCCTCTCTAGCTATCCATGTGGCAACTGCAGTCATGTCGGGGAGGGCCCTTAGCAGGCTGGCGGTCCCCCTGCCAGTATTCAGGTGAAGCAGCTACCTCTCCTACCCACTTGACCCCCTCCATTGGAGATGAGGCTCTTCCCCCTCCCCAGAGGAGAAGGTTTGGCCAAACCCGTGCTGAGCGAGACTGAGCTGCCCTGGGAGCCCTGACCATGTTGAGAGATGCCGGTGAGAGTTGGCAGGCCCAACTGGGGGAGCCCCGCGTGGGTCCCAGCCCCACCCCTCCACCCTCCCCGTCTCGTGGACGCCGTCTTCTCTAGCAGTTGTTGTGCGGGCGGATGCTGCCGAAGCATCCACCATGGTGCCACAAGGGGGGGCACCCTGGGGAAAGTGGATGGGAAGTGGGTGCTCAGGCTCCAGCCCAACACTTGCCCTTTGCTCCCCGCTGTCCTTCCCCATACTGCTGCGCTGCAGTCCCCGCGCCTTCCCCACCCCAGGGAGGGGGCCCTGCAGGGCCGGCAAGGGATTGGGGGCTGTGGGCAGGAAAGTCGCTGGCCCTCCTGGACCAGTGGGTGTCCGTCTGTGAGGCTTCCCTGCCCT
>NW_017728994.1:38061440-38064196 GCF_001723915.1 Gavialis gangeticus | reverse complement strand
CCGAGGAGCATGGCTACCTGGTTGATTCTGCCAGTAGCATATGCTTGTCTCAAAGATTAAGCCATGCATGTCTAAGTACACACGGCCGGTACGGTGAAACTGTGACTGTCTCATTAAATCAGTTATGGTTCCTTTGGTTGCTCCAACCGTTATTTGGATAACTGTGGTAATTCTGAGTTAATACATGCTGAAGAGCACTGACCTCCAGGGATGCATGCATTTATCAGACCAAAACCAACCCGGGCTCACCCGCCCGCTTTGGTGACTCTAGATAACCTCGGGCTGATCGCACACCCCCATGGTGGCAACAACGCATTTGAATGTCTGCCCTACCAACTTTTGATGGCACTTTCTGTGCCTACCATGGTGACCACAGGTAACAGGGAATCAGGGTTCCTTTCCAGAGAGGGAGCCTGAGAAACGACTCCAAAGAAGGCAGTAGGCACACAAATTACCCACTTCCAACCCGGGGAGGTAGTGCTGAAAAATAACAATACAGGACTTTTTCAAGGCCCTGTAATTGGAATGAGTACGCTTTAAATCCTTTAACAAGGATCTATTGCAGGGCAAGTCTGGTGCCAGTAGCCATGGTAAGTCCAGCTCCAATAGCGTATATTAACATTGCTGCAGTTAAAAAGTTTGTAGTAAGATCTTGGGATCGAGCTGGCAGTCCACCGCGAGGCGAGCTACCGCCTGTCCCAACCCCTGCCTCTCGATGCTCCCTTGACGTTCTTAACTGAGTGTCCTGGGGATCCAAAGCATTTATTGTGAAAAAATTAGAGTGTTCAAAGCAGGCTGGTTGCCAGCTAGGAATAATGGAATAGGACTCTGGTTTTATTTTGTTGGTTTTCAGAACTAGGGCGATGATTAAGAGGGACAACCGGGGGCATTCGTATTGTGCCGCTAGAGGTGAAATTCTTGGACCGGTGCAAGATGAACCAGAATGAAAGCATTTGCCAAGAATGTTTTCATTAATCAAGAATGAAAGTCGGAGGTTCGAAGACAATCAGATACCATAGTAGTTCTGACCATAAATGATGCCAACTAGCTGTCCGGAGGCGTTATTCCCATGACTCGCTGGGGAGTTTTTGGGAAACCAAAGTCTTTGGGTTCTGGGGGGAATATGGTTGCAAAGCTGAAACTTAAAGGAATTGACGGAAGGGCACCACCAGGAGTGGAGCCTGCGGTTTAATTTGACTCAACACGGGAAACCTCACCGGGCCCAGTTACAGAAAGGATTGACAGATTGATAGCTCTTTCTTGATTCTGTGGGTGGTGGTGCATGGCTGTTCTTAGTTGGTGGAATGATTTGTCTGGTTAATTCCAATAACGAATGAGACTCTGGCATGCTAACTAGTTATGCGACCCCCAAGCGGTCGGCGTCCAACTTCTTAAAGGAACCAGTGGCGTTCAGCCACCTAAGTT
The DNA here is from genome assembly GCF_001723915.1 of Gavialis gangeticus. Classification (NCBI taxonomy): domain Eukaryota; kingdom Metazoa; phylum Chordata; order Crocodylia; family Gavialidae; genus Gavialis; species Gavialis gangeticus. Next base: position 38,062,771 of record NW_017728994.1, on the reverse strand, counting down.
TGAGCATTAACAGGTCTGTGAAGCCCTTAGATGTCTGGGGCTGCACATGCGCTGCACTGACTGGCTCAGCGTGTGTCTACCCTACGCCAACACGTGCCGGTAACCTGTTGAACCCCATTTGTGATGGGGATTGGGGATTGCAATTATTCCCCATGAACAAGGAATTTCCAGTAAGTGCGAGTCATAAGCTCGCATTGATTAAGTCCCTGCCCTTTGTACATGCCACTCGTTGCTACTACCGATTGGATGGTTTAGTGAGGTCCTTGGATTGGCCCCGCCAGGGTCGGTCATGGCCCAGGAAGAGTGCTGATAAGACAGTCGAACGTGACTATCTAGAGGAAGTAAAAGTCGCAACAAGGTTTCCGTAGGTGAACCTGCGGAAGGATCATTAATGGGGTCACCGTGCATGGTGCCAGCTCAGCAGGCATGGGGTACAGGGCCATGCCCCCCCATCCACACCTCTGGCGGCCATGTGTGCATGCACGCCAGCTGTGTCTGGGCCTCCAGGACCTCATGCAGACCAGTCCTGGGCTGCACAGCTCAGAGTGCAGGAAGGGTCCCCCAGCCATGGGGGGCCCAGGACCTTAGGGGAGACAAGGAGTGGGGTCCCTGGAGGGGCTCCTGCCCGGTGCCAGGGGTTTTCTCTCGGCAGCATTGGTCCATCGCTGGGCCACCCGCCCTGCCATGTGGCAGTTCCCTCTCCCGCTCTCACGTCTGTGTCACCCCAGCCTCCCTCTGGGCCGCGTGCCCCAGCAGGCTGGTCAGCCGGTCTGCGCCCCTTCCTCGTGTCCCCGGGTTTCCATCCTGGCCTCCTCAGCCCAGCTGAGTGGGGGCGGGAAAGGGACTCGGGGTTTGGCGGGGCGCATGGCCGTCAGCCACTGCCATGGGCAGGCATCCGTGGTGGCTGGGATGGCTGGGATGGGATGGGGAGGGCCCATTTGGCAGGGCGGCCCCAGCTGTGTCAGCCCCCAGGGAAACAGCTGGGACCTGAGAGAAACCCCAGCCCCACGAATGGGAAGGCGCTGGCCATGGCGGTGAGTCCTGGGCGCTGCCTTCCGGGTGGATGCTTCTCCCCCCCATGGGTTCATGGAGCTGGCTGGAGGATGCCGGGCTCAGCTCCATGTCCCCCTCCAGCTTCTGTCCCTTGCTGTCCCATCTGCGGAGGCGAGGCATCGTCCGGAAGTGGGGGGCTGGGACCACCTGGAGTTTGGAACCATTTCCCTCACCCAGGCTACCAGGTACTTAGTGCTCCATCCCCTCACCTCACCCTGCTCCACGGGGCAGGCAGGGGGTGGGTGGGCAAAGGTTCAAAGATTTGTGTGTCCTGAGGG
>NW_017728994.1:38036495-38056440 GCF_001723915.1 Gavialis gangeticus | reverse complement strand
AAAGGTTCAAAGATTTGTGTGTCCTGAGGGGTCTGCGCGGGCAGCCACAGGAGGTCTGCTGAGGGAGGGTGGGCATGTGCAGATGTGCCTGTGCCTTTGGCACTCCCTGCCCACATGGTCTCTGGGATGGAGAGGGGTCACCCTACCTCCCTCTCTGCAGAGGGGCCTGAAAGCCAATTGCTTGTGGGCTGTGGCTCCCTTGCCACCGTCATCCTGTTGCTCAGCCCATCCCTCCAAACCTCCCTGCCTATCGCCATCACCCCTGCTGCACCCCTGGGTGGGGCGAGGGCCGGTCAAGGGGAGCGGAAGAGGTGCACAGTCCCAGGCGCGGCCACAGGAGTGCTGTGGAGCTGCCAGAGCCTGCAGCACGGCTGGCTGTGCCCCCCTGAGCTGAGCACCTGGACTGACTCTGCGGCAGGCAGCTCACCTTTGCAGCCATGGCCCTCTCTCAGGTTGTTAAACTTCTCTCCTGTGTTTGCCTGGTCTGTAGGACTCCTGCCAAGGGAAGGCAGGCAACCAGCTGGGCAGGAATGCCTCCTCTCCCATGATCCCTGCCAGGTTGCTGCAGCGGGGGAGGAAGACCAGCTCGGGGACCCCATCCTGACCTCGTGCAGACCCAGAAGCCCCCTGTCCCTCTGGCTTGGCTTCTGCCATAGGGCGAGGTGGCAACCGTGGAAAAAAGCCTGTGCAAAAAAAGTGACAACTCTTAGTGGTGGATCACTTGGCTGGTGCGTTGATGAAGAATGCAGCTAGCTGCAATAATTAATGTGAATTGCAGGACACATTGATCATTGACACTTCGAATGCACTTGCGGCCCTGGGTTCCTCCCAGGGCTATGCCTGTCTGAGCATCGCTTGAAGGTCAATCACCCATGAGGTGTGTGAGGCCAGTGGTGCTGGCTGTCTGGTCCCCGCTGCCACTGGGTGCAGCTAGGGTGTCTCCCAGGCAACCCGAGGTCCCTTGGGCCTGCCTCTGCTTGCCCTCTTTGGGGAAGAGGGGCAGCCTGAGCCCCTGAATGCCTTCGTCCCCCTAAGGTCAGACACGATGCCTCAGAGTGCCTGCACTGGGGAGCTCAACCTGCTCATAGAGGACTGTTGCAGCAGTCTGACCCACGCTTCAGCTGGGTCGGCCATGGCACCCGCTGCCAGGGTTCCAGGGGGATCCAGGCCCACCCCGTGTGGCTGTCTCGGGCCCGCAATCCTACCCCCTAAGAACAACATGTGCTTGCGGGTGCGCGGGGGCCTCAGGAAGGGAAGCAGCAAGGAAGGGAGCACACGGTGGGGTTCACACACTCAGCTGGTGTGGGGGTGAGTGCAGCAGGCAGGCAGCAGGCAGGCGCGGGCAGCTGGGGCCTTTGCCTGTGCCTCTGCCTGCCCGGAGACCGGGACTGTTCTCTCCTCACTACCTCTGCTGCCTTCCCTTTGCCGGGCCCCTCCTACCCCATGCATCCCCAGCCTTCATGCCAGGGGGTGCCGTGCGTGGCTGCTCCTCCCTCAGGGCCGTTCTCCCCAGCTCCCTTCCGTCAGGCCTCCTTTGGGGACAGCGCAGTCTCCCATGGCTGTGGTGGGTAGGACTGCATGCGTGCACAGCACGCCGAGAGGCCAGGCCGGCCCTGTTCAGTACCGGCTTTCTTGGCCATCTCACCTCACAAACTTCTCCCACGCCTGCACCCTCCCATCCAACTGCGACCTCAGATCAGACTTGGTGACCTGCTGAATTTAAGCATATTACTCAGTGGAGGAAAAGAAACTAACCAGGATTCCCTCAGTAATGGTGAGTGAACAGGGAAGAGCCCAGTGCCGAATCCCCATCCTGCGGTGGTGTGTAGGAAATGTGGTGGCGTACAGAAGACCCACTCCCCGGTGCTGCTCTCGGGAGGCCCAAGTCCTTCTGATCAAGGCATAGCCCGTGGATGGTGTGAGGCCAGTAGTGGCCCCTGGTGCTCTGGGAGTGGGTCTTCTCACAGTTGGGTTGCTTGGCAATGCAGCCCAAAGCAGGTGGTAAACTCTATCTAAGGCTAAATACTAGCACAAGACTGATAGTCAACAAGTACTGTAAGGGAAAGTTTGAAAGAACTTTGAAGATAGAGTTCAAGAGGGTGTGAAACTGTTAAGAGGTAAATGGGTGGGATCTGTGCAGTCTGCCCGAAGGAGTCAACCTGATGGGCTTGGTCAGCCAGCCTGGGACGACGGATCCCCCTCACTGCCCCCTCCCCAGGGCAGTGGGGGACCACCGCCTGGATGGCCTCGGTCCTTGTTGGGCGCATCTCCACCGTGGCAATGCACCATGACTGGCTCTGGGTTGGCTGGGAAGGCCTGGCAGGCAGGTGGCTCACCGCTTTGTGGCGGTGAGTGTTACAGGCCCCAGGCAGCAGCTCTTGCTGCATCCCAGGGTCAAGGGAGATGACTGTCGCCACACCTTCCCCCGTGGCCCCCCGTCCCCTCCTCCTCATGGTGGGGGCCCCCTCACCCCGGTGCGACTTTCAACCAGGGCGGAATGTTCTCAGTGTGCCCCGGCCGTGTCGCGATGCTGGGTGGGGAGGGCCATGCTGGGCACTTGGGGTCTGCAGCGATGTTGGCTACCCACCCAACCCATCTTGAAACACGGACCAAGGAGTCTAACGTGCATAAGTCAGAGGCTTGAACGAAAGCCCATGGTGCAATGAAGATGAGGGCCGGTGAACACCAGCTGAGGTGGGATCCTAAGGCCACTGTTTGCAGAGGGCGCACCACTGACCTGTCTCGCCCACCCCGTCAGGGAGGCGGAGCATGAGCATACGTGCTAGGACCTGAAAGATGGTGAACTATGCCTGGGCAGGGCGAAGCCAGAGGAAACTCTGGTGGAGGTCCATAGCAGTACTGACATGCAAATCGGTCATCTGACCTGGGTATAGGGGTGAAAGACTAATTGAATCATCTAGTAGCTGGTTCCCTCAGGATAGCTGGCACTCATCCATCTCTGCAGTTTTATTTGGTAAAGCGAATGATTAGAGTTCTTGGGTCCAAAACGATCTCCATCCATTCTCAAACTTTAAATGGGTAAGAAGCCTGGCTCACTGGCGTGGAGCCTGGTGTGGAATGCGAGTGCCTAGTGGGCCACTTCTGGCAAGCAGAACTGGTGCTGCAGGATGAACTGAACGCCAGGTTAAGGCGCTCAATGCTGACGCTTGTCAGACCCCAGAACAGGTGTTGGTTGACATAGACAGCAGGACGGTGGCCATGGAAGTTGGAATCTGCTAAGGAGTGTGTAACAACTCACCTGCCAAATCAGCTAGCCCTGCAAATGGATGGTGCTAGAGTGTCGGGCCCATACCCGGCTGTCGCCGGCAATGAGAGCCGCGGGGGCTAGGCTGCGATGAATAGGAGGGCCTCTGTGGTGGGCCTTGAAGCCTAGGGCGCGGGCCCGGGTGGAACCGCCGCAGGTGCAGATCTTGATGGTAGTAGCAAATATTCAAACGAGAACTTTGAAGGCCAAAGTGGAGAAGGGTTCCATGTGAACAGCAGGTGAACATAGGTTAGTCGGTCCTAAGAGATAGGTGAGCGCCATTCCGAAGGGATGGGCAATGTCTTCCGTTGCCCTCAGCCGATCGAAAGGGAGTCATGTTCAGATCCCTGAATACAGAGTGGTGGTGCCATAAGGCATCCAGTGCAGTAATGCAACTGATCCTGGAGAAGCCGGCGGGAGCCCCAGGGAGAGTTCTCTTTTCTTTGTGAAAGGCAGGGTGCCTTGGAATGGGTTTGCCCCGAGAGAGGGAACCGAGCCTTGAAAAGCATCACGGTTCCAGCAGCATCTGGTGAGCTCTCACTGGTCCTTGAAAATCTGGGGGAGAAGGTGTAAATCTCGCACTGGGCTGTACCCATATCCACAGCAGGTCTCCAAGGTGAACAGCCTCTGGCATGTTAGAACAATGTAGGTAAGGGAAGTCAGCAAGCCGGATCCATAACTTTGGGATAAGGATTGGCTCTAAGGGCTGGGTTGGTTGGGCTGGGGCACAAAGTAGAGCTGGGCGTGAGCTGTGGCTGGATGAGGCGCCTACTCCCCTTCCTGGGGGGGGTGGTGGCAACTCTGGATGCGATCCGGGCCCTTCCTGTGGATCGCCTCAGCTGCAGTGGGCGTCACCTGCCTCTCCTTTTCCACGGGGACAGGGTGGGGGGCGGCATTCCAGCTCGGCCGGCACCTAGCAGCTGACTTAGAACCGGTGCAGACCAGGGGAATCTGACTGTTTAATTCAAACAAAGCATCGCGAAGGCCTGCGGTGGGTGTTGACGCAATGTGACTTCTGCCCAGTGCTCTGAATGTCAAAGTGAAGAAATTCAATGAAGCGCGGGTAAACGGTGGGAGTAACTATGACTCTCTTAATATGACTCTCTTAAGGGAGGCGCCTTCCCTAGGGGAAATGGTCTTGTTACACGGTTGCAACAGGTTTGTGCCAGGTACCTCCATGTGGTTCTCGCTGGGTATCGAAGGCCTCAGTCTGTTGATAATTCAACCCTGGTACAGTGCAGCCAGGGAGTTTTTCCCAGGGACACTTGAATCCCCACCAGCTGCCTCACAAGCTCCTGGGGGGTAACTGCCTCAACTGTGAAAAACACAAAGCCTGATGGTGGGTGCTAGAGAAATCTTGCTGAAAATTGTTGGTGCCTGCACTGTCCAGACAGCAGTTGTCTGGCAGGTGGGGTGGGTGAAACATACTGGAATTGACAACCAGGCAAGGGAGATAGCCCCTCTTCTTGGGGCGGTGGCCTGGAGGGTGGAAGACTTCTGTCCCCATGCCTTGTGCTGATAGAGGGGAGTCTCGGTGACCTGTGCAAATGGAACTTGAAGGTTAGTCAGTTGGGTGCAACATCCCGGCTGCATGCCCGGAAAGGTGGGGGGTGAGGATCAGGACTACTCACCTCCAGTTCTGCTGAGCATAAAGCCAACCTGAACTGATGATCAGGCAAGGGGGGCTCGCCCCACTTCCTGGAATGGCAGCCTGGAATAATGGATGATTTCTGGCCACCCCCATCTTGTGCTGATAGAGGGGAGCCTCAGTGACCGGTGCAAGCCAAACTTGACGGTTAGTCAGTCGGGTGCAACATCCTGGCTGCATGCCCACTGAAGCCTGTGACTACCCATTCCCGAAGGCATGAGGCATGTGTACTGTTCCAGGAGGGATGACATCCTGTGATCGGGACAGAACAGACTGAAGAGAAGCACTTGACGAGAGTGTTTCTGGCTACTTCCAGACTTGGAGTGATGCTGCCTCATTTGACATACCCTATTGCTCCCTTTGGGCAGCAGAATTCATCCCAACCTCTTACCCACCCATGTCTGTGCTTTGTTCTGCTATCCTGCATTTGTGATCCACCTTGCTGTCTCCCCCTCTTCGCTGCATTTCTCTCAAGTGGTTCAGTCTCGATATGATTACCTCCCATGCTTCTGATCAGGGCTCAGGCCCACGTGACAGATTGCTGGTGCATGTCAGTCATCACGAGACCACCGGACTCTTCAGTGGTCGCTACAGTCATGACTGTGTTGCATAGGGCATGCTGAGCCACTTAACCGAACAGCACTAAATGATCCAAAAAATGTACTCTTCAGGGTTTGGTAAAGAGCCAAATGCCTCATCATCTAATTAGTGATGCGCATGAATGGATGAACAAGATTCCCACTGTCACTACCTACTATCTAATGAAACCATAGCCAAGGGAACGGGCTTGGCAGAATCAGTGGGGCAGAAGACCCTGTTGAGCTTGACTCTAGTCTGGCACTGTGAAGAGACATGAAAGGTGTAGAATAAGTGGGAGGCCCCCGGGCCGCCAGTGAAATACCACTACTCTTATCATTTTTTCACATACCCAGTGAGGCGGGGGCTCGCTTCTGGCTCCAAGCGCCCGGCACGTGCTGGGCATGACCCACTCCAGGGACAGTGTCAGGTGGGGAGTTTGACTGGGGTGGTACACCTGTCAAACTGTAACAGGTTTCCTAAGGTGAGTTCAGGGAGATCAGAAATCTCCCCTGGAGCAGAAGGGCAAAAGCTCACTTGATCTTGATTTTCAGTATGATTACAGACCGTGAAAGCGGGGCCTCACAATCCTTCTGACTTTTGGGGGTTCTAAGCAGGAGGTGTCAGAAAAGTTACCACAGGGATAACTGTCTTGTGGCGGCCAAGCGTTCATAGCGATGTCACTTTTTATCCTTCGATGTCAGCTCTTCCTATCATTGTGAAGCAGAATTCACCAAGCTCTGGATTGTTCACCCACTAATAGGAAACGTGAGCTGGGTTTAGACTGTCATGAGACAGGTTAGTTTTACTCTACTGATGATGTGTTGTTGCAATAGTAATCCTTCTCAGTCTGAGAGGAACCGCAGGTTCAGACATTTAGTGTATGTGCTTGGCTGAGAAGCCAATGGGGCGAAGCTACCATCTGTGGGATTATGACTGAACACCTCTAAGTCAGAATCTCCCCTAAATATAATGATACTATAGCACCGTGGAGCCTCAGTTAATCCCGGATAGCTGGCTGGCCCCTGCCTGGGGGGCAGGCCACAGTGTGGAGAGCCATTTGTGGCAGGATTGGAGAGTGGTCAGAAGGGAGTTGCCTTTCACCCGCAGTGCACTGCATGTTCATGGGGAATCTGGTGCTAAATCATTTGTAGACAACCTGATTCTGGGTCAGGGTTTAATATGTAGCAGAGGAGTTACCTTGCTGCCATCTATTGAAAGTCAGCCCTTGACACAAGCTTTTGTCTCCCGAGCGCAAATTCCCAACCTGAACGCCACCTCCGGGAGCGGGGGGGGGAGGGCACCACCATGTCTGCGGGGGGCAGAGCCCCCCCGGAAGCTGGAGAGAGCGGGGGAGAGGCAGGCAGGGGACCCTCATAAACGGAGGGTCTGGCCATTCTCCCCTTCCCTCTCCCCTGGGCCTGGGTTGACCTGGCACCTCGTGGGTGGCTCAGCTGTGCAGAGGGCCAGTGGGTGGGGAGGTTCTGAGACAGGGAGCTCCTCTCCAACTCGCCAGCCTCTCCCTCCCAAAGGCATCGCTGGGGTTGACCTGGTGTCCCAAAAGTCACCCCTGTGCTTCAAAACAGGGTAGACCTGGTGTCTGGGAGTCCCCATAGCAATGAATGGGGTAGACTTGTTCTCTGACAAGTCCCCATAGGAATGCTTGGGGTTGACTTGGTGTCTCAAAGCCCCATAGGAATGCATGGGGTTGACCTGGTGCCTGGAATTCCTGCTGCCTGTGGTTCCACTCCCAATCAAGTACCCAGGGTGCAGTCAGTGTAACAAAAAAAGGTTGACCAGCTACTGTGTAGCACCCATACACCGAAGGGTGTGCTCATACACCGAAGAGCACTGGCCATGTCCCCTCTTTGGGCTCGTTCCTAGCTGCGATCAATTTAGCTAGCAACGAGGGGGTGTCAGCAAGATGATTTATTTCTCTGCAGAGGGGGGCTACCCAGTGTCACAAAGACAGAGTTCCCCACAAACTGAGTTTACAGCTTGGTATTTATACATTAAGCATTGCTTTGCTACATTGTTGCGCACGCATTCGGGTTTCTTCTCTTGCCGTTACAAAATTACAAAACACGGTACAGAGCAAGCTTGGGCTGGTTGAGACTGGTTTTGCCTTTACACATTACTGTCAGCGAGAAGTACACGTCACTTACTGTCAGCAAGAGGCGATCTTTTAATTTTAGGGGAAAGAAAAAGATCATTTGCTTTTTCAAGGGTCATCTGCTTTTTATGATCGTATTGCCTTTTTCTCTTACAATTCCCCCCTTTCAACCTTGAGCTCTAGCTCAGTGGCTGATATCAAAGTTTGCTATTCTTGAGCGTACATGACATACTTGTTCTGCATTGCGCGTGCAAACAGCCTTTTTACATAAGCGATAATACAAGATGCACACATACATCCTATAACGAGCATGGCAAGCAAAGAAAGCATGGGGGTTAAAAGAGAGTTTAGTCAGTTACTAATAGTTCATCTAAATGAACTAGCTAGTCTGCTAAACCAGTTATTGCTGGCTAAGGCTGCTCTGTTAACGTTAGTGGCTACAGCTTGTTTATCTGGTGGTGCTGGCAATGCTGGCTTTTCTTTGGGTTTCAAGTGGTTATGGTGGATCCAGGATTCTTTCTCGGTGACTAACTGCAGTGTGAGTTGTCAGCAGGACTTGAAAGGGACCTTCCCACTGTGGTGCCAAACAGTTCTGTCATCGATGCTTTTTAATCCACACCCAATCGCCGGGTCAGTACGGATGGAGGTTGGTGTCAAGGGGTACCGGTTGTACCAACGCTGCAGACCTGTGAAGAGAACTGAGAGAATGCTGTAATGACAAGACATAATCAGTTAATTTTTCATTTTTCTTAAACAGGCTTACATGTGGACTTTGTCAGTCTTTGTACAAAGGTGCGGGATGACCAAACAATAACTCATAGGGTGACAGATTTAGAGGTTTGCGTGGCTTAGTTCTAAGAGCAAACAACACAATGGGCAAGGCTTCAGGCCATTTTAATTTGGTTTCGGCACAAATCTTTCCTAAAAGGGTTTTCAGGGATAGGTTTAACCTTTCTACCTGACCCGAGGATTGTGGGTGGTAAGGGGTATGAAACTGTGCTTGAATTCCTAAGGCTTTATACACCTCTTGCAATATCCTTTCAGTAAAGTGTGAGCCTCGATCTGATTCAATAACTTCAGGAAGTCCGAATCTTGGTACAATGTCTCTAAGGAGGGCTTTGACTACAGTCGAGGCATCTGCTCGCGAAGCAGGGAAAGCTTCTGGCCATCCGGTGAGCTGGTCGATTACCACTAAACAATGCTTATAGTGGAAGGCCTTTGGTAAGTTTATATGATCAACCTGGAGTCTTTGAAATGGTAGATAGGCCCATGGCCTCCCCCCTTTATGAATATTTTTTTTTGTCTTGTGATTAAATGCTTGGCATGCAGGGCAGGAATTGACAATCCTGGCGGCTTCCACATAAATGCCAGGCACGAACCAGTCACGGAGAACACTGCGCGCTAGATTTTCTTTACCAGAGTGGTTTAGACGATGGGCTCCTTGGGCAAGCGTGCGAAGAACAGCTCTGGGGGCGATGAGACGCCCGTCAGGTACTCGCCAGATGCCATCTGTTCCTTCAGTGCCTTCATATTTGGTCTTCCAGTCCTGGACTTCTGTCGGTTGAATGTGCTGGTATATGGAGGTTAGGCTGGATAATGTGATGCACACGAGGCGAGAGTTAGAGTTGTCAGAAACGGGTTGAATGGCCACTGCCTTTGCGGCTGCATCAGCCATATGGTTCCCGGCAGCAATCTCAGTACTGTCCTTGGAGTGCCCTGGACAGTGGACAACTGAGATTTCTTTGGGTAACAGGATAGCGTTTAGAAGATTGTTGACTTCTGTGGCATTAGCAATTGAGTGTCCATTCGAGGTGAGAAATCCTCGTTGCTTCCACAGTTGGCCGGTTGCATGACAAATACCAAATGCATATCAAGAGTCAGTATAGATGGTTACTGAACAGTTTGTGATTAGCTCACATGCTCTCTGTAAGGCAATCAGTTCTGCAGCTTGGGCACTGGTACCTGGTGCAAGAAGCTTGGCTTCCCAAACCCATTGCACTGTGGTTACTGCGTACCCTGCATGTCTTGTGCCTTTGATGACTGAGGACGATCCGTCGGTGAAGAGAACATAGTCTGGGTTATGCAAGGGTTGATCTTTAAGGTTACTCCAGGGTTTTTCCACATACTCAACTAATTTACAGCAATCATGGTGTGGCTGTCCTTCATCTGTTTTTTTTGGACAGGGGATACTGGGGTACTGAGGGAGGTTGACCTGGCTTTGTTTGGATACTGACTGGGGTAGCAGATTTAAGGAGCCCTACTGCTGTGGGGGTCCATTCCCACAGTGATTCGGGCAAAGTTTGGAGATCTTCAGGGAGGGCAGGACACTCAGACTCATTAAGCATGGCCTGAAAGGCCAAGAGGTTAGTACTGGGGACAGTAATTTGGATTCCGTTTGGGCTACACTGCAAGGTGGTATGGAGCTTGCAGAGCAGATCTCTTCCCAATAAGTTAACGGGTGATCCACTTGAGAGTAAGAAGGCATGCTCAGTTGTTAAGGGTCCAATGGTGACTTTTGTACGAACACTATAAGGGACGCTAAAGGGCTTTCCTGAGACTCCCACCACCTGTTCAGTTTTTGCTATCCTTAATTTGGCCTGACTTGGGGAGACACCCAGTGAAGAAAGATCTGCGCCAGTATCAATTAAACATTTGTATATCTGACCCTGGACTTCTAGGTTAATATATCGTTCAGAGGATGGACATTCTAATTTGTGTGAAGTTTCATTAAAATTCCCAAGGTTCATCTCGTGGAAGAGCCCCCCCTTATGTTAATCCTCAGGTTCAGGTGACTCCTCCAGGTACTGCTGGTAGTTGTCAACTTCGGGTGGGGCAGGCGTGCGGGGAGCGTTAAATGGTGTAGGGGTCCCTCATGGGTGGACCGGGCAATCTCATTTCCAGTGCCCTCTTTGTTTGCAATAATTGCAGGTATCATCTGATTGAGGCCCCCTTGTTGGTTGCTTGAAGGGTTGGGAAGACCAAGTACGGGGTCTGTCTTGTTTCTATCTTCTCCCTCGGCCTCGGCCGTAGTCTTGCCGGGGGGGGTGCTTGGAAGTGTTGAGTAAGGGCAGTTACTAACATATTCACTTCCTTTTGCTTCAGTTTTAATTTTTCTTGCTTCTGGACCTCAGGGCATCGGTCAAAGATGTAGGAAGCCAGATCGACTAGCTGGGGAAGCGTTTTGGTGGTTCAATCAGAGTGGTGCTTAGTGATATATTTTTTATATCATTAGTTGCTTGACCAACAAATGCAGAATTGACTATCATTTGATTGGCAAGGCTGCTGGGGTCGAAATCACCACCGTGTCTATTCATAGTGCTTAGGAGTTTTTGACAGTAATCACTCGGGTGTTCATTTGGTCCTTGTTTAATAGCCTGGACTTTGGTCCAGTTTGCTCTTTTTTCTTTTTGACTCCGTATGTGTCAACACAGGGGAAGAACTTCCTGTTTCATTGTCGGAGGAACGTTTACTTGAAGCGGTGGATGCGGGGGTCAGGGGTGTGACTGGCGCCGGGAGTGGTGGCGGTCTTGCTGGACACCACTCATCTTCCTCTGACTTAGGGGCAGTTGCAGCATATGGAGGTGGCAGAGTTTCAGAGGGGCTTTTAGGATCAACCTGGAGTGGAGCCAGGTGTCGGGTTTCCTTTTTAGAGGAATTCAAGCAACCTTTTTCTAACTTGCATGCAGCGTTTGCCCAGACATACCAGTAATCCATCTGACGGGGGTGAGGATCTGCCAGAAATCCTCTGAGGTACCTCAGGGTTTCTCGGTCAAAAGAACAAAGACTGGGCTACTGTTAGCTTGGATCCTCGTAAGTGTATCCAGGCTAGACAGTTGTAGATAGCTGGATCAATTTAAGCTTTTTAACCTGACCAGTTCCCGGGATTTTAGCCCAACCAGAAAGGACAATTCCAAGGGGACTTCCTGGTGGGACAGAGACTGACTCCATCTGTCCCATCGTGTCTCCCTTGGCAGGGTACCTCTTTGCCTTTAAACCAGAATACCAGAATACCAGAGCCGACTTACAAACCACAGACCTGACCAGTGCCCCCAAACAGGAAAGGGGACTTATCAAAGAGACAAGATAAGATTAGAGATCAGTTCCTGAGTGCGTGAATGGAGACAAAAATTGCGCCACACAGCTTTTCTGGCCCAAAAGGGTCGGACGGACAACACTCTATGGTTGCCTGTGTCACCAGAATGAGGAACCGGGAGAAGACAGGCCTAAGACTGACACACAGACAAACAGAGACACAGATAAAAAGGAGCCTGAGAATCACCGTACTCAGACTGACACACCCTAAAACAAACAATCAATTTGGTGCCTGAGAATCACCGTACTCAGGGCATATAGCCGACACTCCTACCCTTTTAAGTTTGAGATCACCTTACCTCCGACTCGGGGCCGCCCGCTCCCTTGACAAGGACACTGAGGGGAAACTTACCCTCATTTGCTGGATGGACGTTGTCATGGGGCGGTGGCACCGGTCCGGAGAGCTAGTGTCCCATCTGGGTTGCCAATTTGTAAGGGAAAAAAGGTTGACCAGCTACTGTGTAGCACCCATACGCTGAAGGGTGTGCTCATACACCGAAGAGCACTGGCCACGTCCTGTCTTTTGGCTCATTCCTAGCTGCGATCAATTTAGCACAGAGAACGAGGGGGTGTCAGCAAGATGATTTATTTCTCTGCAGAGGGGGGCTACCCAGTGTCACAAAGACAGAGTTCCCCACAAACTGAGTTTACAGCTTGGTATTTATACATTAAGCATTGCTTTGCTACATTGTTGCGCACGCATTCGGGTTTCTTCTCTTGCCGTTACAAAATTACAAAACACGGTACAGAGCAAGCTTGGGCTGGTTGAGACTGGTTTTGGCGTTACACATTACTGTCAGCGAGAAGTACACGTCACTTACTGTCAGCAAGAGGCGATCTTTTAATTTTAGGGGAAAGAAAAAGATCATTTGCTTTTTCAAGGGTCATTTGCTTTTTATGATTGTATTGCCTTTTTCTCTTACATCAGGCAGTAACGCACACAGCACCCCCACAACCACCAGGGCCTTAAGCCTCCAAAAAGTGCCTCCCTGCCCAGGCTTAAGCCTCCATCTTTCACCCCCCCCACTCTTCCCTGGTTCCCCCTGCCCAACATTGACTTCAGACCCCAGCCTGCTGCCCCCCTGCCTCTCCCCAACCATTCTGCTACCTGGAGGGCCCTGCTCCCAGGAGAAGCACCGGTGGGCCCAAGTCTGGCATCGGGAGAGGCTCCACACAGCAGCCTTCCCTGGTGCCCAGGGGCAGGCACCTGCCAGGCCCTGAGGCCCCAAGGCACCTTGGGCAGGCCCCTGGGGATGTACAGGCCCTTTTTGGAGGGCCACCACAAGCTCCGGGGGGGAGCTGCAGGCTGCAGGCTTCTGGGTGGCCTGGCACCTCTATCCATCCCCTCCATGCGGAGGAGCTCCCGTGGGCCTCGGAGCCCAGGGGCAGGTGCCTGCCAGGCCCTGCCACCCCCAGACGCCTCAGGCAGCCCTGCCGGGCTGGCTGGGCCCTTCCCAGAGGCTCCAGGAGGGAGCTGCAGGCCGCAGGCTTGCACATAGACTTGGAGGCTGCTCCATCCACTCCATGCTCAGCATTCACATTTACCCCAGAGCCCGGGGGCAGGTGCCTGCTGGGCCCTGCTGCCCCCAGCAGTCTTGGGCAGGCCTCTGGAGCTGGCCAGTCCCTTCCCAGAGGCTCTCGGAGGGAGCTGCAGGCCCCAGGCTTCAGGGTAAACTCGGAGGCTGCTCCATCCACTCCATGCTCAGCATTCACATTTACCCCAGAGCCCGGGGGCAGGTGCCTGCTGGGCCCTGCTGCCCCCAGCAGTCTTGGGCAGGCCTCTGGAGCTGGCCAGTCCCTTCCCAGAGGCTCTGGGAGGGAGCTGCAGGCCCCAGGCTTCTGGGTGAACTCGGAGGCTGCTCCATCCACTGCATGCGGGGGCTCTCCTTTTGGCCCTGGAGCCCGGGGGCAGGCACCTTCCAGGCCCTGCCACCCCCAGATGCCTTGGGCAGGCCCCCAGGGCTGGGCAGGTGCTTCCTGGAGGGGAGCTGGAGGAAAAGCAAGGGCAACTTTGGACCCCTGCTAAATCAGATGGGACAACTGACAACTGACGCCCAGAACAAAGCCAACGTGCTAAGTGGGTACTGTGCATCAGTCTTTCACCAGTCCATGGGACACCCCTGCCCATTATGGGACAGGGAGCGTCCACACCTGAGGACAGGAGGGTGATCCAGGATGACCTTGACAGACTCAGGACATGGGTGGATGAGAACCTGATGGTGTTTAATACCAAAAAATGCAAGGTTCTCCACCTTGGGAAGAAAAACCTGCAGCAGGCTAATAGGCTAGGCAGTGCTAAGCTGGCTAGCACTACGGACGAAAGGGACGTTGGGGGGTCATGACTGATCACAAGATGAATATAAATCTTCAGTGTGGTATTGCTGGTAGTAAAGCAAGCCAAACACTGGCTTGAATCCACAGATGCTTCTCAAGCAAATCCCAGGATGTCATTCTCCTGTTGTACTCGGTGTTGGTGAGGCCGCAGCTGGAGTACTGTATACAGTTTTGGGCTCCACAATTCAAAAAGGATGTGGAGAAGCTTGATAGGGTGCAGAGGAGAGCCACGTGCATGGTCAGAGTTCAGGAAAACAAACCTTATGAAGACAGGCTGACAGCCATGGGACTCTTCAGCCTGGAAAAGTGCAGGCTCAGGGGTGATTTGGTGGCCACCTATAGGTTTATAAGGGGTGCTTACCAGGATCTGGGGGAACATCTGCTCGCCAGAGCACCCCAAGGGATGCCAAATTTGAATGGTCACAAACTCCTCCATGACTATTTCAGGCTGGACATATGGAAGAACTTCTTTACTGTCCAAGCCCCCAAGGTTTGGAATAGACTGCTGCCGGAGGTGAACACCTTCAAGAGACATCTGGATGTTTATCTTGCTGGGATCCTATGATCCCTGCTGACTTCATGCCCCTGGGGCAGGGGGCTGAACTCGATGATCTTCCGAGGTCCCTTCCAGCCCTAATGTCTATGAAATTAGATGTCTAATGCCTAATGTCTATGAAATTTTCTCCTACATATTTTCCATCATGGATTTAGTGCACTGGATGAGATATATTCCATTTTTGGAGGTCCGAGTATAAGATCCAGGAATGGTGATGGTTTTGTCGTGGGGTGTAGTTATTGTGGGAGTGGTGGAGATGTGTTGGCAGGTTTTACATTTCTTGTCCCAGCATGGTCTGAATCTATTCAGTATGCCTTGGCCATAGGATGTGTTGGTTATTGAAAGTTAAGCTGTTATGTGTGAGTATGAAGTGTATAAGTTCAGTAATATCATTAGGTCTGAGCTGTAATCTTGCTCTTGTAGATATGTAAGGCAGGCTTAGATACCATCCTGGTGTGGGATATTAGTCCACAAAGAATAATGGACTAAATATAGACATTGGATTTATGGCACATTATAACATGCTTGCCATCTTATAAGCCCAGGTAACCTGTCTGCATTTTACCAGATATAGTCTATCATCAGGTCAACATTTACCGCTTTCCCCTGCCCCCACCTACCTGTCTCACACCTATTGTCTCCCATCACCTCTGATTCTCACTGCCAAGCATTTGCATTGTCACAGACCTGCATTTTGCATATTGGTTTTTATTCCACTGAGGAGAGCACCCAAAATGACAGCAGACTCTCCCTATGCCTGAAGAAGGGTGTTTGCGCCCAAAAGCTTGCAAGGAACATTTTTTCCAACTGTTTAGTTGGTCTAATAAAAGATATCACATTTACCCAAAGAACCTTGTCTATCTATGTCCTTAGACCAACACGGCTATAACCAACACCCACAAAACTTTGAGATCAGATACTTATGATCCTTTAAGCAGAATTATTGTCTATTTTACTGTTCAGCTGAAAGCTCCTGGAGACAGTTTTGTTTCTGGTGTTTCTAGCCTATGGAATTGTCCAGTGGTTAGGAGAACTGAAACCAGTTTTAAGACTATTCTTTTATCTTGATATGTGGTGGATGGGTATAATTTGATTATTGTTTTAGTTAGCTGTAAAGTGCAGACATATGTGTATGAATTACATAATTTAAATTAAATTTTGTATCATTCACAGACACAAAAAAGAATCAACCAAATACGCACCAAACAAACAACCCAAGTGCTCTTATACCTTTAGTCTAGACTGACAGAATCTGTACTCAGCTACACAAGAGAGCAAAGGAAAATGAAACTTTCCCCCTTCCATGCCCCCAACTTCACAGTTCTCGGCCTTGCAGTAGAGACAGAAGAGAACAGGAGTTGCTTGGTACTCCATAGGGAGGGTGAAGTAACTTACTCCCTTTTTCAGACAAGGTGAGAAAAGCAAAGAGGGGAAGAAGGGTGACTCCAGGCTCTGCAGAGTATTTTTCATCTATATATAACAGTACAGCCTAGGTTTATAGAATTTTAAAGAGTCAGACTTCAGGATGCAAGGGCACTTTCCCCAGATTTTTAGAGAAGGGGATGAGCTGAAGGGAAGTGTTATATGCATTGTGGTATAAGGAAGGGGAGGATCAGAGACATCAATTTTTTTCCAGTTTTCCAGTGGGTCCTGACATGTATATTTTTATAAATCTTTGACTAAGCCTCTGCTTAATATTATTTGTTAATATATTTAAAAAATATAAATCAATGTGTAGGTAAGTCATAGATACATGATGTAGATGTTTGCTCTGCTGACCACTGTGCCGCTCCATATATGAAAATCTCTAATAACAGAGTTTGAATCTGACAGGGACTTTTGTAAAAAGGCACTGACACCCTTGCAAACATTAAACATGCTGGACCTATGTAAAGGAGTGCTTGAATTATTGTAAATAACCTGCTCCCACATTTTGGGGACATCCATATTTAGACTCAAACATATAGCACGGCTCCAAGCATTTGTTACGTTCTCCATTGCACCCTTTTTACTTCCTTAGTGGCTTGATATCCAATTTGAATATTAAAACTAATAAAATGTTCTGAAAAAGATGCTTTCACAGCAATGCTATGAATAGTCCAGTTTTGTGTAGTATGAACAAAAGTATATAATCGCCTTATACAAGAAACTGTATTATAATAAGGTACTTTGTAAAGGGGATAGAACAGCCATTTCACAACCCCTCCCTCCCCTTCCATGGAAAAGGAAATAACCATATTACTAAGCAATAAAACCTATTATTGTGAGTCAGCATGGTATTTGCTCATGAAAAATATTTTCAAATAGTTTTGTTTAGTATATTAAAAGCTATCTCTGAGTGGGTTGGTAGGACATTGTCACAAAAGTACATAGGGCAAAATTCTGACACCCATATTCACAATGAGCATATTGCCTTCTTCCATGAGTCAACAGTGCTACTTACAGAGGATCACTACCTAACTATAATCTGCCCTGAGCAAAAAGTGCTGCCCCTGAACCAGTCTTCAAATCATTGTCACCTTCTTTCCTCTGTCACTTCAAAAGGAAAGTAAACATCCAGGCACTAGCTCTAGAATACTTTATGCTCCATGATATGCAGGCTCTCCTGAACTGCTGAATGCACTGGTGTATGGCAGAACAAAATGTCCCTGCTTTCTTCCTCTCCCCTTCATTCAGAGAGGGGAACTTAACTCCCTTATTTCCCGTCTTGTACTAACTGCATCCTATGATGTGCAAGCCAACCCATGATTTAGCTCAATGATGAACTTGCACTGAGTAGTATCAGAATCTGGCTCTCAGTAAAAAAAAAGGTGAAACATTGCCAAATCTGGACCTCAGTTAATAATTTTGTTTGCACTGTCTGTTTAAAGAGATTGAAATACATATAAAGGAATGCATGCATGTCAGACCAGCCTACAACACCTTTGATTATTATAACGAAGAAGATTTAAGAGATACTTGTCTCAGTATGTTTGGGGCTTTCCTGGGTTTTTTTAATGTTGTTGATCTGCAGCCAGCTCTACAGCAAAGAAAGAAAGAAGGGTTAGGTATTTTTTAAAAACAGAAGCTAAAAATTACACTAAAATACCTACAATGAATCTTGCAAACAGTCATATAATATATGGTGTTGACAGGGTATGATTATTTGTCAAATAATCTTTAGGGACAGTACTTTCACAAGCATGAGAAAACATTTAATTGGAAATACTAGTACTCTTAATTACTGATGTCATCATTTAAAAAAAGAAAAGAAAATGTAAAACCATTGCTATCTCTATTGTACCTAGTCTTACATTAAAGAAGGGCTTCTTTAATTTAAGACTATTATACCTAGCCTTAAATTAAAGAAGTCCAACTGGTAGCTGGTGAGGGGTTAATTTGTGATCCCTGGGCTCCTCTTTCCCCTTCCCCCCTCCAGTGTGGGGACTTAGTCATTTCCAGAATGCTGTCTCCCTTCATGGATCCCATTGAGATCTCTCTGAATGATCCCATCTCCATGAGTGTCAAGGCTGATTATCAGGCAAGATACAAAACCAGTGTCATAGTTACTGGCTCAGTATATCAAAAGTAAGTTTCAGTTGGGGGCAAAATCAGGAGTCAAGAACCTTAGGCAGAGGTAACACTGAGCAGACTGCTTCCATTTTCTTGCAAGTCCCTTGATTCCCATTGGTTCACACCAAAGAGAAAATCAAAGACAGGATAGTCAATCAGTCTGAAGGTACATGAGAGCCCACCCTCTTGGTGGAACTTTAGCTTGTGTGTGACAGTGACCATCATCACAGTGGAGGCATACTCTAGCAAGCTGCGAGCTGGAGGTGGTGCATGCATATTAGCCCCACTCCAGCCTCAAATATTGAAACTTGTCCAGGAAAAATAATCCTACCTGATGTTCAAACTAAGTGTTTTTATCATTATGTAGCCTGAGTTGCTATGCTCAGTTCAATGCAGCTGTGCTGTGAGAAAGTTTATGCTTGGGATTAGAATAGGTGTGGGAAGATAAGGCCTTTGAGCAAATGGTCACTGGTGTCTGTGCAGCAGATTCCATTTTAATGGAATGCAGGGATGAAGGGGACAGAGGGCAAACCTCACCGACCGACAAGTCAGTTTAAGGCAAAATGCACTCTCACAGTTTTTCCATGTGATAGGTGACAGTCTGGAGGGGGGGGAGGGGTATAGACAGATGTAACAACAGAATCAGTATCAATTAAACTGATACAAAGTGTTACACTATTACTGTTATAGTTGCTTGATTTAATAATGATAGTGTGGCAAAACCATTGAAACTTTAACTCTATTTCATTCAGGATTAGAATTAGAGTGATTTGTCTAACTTGGATTGTTACAGGAGCATGCACATGTCACATTTCTATTGCCAATGTGTATTCCTGAGTGGCAGCTCCCTCTCCTTTCTTAAAGCATTTGTCCATAGTCTGACAGTGTTCTGAAAAAAAAAGTAATTTGTTTCAGGATCAACACTTACCGTATATCAAGCTTAGGAAGACATGATGCGCTGCCCTATAGAATGCCTGCAGTTTCACAGCAGGTAATCTAAAGTGCACAGCATGAGACCTAATATTTTTGCTGTACCGTCCTAGTGCATCAGTTATTACCAAAAGGATCTCGTTTATAGATGTGCCCCTCAGGCACTATCATTTGGAACAAAGTAACTATTTCTATAAAGATGATTATAAGCAGAAGGTATCCAAAAGTTTTTCAGCTGCATAATTTTTAAAATAATAAATATATCTGTGCAGCCAAAAAACATTAAGAAATACTATAATGAATGTTGACTGTTACCAAGCAATATGAATATTAAAATGAAAGTCAGTGAAAGGTTTCCTTATTAGTGAGTAGCATACTAGTATATTTTCTTGGAAAATGTAGAGGGGAATTTCATCTGAAAGATAAAAAAGTAGAATTTGACAGGTTGCTCTTTGTGTTTTTAGATAGGAATGAATAACAGGATATTTTGGCTTATGAAATGCATAAAAATTCCCCCACCCTCTGTAAATTTTCATTCACTGAAATAAAAAGATTCTGTAACTGCTAAACATTGCTCTTAAAATATGATGATTTTAAGAATTTAATGTATTGTATTCAAAGTCAAAAACTCTAGAAATCCCCAACAATAAATTCAGTGTAGCTTATTTTATAGGGCATTTGTTTTATTCAACATTTGGATTCCATTATTTAGTGATGCTCTCCTGCAATTTCTCCCTAAATCTGGGTTGCTCAGGGTATCTGTCTCTGCAGTTAGGTTGAGTTTCTGGCACACACTAGGCACAGTGTAGTGCCCTGGAGAAGTAACCAAAGTAGCTCTAAATCTATCTGAGGAATGGAAATAGAACTGTCACGCAACAC
>NW_017728994.1:38024527-38036413 GCF_001723915.1 Gavialis gangeticus | reverse complement strand
CGACGCCCACACAACCCACACCTTGGTGGGGGCTCACAGGTCTTTATACGAATTTTAGTGACCAATCAGATCCTATCCTGCAAAGAAATTTCTAGTCAGATTATGTCATGCTGCAGAAAGACTGAGCATGCGCCTGGTCAGGTTTTGTGGGCAACTGAGCATGTGCGAAGCTGAAAAGTAGGTCACGGATGACTGACAGGCCCAGGGGTCAAGCAGAGGGCATGCAGCCTAGGCTGTCTGCACATGTCAGGATCGACTCTCCTGTATTGGCAGCACACAAATCTAATAATTTTCATTGACAAGAACATGTACAGTAACCAGAGTTACTGTGCAGTAATGCTGGTGAACATCTTTTAAGGCTAAGTACAGGCATTCAAAAAGCCCAAGCCTGAACTGATTTAATCTTTGCAGGATAATCTAACCTGAGTAGATTGAACCAGCAAGCAAGTGAATAGACATTCACTTTTGATTCCAGAAATGCAGCCATATGCTTGCAGTGGCTCAGGCTAAAGCAAGCCCTCCCTTCCCTTCCACAGTGGCTGGAAGGAAGCTGAGCTGAGGGCGGGGACATGGCTAGGCCCCAGAAGGCCTGAGTGTGATTGGTGGGCGTTCTCAGTTGTGGGCACTGTGAGCAAATCTTGTATGGGAGGGTCTGGTCAGGGCTCAGGCAGGGGCTGGACTAGACACTAACCTAGAGGATATCTGGAGGTCCCTGTCAGCCCCACTTCTCTGTGACTCTCTCCTCCCTCCCCTCAGGCCTGGGACTTGGGCTCCTGCTCTCATTGCTCAATCCTTTGGTGCCAGCTGCAGGCCAAGATCTGGCCATGCTCCCTCCCTCTCTGCCCCTCACAAAAGGCAGGCAAGGGCTGCTCCCCTCCTCCAGGCATACCTGGCCCAGCCTAGATGTGAGAAGCTAAGAGCAATCAGGGTGCACAGCTCCTGTGGCCCCAGCCTGAGCCACAGCTGGCTGGGAAGGGCCCTTCTCCCATTGACGATGTGTAGGGGGTGTACGTGGAGCATGGCGGTGCACCCTCTGTGAAAAGGCACCGCTGATACTGGTGGCAGTGCCTGCGGGTGGTCACCGCTCACAAGCCCTGCCCCCCCACTGCTGATACCACTTGTGGCATCTGTGGGCGGTCTGCGATTGCTGCTGGCTGATGCCAACGCTGCTAGTGGCATCTGCGGGTGGTCCCCAACCACCAGTTAGCACTCACCACCCCTTCCTCCCCCCTTGCTGCAGACAGTGCTGCAGCTGCCTGCGGCAGCTCTCCACTTACCGACACCATGCTCCTGCCACCAACAGTGCTGCCGCCACCTGCAGGAACTTGCCATACCACCCCCCCCCAGCTTCTGGGGTCATGCAGCAGTCATGGCTAACCCCATGGCCCAGCCCAGCCCAGCCCACCCCCTCTGCACCCACCCTCAGCAGCACCTGTGGGCCACCCAGCTTAGCTCTGCAGCCCCAGCCCAGGGTGTGGTGGGTGGGTGGATGGTGGGGTTGGGCTTGGCTGGGCTAGGCTGTGGGGGCAGGGCCCTTCCCAGCCAGCTGCCGCTTAGGTTGTGACCTCAGGGGCTATGCGCCCAAACTGTTCCTGGTTCCCTTCCACCACAGCCAGCTGGGAAGGGCCCTGCTCCTATAGCAAGGCCCAGCCTGGCCTCACCATCCACTCACCCTGCCTTACCTGGGGCTGGGGCTGCAGGGCTAAACTGCTGAGGGCAGGCATGGAGAGGCCAGGCCAGGCTGAGCCTTGGGGGCCAGGCTCTTACCGCTGGCTGTGGCTCAGGCTGGGGCCATGGGAGCTGTGTGCCTGGTTTGTTCCCAGCTCCCCACATCCAGGCTGGACTGGGCTATCATGGAGGAACCACTGTGGCAGGCAGAGCTCTCCCCCTCCTCTTTCTCTTCTCCTGCCATGGGGCTGCGGGGGTGGGGGGGAATGTGTGGCACTGTCCTGGGGCTCAGGGCTGGAGGGGTGCAGTGCTGGGCCCCACTGTGGGGCAAGGGAGGAAAACTGGGAACAGGAAGCCCTTGGTGGCTTTTTTCCCAGCAGTAGAGCCCCCTTGGCAAGTGTTCTCAGTTGTGGGGACTACAAGCAAACCTTGTCTGGGAGGTCTGGCCAGGGCTCAGGCAGGGGCTGAACTAGACACTAGAGAACCTCTGGAGGTCCCTGTCATCCCCTCTTCTCTGTGATTCACCACTCCCTCACCTCCTTCACCTCAGGCACTGGGCCAGGGTATGGCCATGCTGCTGGTCTCACTGCTTGAGTGGCAAGCCAAGGGGAAAGCCAAGTAGACCCGGGCTGGTGTCCCATGCCAGTGGGAGATGGGAGGGAGGGGGGATTAACTCCTCCCCTTCTCAGGCTACCAGTATCTGGCCATGGCCCCTGCAGCTGCTGCTCAAGCAGTGAGGGGAGCCACTCTGGAGCAGGGTTTACCACCTCCCACCACCTTCTCAGCCAGCTGGAGCAGTGATAGTGCTTCAGCTAGAAAGAAGAGGGGTGGGGTCAACCCTGCTCCACTGGAGCAGACAGCCCAGCCCAGCCCAGCCCAGCCCAGGACTTCACAGTATCCTTGTATTCTGGGGAACTGTGAATTAACTTAAATCAGGAAGGAGTCTAGGACAGAAGTTCTATTAACTGGTTGGACCTAAATCAGTTAAGTCTGAACTACATTCAACTAGGTTCATCTTCAACGAGTTTGGCTCATTTTGAAAACAGTTTATGTGCTTTGAATTTCTGGTCTGTTACAGGTTTAAACTGGTTTCTGATCACTTAAACTGGTTTATGTGTAACTTCTGTCCCTAGGCTCAGTGACGTTACTGCACAGTAGCCTAATAATACCATGCAGTAGCTTATTAGCTGTAGGGCGGTGTGAAATTTCGCCAGCTGTTTCATTTTGACACTGTTTCAACTCATTTTGACCTCAAAACAGCAACACTGAAATGAAACAAAGAGCTTTGAAACAGACTCGAAACAAAATGAGGGCAGTCGAAACATTTTGAAAGTTTCAAAACGTTTCATAGTTTCAAGCTCAAACTGGGCTTGCCTGCAGGGAAACAGAAAGTAAGGAGAGGGAGGGGGAAGAGGGGAGGAGGACCGTTCTGATACTGACATGTGTAGCGGGCCAGTTGCTGTGATCCTTCCCTGAGGTCCCTTCTAATCCCAGTGCTCTGGGGGAGGGATGGAAAAACAGCCTAAAAGACAGCACTGTTTGAACTGGCCTGCTTTCTGCCTTGGGGTCTGACAGTTACTGAACTCTCTTCAGCAGCTCAGGAGTGTTAAGACAACAAAGGCTACTACTATTACTGATTTGATTTCCTACTTGTTATCCGAGCAAGTGGGATTCCACAATACCTTTTGCTTTTTTTCTAGTCATTTTTATTTTATTATTATATTCACTGATTTATTCTTTTCAATTTAATAATTATATTGGATATTACACTATAGAATTTATATAGGAAGGCAGATACATATATTTTTATTTCTATAAGTTTATATCTAGCAGCGTATTATAATATAGAATTTATATAGGAAGGGAGATACATTTATATTGTATTTCCATACATTTATATCTTGTGGCATATTACATTATAGAATTTATGTAGGAATGCAGGTACATTTATATATTTTTATAAAAACACGACACTATGAAACACACCATGACGAGTGGTGGAAAGGCAGCTGGCAAGCTTTCAGGAAGGGGTGGAAGACAAGGTAGAGGGAAAGGTGTAAGTCTCCCCCCCCCCCCCCCCGCAAACTGAGACAGCTTCTTTCCTACAACTAGTAAGGATGAGGCTTCCAGAAGCAGCAAGGAGAGGGAAGCAGTGCCAGTGCCATTCCCTGTGCCCGAGTTTGCATCCCCTCCAAGAGCACCAGCCACAACTCCCACCACCACCATGACAACAAGCAGCAGGCACCAGCATGACAGTCTCCTCCACCCCCATTTCACTTCCCATGCTGAGCCTTCCAGTGCCAGAGGAAGAGCTGGAGCTGGATCTGGATTCGAGTGCCATAGGAAGGGAAATTCTGGGGAAGGAGAGGGAATCAGCTGAGTTTGTCCTCCACACCCCTCAAGTTTCCCTTAGACCCAAGTCTCCTTCCCCAGAAGGTACTTCAGAGGAGGCCGAGGTGAAGATTGTGGAGGCAAGCAGCTCAGCTGAGTCTGCTCCTCCTGTTGCTGTGCCTCTGCCTGCTGAGGAGGGAGAAAGTGCAGTATCCACACATGCACCCACACCCCAGAAGTGAGTGGGTAATGTAGTCTAGGATCATTTTGAGCTGGCAGATGATCCCACAGATGCTATCTGTCTGCACTGCCAAGCCAGAACCAGCTGAGGAAAGGGAACAAAACACATGAGTACCATAGGGATGCTGATGCATCTCCACAGGCACCACCCCCTTGCTCTGCAGCCTGGCACCAGTGGGAGTGTGCCCAAAGGGAAGTCTCCCTCTCACTCCAAAACCCCCATCCCTCCAAAGCAGAGGCAGGCCACCCTGGAACAGTGGAGGAAAGCTGGACAGAAAGCAGGGCATATTGTAAGGGCAAGTGAGATCATCCAGAGCCTTGGGGAGATGCTTGCTGTTGATGGCCAGCCCTTCTCCTTAGTGGAGCAGCCAGGGTTCAGGCGCCTTGTGGCCCTATCTTACCAAGTGCCTACACACACCACCTTCAGCAGGACGGTGGTGCCTTCCCTGTATGAGGTATGCAGGGAGTACTTGAGGGAGGAGCTGCACGAGGCATTTCCACAGGTGGCCTTACACTTCATCTCAGACATCTGGAGCAGCCAGGGTGGAGATCACGTCTACCTCTCCCTCATGGGGCACAGATGTGACCAGTCAGGCCGTCGGTGGGTTCTCCTTCAAGCTAAGGTGATGGATGAATCCCACACAGAAACAGAGATCATCGGGGCCACGAACTGCTTAGTGCAGGGCTGGCTTGTTGGGCAGGGCGAGGTTACCTGTGGGTTTATGTTCACCGACAATGGGGCCAATATGGTCAAGGCGGTCCATGATGCCAACTTTGTTGACATCCGCTGTGTGGCACACGAGTTCCACCTAAGTACCAGGGACACCTTGGAGGGTGACAGGTCTGGCAGTGACAATACCATCACCACCAGCAAGCTTATTTCCAAATGGAGGAAGCTGGCTGGCTACTTCCACCGGAGCATCAAGGGGAGCAAGATGCTAAGAAAAAAACGAGCAGAGCTGAACATCCCACAGTGCAAAATCATGCAGGATGTGGAGACTTGGTGGAACTTCACATACCCAATGCTTGAGGGGCTGGTGGAGCAACAGAAGGCCATCCATGAGATGGCCTTGCTTGGGGAGATTGGGATCAGCAGCCCCCTTAACAGAGCTGAGTGGGATACCATCTCCCAGATCTTAGTGGTCCTCAAGCCCTTCCTCGAGGCCACTGAGACCCTCAGTGCTGGCAATGCCCTCCTTAGCCAGATGACCCCCATAGTGATAGAACTTCAGAGTCAAATTGAGAACTTCCAGGGGAATCAATGTACCTGGCTGTGGCAAGCCACTGTCACCAGTGCAGGCACTGGTGAGGTGGCTGAAGGAGGGCATCAGGAAATGGCTTGATCCATTGCAGTCCATAACAGCCCATGTGCTGGCCGCCATGGGTGACCCTATGGTGAAGAGCAGCATATGCAGAATCCAAAGCCCGAATCAGTGGACAGAGGTGCTGGTGAAGGGTCAAGGAAGCAAAACGGTGGAACTGGGGGGACATTGAAGAGGGAGATCCTCCGTCTCATGCTAGCATGCCTCCACCAGCCAATCTCCTCCTCCACCACAGTTGCTGCCAATGTGGGCCCAGGGCATGGCTTCCATGGTGGGATCCAGAGGCAACATACCCCACCATCAGGCAGGTAGTACTCAGGCCTTGGTGGCTGCTTATCTCACTGAGGACATGCAGCCGCTGCTGTGTGAGCCCTTGGCCTACTGGGCAAGCTGTAGTCAGATGTGGTGGGATCTGGTCACGGTGGCCTGCAAACACTGGTCCTGTCCACCAACCAGTGTTCCAAGTGAGAAGGTGTTCAGCATTGCTGGTGATGTAATGACACCCCACCACACCTTCTTGGATCCTGGTTTGGTGGAGCAGCTGGTGTTCCTGAGGGTGGACCTCCCACTGCTGGGGATCCACCAAGCTCCAGGTGCAGACAGAGTGAATGCCATCCTCCTCACTCCATCTGCACCTATTTCCTTTTTTACATTTTTAAAAAGCAATTTAATGGCCCGGTCTCTGACCTGTAGGGGGCACTCACTGCATCAGCAGCCAGCAGGGAAAGAACATGTCCCTGCTGAGTTTCTGTGCCAGGCTGAACTTGGAGGTATGGGCCGGGGCTATGGGGAAGCAGGAGGCCCCAGGTCCTGGGCATAACTACTAAAACTGCACTTTTCCAGGGTCAGGGAGGCCTGGTGGAACTACTGGTAGTGTGGCAGCTCCAGGAAATGCCAGGACCGAGGATCCCCATAGTGAAATGTGGGTAGGAGGCACCATAACATCCAGGTACCAGACACACGCACACAGTCTTGGCTGGGGAAAGCCTAGATCCATCACATCTTTGACAGACCTGAGGCTTGCTTTCTTCAGTGGAGTTGTGAGGCTCCCAGTGAGCTCATCTTAGCTGCCTGGCATGTCAGCTTTTGAGTTAAAAAAACCCTTTGTCAGGTTGAGGAAGTACTTGTAGTTGGTGTGCATGTGTGTGCTGTTCCTGGAAGGAAGGAATAGTAAAGAAGCCATAGGCTGGCATGCAATGCAGGTAAGAAAGACAGTTAGTGAAATTGGAAATGGTGGTTTCAGGGGGTGAGGGACAGCCTGGGGATGGGGGGGCATGTAGCAGTGCAGGTAAAAGTGCAGAGGTACCTGGGGAGTCAGATGTCCGGCAGGTTGTACTGTGTCAGAATTCCAATGTCTATATTGAGTCCATGAGTTTCTATACCTAGGAGGTTGATAAAGTGCAGATCATAGGCTCATCTGTGAAAAGTGGTTTGTAAATTCCCTTTGAGGATCAGGCCTGAGAGGTTGGAGACAGGTAGTTGGGTGTTCTTTCCAATAAATTTTTGGTGTGCACTCCTAGGTGTATCTAGGAGGTTGATGAAGTGCAGTTAATAGGCTAGTCTGTGAAAAGCCCCAGAGCTGGGGGTTGCAGGGAGAGTTCTTTGGCAGCTGCTGGTGAAGAAGCTCCTGCAGGAGAGGAAAGAAAGGCTCTGTGACAATTTGGCTGCCTGAGATGCTGCTGGTGCTACTGTACTAGTGCTCACTAAGTTATTATTACCTGTTGTCATTTAAAGTGGTGGACTGGCCTGAGGCTGTAGGGGAGGAGATGACCTCATTGGGGCATACGACCATGTTCTGTAGAGGCACCAGCACCAGTGAGGGCAGACCTTAACACGTGCACACTGTCACCCATGTCACAAGTTTTGCTTGTCAGTAGCTTGAGGTGCAATTTCCCCAAAACCCCTGGACCCATCTCCTTGGAAGCTGGCAGGCTTCGTGGCTTCAGGAGGTGCCATCATGGCAGCAGCTTTCACCCTGCTGTGCCTTAAACACACACACGTGACACAAGTTTTGCTTTCAAGATTTTGAGGTGCAGCTTCCCAGAAACCCCTGTACCTATCTCCTTGAAGCTTGATGGGCTTAATGGCCTCAGAAGGGGCTACCATCCCTGAAAGTGTCATCCAAATCAGGCAAGAAATTGCAAAGTTATAGACAGTTTCATGCTTCCCCATTATAGCCTATGAGTGAAATATTGAAACAGCATCAAAACAGCAAAACAGTTTTGATGAAATGGAACAGTGCTTTCAAAATTAAACAAAACTCAAAACAAAACACTCTCCTGTTGAAATGTTGAAGTGGAAGCCAAAATGAAATGGTGCTGTTTCGGACAGCCCTCCTTAGCACTGTCCATGCTCTGACATAGTATTGTGCCATATTATTAGGCTACTGCACAGTCAGCATCTCATGTAGACATGCCCACTAACAATCAACCCTTTGTTTTGTTTAGATATACAGTCCTTTTCCCCAGTGAAAGCCTGTCAATCTGTTATGCTAGGTTTCTGTGGTGTGCCTGCTTCCTACAACCAGCAGGTGACCCTGGCAGAAACTCACTCGGGTGGAGCCTCCCTCAATAATTATAGATTTTGAGAATGGGTGTGTCACCTAGCTCTACATCTAAAATGTCCTAACTTTCAAAAAATTTTCTTAACGCTGCAGGCTTTCCCCAGGTTGCACTTCTGCTGCTATGAAACTAGTGTAAAAATAGTTGGAAGTCTTTCTGTAACTGACAGACACTAAGTTACTCTCAAAGACAACCAGAACATTGAAAAACATTTAATTTGGAAATATTTCAGTTTTTTTTATAATATAGGAAGTTCTATGTTTTTCTTTCATCATCTTTTTTCAAACTACCCATGAATAGGTGATTTTCATCTCTCAAGACTAAGTACAGACATTTGGGGATGTTAGCGGGAGGTTAAATCAATTCAAAAAGGCTGCCTGATGGCACGTAAGTCAGAATGGAGAGGCTAGCTGGGGTGTTGGGGGTCTAGCAGGCTGGAGGGGGATCAGTGGTCTACTGGGGAATGCGAGGCAGGCACAACCTGCAGGTAGGCTATGGGGGCAGATGCAACCCACAAGGGGTAGGGCAAGTAGGTGTGGCCTATGAGGGGCAGGGGGGCAGTTATGACCCACAATTCGGGTGAGGGGGGCAGGCATGACCTGCAGGTGGGCTGGGGGAGGCCCACGACCCATGAGGGGTGGGGCAGGTAGGCATGACCCACAGGTGGCATGGGGTGAGGTCCCACCTAGCAAACCTACAACCCCATCCCTCCTGCCCCTCTCCCTGATAGGACTTACTGAGTTCCAGAAGTGGCAAATGTTGATAAAAGCAGCTGCACCCACAGTGACTTGTGGGGGCTGAGGGGGCTAGCTGGTTGGGGGGCAGGGAGGACAAAAAAATAGCTCAATGTGGGGGGAGGGAAGGGTGAAAGAGCAGCTCTGGGGCTGGAGCCCATAGCTGGGTTTTCCCAGCCCTGGGGCTGCACAGAGGCAGGGGAAAGAAGTACCATGCACTGGTTTGACCTAAATTGGATTAAGTCTGATACTACATAGATCCACTTTTATCTTATGCCTGGTTCTGCAATTTTTAGACTGGTTTATGCATATGGAACTTCTGTACACTTACAGGTTTAGACTGATTGCTGCTCACTGAGTACAAGCTGTAAATGTAGTCAGCATGGAGATGAGCTAAATTTAAATTGGGCTGCCATTTTGAACCTGACAACCTCATAAAATGTCTGTACTTAGCCCTAATGTTTAACTTTTCTGGATGCTCTACCCCTTACCAACAAACTTGATCATGTCTGCAGAAAGCTGATTGTGGTAACAGAATTTGGCCTTCAGGTGAGAAAGAGCTGGGCAAACAGCACAACCACATCTTTATTAAATAGTTTTAGCGAATATACCTTATGATTACTGCTGAAAATCTTGGCAAAAATGTTAGTATTCAACATCCAAAAAATTTTCAAGCAGCTCTGCTAAGAAATAAGTAGGAGCTGGTAAGCATCTAAGCAGAACTGAAACTGTTTGCATTCAGTCACCTGTGCAAATAAATATAAGGAAACAAAATGCTGAATTTATGAGAAAGGCAGAGGTGGAATTGTTTCTGCCAACACTGCACATTTTTACACTAACAAATTAAAAGGTAAGCAAAAATGGCAGTCACCACTCAATATCAGATCAAAGTTGCTGCCAGATGAAAGATCCATATGGTATAAAGGATCTATTGCAGATATGCATTTTTTTATGCCAAACCTGGCATTCATTCTTTTGATGTATAGTACATTGGATATCAACAGCCACATGGCTGAATAAAGAAGAAAAAAAAAAAGAGAAGAGAAAAGAGCAGAGTATAAATGAGTAAGCGTGGGAAAGAAGAGGAGACATGGAAGGCATTGGGAGATTTAAAGTTTCATGTATTTGTATGAACAAATTCTTAGCTACACCCACTCCTACACTAAACACAGTTGCTAACTACAAGTGTAGCAATGCTGGCAGGTTTTTATAATGCTATGAGTAGCTTTCATTCACAAACTC
The DNA here is from genome assembly GCF_001723915.1 of Gavialis gangeticus. Lineage (NCBI taxonomy): Eukaryota > Metazoa > Chordata > Crocodylia > Gavialidae > Gavialis > Gavialis gangeticus. Next base: position 38,026,315 of record NW_017728994.1, on the reverse strand, counting down.
TGTTGGGGAAACAGAGAAAAATCAATACTACTTTTCTATCTGGCTTTCTGCAAGATCACGTGAATGAAATCTACCAATGATGCTAAAAGGCACTTCACAGTGGGTGATGGCGTAACTACTGCAGTTTTCTTCTTCTTTGCTTTGTATTTGGTTTATATGTTTTTGGCTGTAGTTAGTTAGCACATCCAACCCAGTGTAACCTCGGTGACCAATGGGAGTAACTGAGTTTAACAGGCTAATACGGTGCATCTGGATGAGCATGGATGTTTGTTTCCTGGGGAAAAGTATCAGTGGCAAACCTTGTGCTGCTGCTGCTTGTCTCCAGGGAACGTCAATGCCACACATGCTCTGTGCTGGCCCCAGAGCTGCAGCTGCAGCAGGAAAGCTGGCACCATGTGTGCCACCCTGCTTTTTTTCAGTGTGGGTTTTTTTGACAACCCCCCTCCCCCCACTGCAAGGTAGCAGTGCAGAGAGTGCCTGCATGTGCAGTGTGTGTGGCACTGCAGATGGGTCTGTGGTGCCACATACTGCACGTCTGCATTCAGCTGGGTGCAGCCTTATAGGGCATTATGGGTTAGCACAGGACTTTCCAAGAGACAGCTGGTTCACAGGATCCTGTCCAGCTGTTGCTCTTGTGGGATCTCTGGGCTCCCCATCCCTTGTCCAGATTCTGGTTCCTGCCGCTGCTCCTAGAGGCAGGGCAGCACAGTGGGGAGGGGCCAGGCTGCTGTGCACACAGCAGGGGAGGGTGCTGAGCTGCTTGTGCTGTGTGCTCAGAGAAGAAGAGCAAGGATGCCTGTGCTGTGTCCTACATGCGGCCTACTGATATGATATGTGGCCAGGAAGGAGAGCTGGGGTGCTGCCTGGACAGTGAGAGAGAGAGACACTTTGTGGGGCAGCCCCTGGAGTGGGCAGCCCCCGGGTCTGCATCCCATGGTACATGTGGCTCCTGACCACCCATAAATTGGACAGCTCTGGGTTAGCAAATGGGTAGTCAAGGGAAAGAAAGAAGCCTTTTGGGCTAAGTACACACCTCGTTCAGCCTTTGGGCTAAACCTGAGGCTGAATCAATTCAGTCTTTGCAGGTTAGTTTAAGTTGTGTAGATTGAACTGATAAGCAATGAACAGACATTCACATTTGATTCTGGAAATGCAGCCAAATACCTGCAGTGGCCCTGGCCAGAAGTTGGTGGGGTGGGTGCTCTAGACCATACCTCCTTGCTGTGCTGGAGCAGACAGCTTGGGCCAAGGCTAGCCCACGCACCCTACAAAGACGGGGCAGGGGGGTGCAAAGCATCCTGGGATGCTGGGGAACTGAGCGTTAACTTGAATCTGCAGTAGTGACTTTTGTGTAAACTTTTTCTAGAATGCTGTTTACAGATTAGTGGTTGGTAGAACAAGGAGAAAATAATGTAGTTTGCATCTGGCTCTTTCACTCCTTTTGCTCTGCATTATTATTGGTATTCTCCAGCAGCACATTCTGTCATAACATGGTCCACCATTAGTTAAAAGCCATTTAATAAAAAGAGTCCTTTATTAAAAAGGTTGATAAACAAGAGATCCTGTTCCTAACTCTTTTAGATCCTACTCAGCATTGTACAAATAATTTTCATGACTATTTTTGCCACACAGGATGTACTGTCAGACCAGTTATTAGTTGAAATACAAGCAAACCTTCTTAATCTGATTAGGGAGATGCCTGAAAAAAATCAAGACAGAAACCAGACTTCTGCAACAAAATCTGAATGTTGATGAGTTGGGCGGGGGGGGGGGGGGGGGGGGGGGGGG
>NW_017728994.1:38023229-38024077 GCF_001723915.1 Gavialis gangeticus | reverse complement strand
TATGTAACTCTGTATTAAATGAAATAAACAAAAAAAATGCAAATAATTTGAGTTTACATGCATTTAAAAGAATGTGTGGGGGTGGGGAACAAGTTTTTGCATGATTACTAAATAATGAAAATATACTTAATTAGATCATAACATTTGTATGTTTACAGTGGGTACAATACTTGGGCCTTACAGTTTTATGGTTAAGAAAACAGCCACTCTAGTTCTGACTACCTTTCAGTATTATAATCTTCAGAGATACAAGCAAATACAGTACCACTGTACTATGTAGGCAAGAAACGTGGCAGGCTCAAAAAATGGGCCTTAATATCTGGTGGGGTGTGGGTAGACAATGGAAGAGTTTCAGCCGTAACTTATCTGAATCCTTAGGCAAGCTCATGTAAGTACTCATCCCATTCTTCATTTAGCAGGCTTTTTTTCTTTGGTAATGATTGTAATAATACTTGGCAATAGGCCTGTGTGAAGCAGCTAGTATTCAGTTCGAATCACTGTCCCCCGAACTGGCCGAATCCAATTTGGTGACTCGAATCACTGTCCTGAATCAATTCGGTCGAATTTGATTTGGAGCATCAGCCGCCAAATCACGCAGGCCCCATCCCCCGCCAGCCCAGCAGTGGCTGCTCCGCCTGCACCAGCTCCCTACATTTTTTTTTCTAAAAACAGCCCCAACTCACCCAGTGCTGCTGGGTGGGGGACAATCTCCACTGCCCTGCACTGCATGGGGGGATTCATCATGAGCCCCCCAACCCTCCCTGCTTCCCCAGTCCCCCACCATGGCTGCCCCACCCACCATGGCTCTGGCCCTTTAAGGAAAAAAACCCCCCCCAAACCCCCCAGAC
>NW_017728994.1:38019032-38023214 GCF_001723915.1 Gavialis gangeticus | reverse complement strand
GCAATCCCTGCTGCCCCCTGCTGCATGGGGGGCTCTGCATAAGCCCCCTGACACCTACCCCTGCTCCCCCAGTCCTTCCATGGCTGCCCCGCCCACCATGGCTCTGGCCCTTTAAGGAAAAAAACCCCCCCCAAACCCCCCAGACTCAATGTTCCTGCCAGTGGGGGGGGGGGCAATCCCCACTGCCCTGCACCATGTGGGGGGCTCTGCACAAGGCCCCTGAAGCCCCAAGGTTGCTGCTGGAGTGGTGAGTCCCAGAGATTTTCTTGGTTTGTTTGGTTTTTTTCTTAAATGGCTGGAGCTGGGGTGAGAGTGGGGCAGCCATGGAGGGACTGAGGGAGTGATCAGAGGGCTGCAGAGCCCCCCATGCAGCATGAGGCAGTGGGGTGCAGCAGGGATTGCCCCACCCCCCACCCAGCAGCACCCAGTGAGTGGGGGCTTTTTTTAAAAATTCAGGGAGCTGGGGCCGGTGGGGCACCCGTGGTGGGGCTGGGGGAGCAGGCAAGGGATTGGGGCTGGCAGGGGTCCCTGCTCCAGTACTTACCAGCTCGGAGTTGGCTGCAGCTCCCTGCCTGAATCATCAAATCTCTCCGAATCTTATCCAAAGATTTGGAGAACTTTTAATTCATTTGGACCTTTTAATTGCTCCCCTGATTTGGATTCGGAGATTCAGCCACCAAATCAGGCCGAATCTCCTCTGAATTGAATTACCACCTGAAGCTTCGCACAGCCCTACTTGCTGACTACTTGAGAGACTACCACCACTGTTCAGTCACCCACCACAAGTCTCTTCTTAAAATTTTATGTGGGTGGTTGGTTTTAATATTGAGTATTTACCCAGGTTCCCAGGCAGGTTTTTTCAGCCTGTGCTGAACTCTGTGAAGCTGCAGCTATACTATAATTGGCTCCAAACTAGCTTCAGATATTTTTGCATGAGCTTCAATCACACCTCTGTCTGCCTAGCTTTAAACTAACCAACTTGGGTATGAATTATTGTGTAGCTAAAGCTCCATAGAGTTCAGCCTGGGTTTAATAATAATAATAATAATAATAATAATAATAATAAGGGGTAAACAAAGATACAAAATCTTTGTTGAGGGTGAAGATACGTTTTGAAACAGTTAAAAAGAAAAACCTCATAAAGGGCATTTCAAATGACTCGGGATTATAACACTAAATGTGATTATAATGGTTCTGTGCTGTACCTGAGACATCCTGGATCCAAAGCCTCTCAGCAGCAAATTCAGAATTAGCTAATGTGTAATGGTCTACGGTGCACACCAGTGAAGGGATGTAAGAGCAGTTTAAACTGCTACCTTCCATGGTGAGAGACCAAAAGCAGTAGTTTTAAGTTAATGTTTGGAACAGCTCATGTCAAGTCACTGGAGCTATACAAGGGATGTATTAGCCCTATGTAGGCAGCTACTTAACACCCATTGTTTTTTTTAGGTTTCTTTTTTTGTGCGCGCTAAATCTCACTCTTTCAAGCATGGATCCTTTTATGTACTAATGTTTAACTTACAAATTGCTTTTTCACCTGGGTTAGATCATTCTAAGCCTTAACCACTTAAAAATACATTGTCTTTCTAGTAAAAAAAGTTAGAGATCTTCCTTTGAGTACTGCTTTGACTTGATCAGTTGTTTTGGAAGGGAAAAAACTATCTACCAACTGAAACTAGGTGTGTCCCAACAGCTACAGAATTCAGTTAGGTGAAGTAAGCAGCAGCACCTTGTTGTGGCAGAATCAATTTATACTGCCAGAGTCAGTGCTATGCAAGTTTGGTAGACTGAAAAACCTCAGCCTCCAGTGCTGTCTAAATTAGCCTATTCTAATGCACATTAAAGCATCACAGAGGGTGCCTGTAGACATACTGCAAGGCTGCTCCAACACACTATAATTACACAGTCATTGGAACAGACTGGATTAATTGAGTCTGCTGGAGTATGGTAATTACTGTGCTCCAGCTAGGCTCCATGTCTCATGTATCAGCATCCCTGTGTTTCAAAATGGCACATAGGGCACTTTAACTAAAGCTCATTCAAAGAGCTTTAGTTAAAGTGCCCTCACTGCCATTTTGAAGCACAGGGATGCTGATACACAAGATGCTGTGGCACTTTAATTAGAGCAGCTTCCAGAGCTGCTCTAATTAAGGCATCCCCCTCACCCTCCTAAGCATGTGTAAAAGCTCCCTAAAAAACCTGTGCTATTTAGTTAATGCGCATTAAGACAAGTTAATGTGAACTTTCCTACTACCTCACAATGGAGGGTGTTTATAGATGTGCTCTATAAATACCATCCACAAGGGGAGAGGGGGGCTTTAATTAGTGAGCCACACAAATTGAAAGCACCTTAGGATCACATGCATCAGTGTCCCCACAACGAAAAATGGTGGCAGGGCACTTTGAACTAAAGCTCGTTTGAGCTTTATTTCAAAGCTCCCCACCACCATTTTTCAGTGTGGGGACACTGATACATGTGATGCTGGAGGCTGCCAAAGCACGTTAATTTCCATGCTCCAGCAGACTCAATTAATTGAGTCTGCTCTGATGTGCTGGATTTACAGCACATCAGAGCAGTCTCACTGCACATCTATAGGAGCTTAATGTACGTTAATTAAAGCATGTGAATGCACATGTAGACATGCCCACGTAGAAGAGGGAACAGCAGTACAAGCTGCTCTATACCCTCCCGCTAGTGTAGCTCACACTTACCTAGAAGAACTACTGAGGAGTTTGTCACTAGTTCTAGTGACTAACTGTAGAACAGTTTGGTTTATATAGCCATATAAATCATCCTAAGACTCTCTCACTAAGGCTGCCAATAAGTTATAGTAATCGATCTTGTAATGTGAACATTTTTCCAATGGAAACTAGACTGACACCATCCGACTCATTTCCCATAGTTGGCACATGCCTTGTAGTTGGCATTTTTTTTCCACCTTCATAAGCAATCTGTGCTGTGTTGCCAACTATTTAGAATTATGAAGTCTTCCGTAATAACCCTGGCAATTCATTAATTTTCAGCCTTTTCCATCTTCCTTTTCTTCTACATTCCCTAAACAGGCATCACCACAGCACAAGTTGCTTGTAACCCTAATCTTTTGTTTTCTAGATGTTTCTATCTTTACTCGATTGTGCAGATACCTTATATACCTATTGTTCAATCCTTAATTCAGCAACAAGTGGAACAAATGTTCAATGACAGCCTGTAGCACACTGGTTTGGTAGTTCATAAAACAAACGGCTACTGTTACAAGCTTTGGAAAAGGAAAAAAGAACCCCCCCCCCCCCAGCATCTTATTTTTAAAAATATTAAGCTTTACAATAATGTGATGTTTCACTCTGCAGCTAGGTTTCCAGAGATATGAGGCTTTGCTTGTAAAGCAATGTCTCTATTTTAACCCTTGGAGTCCTATTTTAAAATCCTTCCTGATTTCCTAAGAGCATAGGCGGTGGAAGGCCATGGCTAATGGGGCTTAGCCCCCACAAATGTGGGGCAGTGGTAGCAGCACAGTGTCTGGGCCCAGGCTCCGGGCAGCTGCAGCAGGGGCATGCACAGACACACAGTCAAAGCCTGCTACAAGCAGCCAGGAACACAGCCCAGCCACAGGTGGAGCAGTGCCCAGCAGGTAAGTCTGTGAAGGGAAAGGAGTTTAGGGGAGGGAAAGGGGTTGGGGAGGCAGCTTAAGGCCCCCACAGTGAGGGAGGGAGTGGGGCAGAGGTAGGTGTAGGGGCATAGGTGAATGGGGCCCTGGGGCAGGTCATAGGATGGTCAGAGCCGTTGGTGGCTCATCCAGGGATTTGGGGAGATTCCTGCCACTGTGTGCACCCCAGGGAAGGCATGGGGGGCACATGCCCCCAGGATTTGTGTATGGAGCAGAGTGGAGGCAGGCTCCTGCTGCATGCTGGGTGCTGTGCCCCACTGCCATTGCCCCAGGAGCTATGCAATGCCATGTGCCTCCCACTGCTTGGCAGTCATGGGATGCAGCAATGCCATGTGCCTCCTACAGCCGGGCAGGCAGGGGAGGTGGCACAGCCACCATGTGGCTCCCAGGGTAATAGCAATGGGGCACAGAGCCCCAGCCCACAGCAGCAGCCCTCCACCACCCCATGCACAAATCTGGGGGGCACATGCTGCCCACAGGCCTACCATGACGCATGCACAGTGGCAGGAAGCACCCT
>NW_017728994.1:38004495-38014032 GCF_001723915.1 Gavialis gangeticus | reverse complement strand
CACAGCCGGGCAGGCAGGGGAGGTGGCACAGCCACCATGTGGCTCCCAGGGTAATAGCAATGGGGCACAGAGCCCCAGCCCACAGCAGCAGCCCTCCACCACCCCATGCACAAATCTGGGGGGCACATGCTGCCCACAGGCCTACCATGACGCATGCACAGTGGCAGGAAGCACCCTGCACTCCTGAATGAGCTGCCTGCAACTCCAACCAACCTATGATCTGCCCCAGGGCCCCATCCACCCTAGTCCTTGCCCTTGCCTCTGCCCTACTCCCTCACCACAGGGGCCTTGATCTGCCCCCACACACTTACTTGCTGGGTGGTGTCTGTGTAGCAGAACGGTAGAAGTACCTTTTAAGTTTAAGTTTTACTCAGCCCCCACAAATAATATTTTCTCTCTTTACCTATGCCTACAAGAAACATTGTGTTGCCCGGTTGCAGTAAGTACTGTCAGTAACACAAATACCACATGGATTCCAACATGGCATTTGATGATCCCAAGCTACATTCCCCTAGAAATTCAACATAAAATATAACCAGTAGTAACCACTAATCTGTGTCTCCTTTGATTGAACCAGCAAGATGCAACACCATAGCAGTTCTTAAACTATTTTTTTTTATACTTATGATTTTCACTAACATAAAACCTCAAGCACCACCATTTAGCCTAGGAGACAGACTGTAATTCTGTGTAGGAAAAATAAAGTGGCCATTTGTGGAAAATAAAAATGATAAACTGAGACACCTCTCTCATGTACGCTATCCCTTCCTTGCTCTATTTACAGTCTACCCACTTCTTGATATTTGTTTACATGGTTATTCCATCTCTTGGTTGCTCTATTCCTGTTTTCTGACCAGTTCCCTTCTCTTAGCCAATCTACATACATAAAAGATATCACCATTCACTCTGAGCTCCATCCATCTTTCAGGTACTTTCTTTCATCTCCCTGTCACAGGGCGGGAACCCAGGAGTGGCTGTGATCTTTCCTGGCGCCCCCTACCGTGCCAAGTTGGTATAAAATGCACCCTTGTTTTCGCCCGCCACGTCTTTGATGGTATGAATATTAAGGGAGGCTTCCTTTTATCCTCCTTGGCACGGTATCCCTGACGTGTTCCAGCCTGTGCCCTGTCTACAGTGATTCTGGGCACTCCCGCCTCAAGGGCTACGTGTGGCTCCTACCACCCCTAATACCACGCCCCAAACTTCTCAGATGTCTTGGACATTGTTTAGTCAAATACTGTTGCCCACACCCTCACGGACACCCTCTGGGCTTGTCTTCTACTCGTGGCCCACCCTGGGGCCCTTCTCTGCGCCCTCCCCCTCCCTGGGGCTTCTCCCATCTCTGTACTCTCACCCGCACTGGGGCCTTGCTCTGCGCCCTTGTAGCCCGCACTGGGGCCTTTCTTGTCTATACACCCTTTCTGGGCTTCCAACCTGCGCGCCCTCCCTGGGCCTTGCCTCGCGCTCACACCCAGCCCGCACTGGGGCCGGTCTCGCGCTCACACCCCCTTTCTGAGTCCTACGTCCCACTGGGGCTTCCCACAATTGGGGCTCAGGCGGCCTCAGCCTTACCTGGCCCCCAGACCCCCTTTTTGGGTCCTACGCCCCACTAGGGGCTTCCTGCCTGCACCCACACTGGTCCAACCCCTACAGCCTCACCCGGTCCTCCGGTGTAACAACAACAAAACAATATCATAAGCCAACCGGCTACAACTCAAAGATAAGCTGTGTGGCTAAGACATAACCTCTAATCCCTCTAGTTAATCATCATTCCCATCCCTGCCAGGAGTTCCTTTACCTGGCATCCTCTCTGGTAAGTGGCTTAGGCCATCAGGCTTCTCTACTCTGCCTGCTCCCACCGAGCTCCACCTTCCTTGACTGCCAGAGGGGAACTACCCCCTTGGCCTCAGCCTAAGCTGTTTATATAGGCCAGGCCCTGCCCCCTTCCGGTCAGCTGATCTCTGTGGTTGCCCTGGCAACCCACACCTGTCTTTCTTTAGGAGCAGGCACTTCAGTGTACTGTGACACTCCCCTTTACCTTTGTTTTGCTTTATCGGATGAACAGAATGATATTATTCCCTCCCTACTGTTTCTGGGCTTGAAAAAGGCTACTCCCTCTGTTTAATTCCTCCAGTTTGCCTAGAGACAGGCTTACAATGGGGTGCAGAAAAATGGCTCTTGGCTGGGAGTGGGAACATGTCTCCTCCTGAATCTAGTAAGTCCTCATGATTGCTGCAAGTCTAAATTTGCACTTATGCTACTGGTGGTGCCATGTGATCCACTAAGGGATCCCAAATCCTGACACACACTCTGCATATCCCCAGAAATGTCTGTTTGTTTTGGACTGAACGTATCAACACAAACCCAGGCCTATTACTTCCTCCTGTGATGCTTCCATTGCTTTTGGGCTGTCACTAGATGTCAGTTTTAGGGCCAAGAAACCAGAGCATTTGCATGGGGCTCCACTGGACTGTGTTTGTTCAAGCCAACCAGTGTGTATATGGGAGGCGGGAGAAGTCAATGCCTAGGTTCTTTCCTGGCTGCCCACCAGTCTACCTCAGTTCTAGCTACCTTTCCAACAGATTATATTTGGGACTGCATATTTGGGACACTTACTCCTTAAAGTGTCCCTGAAACTGGATCAGGAGGTACCAGTACTCCAAGAGTATTGGACCAGCAAGGACCAACTTTAGCACTTCTATTTGCAGCTGGCTCTTTTGAACAGAATATGAAAAAAATGCTCAAACAATATCAATTAGAAAGCTAGAGAAGAAAGTCCAAATCTTCATACACCACTTGCATTGTTAAAAGAACACAGCTCTTACTAAATCCTTCCAAATTTTACATGAAGAAATCTACTGTAGTGTGAGAAGTACTATACTTTCATTTCCTTGGCTAGTTGCTAGGTTTTCAAGAACAAGTCTGTCAGAAGAATAAGTTCTATTCACAAGCTATGCCATAAACCAGCAAAACCACCTTAAGACTCAAGTTCTTTCCTTTAGTGTTGCTGTCTTAATAGCAAAGGTATGGAATGACGTCTTTATGACAATGTGTCTTGGAATGGGATTCCATATTCATATCATGATGTAACACCACCACGAACTGATGCAATGTATTTAGACTGGAGTTGTCACTGAACACTGATTTTCATCTACAGTTCTTAATGAAGCTTAGCATCTTGGAAAATTAGGCAATTTAAGACAAAGCTTACCTTTGTTTCTCTGAAGCACTGGCAGTATTCTGCTTCAGCAAGTTGTTCACCTAACCTCTGGTCCTTTGCAAATGGCGTAGCATTCTACAGAGAAAAAGAAGACAGTCATTCCAACTTTTCATTTACCCATACAGTGAGATTAAAAGTATTTTCATTGCCTCTGCCTGTCTTTGACTCCTGCTTAAAGGGCCACAATTCATTACAAAATTACACTTTAATCTGAATATTTTTACCTACCATTGTTTCAAGTGTTACCTCAGATGACTATTATTGAAAAAGGTAGTGAAAATGATGATTAAAAAATAGCTTTTGGTTGTGAGAGTCTCATGCAGCAGCAGATGAGAAACAGCTATTTTGCTATAGTTATAAAACCTTTAATAGTTGCAGCTTTTTTATTTTGAAGGATTTTTCCCCACCACAGTTGAGAATGAAGTATTAGCAACAAGATCATTTGACCTTTTATTAGAAACAGCAGCCAAATCTCACTAATTGGCCTCATAATATTGTAATTCATTAGTCACTATCTTCATGGAAATTAATCTCTTTTCATAGGCATGTTTTATATGCCATGAAAATATATTTAACATCTCAGCAAAACAGAAGCCAGAAAAAGTGTAATATTACTTGTTACTATGGAGATCACAGGAGTCAATTTTCTTCAAAGTATTAAAGTGCAGAACAGCTCCATTTGTAGTACTGAATACATGAATGAGAGTTAGTCTAGCAAGTTTTACATTCAAAGTAGAATCACTTACAATTTCATTTAAGCAAAAATGAAATTAGGTATGGAAAAAATAAGGCTAGTTCTTCTGTTCATCTAAGGAGAAAAAGAAAAGGATTCAGGAACTGCTTTGGGTCAAAAAATAATTGTGCGCGCAAAGCACTACTGGGATGATAGCCTAGAACTTTGGTAATTTCTTTCATTGATTAAACTTCATTAAAGGCAAAAAATTGAATGGCATTGGACAGGAAGAGAGCGAGTACTAGCAGGCCACTTTCCAAACGGATTTCCCAGAACCAGAGCAATTAATGGAGTGCCTTATACAAGCTTTTCATGCACTCCTATTTGTTATGTCACAGTGTCAGCTGAAAGTTTCATGAATCATAAAATGTAACATTTTAATGATTATTTCTTCACATCTCAGAGAGACCCTTCCAAGTACATGGACTATTAGTAATGTGTATGCAGCAATTGAAACAAGCATTGTCCTTGAACAAGGTCACACAGGCAAAAGCAAATCCACTAGGAGGAAATTATATGGGAGAAAAAAACAACTTACATTTACAACAGCAAAAAGCATCTTCTAGTGCTATATACCACACACAAATCCTCAAAACAACAACAAAAAAACCAATTCAGGGTCAAGGATGCTGATTGGGGTCTGAGGAGGGAGTCAAGAGCAATCTAGGAATGTTGCTTCTTAACTAACACCTTCTCCTTCTTCTCTGCTTATTCTGGGCTAAAGGTCTTTGTCTTCACTGCAGTGTTAGTTTGAATTACCTACACCTGAGTTAGCATAGTTTGAATCACATTAAATTAACAGCTGGATTAACAACACAGAGTTTGTATTAGCAGCATAGAGTAGCCAAATGAATTACTAGCTCCAGCATCAGCAGCACCCAAGCTTCAACTCATTCCCCTCAGCCAGGCGAGGTACCTCAAGTTTAAGGCACCACCATGGTCAGGCCAGAGATTTTTTTGCAAGCACCAGTCAAAAATAGTAAAAGTTTAAGGTACCATGAACTTAACGTTATCACTGCTTCACAATAATAAGCAGCTCATTGTACACAATCACCTGCATTTCACTAATAGTTCCCTTATCAATAATAGTAGGTAGATCATTTGCATCAGGAAAGAGAAGCAAGAAATTTGCAAGTTAATTGTTGTGTTTTTAATTTTGTTGGAGTGGAGCTGCCAAGAAAGTAAAGGGAGCAATGGCCAAAGAGACAGACCAGACAGCTGTCATCTCCTGCAAGCTGGATCCTAAAGGCAGCTCCATCCATTTACCTCTCCTTTCTTTCAGAGACAGTATTTAGAGGATATTCTCCTAGATGATCCTTTTAGGTTTTTTTTCCCTTCAGTAGCTTTTTACACCCATGGGATTCTTTTTCACCTATGGGATTGCTCCGGAGCAAAAAAAAAAAACCCAACAGAAAACAAACAAATAACCCCCCCCCAACACTTCTCCACTCTTAATTTGGTTTATCTAGAAAAATATCATCCTCTTTTGATATTCTAGGGTCACCTAGAATATTAAAATTAAGAGGGGGAAAAGGATGACTTGCAATAAGAGGAACAAGTTAATTCTTGCATAGTAATACTTAAAAAATAATGGCATTAACTCTAATAACTAACTCTACAATAACCATTTTTAAAAAGGAAAACCAAAAGCATGCATTTTCACACGCAGTGCTTTTATCTGTTAATGCAATCCTATTGTGCAATGATAGGATGATCCATGTGTAATTTATCACCAGAGGCATTACTAAAAGAGAAATCCTGACAGGGTGTAACACAACTGGTGAACAGGAAGACAAAAACTGAAGCTTGAGCTTTTCTGATATTTGTAAAACTACTATCATGCCCCCTTCTTCCTCACCTCCAATCTCTCTTTCACTACACTAAACATACCTAGCACACTCAACATTTACTTATAAGGTTTGCCTTCCAACCCTCTTATATTTTTGGCTGGCTTGGGACCCTCTCCAGCTTCTCCACATCCTTCTTGTAACGTAGAACCCAGAATACTCTATATGAGACCTGATCAGCAGCAAGTGCTACTATCACCTCCCATGTCTTTTACCTAATAGTTCTGTTGATGAAGCCCAGATTATTTCTTTTTTGTGTGTATGTGTGTGTGGCTGCATCACCTTGCTGATTTAGGACTAGTCTATGATCCACCAAAACTCCCTTGACCCTTCTCAGCAACACTACTGCAAGTTATCATCCGATCTGTATTCATCCTTGTGGTTATTCTTCCCTAGGTGTAGCACTTTACACTTGTCTGGGCACATCTACATGAGATTTTTCCTGCACAGTTGACTAATGAGCTGTGCAGTAAATGTCACATGTCTACACATGCACCCCTATTAGGCTGGAGTAAACTAATTTACCCCACAGCAGGATAGTACTTATAAATACAAGTACTATCCTGCTGTAGAGTAAAAAAGCTCTGTAGCAGTACACATGTAGATACTGCCCCAGCTGGCTGGGGCATGAAGCTGCTTCAATGCGGGGTGCTGCTTACCAGCTAGCCCTGCACTGAAGAATCCTCATGCCCCAGCAAGCCTTTCTGCAGCATGTCGAGACAGGGAGAGCAGCCCCAGCCTGGTAGGCTGATGCCCTGGGACCCCTGCTGCTCCAACCTGGCTCAGTGTGCTGCAGTCCCAGGCAAATGGCATGCCTGGGAGTAATAAACTCTGGAGCAGTAAGCTTCCAGTTGGTTACTGCTTCCAGTTAACTGCATGTGTAGATACACCCATGGTGCTGAACTTTATTCTTTTGTCTCTAGCTCAGCTCTCCAATCTGTCAAGATCTTACAAAATTCTCTCTTTACCCTCTGAAGTGTTTGTCAGCCTTCCCAATTTCATATCATCTGACAACTTGATCAGGAAGCTCTCTATTCTGACATCCAAATCATTAAATACATTAAGCAGCACTGGACCCAGGTCAGATCCCTGTGGAACCCCACTGGAAACATCTAGCCATTCTGACATCCATCAGTAGATAATTACTCTTTGCTTGGGGTTATTGAGCCAATTATGAATCCACCTTATAGTAACTTCATCTTGCCCACATTCTCTAGTTTATGTATGAGAATATCATGTGGGACCATATTAAAAGCCTTACTAAAGTTCAAATATAATGTATCAGCTGCATTCCCTTCATCCACTCACCAGTTACTTTGTCAAAGAAAATCAAGTTGGTTCTTAACAAATTCAGGCTGGCTGTTAGTGGTCAGCCTTTCCTCTCAGATGTTTGCAAATTGACTTTTGTTAGCAACATAACTTTTGCTAAACCCTTTCTTCCAAATTCTTTATTAACATGCCATAGTGTAAGAAGTATTGTAAATTCATTTATTTCCTACCCGTTTAGTTTCCTGGCTTCCAGAGGTATGTATGTTAGATGTTACAAACTCTGTTCTTTAGAAACAAATCCTTTCATTCAGTGCAGTTTCCTTAATAGCAATGGTACAGAATTGCATACATATAAAAATGTGTCCCTCCATGGGACTTCATACATGCATTATAATTGTAAACACCAAAAACAGATGCAAAGCATTCAGATTGGAGCTCATCACTGAATGCTGAATTTTTGTTTACAGCTCTTAACAAAGCCAGGAGGAGCCATGGGTACTTTGCCTTTCTGAAAACTGAGCAAAGACAAAGTTTACCAATTAAGCACTGACAGTATTCTGTTTCAGCAAATTATCAGCCTTGTCACTAGTTTTGCTCAGTAATATGGTTTCCTACAAAACACAGGAAAACAACCACTTCATCTTATCACATACCCTGGAGCCAAGATTAAAAAGTACATTGACCAAATCCAATGACCAGCATCATCTCTAACAACATTTTCATTGTTGTGGTAAGCTTGCAAAATTGGTATTTTATCAACTGAATATTTACTGTAACTTTACAGTAACTTTAAGGTAACATGATACAATGACAACTTCTCTATGAAGCAACATATTGCTTATTGTGGTTGGTGATATGAAAATCTAGTTTCTGTTTAAAGGCACCAGATTTTTCAGTGTTTTTAAAGAGATAAATACCAGGGTTAAGGCACTGTTGACTCAAAACAGTTTTCAATGCTGTTACGTTCAGAAGCAAACTTGTAGATGGGTCAAACCTGTGGATCATTAGTGATCAAACCTGAGGTACCCCTTAGTTAGGTGAGAGCTGAATGGCTGTTTTGATCTCCTAAACTTTAGACTTATGGATGCCTAATTCATCAACTATCCTTAAGTCCCATTGTGGCTCTTGCTTTATATATCTCCTTAGGGAATGAAAGGATGGCAGAATGAGATTTCAGCTATCAAAACTACTGATTGAAAGAAGTATAACAAAATTTTATTGACCATACAAGTGTTTTATATAATAGGTAGTAGTTGGATTGAACAGTAAAATTAGCAAATACTAGCAATAGTCTAGTCACACAGATAATAGTAGTTTATGGGTTTCATTTAAATTCACCAATGCACACATAGATAGAAATGTATAAATGTATTCTCTTGTGGACTCTTAATTTTCCCACCCACCCCAAGAATTACTGCCACATTTATCCCCAATTTTCCCTTTTTCTTTTATTTTGTGCTTTAAAACGTCTATTGGGAATATTTTGTTTTGGAAAGTCCCTCTCTAGCTCTTCAGCTACAAAAATTGCACAACACAGTATTTCCGGTGCTTCTACCACGTAATTAATCAAAGTAATTATCTTTATCAAAGTCTGAGCCAGTGTAGTTTTAGTTCTGTAAAGATGCAGATTCCAATCACGGGCTAGGTTATCTCTAGATAGCTCCATCATTTGAACAGTAATCCATCAAGGCATCCTTGTTATACTGATGAAACACATTGAAAAGTATGAAATCGGCATCTTCAACTTTGGATTCCAATGACTTATCTATTTAAAGACAAATGTATTACGTAAAATGGGAAATATTACAATGACCACATCCAGGTGTGAATTTAATTTACTCACAGGATGATTTACAGATGGCAGAACACATGATTTTACAGCACCAAGAAGGAATGCTTGTCCCAACTTTAGTTCTGTAAAGTTATATTGCCACAATAAGCTATACTTTACAATCCTATCCTCCTTTCTTTTCCTTTTAAAAAACTTTTTCTTTCACTTTGTCTTGTTTGTGCCTCTATCTTTCCATCTTCCTGCTTCTTTACCCCCATCTCAAGTAAATGTGCTAGTGAACTTAGGGTGAAGTTTGTTATACATTTGTTATACATTTGTTAAATGTCATACTAAGGACATTTAAAATGTGAGCATCTGCATGTTAAAGCTTGTTAACTCATGCTAAGTGCCCTCTGAGCATCTCAGAGTTATGCCACTTCAGGTGAGGGTTAACTCTGGGCTGTTCTACCTAGTTCATGTTAGGGTAACTTCAGTCTGCTCCGAAGAGGTAAAATGAGCAATCTGTAGTCCTCCAGCATTATAGGATGCACCACTGACACCCTGCCCACCCCTGCACCACCACCCAGAGCAAGGATAGAGCCCAGGTGTCTTGGCCCTCTAGTGGGAAGTCAGAGCTGTGCAGACAAGAAACAGTATTAACCCTTAATGTGCAACTGCTCACAGCACATCCTAACTT
>NW_017728994.1:37995334-37999495 GCF_001723915.1 Gavialis gangeticus | reverse complement strand
GTATTAACTCTTAATGTGCAACTGCTCACAGCACATCCTAACTTTAACTTATTATGGTGTAAGTGCACCGGGTAACGCCACACTTAAATGCTTACATGAAAGTTGAAACTTTTCTTTGCAAACAGCTGAAAAGTTGTGCTACCGTACTGCTGCAAAAGGAATGCACTGCTGTGCTGTACTTCAAGTCATTGTTTCATATAAACTGTAAGAATATTGCCATCATTCACAGTGGGACAAATGACAAACTCTGCTTTGTTCATCATCTGCAGAATACTTGAGCTGACCTAGCAGAACTATTTTTTATCCTTCCATTATGCTTACTTTCTTTTTGTATATGCATTGTAGCAACTTATCCAAATACCCATCTTGTACAAAGACCAAGCTGAAGCCTCTTGAGTTAAAACAGCAGTTCCTATCAGCTAGAGATATGCAACTGTACCAAGTCCTGATGCAGCCTGCTTCACTTATAAACAAGAACCATAGTGATCATAAGCTATTCAGGGTGGCATACAGATTCACTTGAATACTGGAGACAGGAACTATTGGAATGTTTTCAATTAAAAACAGGAAAGCAGAATGATTTACCCCTTTTCTTTCTTTTCCTATATTCTGAAATAGCTGAAGTGTCTATATCAGACTATGATCATGCCAAACTAGTCTGACCACGTGCTGTTTTCTGCTTACATGAACATATGCTGATTTAACCCTCTGTGGCTAACTGGTAGGAAACTGTAAACCCTGTTAATTATACTGCACCTTGGTAGCATTGCCTTTAAGGCAGTGGTTCTCAACCTTTTTTGTATTGGAACCCATTTGTCAAAATCAATGGCTTGTCCTGACCCACATCCCCCTGGCCCTGCTGCTGCCTGACCCGCAGTCACCTGCCCCCCCACTGGGCCTGCTGGCACCCCTCAACCCCAAGCCACAACCCCCTGCCCCCCCCACCTGAGTCATGCTGGTACCCCTCATTGCCAGTCTGCAGTCCCCTCCCCCCCCACTCCCCCACCCTGCCAGAGGGGGCCCCCAGCTGCCTCCTCCCCGCTCAGGCCAGAGTAAGCAGCAAATGCAGGACCCTGTGTGTATGGGCCCTGGCCCCGTGCCACCCTCTCAGGCATGTAGCCCCCCACTGTGAAGGACTGCCCTCACCTCCTTCCCCCACGGAAAGGCCGGGGGCCTTCTCCCCGGCTCCCCCTGCCCCGCCACAGCTCCATGCCTGGTCACTGTACCCAGCACTGGCAGGCAGGTAGGCAGGCACACACTTGCACATGCACACACACACATGCACAAACTCCCTCCCCACCACCTCCCAGCCCTCCGGACAGTCCTCTGGACCTCCATCTCCTGCTCCCTATACTTACCTGTGTCCAGTGCCTGGGGCTGCTGCCACGACTCGGCCTCACACGTGGCCAGGCGCATGTGTGCCTGCTGCCTCCAATCATCCCAAGCAGCCACTTGTAGGCTTGAACACTGCCAGCCTGCAAGGGGAAACCCACACTTTCACAGGTTTTTCTGGGGACCTGCTTGTGACCCTTTCAAGTATTCTTACAACCCACTTTTGGGTCACGACCCACTGGTTAAGAAATGCTGCTTTGAAGTATTAGGGCTCTGTGTTCTTGGGGCTGTTTAAGGTCATCAGATAACCTGCCAGCCACCAGGAGTATATAGAGTAGATGAGGGCTGTGGTGTTAGTGTATTCAGAGAAGTATTGGTGGCAATTAAAGAAGGTAGTGTTTGCCCACTCTTGTCACACACCAGTATCTGTGGTAAAATGCCATTAAATAAATGGTGACCACAGCCAATACTAAGCACATAAATAAAACCATATTTACAATTACTAAGAACCTTCTTTCCAAAGACCTCAAGTAAGCAAATCTCCCATCTTTCTTCTCAGACATTCAGATTACAGAAATATCCACTCAGTTTAAAACCTGAATACATTGCTGAGGTTTTTTTTTTAAACAAGAAAGAGAGAATTGCTGTTTTGGGGGGGTGGGGTTAGGAGCATTAATGTATTAAAGCAAAGATTTTTTTACACAAATGAATATGCACTTTTTTGTATAGCCAACCACTAGACTTGTAAATAATCTAGAAATACCAGGTTATAAACATAGATCATAATTTTTATTGTTCTAACATGAAGGATTTTTGCAAACTTTCTTATCATACAAATTATTATTCTTTCATCTCTAAATGGCAGACTGCCAGACTCCTGTATCTCTTGAGCTTTTCCTTTATATGCTAGATCCAATATTATCTGGCACACACAAACATCTCCATACATTAATATTTCTATTTTTGAAATGAGCATTAGCTTGTAGAATGACAAATATAATACCACAAAAACAACATTTAATTGAGGATGCTGGTGATCAGAATCATATTTTTCCTCGGGAGAAGTGAAAGGCTTTTGATGAGATCTAAATAAAGTTCTTCTTTGTTATTTATGGCTTTGCAGATTTAGATGGAGCATGCACCTGATTGATTTTAGCCTCTTTTTATAAATTTGTGGCACGAAATCTCTCTGCATAAGAATCATCCTGATGTTTCTCTGAACAAAAGTAAAGTGTATTGATGTCCACAGTGTTTCCCAAAAAGATAGTTTGGTCTAATCTTAAATTCATACACAAACCCTTTTCTTTTATTTTGCCATAATGATGGCAAGGTTTGGCATAACGATGTACAGGTTTGGCACTTGACCCCTCTCCAAGATGTGACAGAGTCCATCTATGTATCTTTAAATA
Organism: Gavialis gangeticus; assembly: GCF_001723915.1. Lineage (NCBI taxonomy): Eukaryota > Metazoa > Chordata > Crocodylia > Gavialidae > Gavialis > Gavialis gangeticus. Next base: position 37,996,754 of record NW_017728994.1, on the reverse strand, counting down.
AAATACTCCTGCATTTATACATACAATCTTACATAAGAACATGGGAATAGAAGGGGCTTCCTATGCCATCAACCCCCAAATTTTGAACTTCATTTGAAGTAGTTCACAATTCAGTTCAAGACTCCACAACCTGTATTTTTTCAACATGTTATTTGCTGTTTATGTTAGGCCTTAAAAGGTTTGGATTTTAAACTCTTCTTTCCCAGTTTTCTTCTTCATTATGCATGCACATTAGCCTTTAGTGACAGGGAGGGCTGGCTGGTATAAGCTACATCAAGGCTAGGGACAGAAGCAGGGTTCATATTACACTTTGACTCTTGGGGTGTCTGAAAACAAAAATGGCTGAGGTCAGAGCTGTGCACAGTACTGTGGGGGTTGAGGCCAGTGGTGGTGGCAGCCAAAAGGAGCCACCGTTGTTGCCTGGGCTGCTTAGAAAGGTGCAGGGCAGGCTGGGGGCTGTGCATAGTGGCACACGGGCTTTGGGTTGTTGTGGGGGGGGAGGGGAAAGGGGTGCCAGCCCATGGTGGGGTTCTTGTCTCTTATGGGAGGGCTCTCATCTCTTATGTGGGGGACTCAAAACCCCTGAGCTCCCCCAGTAATTTGAACCCTGGACAGAAGTTACATATAAACTGGTTTAAGAGACTGGAAACTGCTTTAAACTTGTAACAGAACAGAAGTTCAGTGCACATAAACCTCTTTCAAAATGGCCAAAACCAGTTTAAGATAAACCTGGTTGGATGTAGCATCAGACTTAACTAATGTAGGTCAAACCAGTTTATGGAACTTCTGCCTCAGATCCCTTCCTGATTCAAAGTAGCTCACAGTCCCCCAGCATCCCAGAATGCTTTGTAGCCCTGGGCTGTACTATCTGCTCCAGTGGAGGAGGGCTGGCCCCTCCTCCAGCTATCACAGAACTAAGGCACTAAAGCCTCTGCTCCATGCCAGCACCTGTTGGTCTGGTAGGTTGGGGGTGGCACAAGGGAACAGATCCCCAGGCTCCCCTAGCCCGCTGTCTGTACAGGACAAGGAGAAGGAAAGTCTTAGCATGTGGGGGCTTTTCACCCACACAGCAGCCAGATGAGCAGGGGTGGCATTGGCTGAGCCCCACCTCCACCCCAGCCCCGGGGGGGAGGGGGGGGGGAACTACATTGGCCTGGCCCTTGTCCCTACAGCCAGGGTCTGCCCAGTGCCAGAAGAAAGCCGCCACCAGGGGCTTTTTGCTCCCCTGCTGCTTAGCTCACCAGGCTGGCATTGGTTCAGCCCCACTCCTTCTCCAACTCCACACGTGTGAGAGAGAGTGGGGGGAACACATACACCCAGCCCAGCCCCAGCTCCCCCCAGCCAGGGTCTGCCCAGTGTGGAAAAAAGACCCTACTTTGCATTTTTCACTCTCCCACAGCCCAGCTTGTTTGGGCTGGGA
>NW_017728994.1:37988657-37990334 GCF_001723915.1 Gavialis gangeticus | reverse complement strand
GCCAGCACCTGTTGGTCTGGTAGGTTGGGGGTGGCACAAGGGAACAGATCCCCAGGCTCCCCTAGCCCGCTGTCTGTACAGGACAAGGAGAAGGAAAGTCTTAGCATGTGGGGGCTTTTCACCCACACAGCAGCCAGATGAGCAGGGGTGGCATTGGCTGAGCCCCACCTCCACCCCAGCCCCGGGGGGGAGGGGGGGGGAACTACATTGGCCTGGCCCTTGTCCCTACAGCCAGGGTCTGCCCAGTGCCAGAAGAAAGCCGCCACCAGGGGCTTTTTGCTCCCCTGCTGCTTAGCTCACCAGGCTGGCATTGGTTCAGCCCCACTCCTTCTCCAACTCCACACCTGTGAGAGAGAGTGGGGGGAACACATACACCCAGCCCAGCCCCAGCTCCCCCCAGCCAGGGTCTGCCCAGTGTGGAAAAAAGACCCTACTTTGCATTTTTCACTCTCCCACAGCCCAGCTTGTTTGGGCTGGGATCAGCTCAGCCCTGACCCCTCCTCAGCCCTCTCCTGTAAGAAGTGGGGGCCAGTGCATGAATTCACCAGGCCAGCCAGGCACTGCCCCTCCAGCCAGGTTCTGCCCAGCACAGCGTGGGGGAAGCCCCCATCAAGGGCTTTTTGCTCCCCTGCAGCACAGGTTGCCAGGCTGGAATTGGTTCAGCCCAGCCCACCACCTCTGAGAGGGGAGGTGGGGTAGGGAGACACACACAGGCCCAGCCTGGCATTGGACCCCTCCCCCCCCAAGCCAGGGTCTGCCTGGTGCAGAGGGAAGAGAAGCTTCCACTGGGAGCTTTTAACTCTCTGACAGCCCAGTTTGCCAGGCTGGCATGGGCTCAGCCCCACCCCCAGCCCAGCCCTCACCTGTGAGAGGTGAGGCGAGGTGAGGCGAGTGGACCAGGTCAGCCAGGCACCGGGCCCTGAGACAGGGTCTGCCCAGCACAGAGTCGGGGGAAGTCCCCACCAAGGGCTTTTTGCTCCCCTTCAGCCCAGCTTGCCAGGCTGGCATTATTTCAGCCCTACTCCCTCCCCAGCCTCCTACCTCCAAGAGGGGAGGTAGGGCAGGTGGGGACACACTGGCTCAGCCTGGCAGCTGACCTCCCCGAGCAGGGTCTTTTCACTCCCCCACAGCCCAGTTTGCTAGGCTGCCATGGGCTCATCTCCACCCCGCCCCCTCCACAGCCCCTGTCTCTCACAGATGTGGGCTGCAGCTTTCCCTCAGCCAAAAGACCCTAGCTGAGGGGGGGCCCAGTGCCAGGCTGGGCTGGTGTGTCTCCCCCCTGCCCCAGAGGTGGGAGGCTGGAGAGGGGGCAGGGCTGAGCCTATGCTAGCCTGGCAAGCTGGACTGCAGGGGAGCAAAGAGCCCTTGGTAGGGGCTTTCCCCCTCTGTACTGGGCAGACCCTGGCTGGGGGTGGTGCTCAAGCTGGCTCAGTACATTCACCTCCCAGCCCCTGCCTCTCACAGGTAAGGGCTGAGGAGGGGGCAGGGCAGGGCTGAGCTGATCCCAGCCCAAGCAAGCTGGGCTCCAGGGGAGTGAAAAACCTTCAGTGGGGTCTTTTCCACACACTGGGGAGGGCCAGGGCTGGGCTGGGTGTGTGCATTCCCACCTCCCCCCATCACAGGCAGGGGGCTGGGGAGGGGGTGGGGCTGAACCAATCAGACCCCTGCTAGCCAGGC
>NW_017728994.1:37972958-37988622 GCF_001723915.1 Gavialis gangeticus | reverse complement strand
CTGGGCTCCAGGGGAGTGAAAAACCTTCAGTGGGGTCTTTTCCACACACTGGGGAGGGCCAGGGCTGGGCTGGGTGTGTGCATTCCCACCTCCCCCCATCACAGGCAGGGGGCTGGGGAGGGGGTGGGGCTGAACCAATCAGACCCCTGCTAGCCAGGCTGTTGTGGTGTGAAAAGCTCTCCAGTGGGGGCTTTTCCCATGCCAGACAGACACGAGCTGGAAGACCAAAGCCTGGTGGTGTGTTCCTCCTCCCCACCCCGCAGAGGTGGGGGCTGGGGAGAGGTTTTCTGCTGGCTCTCCCCTCCTTGCAGCTGGCAGTGGGGGGCACATGTCCAGCAGCAGATCAGGCCTGGGCTGCCACTGGGCTGAGTTTAGCAGCTTTAGGCAGCTGGCCTGCCCATGTGGGGGGGTACATGTGAGGACCCCCCATGCCCTGGCCTGCGTTAGTGCAGGCTTCTGCCTGTTTTGGCCACCCAAACACTGAATATCAGTTCAGTTTGTTATCAGTTCAAGCTACACAGCTTAGAAAAACCTGAAAAGATTGAACTGATTCTGCCTTGAGCTTTTGAACCTCTTTGCTTAGCCCTAGTGTTTCCCTTAATTCTGATCACTTCCCTAGGAAGAGATCTCAAAAGCAATACTAAAAAAGAACGAATACAGCCTTTTATTGAAATGGAACCAAATGGACGATAACCAAGAGCAGTAACAGAGCAACGCAAGTCAAAGGAATTTCTTCACTAACTGCTTTTAGAATAGATAACTAAACTTCAGGTGCCTTTGTTCCCTAAGTGACTTATTGTGGAGTTATGTCCACTAAGCTGGGGGCATGTAATTTAAGCCACTATTTGAACAGCAGAGCCTATTTTTTAATCCAAAACTATTTTTGTGTCCATTAGTAATTATTAGATTTATTACAGCTTTTTTTTTAAAGCTGAGAATAACAGCCGGCAAGAGTAAATCCCAAAGCAGGTTTCCAGAGCTCTCTCAGCAATAGAAGGGACTACCTGGCATGACTCCTAAGTGCTTTAATTTGCAACAAGTTTGGCTGCATTTTGGATGACCCATCCAAACAGCAAATGCACTTCTTAAACAAAAGAAAAAAGACAAAAGAGATTTCTTTCAGATTTTGAACTAGATCACCAAAGTTAAAAATTAAAACAGAATAGAAATCCCATTTACTTAGCTGGTGGTCTCTTGGCGTTCTCCTCAGAAAGACCATTAGTAAAGCAGCTGGAATTTGGCAGGTTCAGCAGTACCATACCTACAGCTTTGCACAGCTGGTGCACATCTTTGGTTTGTGTATTTCTACATCAATTAGGCAGCAAGAGTTATGTAGGTGACAGGGGTGTGGTTACCCGTGGCAGTGACACAGATAGAGATGGGATTTCGCTGGCACTAATAACTTGCTCCAATTCAGCTCTCACTCCTCCCCACCTCCCAGTCTGTCTTTGTCAATATTAGAATTTCTATTTTCCCCTGTTGTAGGGGACTCTGGGAAGAGATGGTTTTGGCTGGAATTAGACAGACACAAGTCATACAATCTGCTATGAGCTCTTAAACAGAGTGCCAAAAAATACCTCTCACCCCCAGAAAAAGCTACAATATTCACAGTTTTTCAGAAGGTAAATAATGTTTTTCAATGTCTTATATTCAAAATATGTACCACTGCCATCTTCAGACATCTCCAGGAGCTACTCTTGCCCAGTAGTGTCATAACTTTAACAGAGTGAAAGTCAAATGACACCTTGCAACTGGGGCTATTATATTAGTCTGGCACAAAATACCCATGGCCACCTGTTACAGATGTGCCTGTAACATTGTAAAATTCCAAAGCAAGTTGATATAGTTACCATTCTCTTAAGTGCTTCCCAGGGTAAAAAGGGAATTAGGAATTAGGAATTAGGAAACTATAGTCTGCTTTATCACAGTATTTGTATGGCCCTCCTCATCCTACAGGAAAACTTCCGTTATACAGACTAGCAATAGACACAGGCAAAAGAAGTGATCTGCCAAATCCATATGGAAAGTCTGCATCTAAACCAGGAACTGAACCCAGGTTTTCAGAATTCCAACCAAGTGCCCGTTAGACCACACTTACCATTCTCCTGTCACACTGTCAATCCATGACTCAAAACTTCTGCTTCAGCACAAGCAGAGTTAGGCCAATGCTGGGTCCTTTTTACAGGTGCTTCCTAAGGGCATCTGTGCATGTGCTCCAGGGTGGGAGGAGGGGGCGTTTTAATTAGAGCACCTCTTGGAAGCTGCTTTAATGAAAACACCTGCAGAGTCTCACCTATTCACATCCCATGTTTCACAATGGTGGTGAGGTGCTTTAACTAAAGCTTGTTTGACAAGCCTTAATTAAAGTGCCCCTGCCACCATTTTGAAACATGGGGACACTGAGTACATGGGACCCTGCAGCATGCTGGAGAGTTCTGATTAGACCGCTCCAGCCGACTTGATTGATTGAGCCTGCCCTGACGCATCCTAATCCGAACAATTCAGAGCACGTGTAAAAGTGCTGTAAAGGTCTCAGAGACAAAGTTCTTTGGGTATATGTTATATCTTTTATTAGACCAGCTAAATATCTGGAAAGATTGCTCTTTGCAAGCTGTCACTCACAAACGCCCTTCTTCAGGCAGGGGAGAGTCATGCCTGAGGTGCTTTTCAGAGAAAAAGCATTCAGAATCTGGCAAATCAGAAATAAAGACAGGTTATTATTCATTCTGTTCATTTTTAAGTGTCTTTCCATACAGAGGGTGCCCAGCTTTTTTTCTAGCTTGCTTGCCATATCTTCTCTTAGCCAAGAAGAGCTGAATCTGCACCATCCTATCCTTGGCCAGCTCTGCAAGGGCCTAGTGACCCTCTGAAAATGAACAAAACTTTAGAATTTAACTACTGGCCCTGGTAAGTGCTGAACTTCATGATCAATACTATTTAAGCAGCTTTAGGCTTTCACTGTCACCCTCCGTATCACCCTGACACACAGAAAGCTGCAACCTTTTGCTCAGTAGATTTGAAGCAGTAGGAAAAGAGCTTTAATTCATTTCAGGAGAACTTGGATAGTCTGAATAGCCAAGTCAGCTATTCTTCTCCAGATTCTACTGAGGAGAGACTTGGAAAAAACCCAAACCAAACTTTGACTTGTCTGTCATTTATGTTGCCCCATTGTATGTGGACTACAGAACCCTTCATCAGACCAAACTCAGGCTAAAGACTGATTTTCAAAGCTCATTACACAATGCTCACAAATGTGTCAGAGGCAAGTCTGATTTCTGGATTTCCTAAACATTGTGGCCTAAATCCCAATCCCCTACCCCCATACAGCCCAAGTAACTGGGAGATGAACTGTGGAGATCCACGAGGCAGAGGGGAGTTGTTCTTCTTGGGGCCCAGAACATTCTTCAAACCTTCCCATATTTACTATAATACCTTCAGGTATGCAGGAATTTCTGAAGATGTTTTGCTTCCCTCCATAGGAATAAGTGCTGCACCCTATCCCTTTCCTTCCTTTCCCTGCAAGAAGCCATCATCAGCTAATGTCACAGAACATCACAGACTTGTACATCCTGGAGTGCAGTGGTCCCTATGTTGACTCCTCAAATATTTTTGCCTAATCTCTATTCAAGCCATTGGTCTATAGAGCCCTCCTTATGCTTTCAGTAAAGGAGCAAGTTTTGCCCCCATGTGAAATTATACAACATTTACTGTATACGTTGCAACTTACAAGCATGCAATGTTTCTTCATAGTCTTAAATCAAAAATAAAATGCTAAAAATATTGATTTCTTTTTTAAAAATGAAACCACAACATCTTGTTATAATGCTTTGCCACAGCCCACTTCCAATTAACATTTGTTACAGCACATGATAAAAAGTAACAGCATTTAATTAGGTTTATAGTCTCTAGACACTATTATGTATGGCAGTCTTACAGGAACATGTCAGATGGTCAGCCAACAAACCTGTTGCTGTGTGCATTGAATTATGGGAAATAAACCCATCTACCATTACAGCTTTAGATTTTTACTCTTCAGTAAGAAAAAAATCTTGACTGGAAACTCCATTCTAATACTTGGTAATGATATCAAAGTTATACATATAGCTAATGTAAATTGGCATAGCTCCATTGACCTCAAGTTATAGCGCTGTAGTGATTTACAATCAGCTAAAGTTCTAGCCCATATTTTCCCTAGTCCTCTTTATTCATCAGTTTATGCACTACCAATTACTTTGGTGCCACCATCATGGCCTTATTTCATTCCAGGAAGGCCAGTGATAAATGAACCGGTCATTATGAAACTGCAGAAATGGGCTAATATTCTCCGTCTAAATCAAATAACCACTATACAACATGTAATGCTTCCAAGGATACAGAGTTTATGAGAAATGAGGTGGAGAGATACCAGACACAGTGAGAAAGAAACCCCAGATTACATATCATGGCAATTGAAGTCAGGTGACAAATTTGATTTTCTAGGGAGCAAGCTGAGTTTATAGTTTTGTTTTTTTCTGTATTACCTGACTGCCACCTCTCTCAGCTGTATGCTTCTCTCATTACTACTGTTTGGATTTATTCACTTTTTCAAATATGTATATTTTAAAAAAAATTTAAATAGGGACATATCTCCTTCATCTGCTTTGAGGAAACAGTAGCTGATCAACACCAGAGTATTCAGTTTTGGTTTGTATTAATACTCACATATGATGGGAAGTGGGCCCCTTACAAAGTTACACATTTTATTTTCTGTTTGATTAATGACAAAGTTATTGGCATAGAGGATATAATGGTAATTTAACTAATACCTTGTGCAAGAAACCTCTTTTTCCTAGCAAAGTTAGAGTGGGCATTTTATCATTGTCTCTAAAACAAGCCATACATGAAATGAACTCTAAAGTAAGTGGGTGAAGATGCTCAACATAGTGCTTTTACTGTTATCAGCACTTCTGACATGCCTACATTGTTGGGTTATACTCTATCATTCTGTTAGGGGCAATTTCAGCTACACTTTCCAGGCGCCACTGAAGTGAAGCTGATATGGTGGTCTGTGGAGTAAGGTATTAGAATAGGTGGAGACCAAGCAGGGAGAGTCAACTTTTTGAATACTGGTGGTTTACCTGTAAGGAAAATTTCTTCCAGAGTTCTTTAGAGGGAAAGGAGAGGGGACTGGGTCAGTGGATCTGTACAGAACAGGAGCCGCCTACTTTTTTGGACTATGGAGAAGAGTGGATAGCCAAGGCAGAGGGATTCCAGTCACAAGATAGTGACCAGGGGGTGGGGCACCTGTCAAGGGGTGGGGCTACCCATGCAGCCCATGACAGCTTGGCAAAACTTGGTAAGCAGCCCTCCAGTGGAAATAATTGCCCACCCTGGACTAGATAGATCAGCAGTGCTCAACCTTTTTAGCCAGTGGGTTGGATAGGCAGTGCCCAGTCCCTCTGCAGGCTAGATCCAGCTGGTGGACCCAATCTGGAGCTTAGGACAGGTGCACAGGGGTCCCAGTCAGCTGCCCAGAGGAAGGCGGGTGATATGTTGTGGGTTCAGCAACAACACTCTGGACGCTGCTGTGTTGAGCTAACAGTTATTTATTATTATAACTCTCTGGAATCATATCCAGGGTGGATCTTAACAATTGTATTAGTATACATATGCAGATCTTGCAGACCTGTTCTGCCTCTGACTTTCATAGTTTCATAGTTGGTAGGGTCAGAAGAGACCTGAGCAGATCATCAAGTCCAACCCCTGGCTATGGCAGAAAAGAGTACTGGGGTCAAATGACCCCAGCAAGGTGTTCATCTAGCCTCCTCTTAAAGACCCCCAGGGTAGAAGCCAGCACCACTTTGCTTCGAAGTTGCTTCCAGATCCTAGCTGCCCTGACAGTGAAGTAGCACCTCCTGATCTCTAGTCTGAATCTACCCTCTGCCAGCTTGTGACCGTTTTTTCTAGTCTCTCCTGGTAGTCCTCAGGGGAACAGGGACTCCCCCAGTGCCTGCTGGTCCCCTCTGACTAGTTTGTAACAGGCCACTAGATCCCCGCCCCCTCAGCCTTCTCTTGTGGATGCTGAACAGGTTCAGGTCGCATAGCCTGTCCTTGTAGGGCCTGCCCTGCTGCCCCCGATCATGAGTGGCCCTCTTCTGGACCCTCTCCATGTTGTCCACTTCCCTCTTGAAGTGTGGCACCCAGAACTAGACACAGTACTCCAACTGCGGCCTGGCCAGTATCACATAGCCGGGGAGGATCACCTCCTTGGACCTGCTTGAGATGCATCTGTGGACGCATGGCAAGGTACGGTTGGCCTTCCTGACTGCCTCCCCACACTGCCGGCCCATGTTCATCCTGGAGTCAATGATGACTCCAAGATCCTTTTCCGCCTCTATGCTGACAAGAAGGGAGTTCCCCAGCCTGTAGGTATGGTGCTGGTTCTTCCTCCCCAGGTGCAGCACCTTGCACTTGTCAGGGTTGAATCCCACCCTGTTCTCATCCACCCACCCCTGTAATCTGTCTAGGTCTCATTGCAGCCTAGCATGCCCACTTCCCCCACATCTTAGTGTCATCTGTGAATTTGAACAACAGGGTGCTTTTTACCCCCTCGTCCAAGTTGCTGATGAAGATGTTGAACAGTGCGGGCCCGAGGACTGAGCCCTGGGGGACCCCACTGCCCACATCCCTCCAGGTCGAAAATGACCCGTCTACCACCACTCTGTGTGCGGCCCTCCAGCCAACTAGTGACCCATTTGACAATGTAGGTGTTGACAGCACAGTCCCCCAGTTTTTTAATGAGAATGGGATGAGAGACAGTGTCGAAGGCCTTCCTAAAGTCCAGAAAGACTACGTCCACTGCTACCTCTGCATCTAAGGATTTGGTGACCTGGTCATAGAAGGCCACCAGTTTGGTTTGACAGGACCTGCCTCAATGAACCCATGTTGGTTGCCCCTAAGCATAATCTCCCCTGCTGGCCCCTCATAGACATGTGCCAGGATAATTCTATCAAAAAGCTTACCCAGGATTGAGGTAAGACTAACTGGCCTATAGTTTCCTGGGTCCTCCTTCCTTGCTTTTTTGAAAATGGGAACCACATTGGCCCTTTTCCAGTCCTCTGGCACCACACCAGAGCACCACGAGTGCTCGTAAAGCCGTGCCAGGTGTCCCGTTTGACCCCGTTCAGTCCTGTGAAGGGAAAGGAACCAAGAAAGCCCCTGGCTCCCCATGGCAGAGAACATGGAGTCCCCAGTGCTGCAAAATGCAGTGCTGAACAGGAGGGCTTTGGCCTTAAAGGGACAGTGCAAGGAAAACACAATAAGACACAACACCGGGGGACAGCCTGGCCCCGATACTGTTGAGTGGGGGAAGAGGGCCAGGCTGTCCCCCATAGTGTTGAGTGGGGGAAGAGGGCTTTGTTGAGCCTCAGTTCAGCCCCACAGATGGAGAGAGGAGTGGCTTGACCCCATGGGAGGAGGGGGACATGACCTCCAGCCTGGCCAGGCAGGAGTAAAGGGGGTATTGCTCAGTCCTGCATGAGGAAGGGGGTGTGGCTTCACCCCAAACCACCCTTGCAGGTAGAGGGGTGTGGCCTGGCTCCATGGGAATAAGGGGGTATGACTCAGTCCCAACTTGGCTAGGTGAGAGGTAAGGGAGCATGGCCTGGACTGACAGAGTGGGGAGGAGGCATGGGCCAGTCCTGGCCCAGCTATGCAGGGGGAGGGGGCACAGATTGGCCCCAACCTGGCTGTACAGGAGGACAGTTGTGGCCCACCATGTGGGGCTTGGGAATTTGGCAGTGGAGGGTGATGGCAGTATTACCTGCCACTGCTTCCCTGCTACCAAGTTTCCACATCCTTGGGGAGTACTACGGGCTGAATTCCAAGGCTCCACGGGTGACATTTGGCCTGTGGGCTGGATGTTGAGTACCCATGGACTAGATGACTCCTGAGGTTCCTTCCAACTCCATGAATATCCTGAGCAGGAAGGATACTAGCTTAGTTTTAAATCACATGCAGTACAACACCAGGGTTACCACATTTCCAGGTCCACAAAAGAGGACACCTGTCATTGGGAGGAGGGGGGAGAAATATGATGGTGGGGGAGAGGGGACACTGACATGCCAGTGCCCTGCCCCTGCCCATTCTGTTGCCCCTCCCCGACAAGCCACATCCCACCCCCAGCCCTGCTGCTGCTCCTCACTTCATACTGAATGACCCCAGCCCTGCCAGTGCCCCTCATTCCCAAACAGTAGTACCCTACCACCCACCCTTTTCTGGTGCCCCTCACTCCCAACCTGCAGCCCCTGACCCCTAGCCCTGGCGGTGCCCCTTATTCCCAACCTGTAGCCCCTGCCCCCCACCAGCCCTGGCGGTGCCTCGCACTTCAGACCTGCAGCCCCTGTTCCCCCCAGCCCTGGCAGTGCCCCTCACTCTCTATCCATAGCCCCTGCTCACCTGCCAGCCCTACTGGTGCCCCTCACTCCAGACCCACAGCCCCCTGCCCTGTCCCCCAGTCCTGCCAGTGCCCCTCACTCCCAACCTGCAGTCTCTGCACCCACCCAGCCCTGCTGATGCCCCTCACTCCCAACCCACAGCACCCTGCTCCCCCAGTTCTGCTGCCCGGCGTGCCTGTGCCACTTGTAGCACCTGTGTTATAGGTTGGCCACCCGTGCTCTAACGCAGCTCAGTCAGACAGATGCTGGCCAGTTCTTAATGCAGAAGTCATGCTCTGCATTTAATGGATCCATTTGTGTTCTGTATCACCCATTCCCTTTTCACAGTGCACTGGAACAACACTGGTTAACCAGAACTGGATTATTAGGAGCACTAGGTAATTAGAATAAACTAAATTAGAATTACAATTATAGTTTAAATTCATCCATTTATTTTAAAATTTAGATTTAATGGTAGAAGGAATTTTATGGATCATCTACCCACAATCCTGAAGAATGCCAATTCAGCTTTTATCTTTTCTAGACTAGGGGTTTTCAACCTTTTTGGGTCAGTGTACCCCTGGCAGCTGATCAAGAAGGCAGGAGTGCCCTGGTGGCCAGAGGAGCGGGGTGGGGCATCCCCTCGCAGCCAATTGGCAGACGTGTCGGCAGCAGGGGAAGTGCTGACGGCACAGTGGTGCCCATAACTGAGTACCCCCTGAGGCCATCCCAAGTACCCCCAGGGGTACGCATACCCCCCGTTGAAAACACCTGCTCTAGACTATGAACAATATTGATAATCAAGTCTCCACTGATAGTGCTTTTATCACTAAACCTAGGGTGTCTTGCATTTAAAGTTGTAAAAGGTCAACCAGGCAAGTTTTGTTCATAACAAGGAAAAATCAAGAAATCACCATACCCACTGAATCCTGTCATTTGCATTATGAAAAGTAGACAAATTATTAATAAAAGGTTCCTTGTGCAATATTGCTATTTTATAATTTTGTAGATGTTAAAAAGTTAAATATTTCTCTGCAACTTTAACATAATCCATAGTATACCTGAACATAAATTCAAGATGCAACTAAATTGCAATGTTTGGTTTCCTGTGTGTATGGTGGGACTGAAAAAAAAGTGTCCATGATTCTAGGAAATAAACTGTTTCATAGCCACAATTAAACACTAAATCAGTTTTGTAGTTGTATTATTTTATTTGGCAGTCTTTAGCAGAACACTGGAAGAATAATAATTATTGATTTACTCCTTATATAAAATTGGCATCGAACACTGGAAGTCTGGCTGTTAGTTCTTCTTTCACTTCCTTAAAAACAGAAGAGAGAAAACAAAACCTCACTACGTGAGAAAAAATGAGTGTAGAGATCTGTGGGTCTGATTTGTACAAGCTCACTGAGATAATGTTAATGGACCCACAAAGAGTCCAAACCAATATCTTGGATCTAAATAAGCTCAAAATTTGGGGAGCTGGGATTCATATCTGAACTGTGGAGGCTGGGCCCTATCTTAATATGGAACCAAATAGAGCACAAAAAAAAAAATACAGTAACTGTGTGGGAAATCAATGTACTTAGAGACTGACCCTGCTCCCACTGATGCCCACTGATGAGACTCCATCAATTTATTTGGGTGTAGATCAAAAATCCAGAATTTATTCAGCTATCTATTCATGTGACAGTCACCTGATATACTGGCAAAGAGGGAGATGGTTAGAGTTACTGTTCTCCCACTTCCCCCATGGGAGCTTGAAAAGTGACAAGTATGCAATAGGCATGGGCACTGTAACTATTTTTGTAGCATATTTATTTCCACTCTGACCTCCAGCTTTAGTTCAACTCTCCTGTTCACCACAAGGACTAGGTTTGGTTTTGTGCTACAGAAGCATAGAGCCCTTCCTTCCATTAGCTAATGATGCCAGCCTTCATTGCTCACTTGCAAAAACATTTCAAATAGGTATTTCATGATTTCTGCTGCGCTAAAGAGGAGCTCCCCATCAACTGCCACAAAACCCTCTCATTTTCCTCATTCAAGTTCTTCCTTAGAAACAAACACAAAACCCAGTCTGCTTTCCCTTTGGTACCTACAGAGATTGACACTGGTGAGGCAGCTGATGAGTTGAAAGCCATTCACTATCATGCTGGAAAATATTATTTCACTGATCCCTTTAACTCTGTCTGTCAGTATTATTGTCCTTGTGGCCTGGGCACAGCCTTTGTCACTGTGGGTTAATAGGCATTTACCATGGGGTAACAGCAGGCACACCTGAAACCATGGAGTAGTTCAGGGGTGGCCTGTCATGGGTGCCATTAGTGTGAGACACATGGCAGATCAGGGAGGGGACAAGCCAGAGGCATACTCAGGCAGCCACGCAATGCCGGGGCCAGTGCTGGCTGCTGTGCTGCCAATTGCAGTGTTGCAATCAGCTGCCACTGCAGTTGTAGCTATTTTTGTACCCCTACCACAAAGGCAGCGCCTGGACTGTTCCTCTGGTTGCTTCCCCTTAGTTATGCGACTGGGACAGGTAGCACAGTGCAGATAAGGCAGAAAGCAAAGCAGCAAAATCAGGCAGGGAACCGCACGAAGGAAGCAGGAGAGCAGGCAGAGAGCACATGCCTGGGGCAGAAAGCAGAGCAGACTGGGCAGGGGAAGGGGATCAGTGACACTTGGGGAGGGTGTGGAGCTACATTGTGGCATGCCTGCTGAACAGGCTGTTCCCCAGGGGAGTAGCTGATGTGCCATAAATCCGCTGCAGGCAGAACCAAGCTTTTCCTCCAGTGTCCTCAGTGAATGCGCCCCTCCCCCACCCCCCACCCCACAACATTGTCCAGCTGAGGCTATCCAAAATCCTGAGAAAAGTTGACTTAGAAGTCTGGCTCCTATCTGGGAAGCAGGTGAGCTACGACAGGAACAAGTACCACCGCATGGATGCAACAGCTAGAACAAGTGCGGGCCTTGCTGCTGCTGTCTGTCTGTTCTCCCAGTACTATCTTTAGCACTCACGGCCAGTGTTATCTAGTATTAAATACCTACTGGTGCCAGGCTCTTTCAGCTAGTGAGAAAAAAGGCTATCTATAACTTTGGTCTAATAAGGCTACTCAGTATTATCTGGGGACTAAATGGCTTTAAAAACACAAAACAAAACACACATCTCAAATGTTACAATTTTTACCAAATGAAATATTTTGTTCACCCCTCAAACAAATTTTTCACTTAGGAAAACAAAAATTTTCATTTTAGGTTGGCCCAAAGATTTTTTCTTTTCTTATTTTTTCAGTTCATTGGAGTTCAATCCCCTCTCAGATTTCTAGTCTCAGAGGGTGTTTATGTGCGTGCTCTGGGAATGCGTGTGGGCGGGGGCAGGGGTGCTGTCATTAAAGTGGCTCCGGGAGCCGCTTTAATTAAAGCTGTCATAGCGTTTCATGTATCATCATCCCTGTGCTTAAAAATGGCAGCAGGGTTGCTTTAACTAAAACTTGTTCAACGAACTTTAGTTGAAAAGCACCCCCACTGCCATTTTTAAGTGTGGGGATGCTGATATACAAGACGCTGAAGTCTGCTGGAGTGCGGTAGTTACCAGGCTCCAGCAGACTTGATTAAATCGAGCCTGCCTTGATGCACTGTAATTCAGTGTGTTGGAGCAGGCTTGCTGCTTGTGTATAGGTGCCCAGAGTTTTTGGGTGGGGTTTGCAAATTCTTTCCCTTTGCCCTAGATTTAAATACATGGTGGTATGGGAAAATATGGTGTTAACATCATCTGTTGCTAATATTTTATAAAGGGGTAGAAATAAATTCCCAACTGTGGCACTAGTATAACCACACACACAAAGGGATGAATTCAAAGTGATGATATTTTAGAATTGAAATGAATATTTGTGAACATCAGTTTGAATCATTCAACCAGACCTAGATGTTAACATAAAACTGTGTTGACATAATACTCTGTTTAGTCTATAGCCAAGGATTCATATTATTTTAAGGGAATCCCCACTCAGTGTAGGGCAGTGGTTTCCAACCTTGTTGCCACTGGGAGTGGAGTAAAGAGGTGATGGTGGCCCAGGGGCAGGGGAGCTCCTGTCACACAGCATGGCCTGTCCTCTGTGTTTGGCACCACTGGCATTGCCCCCATGACCCTCATTTGGGTTGTGACCTGAGGTTGGGAACTGCTGCTGTATGGTGTAAAGGAAAGGGCAGGTGCAAGGGTGAAACCAAAAGGTTTCAGCTTTTGTTCTTCAACATGCCATCTACAGTCCAACAAGATATTTTTCTTATTATCTGTCATTGACTTATTCATAAATTAAAAGGACTGGGTTTATTTAGATCACTTGAGAGCTTTGCTTATGTGAAAACAGGAGGGAAAAACCAATACATGAAGAACATTACTAAGCAAAACAAACACCTTGACATGCCATTGAAATGCACTGGATATTACGTTTTTAGGAAGGACAGAACAGGGAATTGCTATCTGTTTTATTAAAGTAAGGTCTATCACACCAAAACACATGCAGATCCATGAAATGTTGCTCTGTAAATGCTACCAGCAGCTCTGCACTTTTATTATTGTCCAAGGCCATGGCTCTTTGAACATATAAGCATGTGCAAAACTTTGCTTAGTAATCAATCCCACTGAAGGCAAACAAGTTATGCACCCTCTCATTTTGAGCCCTTTATAGTGCTTGAGAAGCTGCCTTCCTCCATTAACAATAGACAGGATGCCCAGTACACTCTGCAGCAGAATGATTATTCCTTTGAAATATCTTAATGCGGTAAATACACTTTATAACAGGACTTGATTAAAACAACAGACATTAATGACAGGAGAAACCCAGAGGAGTATTAGCACAGAAAATGCTAGTTGTTTATTTCATAAATAAAAGTAAAATGTTAAGAAATGTCATTTCAGTGTGATTCTTATATCTAATAGCAAGGCGTGTATTTTGTGCCTTAAGCCTGATACTTACTGCCACTGACTGTTAGGATTAGGCTGACACCTGTTTACATGCAGTTAACAGCCTTTGTACATTGGCAGGTCCCAAGGGAATTAAAGTTTTATTTTCTGTTACTTCATAAATTTCTTCATGTCTGGGTACAGACATTCAAAAAGCCCAAGGCAGAATTGATCAAACCTACGCAGGTTTCTGTAAGCAGCGTAGGTTGAATTGAGAGCGAACACAACACACGTTTGCCATTTGGTGGGGGAGCGGGACATGCAGGCTGCCTGCACTAGCCAGCAGGCTGGGGATGCACCTGCATGCTTCCTAGCATATCAGCAATTGCTGAGGGCAGCTGAGCACAGCCAGGCCACCGCTGCTGGGTGTGCCATGATGACCCGCTCTGGGGCTCTCCTGGAAGCCTAGGGCTGGGTACAGGGAGGATCCCTGGTGATGGCAGGAGGTTGGGGGTGTGCTCTTCTGTAACCAGCAACCAATCAGGGATGGGTCAGGTGCTCCTCTTAAGGAAGTATCAGGTCCCTTGGAGCTCTGGCGAACAGCAGGTGTTGACAGGAAGCCAGAAAGTGCCCTGCTGTTCGGCAGGAGCCTCTGAAGCTGCCAGATGCATCCTGCCATTAGCTGTTGCTGGTGCTTAGCTCTGAGGGGTTTGGTCCTTCCTTCTACAGAGTGCGCCTATCCCTGCTGTCCAGAGCAAGCCTCCATTCCCCACTGTCCCCACCTGCCTGCACCTGGCAGCTCACCTCAGGTATTAAGTGGGGCTGGGGAGACAGTCTGTGCTAGCTTGGCTTTGTGACAGGCCTGCCTGGGGGCAGGGCCTGCTGGGGGCAGGGCAAGTACTAGCACATCTCCCAGCAAGGATGGGCTAGTAAGGGGGCTGCAAAGGCACCTGGGATGCTGGAGGACAGCAACCTAACATGAATCAATAGGGGAACTGGTACAGAAATTCGATGCACCGGTTGAACCTAAATCACCTAAGTTTGAATGCACATCAATCCAGGTCTGTCTTAAACCAGGTTCTGCCATTTTTAAACCAGTCTATGTGCACTGAACCTCTCTTGTTATGTGTGTAGACTGGTTTTTGGTAGCTTATACCAGGTTGTTGTAATGTCTGTACCTGGCCCATGAGAACAAGGGACTGTAAAGTAGGGCAGGTCAGTTTCATTAGACCAAACTGCATCAATAACTCATTCTTATTTATTCTGTATTGACTGACTTATTGGGAGAACTGAATGCTAAACCAATGCACAACACTACTAGTTCAGCCTATTGCTGTTATCTCATATTTGTATTTGAAGGCCCCAATCAAGATTTGGGTCCTGTTGCACAAGTTGCTGTACAAATATGCCAGAACCTTGCTTATCCTATGGATTTCCTCTTATTCCAGCTATCAGTGCAATCCCTCCATATAGGCAAGTATAGCTACTATATACACTAGTCTCAAGCTAAAGTAAACCTTACACTAAAGGTAGAATACAGCTACACAATTGGCTGGAAGAAAAAAAGACAAAATCATTTCATAGAAAGTATCTGAGAACTCCAGCCACAAAGAATTTCACAAGCTAAATAGGAAGACATCTAAATTATTGTTGTTGTACAACAAGGTGTATTGTCTAAAGATGCTAAAAGTACTTTAATGTGCCATAGGTAAAGCTTGGGGACAAGGGCTGATAGTGTCCTATCATTACAAAAACTGTTAATATAGCATTTGGCACAAGCAGAATATTTGCTTGTTACTCTTTAACTTCTGATCATTCAATGAGCATTGTGATTATAATATTTAGCATGGCTGTCAATTAATCACTGTTAACATCCATGGTGAGGGAGGGAGTGTGGCAGTGGTGGGGGCCAGGGTGGGTTTTGAGACAGAGCTGTGGGAGGCCTGTCTAGAGGTGAGGGGTGTGTGGCTCCCCACTACTGTGTGCACCCTCAGGGGAGGCATGGAGGACATGTACTCCATGGATCTGTGTGTGGGGTGGAGGTGGTCTTCCTGTTGTGAGCTGAGGCTCTGCACCCTGCTGCCTTTGCCCCAGGAGTGGCCTGACACCATGTTGTGCCTCCTGCTGCTGGATGGGCAGGGGATGAATTACCGTTCAGCACGGCCCCCAGGGCAAAGGCAGCAGGGTGCAGAGCCCCAGCCCACAACAGGAAGACCACCTCCACCCCATGCATAAATCCAGGGGGCACGTGTCCCCCATGCTTCCCCCAGGTATGTGCATGGTGGTGGAGAGCTGCACCCCCCACCACACCCTCCCACACCCTGGACAAGCTGCCCATGGCTCCATCCCA
>NW_017728994.1:37966602-37967958 GCF_001723915.1 Gavialis gangeticus | reverse complement strand
TAACATGAATCAATAGGGGAACTGGTACAGAAATTCGATGCACCGGTTGAACCTAAATCACCTAAGTTTGAATGCACATCAATCCAGGTCTGTCTTAAACCAGGTTCTGCCATTTTTAAACCAGTCTATGTGCACTGAACCTCTCTTGTTATGTGTGTAGACTGGTTTTTGGTAGCTTATACCAGGTTGTTGTAATGTCTGTACCTGGCCCATGAGAACAAGGGACTGTAAAGTAGGGCAGGTCAGTTTCATTAGACCAAACTGCATCAATAACTCATTCTTATTTATTCTGTATTGACTGACTTATTGGGAGAACTGAATGCTAAACCAATGCACAACACTACTAGTTCAGCCTATTGCTGTTATCTCATATTTGTATTTGAAGGCCCCAATCAAGATTTGGGTCCTGTTGCACAAGTTGCTGTACAAATATGCCAGAACCTTGCTTATCCTATGGATTTCCTCTTATTCCAGCTATCAGTGCAATCCCTCCATATAGGCAAGTATAGCTACTATATACACTAGTCTCAAGCTAAAGTAAACCTTACACTAAAGGTAGAATACAGCTACACAATTGGCTGGAAGAAAAAAAGACAAAATCATTTCATAGAAAGTATCTGAGAACTCCAGCCACAAAGAATTTCACAAGCTAAATAGGAAGACATCTAAATTATTGTTGTTGTACAACAAGGTGTATTGTCTAAAGATGCTAAAAGTACTTTAATGTGCCATAGGTAAAGCTTGGGGACAAGGGCTGATAGTGTCCTATCATTACAAAAACTGTTAATATAGCATTTGGCACAAGCAGAATATTTGCTTGTTACTCTTTAACTTCTGATCATTCAATGAGCATTGTGATTATAATATTTAGCATGGCTGTCAATTAATCACTGTTAACATCCATGGTGAGGGAGGGAGTGTGGCAGTGGTGGGGGCCAGGGTGGGTTTTGAGACAGAGCTGTGGGAGGCCTGTCTAGAGGTGAGGGGTGTGTGGCTCCCCACTACTGTGTGCACCCTCAGGGGAGGCATGGAGGACATGTACTCCATGGATCTGTGTGTGGGGTGGAGGTGGTCTTCCTGTTGTGAGCTGAGGCTCTGCACCCTGCTGCCTTTGCCCCAGGAGTGGCCTGACACCATGTTGTGCCTCCTGCTGCTGGATGGGCAGGGGATGAATTACCGTTCAGCACGGCCCCCAGGGCAAAGGCAGCAGGGTGCAGAGCCCCAGCCCACAACAGGAAGACCACCTCCACCCCATGCATAAATCCAGGGGGCACGTGTCCCCCATGCTTCCCCCAGGTATGTGCATGGTGGTGGAGAGCTGCACCCCCCACCACACCCTCCCACACCCTGGACAAG
>NW_017728994.1:37953511-37966553 GCF_001723915.1 Gavialis gangeticus | reverse complement strand
CCATCCCCGCCCCACTACCTCCCTTACCATGGGGGACTCAATTTGCTCCCCTGCCCCTTTCCCACCACAGACTTACCTGTTGGGTGCTGCTCTACACACCACCTGGGCTACATTCCTGCAGGGTTACCACATTTCCAGTTTAAAAAAAGAGGACACCTGTGGTGGTGGGTAATATGATTGCAGGGGGCAGGAGATATGCCTGTGTCCTGCCCCTGCCCCTCACTCCCAAGCCACAGCCCCTCCCCCCCCAGCCCTGCTGCTGCCCCTCACTCCTGATCCACAGTACCCCACATCCTGCCAGGGCATACTGGGACCCCTTGTCTCCCAGCTCCAAACTCCCCCACCACCAACAGCCCTCCACACCTTCACAATTTACCCCCCACACTCACTCCCCCAACCATACAAAGTTTTTCTGCGCATAATTTTGAATTTTTAGCTGTGCAATTAAAATTACGATTAATTGCAACTAATTTTTTTAATCATGCAACTAATTGCAATCAAATGTTTTCATCATTTGACAGCCCTAATTTAGGTGTATCATCTGGAAGAGCAACTTAACTATTCTTTCACTCCTGCGTG
This sequence comes from Gavialis gangeticus, assembly GCF_001723915.1. Taxonomy (NCBI): domain Eukaryota; kingdom Metazoa; phylum Chordata; order Crocodylia; family Gavialidae; genus Gavialis; species Gavialis gangeticus. The sequence goes on along the minus strand of NW_017728994.1, from coordinate 37,965,974 downwards.
TGAGTGCATATTTTGGTAGGAGCCCTCCTCCTGTTCCCCAAATCGCAGTTCCTTCTCCCAGAAGAAGTCAAGGGGAGTTCGTTAAAAGCTTTAAAAGCTATAGTGCCACATTAGAATACCCTTTCTTATTTGCACTTGTCCATAAATATTCTGTTACTATTGATAACGTTTGTTCAGTGTTTTTTCTTTGTACATTGCAAAGAAGCATGAGTCTATACTTGGTAACTGGCATACTTACATGTGTGAAGTACTTTGTTTTACTGTGTTTCTAAACATAAAATGTGTTTGTTTCTGATATTTCTATATTTGTTGTCAATACTGTCAGTTCTTTTCTCTAAGGAGGAGGTTAGCATTCATAAAGTGCTTTCTTCTTCAGTCCTACACAAAATTCCCACTTTGCTTCCTGTTGCTTGATTATTTGTCCATTTAAATACTCAGATGGCCTTCATCAGCTCAGTGTGCAAGCGCTGACTTACAAGATATTTAGTAATTTTGCATACACACTAAAGTCACCAGTTTTGTGCCCAAAACCTTTGTACCCATCATCTCTCCCACTTATACAGTTGATACAACAAGAGATATTACAAAAACCTTGCCTCTCAGAAAGCTTATTCTAAAGTCACTGGAATCCTATGAGGGGTGTGGAGCATTATTGCAGATTTGCAACTGGAATGTCCAAAAGCTGATGAGGTAGCCATGCTACCTCCAAAACAGAAGACCTTTCCCCTTCCCAAAATAGCATGGTAGTTACACATTCATCTGAGATATAAGGAAGTCATATCTAAGTCACTGAATCTGTTACATCCCAGGTAGGTACCCAACTACCAGATTAACAGTGGGTAGGTCTCTAAGGTGTAGGATGGAATTTAGGGAAGCCTCTCATCAAGAATAATATGTTCCCATTACAAGTTTTAACAAATAAACATTTTCCTCCAAAAGACCCATAAAAAGGCAATTTAAAAAGCGCTACTTCTACTGTGCTTCCACCATCTTCCATGACAGACCAAAGCAACACACAGAGAGGGAAAGAATGACAAGTAGAACAAGACTGAGGTCCCCAGATTGTCAGCCAAAATATAAACTGGAGAGAGGCAGTTTTTTAGAGATAAACAGCCGTGTAATAAAGCAGGAGGAAAACATTATCATCCTCTAAGAGGTACAAGACGTAAGGCAAGTGGTTCTCAACCTTTTTAGACTCAAGGCATCCTTGGATAGACTTAGAAAATGCCAGCTCTTCATTTACACTCTTTTTCTTGACTATGGAAAAAACAGAGCAGTTTTTTCTGTTGCAAAGAACTTAGAAAGACCACAAATATGGATTTCTATTTGAAATCTCTGGGTTTATCTTGTGCATCATGTTTGCATACCTAGTAGTGCTAACATTGTGTGGCACCCCATGCACCCGTGAAAGGATCTCAAGGCACCCCAGGGTGTTGTGGAACCCTGGTTGAGCACTACTGGCCTAGGCATTAAGAACAGTGCAATGTCCTGTGAGAACCTGACTGTTACAGGCCTACAAAGAGGGCTCCCTCAAGCCCTGTGCGCCAGGGACCTGTATCTCAATGCTTCATCTCCAGTTTTACCAAAGGATGTTTTGGACTCGGGGCCAATTCAAATGTGGTTATTAATGAGTTAATCAATGGCAGGAGTGACAGTTGCTGCTATTTTTATACCTGCCTGCAAAGGCAGTGCCTGGAGCTGCTGCTGTCTCAGTTACCCTCTCTACCTTGGTTACACTACTAAATGTAGTTACCACAAAGATTACAGCTGCTGTGGGATTTCAGCTGCAATCAGTTCTCTCAGCCATCTATAGTCCTGAGAAAAGAGTGGGGAAGGATTTTGTCTTCAAAGAAACAGACCTGTGCTATGGCAATTTTGGGTGCCAGGGGCAGGCTAGTGGTACAACGCTAGAGACAAGAGATGGGGGAAACTGATGAAGAAAGATCTTAGGAATATTTCAGGCAGAAAGAACAGCATTAGAAGTGGAGGTAAGAGAGAAAGAGAAACAATTCCCCAAGAGGAGGTCAAAAAAATCATTCTAAGAATGTATAATGTGTGTGAAGGGCTGTGCAAGAGAGAAAGCCCCTAAGCAGTGGTTCCATATGATCTGCAATAATGTGATCTGGACTTAATTGTGAGAGAAACAGAACACAGAATTAGGACTTCGAATTCCAGCAGAGAAAAAGCTGATAGAAACATAGGTAGCACTGGATGAAATCCATTGTGGGGCAGAAGGGAAGTGGAAAATAAGCAAACTAAAATGTGCACAATAGCTGTGCGTACAGTATGAGCATTGGATGCACTAGCTGAAGAAAGAGCTCATTGTGGATAAGCTGAGACTTACTGAAAATTGGAAAACTAAAGCCTTCAGGGGCAACAGCTCAAGCTCAGGATTCTGAAGCGAGACTGGAGAAAATAATAAGAACCTCTTGAAAAATGGTATGATATGTGCTCTTAACTACAGAATTCTGTTTCATAGATTCATAGATGTTAGAGTTGGAAGAGACTTCAACAGATCATTGAGTCCAATCCCCTGCCCTGGGCAGGAAAGAGTGCTGGGGTCAGATGACCCCAGCCAGATGCCTATCCAGCCTTCTCTTAAAGACCCCCAAGGCAGGGGAGAGCACCACCTCCCTTGGAAGCCCATTCCAGATTTTGGCCATCCTTACCGTAAAGAAGTTTTTCCTGATATCTAGCCTAAATATGCTCTCTGTCAGTCTGTGACCATTGTTCCTTGTTACCCCAAGAGGTGCCCTGGTGAACAGAGCACCTCCAATCCCTGGCTGTCCTCCTAATGAGTTTGTAGGTGGCCACAAGACCACCTCTCAGCCTTCTCTTGTGGAGGCTGAAGAGGTCCAGGTCCCTCAGTCTCTCCTCATAGGGCTTGTCCTGTAAGCCCTTAACCATACAAGTGGCCCTCCTCTGGACCCTCTTGAGCCTATCAATATCCTTCTTGAAGTATGGTGCCTAAAACTGGATGCAGAACTCCAACTGCGGTCTGACCAATGCTGCACAGAGGGGAAGTATCTCCTCCTTGGTTCTATTTGTCATGTATCTGCTGATGCATGATAAAGTGCAGTTAGCTTTGCTGATGACTTCGTCACACTGAAGACTCATGTTCATCTTGGAGTCCACTATGACTCCGAGATCCCTTTCCACTTCTGTGCTGCTCAGTGTCACTTCCTAGCCAGTAGGTGTGCTGGATATTTTTGCACCCTAGGTGCAGCACTCTGTACTTATGCTTGTTGTGCTGCATCCTATTGTGTACTACCCACCTTTATAACCTGTCCCGGTCTCCTTCCAATCGTTCCCTACCCTCTGGAGTATGCACTTCACCCCACAATTTAGTATCATCTGCAAACTTGGACAGAGTACCCTTCACACTCACATCCAAGTCACTGATGAAGAAAATAAAAACAAAAAGGAAAATAAAGAAGAGGCAAGGTAAGGAATAGAATATACACATGTAGTTGCCGAGTTGTAAAGTCACTTCAAGCCAGATTATAAAACAGGAAGAGAATCTTCTATATAACTATAATGTTTTCACAGCATCAGAGTCATCCCTAGGGTACAGTGAATTGGGGTGACTGCCCTGGGCCCCGTGCTTTGGGAGGCCCTGTGGAGCCGGGTGGAGCAGCCACAGCCTGTCCTGTGGGGCCTGCCTGGAGCTGGTGGCTCAGCCCTGTGCAATGGAAGAACCATGGAGACCCCCCCTTTGTGGGGGTACCGCGGCCCCACACAGTGTTAAGGGGGCCCAGCACAGGCTGATTTGTAGGGCTGTCCCAGGCAGCAGCCTTCTCTCATCTGGCGCACAGATTCAGGGGCCTGCACCCCTAGAAGGGCCGCAGAGCTGTACCAGAGACCTCCCAGGGCAGCGAGCCTCTGGATGAGAGGAGGCCGCTGCTGCTGCCTGGGACCAGTGCTAGCAGCCATCTTCCCCAGCACTGGGCGAAGGCTGCATCCAGCACCAGTCCCAGGCGGCAGTGGCAGCCTCCTCTTATCTGGCACACAGATCTGGGGGTTCACCTGGGAGGAGTCCGGCACAGCCCGGCTGCCGTCCTGGGGGTGCAAGCCCCCAGATCTGCACCCCGGATGACAGGAGGCTGCCTCTGCCACCTGGGACTGGTGCTGGGCACAGACTGCACCCAGCACCAGAGAACATTGATGCTGCCACCTGTCCCAAGTGGCAGCGGCTGCCTCCTCTCATCTGGCATGCAGATCCAGGGGCTCGCATGCCTGGGAGGGCTGCCAGGATGTGCCAGAATCCTCCTGGGGGTACAAGCCCCTGGATCTGTGCACAGGATAAGAGGAGGCTGCCACTACTGCCTGGGACAGGTGGCAGCAGCAATTTTCTCTGGTGCTGGGTGCAGTAAGTCCCAGGTGGCAGAGGAAGATTTCTCTCATCTGGGGTGCAGATTCAGGGCTTTGCACCCCTGGGAGAGCTGTTGGGCTCTGCCGGACTCCTCCTGGGGGGTAGGAGCCCCCAGATCTGCTGCGCTGGATGAGAGGAGGCTGCCACTGCCACCTGGGCACAGCCCACGCTCAGTGTTGGTCCCAGGTAGCAGAGGCAGCCTCCTCTCATCCGGGGTACAGATCTGGGGGCCTGCAACCCTCCCGGGGGTGCAGGTCCCTGGATCTGTGCGCTGGATGAGAGGAGGCTGCTGCTGCTGCTAAGTGTCAGGAGTTGTGTTTTGAACAGCTTGAAGTGCAGTTTCCCAGAAACCTTTGCACCTATCTCCTTGAAATCTGGCAGACTTCATGGCCTCATAAGGAGCTACCGTCCCTGCAATTTTCATCCAAATCAGGCAAGAAATTACAAAGTTTTAGGCATTTTCATGATTCCCCATTATAGCCTATGGGCGAAACGTTGAAACACTTTGAAACAGTGAAACAATTTAGATGAAATGAAAGCGGATAGTCCTTCAAAATGAAACAAAACAATGAAATGGATGTCTAAATGAAATGATGGTGTTTTGCCCAGTCCTACTGATTTGTCCCTGGCCCTGCACCCCGCTAGGGTTTGTTCTGCACAGCATACCTAGATGTGGCCCCTTTACACAAGCCAGAAATTCCAACTCCCTCTACCTCCATCAAACTTGGAAACACTTGTCTGGTCTTCCCCCATTTCCCCTCTCCCTCACCCCTCTGCCCAGTCTGGTTATGGCCTAGATGACAACCTAAAAGAGATTGGGTAGGAGGTGACATTGTGAATTTGTCTTTATCTGTAGCTAGGGAGACTCTGATGTACTGTGCTAAATAAAATGGGAAAACTGTGGTTAGATTTGTGCCTCCTTGATATACTGCTCTAAAAGTCTAAGCTGCCAGCACACCCAGCCTGTTGGTGTCTCAGCAACTCTGCTCAGGCTTCAGTGTTGCTTGTCTCAGACTACAGGAATCTAAGGAGGAATATACTGTGCTGAGCAATGCTATGTATTCAACATCAGTTCCCAAAAGGAATATTATATGCAACAAGCCTGACAGAATTTTCTTAGGAAATAAAACAGAGTAAATGGACAGAAAACTATGGATATAAATTACCTAGACATCAATAAAATTAAAAGCTTTATATACAGAAGACTATTTAAAAGGAGTGAACGGTATGCTGGAAAAGGTATGCTACTGGAAGGAGAAAATTGGCCCCTTGAATAGGACATATGGAAATATTTCCAAACAGAAAGAGTAGACCCAAGGATTCATATGGATCTGGGTCTTATTTAGTTTATAAAGGAATGATCTGGAATGTAAAATAAGCTACATTCCAGGAGAAAGCTGTAAAATCTTCACATTACAGGCAGTAAAAAGTCAAAATTGCAAAATGTGTAAGAGTTCTAAATTTAAGTCACAGGACATTATTCTTCCACTGAATTTGGAAGAGCAGAGCTGGATAGAACTGCTTTTGCCTCATAAAATTCTACCAAAAATACCAAACATTAAAAAAAAAAAATTTAGCTGGTGGTGGATAAAAGTATAGGCATGTCACTTCCTATTCTCATGGAAGATATGTGTGCGGCCTAGATATACTTAACGCACACACAGAAAATATGGTATATTAGTTTTGAGGTCTCACATTCTCTGCATAACATCTTGTTAATTTGATTGATCTCTGACAAGTTGCTGAGGTACTGTAACAAGGTGGTTGCCCTGCTTCTGGAGTAACTACCTGCTTTGCTCATCTGCCACACCTTGATGGAAAAATATGAGAGTTGTTACTAAGGCAGAAAGCTACTCATTACTTGCCCTGCTGACCAGGGCCTAAAACCTGCTCCAACCTCCCCTCCATGGGTCCCATACCTTGCATATATTTCCTCTGGTATTACTTCTCTGGCCTATGGCTGTAGCAAACTGGGCACACAGTTGTAGCTTTTTTCTACAGCCCCAGAGGGCACTCACATGCTACCCCGCTCTCACTGGGGTCCCACTCACTCTGTTGGCTCTCACCCAGCTTCGTTTATACTGCTCTCTCTCAGGGGCCACACTTATACCGCCTGGCCTCACCCAGCTTCAGGCTTCACTCTCCTCGCCTCAGTCAGCCCCAGCACAGTCTGTTGGATATCTCTCGCTACCCTCACCTGAGCGTTGATTGAGTGATTGTACGACTGTAGGCCTATTTCGCTCCTAGTCCCTCACCGGGCCACTATGCCCCCACTGGGTCTCCTCACATTCATGGGCCACTCTAACCATCGCCCCTCTCACACTGGGTCTGACTCACATGCCCAGGCTTCCCTCTGTCACCTGGGTGCGGCCCCAGGTCCTTCGTCCAGCCTGAGCTCTGCCTCAGGGCTCCTTAACTGAGCCCTGGGCTCCCCCTGCTCACCAGAACACCATCAGGGATGTGGGGCTGGGGTTATTAAGGCACCCCGACCTGCCTTTCATCAGGGAGGTAACTTGCCTGGCATTTCCTAGGGACTCCCACGCCACTAGAAGTCCCACCAGACCACCCTTCCCAGCAGGCTGCAGTTTTACATCTTACCCAGGACAAAAGGTCATCTGCTCCCCATAGCCCCTGCCCTTATTTCCTGACTCTGGCTGGAGTAGCCTCTCAGCCTGATGTTTCCTTCTTCCTTCCTGCAGTAAACTGCAGCGCAGTTTATATCCCTGGGCCAAACCGGCTGCCCTCATCAGCAGCTGGCTGCTGCCTGTTTGCTGCTCTTAAAGTGGTAGATACCAAAGGTGCCCTGCCACAGATACTCTGCAACATCCATGCTTCTGGCAACCACAAAGATGAGAGATGTCATGTTAGATATAAATATATTTCTATGTACAATTGAATGAAGTCAACTGGTGGCTTTGGAGCTGGTGTTACCAGGCTGGCCTTGGGTTCTGTGGCGGAGCACCTTTGAAGGTACTTGCCACTTGGGGGCTCCCACAGGCTCCGGTGGGAGCCTGCTTTGGAGGAGCAGCAAGGGAAACCCCCTTGGAACCATTTAAAGGGGGAAGGTGTGTGGCACTGTTGGTGCCTGCCACTTTAAAATCGAAGCTAAGCAGCCAGCAGGTGCTTGACTGAGGCAGTCATTTTAGATCTCTGGCTGCCTATATAAAGAGCTCAGTTCCCTGCTGGCTGGGAAGGCAGCAATATTGCCTAGCTGTGAGGCTTTGTGTATCATCCTGGAGGTAGGGGAGGAGCTGTAGGGGATGGTTAGTAGGCTTCTGGTTCTGGGCATGACCTAACACTGCACCCTGCCAGGAGTGGGTGGGGCTCTCAGTGGTGGGGGAAATGCCAGGAGGTGGGTTTACATAACACTGGAGGCAGTTGAGGGCCAGGCATGGCTGCGGCCACCTGAGCCCTGTGGGGTGCAAGACTCCAAGGAGGGAGAGTCAGGACCAGGCATGGCTGTGGCCACCTGAGCCCTGTGGGGGTGGGAGACCCTGAGAGGGAAAGTTGGGGCCAGGCACAGCTACGGCCACCTGAGCCCACTGGGGACCAAAGCCCCATGGCCCTGAGTGAAGGGGGTGGAAATGAGAGCCTGACTGAGGGGGTGGTGTGGAGCCATGAGTGAGGGGTGGTGATGTGGAACCCCAAGTAAGCGGAGTAGGCCCAGGTAAGTCTTTGGATGCCTGAGGCCAAGGTTTGGGCCAGAGGCTGAGTGAAGGGGGATCCGCCCCAGAGTGAGAGAGGCGAGTCCTGACCCTGGTAAGTCCTCCACTGCTGGGAGGCCAAGTGTGGGTTGAATGTAAGATCTCAGGGTAGCACCAAGACCTGCTGTTCCAGGGGTGGAGTGAGAGTCCTCTATAAGACCCTGGAGCACCAGTCATGGTGTGAGGTACCCCAGCTCCCCACATCCAGGGAGGTGGACCCAGAGAAAGTGTGGAGCTAGTGAGGCCAGAGGTAGAGTGACCCCTCAACTGGTCAATGCTGGGGCCAGGACCAAGATGGTCAAAATGGCCAGGTTCCCACCGCAAGGGGCACCCAGAGTTGTGGGCCTGGAGTCCCGCCTGGCCTTGGAGGTGAGGCCAGAGCCTATGTGGCTGAAGGTCCCGGGGGGAACACACCTGAGAGGGGAGCTAGCTACAGGGAGCTTGGCAGCCCAAATGAAGGTGGAGTAGGCTGCCTGAATGGAGGGATCAAAGAGGGGTCCTGAGTAAAGGATTCTGGAACCCAGTGTGGGGCTGGTGTGATTAACAGCATTAACAGCTGGATGCCATCTGCGAGGCATGGGCTGCGTTGTAGGGGAGGTACAGAGCCACAGATAGTGCCCCCTGGCATCAGGGCATAAAATCAACAGCCTCCCACCTTTATTATCATCATATTAATTACCAACAAGGTGTGGCAGGAGAATCAGGTGGGTGGCATGCCCATAGGCAAGTGGGGAACCTAGCACCGTGGCTAGGTGGGGAGCCCCACTTTGCCACAGGTTCTTGGACCATGACCCACATTTCCGCACAGAGGACATGCTCGGGCAGGATGGGCTTCATCTCTCTCAAAAGTTGTGTGTTTTTTCTTCAGGCTGGCTGATCTCATATGGTGAGCTTTAAACTAGGCTTGCTGGGGGATGGGGATGCACAGGAACATGAGGACACTTCACCATCAAGCCAGGTGATGTGCACAGGTAGTACTCAGGTAAATGACAGGGGCCAGGGCAGGCTTAGGAACAAGGGGATGGCATGTGTACCCACAGGAGGTCTCAAATGCCTCTACACAAATGCTTGAAGCATGGGGAATAAGCAGGAGGAACTTGCCCTCCTGCTAGCTAGCAAAAACCCAGACCTAGTGGGGTTCATGGAGACCTGGTGGGATTCTACCCATGATTGGGCAGTGGACATCAAGGGCTATAGGCTGTACAGGTGAGACAGAGCAGGGAAAAGAGGGGGGGGCATGTAGCTCTATACATCAAAGAGCAATACACATCCTTGATGATCAGGATGGGGTCAGAGGAGGGGCAAACTGAGGCAATCTGAATGCAAGGGGGTCATTAGGAAAGGGACTTGATAGTGGGTGTCTACTACAGAGTGCCTCACCAGGGGGATGAGCTGTACCTGGAATTCTCAGGTCCGCTCATGGAGGCTGTAAAGTCAAGGGATGTGGTTGTCATGGGTGAACTAAACTACCCAGACATCTGCTGGGAGGAGCAGTCAGCCAGGTCCGACCACTCACATAGGTCCCTAGCCGGGATACAGGATCTCCACCTAACCCAGGAGGTACATTGTCCCACCAGGGGAAATGCCTTGCTAGACTTGGTCTTTGCCACAGGCAACGACCTGGTGAGGGGTCTTCAGGTACTTGACCACCTGGGTGACAGTGATCACCACCTGCTGGAATTTACTATCCAGCACAGGGTGGTGAAAGCAAGCAGTAAGGCAAAAGTCCTTGACTTCAGGAGGGCCGACTTCAATGAGCTAAGAAGATTAGTAGGAGAGGCATTGGGGACTTGGTGCTTCAATGAGATGGGAGTCCAAGACGGGTGGTTGTTCCTCAAGGAGATGATCCTGCGAGCTCAAAGGGAGTCAGTCTCAATGCATACCAAGGTGGGCAGGAGTGCTAAAAAGCCCCCATGGCTCAGCAAAGGCATCCAGGAATGCCTAAGGACAAAAAAGGAGATGTATAAACAGTGGAAGCAAGGGGCTATCACCAAGGAGGATTACACCTCCATTGCTCATGACTGCAAGGAGGCTGTTAGGAAGGTATAATAGGGAACCCTAACCCTGTTACTAAGAGACAGGGTGGTCCCTTTAAATCCAGAACCTTCCAGTTATGGCCAGCCAGTCAAGTAGGGGTTAAGGCTCAAGCCCTGCCAGCCAGTCAGGTGACAGGAAGAAGAAGGTCAGGATCCTACAAATGGCAAGTAGAGAAGGCCAGAGGGGCAGCAGGGAGGCGGACTCCCAATGACCATGGTGCTGTGGCCACAGTCTCTGTCGGAAGACTACACCGTGCTGTGAGCCATCCTCGTGATCATCTAAAGTAAGCAGGCATGTTGCCTCTCTTATTTCTGTATTATCATTTTTCCATTATATGGCCTTAGAAGCCTATGTTTTGTGTTAAATATTAAGACTGCTGGTTTGGGTGAGGCTATTTGGGGAAGGAGGAGGCCTCATTGGGGGCCCACTGCAGTGTGGGGACCCCAGCACCAGAGGGGGCACAATATTTGGGGGTGAGCTGACTCTAGCACCAGAGAGGGCGCAGTATTTGTGGGTGAGCTGACCCCAGCGACAGAGACGGCTCAGTATTTGGGGGTGAGCAGACCCCAGTGCCACAGAGGGCGCTGGAGACCGAGTGAGGTTTTTTTGAGAGCTAGAGCCTGGGAGTTGAACCCTGATTAGTGGGGGGTTTTTGACTGACAGGCCTAGCTAGAGAGAAAAGGGGTAGGCCCACAGCGGCCGAGACCCCAACATAAAGAGGAATTTACAAATACCATCTGTGAGGCTTGGGCTGCACTGTAGGGGAGGAACAGAACTGCACATAGTGCCCCCTGGAATCGGGGCATACAATGGGCAGCCTCCCGCTTAATTAACAACAATTAATTAACAACATGGCGTGGCAGGAGAGAAGGGGCGGTTGGCCCATGAGAGGTGGGCAGGGCCACCAGTAAATGACCCTGAACAGGCCCCCCTGTTACAGAAGGCCAAGGCAGAGATGCAGCTGGGGCTAGTGACCAGAATTAGGGATAACAAAAAGTCCTTTTTCAAATACATAGGGAGTAAGAAACAGGTACCGGGTAGCGTGGGGCCCCTACAGGAAAGGCTTGGCAATCTGGTGATTGCAACAAACGAAAAAGCTGACTTCATTAAAGAATTCTTTGCCTCCATATTTCTGAACAGGGACTGGGACATTTCTCCCACTAAGATACAGAGGGACCCGGGGGAGGCACTGCCATGACTAAGGTCAGGGACAACCTCATTAGGGAACTTTTGGAGGGGCTGGGTGTGTTTAAATCAGCAGGTCCAGATGTTCTTCACCCAAGTATGCTGAGGGCATTGGCGGTGGTCATAGCGGGGCCCCTAGCCTGGCTTTATGAGTGCTTGTGGGGCTCTGGCCAGGTACCAGAGGATTGGGAAAGGGCCAATGTGGTCCCCATTTGCAAGAAGGGGAGAAAGGAGGACTTCGGCAATTATAGGTCAGTCAGTCTTACCTCAGTCCTTGGGAAGACCTTTGAGAAAATTATCATGGAACACATCTGCAAGGGTCCAGAAGTGGGGGTAATGCTTAGGGGCAACCAACATGGGTTCATTGAGGGCAGGTCCTGTCTGACTAACCTAGTTTCCTTTTATGATCAGGTCACAAAGTCCCTGGATGAGGGTGTTGGGGTGGATGTCATCTTCCTGGACTTTAAGAAGGCCTTTGACACTGATTCTCACCACATTCTCTTAAAAAAACTAGGTGACTGTGGCATTGATGCCTACACAGTCAGATGGGTGGCAAATTGGCTAGATGGTCACAGCCAGAGAGTGGTGGTGGATGGGTCATTTTCAACTTGGAAGGATGTAGGCAGTGAAATCCCCAGAGCTCAGTCCTGGGGCCTGTACTGTTCAATATCTTTATCAGTGATCTGGATGTGGGTGTGGAAAACATGCTGTCCAAACTTGCTGACAATACCAAGTTGTGGGGCGAGGTGGGCATGCTGGAGGGGAGGGACAGAATCCAGCTAGATCTGGACAGGTTACAGAGGTGGGCAGATGAGAATAAGATGGAATTCAATGCAGACAAGTGCATGTTACTGCCTCTAGGGAGAAGGAACCAGCAACACACCTATAGGCTGGGGAACACCATTCTTGTCAACACAGTGGCAGAAAGGGATCTTGGACTCTTTGCTGACTCCAGGATGAACATGAGCCGCCAACGTAAGGAAGCGGTCAGTAAGGTTAACCACACCTTGTTGTGCATCTACAGATGCATCACAAGCAGGTCCAGGGAGATGATCCTTCCCCCCTATGCGACATTGGTCAGGCCACAGCTGGAGTACTGCGTCCAGTTCTGGGCACTGCACTTCAAGAGGGATGTAGCTAGCATTGAGAGGGTCCAGAGGAGGGC
>NW_017728994.1:37946506-37948511 GCF_001723915.1 Gavialis gangeticus | reverse complement strand
TCAGGGGACAGCAGGTCAGGGCCTATGAAGAGAGGCTACAGGGCCTGAATCTATTCAGTCTCCACAAGAGAAGGCTGAGAGGGGGCCTGGTGGCCATTTACAAACTCACCAGGGGGGAACAGCAGAAATTGGGTGAGGCTCTGTTACTAGGAATAACAACCACAAATTGTTACAGAGAAGGTTCAGGTGGACATCAGGAGACACTACTTTACAGTTAGGGCTGCCAGGCTCTGGAATGGACTCCCAAGGGAGGTGGTGCTTTCTCCTACCTTGGTGGCCTTCAGGAGGAGGCTGGATAGATATTTGGCTGGGGTTTTATTACCCAAGCACTTGTTCCTGCCTGGAGCAGGGGGTCAGACCTGATGATCTGTTTAGGTCGTTTCCGACCCTAAGCACTATGAAACTAGGAATACGAAAATGACTAGAGTTAAAGGGTTTTTTTAAAAAAAAGTCATAAATGATTGGGAGCTGTCTACCACCAACCCAGCATGACCTGAAGTTGCTAATCATCTGGATGTGTTTGAAAAGTTATAAATGTATTGGGCTTTGCAGAATATAGTTTTTGAGACAGTAAAACAGAGAAGCTTTGCTGCTTTGATCTGTTGGCTGACTGAATTTATTCAGAATTTGTATTATTTTTTGCTGCAAATTGTCGTCTTTATACATCTAATTAACTGTTAGGGCATGTAGAGCTTTTTTAAAAACATGAAGCACATTTACTTTTATTTAAAAAAAGCAGTACTAGTTTCCTTAAGTTGACATGAGAATCAAACTTAACCAAACACAATTTTAGCACCCTTCTGTGGTTATGCCTAGAAACTTTGGTCATCTATACACATGCTCTGGGGTGGGTGGTGGGGAGGGGTGCTTTAATTAGAGAGGCTCCCAGAGTGGGTCTGATTAAAGTGCCCACAGTGTCGCATGTATTTAGCGTCCTGTGCTTCAAAATGGTGGCAGGTGTGCTTTAACTAAAGCTTATTCAATAAGCTTTAGTTAAAAGTGCCCCCGCCACCATTTTGAAACAGGGAGATGCTGAATACATGTGAAGCAGAAGCTGGAGTGTGCTAATGAGCACACTCCAGCAGACTTGATTAATCAAGTCTGCTCTAACGTGTGCTGAAGTTAGCATGCCTAGAAGAGGTCCATCATGTGTGTAGGCGCCCATTGGTTTTTCCTTTGGTAGTTTTACCACAGTATTTCTGATGCTGTCTATATTTAAGGGCAGGAAATAAGGCAATTTTCATTAGTTATCTAAACCAGTTGACAAATTTAACTATTGCCCCTGTATAATTTGGCAACAATTTTGCTGTTATACACTTATGCACAGAAAAGTTAAAGTTGTATTGAATTAAGGAGGTCCAGGGATTCTGCACCTACTTTGAATTGGGTTTCTAGAGATCTATGTATCATAATCATGAAAAAAAGTTCTGACCTGGCATGAAAATTGTTAACTACTAGTTTTAATACCATTAAGAATAGTGGGATTATTTTGGCAGCAGATCAAGGCAGTTGGCAGCAGAAATATTTTTTTAGTATTTCTCAATACCTGACAGTTTAACACAAGTGGTTAAATGTACTGTTACTCTGAAACTTCTCATTATTAGAACAGTATAGCAGTTGTACCATTCACTGTGATAATAATGCACCTACACTATTATGAGACTACTAATGGTGAGTATGCCTCAAAAGAGTGCAAATAATCTACTTGTGTTGCTAGAGTCTTCATGAACATTTTGTTGTTTATTAAAATCCAAATTTTCATTTTGATATGATCTGGAAAACACAGGTTTAGTCATGGGCAGATCTAGGATTTTGAAAAGTGGGGTGCAGATGTATTGTGCATCATGTAAAAAACATTTTTCTCCAGTTCAAGAGAAACTACAGATGTATTAATATGGTAGGGGCCTAGTGCTATATTTTTCAGTTTAAGATCAAAGCAAAAACAAATGTACTTTCATAGGAATGTGCATTCATAGTTTCATAGTTTCTAGGGTTGGAAGGGACC
>NW_017728994.1:37944283-37946495 GCF_001723915.1 Gavialis gangeticus | reverse complement strand
GGTCATGGCTGAGGAAGCCAAAGCCCTCAGCGTAGCACCGTTCCTGTAGCCATAAAGTTCATTATACATAAAGTTTAAAGAACCCAACATGCTAGGCAAAAATATTCAGAAGAATATATTTTGTTAGCTCTCTAGTCATTATAGTTAAATGCACATCTCATTTAGATTTGTAAAACAAAATCTAGTCTTCTTGAGCATCTTGACAGTACATCCAACACTTCACTGTCAGTCATTTTCACACCTGAGTTAATATTACCACACCTGAGTTAAGGTTTTTAGCTAGACCTGTAAACAATCCATAGGGTTGTGAAATAGAAGACCAATATTCTCAGGAATGGCTAACATAGCAAAATTGAAGAAGAAATGGTAAATTGATTAGTGGAACATCAAGACCTATGGAATCAAGAGAAATTAGCTGGGATCAGGTAAATTATAATGAGCTATGAATTCAATTGACTCCCTCTGCACTCCCTGAATAGAAATATTGCTGCTCCTCTTGCACAGTTGGTTTTAAAGTTTGGGTGTTGTAGGAATCAAGTGGGGTTGGAGAGATGCAACTGCACTACTGAACGCACCTTGCTCTCCCTGGATCTGCCCCTGGGTGCAGCATAATTCACATAAGGACAAGGTTTATCTTTAGGAACAGATGGAAGTGACAATTTTTGCCCAATCTGGCCCCTGAAAGTGCTCTACAGCTATGACTAAACACAAGTGCACAGCTGCAGAGTGCTTTAAAAGGGCCTGATCCCATGACAATCTGAACCCTCATTACATGAGGATTCAGATAAAGGCACTCCAAAATAGAATGCCTTCATTAACTTTTATTCACACATGCTGCACAGCTCTGCTCCTGGCACTGTTTTTGGAAGGGGTGGGGGAGAAGGGAATGGAGGGAATTCATTCTTGGGGGGGTGCCCAGCTGGCGCTGGAGAATGAGGCAGGTGGATTGGAGCCTCCCTCCACCCTGCCCTGAGGTTGGGATGGATGTAGTATCAGACTTAACTTGAATGCAGAGGGGATCTGGAGCAGAAGTTCAGTAAACTTATTTAACCGAAATCAGTTAACTTACAGTCCCCCAGTATCCCAGGATGTTTTGCATCTCCCTTGCAAGCCTCCCCTGATAGTCTTGGCCCAAGCTGTCTGCTCCAGCCTAGCAAAGAGGCAAGCTCTAATGCCCCCCAGCTTATGGCTTGGGTCACTGCAGGCATATGGCTGCATTTCTAGACTCAAAAGTGAATGTCTGTTCACTTGCTTGTTGGTTCAATCTATGCAGTTTAGACTAACTTGCAATGTTTGACTTGATTCAGTCTTGTGCTTTTTGACTATCTGTACTTAGCCAAGTTTATGGGTCTTTGCTACTTCTAACTAAGAGATATAGGCCTAGACTTTTAAAAGAGTTGGGGAGCAGGAGCAGAGAAGGCAGGGCGCACGTGTCCCACACACATGTGTACCCCCTTACCTTGGCGGCAGAGGCAGCAGCTTCAGAGGAGACAGAGGTGGGGGCAGCAACAGCTGATTCCCCCTAAGGTAAGTGGGGCAGAGGGTACAGCACAGCTGAGACGGATCTGAAGGGGAAGCCCTTCGGAGCCCTCTTAGCTCGCTCAACAGGGAGCCGCGCTCCTGAGCTGCGCACGGGCAAGCAGACAAGCGGTGGGGGGCATCTAGTGGGGGCCTTTCCCCCAAGCGGGGGGGCAGTTCCAGCTAGTCCCTTGGGGGCATTTCCCCCAAGTGGGGGGACAGTTCTGGCTAGTCCCTTGGGGTGGTACTGCCTGCCACCCTGGGATGCCAGTGGGAGGGTCGGTAGGGGGGCGGGGCCGCCAGCAAGCACTTCCGGCTTGGCCGGAAGGCCTGATTGGCCGACAATGCGAGGTCATGGTTGGCAGGGCTAACCGGACCTTCTCATGCATCCACAGGTGCATCTCAAGAAGGGCCAAGGAGGTGATCCGCTACACGACACTGGTCAGGGCACAGCTGGAATACTGTGTCCAATTCTGTGCGCCCCACTTCAGGAGGGATGTGGACAACATTGATAGGGTCCAGAGGAGGGCCACTCACATGATCCAGGGACAACAGGGCAGACCCTACAATGAGAGACTGCAGGACCTGAACCTGTTCAGCCTTCACAAGAGAAGGCTGAGGGGGGACCTGGTGACCATCTATAAACTCACTAGGGGGGACCAGAAGGGTTTGGGAGAGACCTTGTTTCCCCTAG
>NW_017728994.1:37941241-37944112 GCF_001723915.1 Gavialis gangeticus | reverse complement strand
GTTAGGGTGGCTAGGAGCTGGAACCAACTTCCAAGGGAAGTGGTGCTGGCTGCTACCCTGGGGGTCTTTAAGAAGAGGCTTGATGCCTACCTGGCTGGAGTCATTTGAGCCCAGTTTTTCTCCTGCTCAGGCAGGGAGGTCGGACTTGAAGATCTACATGGTCCCTTCCGACCCGACTTCTATGATTCTATGAAGAGGTATGGCATTTACATGTCACAATACAGAACAGAACCACATGTAAATATCTTTAAAAATCTAAATCTTAGTCTTTCATCTCAAGCAATAAAGGCTTTTATTTTTAGGTTGGAAAGTCTTAGGCTCAAATTTGGACAAACACACTGGCTATGTCCATACACATGTGGATATTTGGTTCTCCAAGGACAACTAGCAATGGTGCACCTTGTGCTGCCACTAGTTGTCTCCAGGGAATGCCTGTGGCACACAAGTTACCCTGGGTGGCATAAGGGAGGCTGGGGCCAGCACTGGGCTGGCCTCAGAAGCCTTTTCTGAGATCCTAGGGCTGCAGCAGTGGCAATCCTGCCACACAAAGTCTGGCCATCTCCAAGTGGCCAGGCTCCAGTTTTGAGCAGCACACACTGCCCCTACATGCACCACTCCATTTTTTTTTCTGAGGGTTTTTTTGACTCCAAAGGTCAACCCCCACCATGCCCCCCACTGCTCCCTTGCAGGGCAGATAACAACTGCACATCTGGTATGTGGTGCCACAGATCTGTCTGCACCGCCACATATAGATTTCATAGACATTAGGGCTGGAAGGGAGCTCGGAAGATCATTGAGTCCAGCCCCTCGCCCAAAGGGCAGGAAGTCAGCTGAGGCCATAGGATCCCAGCAAGATAAGCAACTAATTTACTTTTGAATTTTACTCATTACTCATTCAAAGGTGCTTAATTCTTCCTTGTGGACTGTTAGGGAGCTTCAGTTTCCTGCACAGGGAGTAGTACACTACAGGAGGGGTTTTCAACATTTTTTAAACAGTTTACCTCTTCTGGTGGGTACCCCTTCAGGATGCAGAGCAGGGGAGGGGTGCTGGCAGCCAGCTGGAGGAGGGGGTGCTGACTGACAGCCAGACATGGAGTCGGTGGCACAGGGAGCTTGCACATGGCCACCACTGCCATCCATACACTCAGTGTTGCCACTGGGGACCGCCTTTCCCCACCCAAACACCCCCGCCTCTCCCTGCTGCCAGCCTTGTGTCTGTCAGCACCCCACCCCCAATCAGTGTGTGGCAGTGGCACAGGGAGATTGCACGTGCACTCAGCGCCACTGCCACGTGCCGGAGGGGGCACTGACAGCCAGCCACATGTGCAGCTGGCAGCATATCGCACAGCTGCGCTTTTCTGGACACAGCCAATCTGTCTATTGTATGCACAGCCCTGCGCTGATTTTGGAAATCATATTTTAAAAAGTGAAACAAGTTATACTCTCTGCTCATTTGATTTTCTTAAAAAAAATCAGTTCCTTTTCCCCATAAACTGATCAATTAAGCTAATCACAGATTTTAGTTATTATACATTTATAAGTGACTACTCTGAAGGGGCTATAACTAGGGCCTGGTTTAAATTGCAATTTCACATTTTTTGTGAAAATCATGAAATGAAATGATTTTCATGAAAAATACAATTTGCAATGAAATGCCATGATATTGATGCTTGCTGAGGAATTCCCCAGCAAGTGGCCATACTCATGGCATTTTGCTGTAACAAGACAAGATATGAGAGGAGGAAGAGTGCAGGGGGTGCTACTTGGAGCCTGGAGTGACAGGCCAAAGGGCCAATTGGCATGCTTCTTTCTCAAGCTGCCTTCCTCAATGGCATTGGGGAAGAGGAGAAGAATATTCCCTCCCTTCCCCTGCAGCCAGTCTCCCTGACCCCTGCCAGCCTCCATGAAGTAGAGGCAGCAGGCAATGGAAAGGGGACAGCTCACTGCCTGTACAACCCACCTTGGCCCCACACTTTGTTCAGTGCTGGGGGGTGAGTCACTGCCCTCCTGTCCCCTCTGCAGCCTGTTGGTGGGGGGCAGCATGAAGAGGCCAGAGCCCCTGACATGGTAGTAATGGCAGCCAGTGGGAAAGGGCCAGTTTGCTGCCCACCTGGCCCAGCCCAGCCTGGCTCTGCATTTTATTCAGTGCTTGGGGGTGAGGGGAACTGCTGCCTACCCAGCCCCTCCCAGGGTGGTGTGCAAAGTGGTGGGAGCCCCTGAGATGGCAACAGTGGCCAGCAGAAAGGGGCCGGCTTGCTGCCCACCTAGTCTGGTCCCAGCTCTGCTTAGACCAGGAAAGCAAAGGCCAGGCTGGACCCTCCCTCACCACGCCACTCCCCCCCATCCCATGTCCCTTCCCCCATCCCTGAAGGGAAGGAGCTGCATGCCCCCACTGCCCTGTGCTGGGTGTGGAGGTGAGGAGGAAGCCCCAGTCATGGGGGATGGACGGGAATCCGAGTTGGGCCCATGACTTAAACCAGGTCCTAGCTATAACTGGTAGATAAGTTGAGCTGTGCTAATCCTATTGCATACAAATAGAAGCCAAAACTAATGGAGTTCTGGCCTATCAACTGAAAATATCCAAGCAATGAGATTCATATGGGAAGATGCCTACTGCTAGTCTGAGAAAACATAACCTAGGAATCTATGGAACCAACTGAGACCTCCTCTAACCAGCCTTCATTCTCTGTTATCCAAGTAAAGACCATGTTATTTACTAAGGCAGAAACAGGACATAGGAAGTGGAGCAAGACATCTCAATGGAGAAACCAAAGTCACTTAACTCGTAAGTGCATGAATTCTCAGAACCCCCTGGCTTTCTCTCATGCCCCCCTTGCAAGGCCTTAAATGCCTGTACACCAATGCTCGTAG
>NW_017728994.1:37939912-37941230 GCF_001723915.1 Gavialis gangeticus | reverse complement strand
CGACCCTTAATCTATGAATCTATGAATCTATGAATCTCCATCTAAAATTCTGCTGTCTTGCATACAGAGTTTCAGATGCTCTCTCCCACTCCCATCTCCCCCACCAAGAATATACATGCACAAAATGGAATAGCTCCCAGTTGCCCCTTTTTAGTAAGTATACCCCCAATAGCGGGGTAGGGGGTGGTGAGCAGCTGGACACCAAGTGGGGAGGGAGGGAGGTTGGGGATCACTCAGATGTGGAGTGGGGGCATAGCAAGTTGTGCAGTGGAGGTAGCTTAGCATCTGTGTGGCCCTGCTCTTGCGGCCCTGCTCCTGTGGGGCAGCAGTGCAGGGTGGCAACACTCCATCCCTGCCCGCCCCTGCATACCCCCAGGGGTATGCGTACCCCCAGTTGACACCCCCTGGAATACCTGATAAGTTTTAGACTGCCCAGAGCCCCAGGACTAACCACGGTTATGAAGCAAAGTCAAGTCTAATGTGTTTGAAATAAGTAGATGGAGCCATTGTCTCAGCTAACGACTTAAAAGCTTACATATTAAAGTTGAGGTATGAAAACAAAACTAACACTTAAACCTCTGTGTTGTTTAATCTACCCTCAAAACCAACCATACTGTCATTTGTCAGATGAGAAAAGGACTTTTCTTGCAAGGATACCCCCATCTGGTACTCTATTCTTGAGACTACACCATATTATGAAACAGGGATGGGTAATTATTTCAGGTGGAGGGCTGCTTACCGAGTTTTGGCAGGCTGTCAAGGTCCGCATGGGTAGGCCTGCCCCTTGACAGTTGCCCTGTCCCCTGGTTGCCATCTTGTGAACAGAAGTCCTGCCCCCTAACCCTCAACGTTTGCCACCAGAAGTCCCTCCCCCTGCCCCCGGAAATACTCCTTTCAGCAATGGGGTTTGCCATTTCAGAATGAGAAAAATACCAAATTATATTCTAAAAATTGAACATCTACAGCATTCATTTATTTGATTTTCAAAAATATTTTGTCTTGATTTACATGCATTTGTGTAGTGTACACAGAGGTGATTGCACAGTAGCTTAACATGAAGTCTTACTCTTGTATATTGTGGAGGGGTGGGGTGGAGGGGGTATAGGTTTGTGGAGAGCTGTGGGTGTGTGGGCATGTGGGGTGTGGGAGAGGGTGTGTGTGGGGGTTCATGTGGGTATGTGTGTGGATATGTGGGGTGTGGGTGGGTATGTGGTTTGTGGCAGGCTGTGTGTGAGGGGGTGTGGGGTCTGCATGTATGGCAGTGAAAGGGGCGGTGTGGATGCGTGTCTATGGTAGGGTGTGTGTGTGGGATTCACCC
>NW_017728994.1:37934166-37934912 GCF_001723915.1 Gavialis gangeticus | reverse complement strand
CTCATTGCACATACATACACACTCTGCTTCTCTCACTACACACACATACCCTCTCTCCCTCCCTCATTGCTCTCTCTTTCTCTCTTTCCCCCTCCCTCATTGTACAGACAGTGACACCAATACACACACACCTCTTTCCGTTCCTGGCCCCAGGGTACTGGTGTGGGCCCCATGCTCCCACGGTCTGTGTCCCACAGCTGGGGCCACATGGTGCTGGAGTGGCTGGCAGGTGTGCAAGGAAGCAATTAAAGCAGAGGCAGGCAGAGGCTTTCAGGAGTGGGTGGGAGAGGGTTGGGGGTGGGGCAGGGCCAGGCCAGCCTTACTCCTGCAGCCAGTTTCCCCTGGGTCCTACTGCCCATGGCTTCTGTCATCTTTGACAGGCAGCCAGGAGCAGATAAATATAAATTTTCTAAATTTTTTAGGGGCCCTGCGGGCTGGATAGAATGGCCTGGCTGGCCGTATGCAGCCCATGAGCCGTATCTTGCCTGCCCCTGTTATAAAAGAATATTTGTGCTGTATTCCACCAAAGTGAATCACTCAAGAGTTAGGAGATGCCAGAATAAAGTTACCTGGGAAACCTTAAATGTCCAAACACCTCCCCTTCCTCCACCTTGTATATGCATTACAGAACCATCTAATTACATGAGCACATGCTGTTTTTTCTAAAGACTCCCTAACTCAGTTTGCAAACAGGATGGAGCTGCTCTGGAGATAAATCAGGGTAGCAACAAGGGAATCTGTCTGTA